>NW_026944332.1:3871321-4606982 GCF_033439085.1 Chaetomium fimeti
GAAAATAAATACTTCTACTATAAGGAAGTTAGCTATTTATCTAGGGACTATATAAAGTAAATAGTAGTAGAGATCTAGTATCTTAGTATAGATACTTCTACTATAGTCTAATACCTATTATAGTATCTACTCTAACTACTCCTCTAGCTATAGAGATAGAAAACTAGCTGCTCTAGGATAAGCCTCTCTATGAGAGCAATTTAATATATAACTATTAATAATTAAAGTAAACCTTTCGAAATTAATAGGTAGGGATAATCTTACTATTCTCTATACCCTAACTAGTAATAGAATTAGAGTTACCTTAACTATATTAGTTAATATAGGAGTAGACCTCTATACTATAATCAATCCTTTAATATCTATTAAGATAATAAAGAAACTAAACTTTATCTATATCCCTCTTAGATAGTTAATCCCTATAACTAACTACTATAGAAACTCTAATACCTTAATTACTTCGGTACTAGTTTTAAACCTCTAGATTAACAGCTAAATAGAATATTCGATACCTATCTTTAAAACTCCCCTCAGACTAAGCTAGTAGATAATCCTAGCTTAAATTTAGCTAGTAATCTATAGTATACTTCCTGATATAAAGTACTAATAACTTATCTAGCTATATAAAAGGTTATATAATATCTACTACCGGGTAATTGAGATTCCCTATAAAAAACTATATATATAGCCTATTAACCTGGTATATTAGTAGGATATATAGCGGTATAACTAGGTAATTGAGAAGTAGAACTACTAATAATAGAAATAGTAGTCTCTAAACCTTGTAAAAAGAAAAAAACCTAATCTATCTACTCTAAACCTACCTTATATTAAATAGCTACCCTATACTAAACCTATTAAGCCTTATATAACTCTATAAATAAGTAAGCCTATTTTTAGTAAAATATATCTAATTAGGTTTAATAGGAATAAATAATCTACTTTAGAGCCTACTAGCTTATATAATCTACTATACCCTAGTTAGAGAGTATATAAAGGGGTATAGAAAGCTATAAGTATAGACTACTATTATAAGTATAATTAGTAGCAGTACTATAGCTACTCCCTAGAGCACTTACTCTCCGATACAGTCCTCGCTATTATAAGTCTGGACCACCTTCTTAAACTTATCAGCTTAGACCGGCTTATTATAGCCCAGTGGCAGGGCGGGGCCGATATACAGAGCAGCTATTATAATATCGTTAAATATTTATTATAGATTACTATAAGGCTACTATAGTTAATTGGGGGGGGGGCAGGGGAGGGGGGGGCACTTACTAAATTAGTTATTATTTACAATAGGGAAAGAAGAAAGAAAGGAAAGGAGGGTAGAGGGCAGAATATATACTACCCTCCCTCCCCCCCCCCCCCCCCCCCCCCCCCCCCCTATAAGAACCTTAAGGGCTGGTTATATAATAGGAGCCTACTTTCCCTCTCCTTCCTTTACTATTTCCTTTTATTTTTATTTTATTACTTTACCCTCGAAGGGTAGGTAAGCCCTTTCAAGGAGATAGTGCTACAATGTAGCGGCGGAGCCGCAGCGGAGATATAGGGGTTTTCATCCAGCTTTAGTATAGTTTTTCCTACCGATATACTAGTTAAAGGACTGTATATACTTAGTACCGAGTGTGATAAGAGTAATAATAATAATAATATTATAAGTATAAATAAAATATAGTAAAGGTACTATAGGAACCTTATAGTGATAACCTTCTAGAAGAATAAACTGTTATAGAAGAGTTTTAGTAGGAATAGAGCTAATATAAAGATATAAAAGGCTTTAAGACTACTGCCTATATAGTAATAATTAGTGCTATAGTAATATTTATAATGTTAAAGAGGAACCTAGGGTATTAATATAGCTTAATATTAGTAGGAATTAGCTCTATTAGCTCCATTTAGAAGGTAATTGGTTATAAGAAAAGGCTTCTTAAAGGTGAAGATAAAGATATATAGAGAGTAATAGACGTAGTAGTAAGTAAGTATCTCTATCTAGAAGAATATACCGATATATTCTTAAAGAAGGAATTAGATAACCTATTACTATATTAAGAAGTAGACTATAAGATTAAAGTAAAAAGTAAATAGGGCCTATCTAATAACTGGCCTACTATATAGGTATACTATAATTTAGCTAGAAGCTCTAAAGGTGTATTTAAAAGACCATTTAGAGTATAGATTTATTGAGCCCTCTTTAGCTCCCTTTACCTCCCTAGTACTATTTATATTAAGGTCTAATAGATTATAGAGGGTTTATATAGACTATTAGAAGTTAAATATATTAATAACTAAGAATTAGTACCCTCTCCTACTAATTAACGATACTCTAAGATAGCTAGGAAAGGCTAAGATCATTACTAAGCTAGATATCTAATAGATATTCTACTATATCTAAATAGACCTAGAAAGTAAAGACTTAATTAACTACCTTCTATACCTACTATAGATAGTATAAATATAAGGTAATACTATTTAGGTTATATAATAGCCTGGTAACCTTCTAGAGCTTTATTAACTTATAGATATTTAAGTTTCTAAACCTATTTCCTAATAGCTTATATTAATAACCTTATTATCTATTTAAATAATAAACAAGAATATTAGAAGTATATTAAAAAGGTATTCTAGAAGCTCTAAGGAGCTAGCCTATAAATAGACCTTAAGAAATATAAATTTTATACTATTAAGACTAAGTTTTTAGAATTTATTATAGGAACTAACAGTATCTAAGTTAACCTCTAGAAGATTAAAGCTATAACCTTTTAACAGACCTTAGTAATAGTAAAAGGAGTTTAGGCCTTCCTTAGATTCTATAACTTCTATTACTACTTTATAGAATAATATAGTAATATTATAAGACCTTTATAGAAGCTAATAATAAAGGATTAAGCCTTTCTATAGACTCCTAAATACTAGGAAGCCTTTAACTATCTAAAGAAGGTATTAACTATAACTCTACTCCTTATCTACTACTAGATTGAGTATAAAACCTACCTGGAGATAGATACCTTTAATAGAGTTATTATAGAGGTACTTTCCTAGAAGGTAGGGGAGCTTTAAAGATCTTTATACTACTTTTCTAGGATAATAAATAGTCTAGAAGGGAATTACCCTATTTATAATAAGGAACTCCTTACTATTATCTATATCTATAAAGAATGGTATCCTCTACTATTAGATATCTAAAAGAAGTTTAAGGTTCTAACTAACTATTATACCCTTTAGTACTTTATAACTAAGAGATTACTAAATACCTAGTAAGTAGGTTAGTTAGAGTTTCTAATATCTCTAAACTTTAAGATTAAATACCGGTCTAGTAAGATAAATATAATAGTAGATAGCCTTTCTAGGAAGATAGAGAACTTTACTACCTAGAAGGTAATCTAAGCTACCTATTGAATACAGACCCTTTTACTAGTTTATAAGTTGAATCTATAGGTATTAGAAGAATTCTAGGAGCTTAGTAAGTAAGAATAAAACCTTCTAAATATATAAAAGCCTCTAATTAACACCTAAATCTATAAGATCTAGAGTATCGATACCGATAATGTTAAAGGATATCCTTAGAGAGTAGACCTTATTAATAAAATCCTATAAGTAAATCGAGGAGCTGAGAGCCTTAAATCCTTCTGAGAGATAGTAAGTAAGCCTAGTAATAATACTAACTAGACTATTTAAGAAGGACTCCTCTTAAAGGGAGGAAGGTTAGTAGTAGTAGGAGAGAATAACCTATTAGCCGAAATCTACAAGTAGCTCTCTACTATTTACCTAGGCTGAAATAAGATATAGATCCTTATTCAGTAACGCTACTACTAGCTAAAGATATTCCCAGATATTAATACCTTTATCTATAACTACCTTACCTATAGGAGGTTATATAAGCTATATAATAAGATATCTAGGCTCCTAAAGCCTTTAGATACCTTAAACCGACACTAGTAGTATATTATAATAGACTTTTATAATATATCTAAAGATAAGTAGGGCTATAACTAAGTCTTTATAGTAGTAGACCAACTAACTAAAAGAGCCTATTCCCTACCATACTATAAGATAACTACTACTAAAGAGATAGTAGGTATATACTATAAGTATATTTAGAGAAACTATAGAGTTTTAGATTTAGTGTTTATAGTATATAACCTTAATAGGTCCTAATATCCTAGAATAAGAATTAGGTAAACTTAACTGCCTAGATCCTATACTCCTAATTCTATAACTATATTAAGTAATTAATTACCTAAATATCTAGCTAAGCAATCCTATCTAAACGTTTAATAGCTATAAAGATTACCTCTTTTATACTAATAATATTACTATAGAGGTTATAATCCTTAGAATCTAGATAGTAATAGAACTCCTACATCTAGTTATAGATTATAAGTAACTAGTAAACCTCTTCTATAGCTCTGTTAAGATAGTAGAGCATTATCTAAAATCGTTCTATTCTATATTCTTTCTAAGGTTCTTCTTTAAATTATAGAACCTCTACTAACTAGAGGTTATTAACAATAGGCTTGGAAAAGAGGAAGATATAATACTAATAACAGGCTAGGGATTGATATAGGAGGGCTATAATATTAATCTAATCTAACTACTATTTCCTAATAATCTACCCTTTAATATTATAGAAAGATAGTATAATATTATATTAAGGCAGATCAAAGTAGAGGATACTTATAGTTAGGAAATAACTACTTTATTACCTCTTTATTATATACTAATCCTAATAATATTCTAGGTCTACTAGCCTTAATTATTAATATATATCCTATATATTTATTTAATATTAGTAGGATTCTCTTATTATTTACCTTCTAAGGTATTAAGTTAATACCCTCCTCTAGTTACTAGAAGATAAATATCTATTAATAGTAATTCTCGGATTCCTATAATTCTCAAAGCTCTAGGTTACCGGAAATGGATATTGATAAAGGTCAGTATATAGAGATCTCTACAAAGCTTAATATAGGCCTAATATATAATTTAAAGGTTTATAATGTTTGATAAATTAGAGGGAGGTACTAGTAGCTGCTAACTAGATGGGGGTTACCCTTTGCTTTATATTACTATTATAAATAATTGCTATAGGGAGGCCTATACGAGTCTGGTTGATGAAATAGAGAGGGGAGGTTTTTTGAGAATGTATAGTAGAAAGTTTAATAGTTTTAAAGAAGAAAAGAATAGGAAGAGAAAGAGAGGAAGGTAGTTCTAAAGGCTTTCTTTATAAGCCTCCTTCTTTATACTCTATCCTATTAATATAGCTTAATTCCACTCTTTTTAAAGTAAGGGACTATAGGCTATCCAATCTTATATAGGGATCCGATCCCTCTTAGAATCCTTTATCCAGCTTTACTTAATATATTAGTATTCTAATCTCCTAGATTGGTTAATATTTCTATTTACTTTTCTTAGGTTAAGGCCCTATAGAAGGTATAATATTAAAGAGCGAAAGTTCTACTAATAGTATTAAGATAGAAATACCCTTTGGGTCTAGATACCCTTAAATCTAAATTCTCTACTCCCCTCTACCTTCTTTGCTCCTTTTTACTTTTCTAATCTTATTTATGTTAGTAGTAAGTATAACTCTTATCTTTTACTTCTCTTTCGAATTTAACTAGGCTTCTATCTAAGAATTTATAATACTATAGCTAACCAACCTATAAATTAGACCTCCTACTTAATAACTTAGAAGTAAGTTAAATTCAACCCTATATTATACCTATTAGAATAATCTCTTACTAATTACCCTACTGATTTAACTACTCTTTCTAATAATTGTTATCTTATTTATTTATTTCTTTTAAATTTATAGTAATAACCTCCCTAAGGTTCTTTATTAGTAGTAAAAGCTTCCTAATAACTCTAATAAACTATTAATATTATTTAAAAAAGCTAAGCTTATAAAGACCTACTTCGATAAGCTCTAGATATAGAGGGATATTCTAATTAAAAGACTATAGTCCATTTTCGTTAAGCTATAGAATAGAGGCCCTTTCAGTTATTACTTTTATAAGCTTTATAACCGCTATAGCTAGGCCGTTACTTTATTTATCTAAACCTTTAGTAATAGATATACTTTTTCTAACTCATTCCCCCTTCTAATTATTAGTAAACTAATATTCTTATAAGAACCCTTTTCCTTATAAATGTTACTATAAGTAATACTAACAGACAGTAATAACTACCCTAAATAAATATATTATATATTAGTATTATTCTATAGTTATATTTTACTTAGGCTTATTCTTAATAGTTGATATAGTAATTATATCTAGTATAAGTAATACTGTATTTTCGAAAAGGTAGCAGCTTCTAATAATACTAATAGAGATCTAATAGCCTTTACTTAGATTATCTATAATAAGAACTAATTACTATATCCTGTTAAGCTAGCTTACTTCGATAAAGGTAGAGAAACTATTATTAATTAGAATTAAATTGTTACTAACTAGAGGGGCTTTTAAACTTAGAAAATATAGCTTGGTCTAGTTAATAGTTAAGATAGTAGGAAAAGTTACTATATAGTTCTTTTAATGGAGGAGCAGAATAGGGCCTTTACTAGTTAAACCTCCTAAAGCCTAAATATATTCCTCTAGATAGCTTAATTATAAATTCCACTTTCTATACCTTCTTTACAGCCTCTATTTCCTATACTTTAGACCTTATAAATCGCCTTTACAAAGTATCTGTGTCGATATATTCTATAATCTCTTTAATAATAACTTCTTTCTTAAAACCCTCCTTTTAGTTAAAATATACTACTTCTACCTCCTAGAGCTTATTATAGCTATTAGCCTCTAGCTAAATTCTATTAAGCTGGAAGAATTTCTTAACTTTATTAAATGTATATAGTATATAGATAGATATATTATCTAGGGTTTCTCAAATATAAGTTCCTCTTTTACCCTTCTTCCTAATATAGTATAGCCTATATTATCTAAATTATAACTTATAGAATCAACTTATATTAACTTTCCCAACATTATTATATATTAGAGCTAGATATTTAATAGTTATTATAGCTCTTTCTAATCGAAACTTATAGCTATTAGCTTTATTCTTTTAAATAGCTACTTTAACTCTTATAGCTATAACCCTTTCTACTATAGTATCTCAGTTTTATTCCACCTCTATAAGAAGTTTATACCGGAGTTCTAGGAACTCTTTCAAACTTCTAGGGAGTTTTTACCCTCTATCTAGAAGAGGATAAAGTTCTAGTTAATAATCTACTATATTAAGATATAACTCTCGATCGGACTAATAGGGTTATCTCTAGTTCAAGGTCTGAGAACTATAGTATAATTAGACTATCCTACTCTAATCTAAACTATATCTTTTTATATATTACTATTAAAGATTTTTCCCTTTAGTTTAGATTACTATTAGGGATTAATCTATCTAAAACAATATAGTCTATTAGTTTAACTTTTATAGCTACTATCTTATATATAGTAAATATCTAGAGGCTAATGAATCTTTTCTAGATTACCTTAGTAAATATATATTACCTAATATAGTTAAGAAAAGTCTTAACCTTCTAAATAGTCTCTAATAGTACCGGTTCCTTTAGAATCTCCTATTTAGAAGGGGAATATAAAGAAGAGGAAATATATACTAGTATATAGAGAAGGAGTAAATAACAACTTTTAAAACTAGATCGAAAACTACTTTACCCTCTATATCTCCTACAAAGTCTAAGAGCTCCTTACTCTCTTAAAGCTTTACCTAATTAGAGGTCCTTTCAATAGTTTAAACTAACCTCTAAAAAGGTTTATTTAGGAGTTGCTTTAAATAATATAGATCTAAGATCTTATCCGAAACTATATAAGCTTTAATACACTTATTTATAATAATCTAGTTTATAGTAACTAGATAGCTATTACTATAGTTAAAGGTTAGAGATATATTATAAAGGAATAATATCTCTAATGGGATATTATAGTCCCCTATATTATTATCTAATATAAAAAGATATTCTATAATAGCATTCCCAACTAAGATAATTTTAATAAAGCCCTCTCCTATAAATAGCTTAAACTAGTATAACCCTTTCGAAATAACTTCTCTAGTTTAGATAGAAAGGCTATACTTCTTTATAAGATCTAGGGTAATTATATTATATTCCAACCCTAAATTAAGAAGTATAAGCTCCTTATTACTATAGATATCCTTAAATTAGTAATAGAGGTTTAGTAAGATATATATCTAGATAATTACTCTAAGCTCTATCTTTTAACTAAATATAAGCTAGCTCTAGAATATCTTTAACAATTCTTCTATATATATAGTTAAAGGTATATTATAGCTATCCTAGATATATTACTATACTATAGTTTACCTCCTTTACTTATAGTCTATAAAGAAGTTTAATAATCTAGCTACAATATAAGTAAAGAAGGATTTAGCTATAGAGTTACTACTCTCAATAATATAATTAACATATATATAAACAGATTCTTAAGGTTAGACCCTTTTATTAATATCTTAGATAAACTTAATATTAATAATTAAACTAATATTAGGCTTATACTCCTATCCCTAGTTCAATATATAATCTATATACCAATCTTAATATAATCCCTAGCTAGATATTATTATTATTATTACTCTTATCACACTCGGTACTAAGTATATACGGTCCTTCAACTAGTATATCGGTAGGAAAAACCATACCGAAGCTGGATGAAAACCCCTGTATCTCCGCTATAGCTCCGCCGCTACATCGTAGCACCATCTCCTCGAAAGGGCTCACCCACCCTTCAAGGTCAAAGTAATAAAATGAAAATAAAAGGAAATAGTAAAGGAAGGAGAGAGAAAGTAGGCTCCTATTATATAACCAGCCCTTAAGGTTCTTATAGCGGGGGGGGGGGGGGAGGGAGGGTAATATATATTCTACCCTCTATCTTCCTTTCCTTTCTTCCTTCTTTCTCTATTATAACTAATAACTAATTTAGTAAGTACCCCCCCTCCCCTACACCCCCTCCTATTAACTATAGTAGCCTTATAATAATCTATAATAAATATTTAATAATATTATAATAGCTATTCTATATATTAGTTCTACCCTACCTCTAGGCTATAATAAGCTAGCCTAAGCTAATAAGTTTAAGAAGGTAGTTTAGACTTATAATACTAAGAACTATATCAGAGAGTAAGTCCTTTAGGGAGTAGCTATAGTACCGCTACTAACTGTTTCTAATATCTTTTATAATATTACCTACCTATACTATAATATTAGTCTATCTAAATAATATTCTACCTCTAGTAATATAGAGGATATTAAATATACTATTAAGATAGCTATTCTATATATATATATAGTTAAGTATAAGTCCTAATCTCCCTCTATAGATCTATTATAGTACTACTATTAACCTATTATAGATAACTAGATCTCCTTTATTTACTTCTATAGCTTGTGCTATAAAGGCTGGAAGATAGAAGTATACCTCCCTAACACCCTTACTACATTCTCTCTATAAATATATAAGTCCTTTACCTTCCTAACTCTTATTAATAGTATTAAGGTTTGGAAGGAGATATATAGTATATTATTAAAGAAGGTCCTCTATACCCCTATTATAAAGTACTTTTATACCTACTACTCTATATTCTTATAGGCTTATACCATTTAGTATTAGTATATTATATATAATAAAGATCTACTTATTATAAGTACTATATACCTCTAATCCTTTAATCTTAATATTACCTTTCCTATAGTTCTTAGTACCTCTATAAAGGATTACTTATAATAGTATCTTCTAGTTAAGATAGATACTATTACTAGTTCTATTACTTCTACTACTCCTTTACCTACTCCCTCTAATAATATTACTATAATTAATCTATAGCCTATCCTCAACTAACTTAATAAGTTTAATATAACCTTTAGCTCTATAATACTAGAGTTCGATATTACTAAGGTTACTAATAAGAAGTTTATAGTTACTAATAAGAAGTTTATCTATCTTATCCCTAGGATTATAGCTTAGATAGGCTCTTTACTAACTCCCTTTAGATTCTCTATAATATCTCTACTAACTAATTCTTAAATATATCTAATCTAGGGCTCTAACTTTAACAACTTTATAAAGAAGTATACCTAGAATACCTTTAGTACCTATCTAAATAGTTAGCTTCTAGAGGAGGAGGTAGATAAACTTCCATTCTAGAAGTAGGCCTATAAGGATAATATAGTAGAGGTTATAAAGGAGGGTACTAAGATAGGTATAGAAGAGGAGGTTAATAAATAAAAGTAGAAGGAGAGATAGAAAGGTAGTATATATATATAGATTAGTATTAGAACTCTCTATTATAGGCCCTCTATAACCTTACTATAGAGAATCCTAGTTAAATAAGATATTTCCCCCTACTATATTATTATCTATAAATATAACTTTATTTCTAATACTTTTCTACTACTCTACTTTAATCTTACCTATCCTCCTCTCTACTATTTCTCTCTCCAGCTCTAATACTAGTTAAAACTTATTAAATTAACCAAGGTCTAATATCTATCTAAATACTTAATCTACTTTATTAGTAATATCTAGCTATTCTAATAGTTCTTTATAGTTATTAAACTATAGTTAGAACCTCTCTATAATCTTACTATAATCTAGAACTAGATATTTAACTATCTCTCTAACCTCTCTATAGTAGTATAATAGTATTATTATATCTAAAACTCTTTATAAAAAAAGAAATACCTTTAATCTAATCTTCCTAGTCCTTACCTATATAAGGAGACTATTTCTTACCTTTAAAAGACCCTATTCTATATCTCTTAATCTATAGTAATCTATTACTAATATATTAAACTATATAGTTATATCGGCTGGTTTAAGGGCTTTTAATAGGTTTCTAGCAGCAGTTCTAGCTATTTCTCCTTCTTAATATTCTATCTATTCCCTCTTTATTATCTCTTCTATCTAGCCTTCTAATTACTTCCTATAGTTTAGTACTACCTTACCCTCTTCTAGTTCTAATATCCTCTCCTCTAGCCTTAATTTGAGGGGGGTCTATTCTAATACCTACCTTTCCTTCTATTTATTAAACCCCTTCTTTACTAAGGCCTCTATTACTTTATCTATCCTCTATCAGAGCCTCCCTCTCCTACCTCTATACCTCCTCCTTAATATTACTATAATAGTAGCTGGAACCTAGTAGATTAGCTTTACTTCCTCTAATATCTATATATAGTCCTTGAAAGCTAGAAGCTTCTTATTAAGATAGAGGTTGATCGGTAGATAGTAGATCTCGGTTTTAAGATTCTAGATCGGTATTACCTTATAAGCCCCTACTACTATCTACAGATATTCTAACTAAACCTTTATAAACCCCTTTATAACCCCTTATAGAGGTTCTCCTACTCTAGCTAGAATATAGAAAGTTAAGGCTCTATATATAATAGTACTATATATTACCTTTAAATAGATCTCCCTTACTCTTATAAAGATATACCTTTATATCTTTACTATAAGCCTTATTAGAGTATAGGTCTAGATCTTTATCTTCTTCTTAACTACTATAAGGTAGATATAGTACTATAACTTCCTATTAAGCTAGACCTTTAGAAATCTTATATCCTTAACTGGGCTAGGCTCTACCTCCTCTATTACTAGAGTCTTTATTATTAATAGCTTTATCCAAGTAAAGTAGATTAACTTACTTTTTACTAGTTTAAATTCTATTCCTCTCTCTACTACCTACTCTATATAGTATTACTATACTTCTACTAAGATACTATAGGCCCTTTCTATTATCTCTATTACTATTAATATATTGGTATTATCTATAAATCTAATAACTATAGCTCCTCTTATACTTTTAAACCTCTTATAGAGTATAGAGATAAATAGAAGGAAGAAGATTAGTAAAAGGGGAAACCCCTATAGAACCTTAACAGTTATTTTATATCTTTCTAAGGAGGTACTGTTAAATTAGAATATTACTAACCTCCCTATTATAAATAAATTAATCTATTAGAGGGTCTACTATAGGAGTTCTACCTCTATAAGGGTCTTTATAAGCTAGTTATAATAGATATAGTTAAAGGCCCTCTTAAAGTTTAGCTAAAAGAGTAAAGTATTTACTTTATACCTCTAGACTTTATATATAGCATCTATAACTACTTTTATTATAAAGTCTATAGAGCATCCGCTATAGTTCCCTATCTATCCTTTAGAGAGCTAGCCTTATTTCTCTACCTTCTAGGAGAGCTATTTAGTAACTATTATTTTAATAACCTTTCTAATATTATTTAGAAGGGAGATTAGCCTCTAGGCCTCTACTATCTATTACTACTTTTCTATCTTATTTAACTTTCTAAATATTATTACTCTCCCTTTTTAGAACTGTTATAGGAAGATACTATATATAAGGCTTACCTTTATAAGAACCGCTAATACTTTATAGAGGGGTTTATTATATACTTTTAGGAACCTATTTAAGATCTAGTTATCCCTAGATATCTTATTATTTACTATTTTAGCTAGTATTCTCTCGATCTCTTTACTAGTAACTTTTTAATATAGGAACTTATACTCCTTATTAGGTCTACTACTATATATCTATAGCCCTAGATCCTCCTTTAATATAATATTAGAGAAGAATCTACTAGTTAAAGCTTTAAATTTCTCTTTATATATCTTTATAATATTTTTAGCCTCTTATATTAGAAGGGGAATCTTTAATAGTATTATAGTAATATAGCTATAGAGCTTTATCTATCTCTTAATAATCTATAGCTTCTATAGGTTAGCTAATATTTTATAGATACTCTACCTCTAATACTTTATCTATAATTATTTAATAGTAAATTTCTAAACTTTTCTAACCTCTTTAAATTCTTTATAATACTACTATATCTATATTATCCTCTAATTTTAATAGACCCTTCTAGACCTCTATATAGCTACTTTAACCTTACTATTCTACTAGATAGCCTATTTCCTATAGCTATATTTCCTCTATAGAACTACTTTATTTACTATTTCTATTAATTCTATAATTAATCTATTAAAGAGAGGCTTTACCTCCTCTTTACTATAGACCTTATCTAAAACTACTATCTTTATTACTATAAGTTCTCTAATCTATTCTCTATTTATTAGTCCCTAGCTCTAACCTTTAATAACCTTATTATACCTTCCCCTCTATTTCTTATTATAGACTAAAATCTACTATAGAATATAGTCCGATCCCCCGAAATATAGGTTACCTACTCTCTAATACTCTACTATAATAGTTTAAATAACCTATATATAGTTAATTATATTATCCTACTCCTCCCTTATTATATTACTATAGTAGGTAACCTTACCTTATAGTGTTAAAAGCTCGAACCTCTAGATATCTACTAGGTTATAAAGTAAACCTACTTTTTAGTTCCTTCTACCCTCTATATTCTATACTAGGTAGTAAAGGTTTATATCCCCTATAACTATATTATAGCCTTATAGTTACCTCTCTATAAGCTTTTTAAAGGGTATTTCCTACTAGTTATATAACTTTCTAGGCCCCTAGCCCGGTAAATATACCGATTATATTATTAATATCCCTTCGGTTCTACTATAGAAGATTACTACTATTTAGTTATCCCTTCTTTTAAACTTCTAACTCCTCTCTATATATTCCTTACTAATATATATTAATACTCTTCCTCTATCTATACTTATTACTACCTAATATCTACTATCTATTAGATAGTATAGGCCTCTATTTAACCCTATCCCTAGCTCCTAGATTGCTAAGATATTATAGTATTCCTCCTATTCTACTATATCTCTTATTCTTTTATATAACTTTATAATATTCTAGTAGAGAATCCTCTACTCTTTTATTAGAAGAAGGTAGTATCTATAGCTATTAAGCTATTAATATCTAAGCCTTTACTATCTATTATAGATCTATAGACCTTATAGGTTCTTCTAAATATTATAACTATTGAGAGGCCTCTATATTAGAGCCTCTACTTTAGAGGGTACCTGAAGGGTCTTCCCTATATACTAAATATAGTATCTCTTCTATTCTAGCTACTCCTTTTTAGCCAGACCTCTATAAACCCTTTATAGTTTAATTTCTATCTAGGTTCTTTATTCTATAGCAGTAATATTATAGCTACTAGTAGGGGGGAGGCTTTAACTTTAGTATCCTACTCTATCAGCTCTCTAACCTCCTCTCTCTATATAGCTATAAAGGATTAAAGCCTTTTATAGTAGGCTTTTAAAGCCCTCTTCTACTATCTATATATATATAGGTAGTTCCTTAAAAAGGTAAAGTAGCCCCTCTCTTAATCCCTATAGGGCCTATAATAGATAAAGTTTAGGTTTATATTTATTAGATATATATCTTCTCTAAATCTTAATTCGTTATACTTATTACTACTATATCTTCTATGAATCTTTCTATTCTTATAGATTTCTATAAAGTAGCTAAACTAATAGTATATAAAGTATTATAGTATATTTACTATAGGTTTATAGAGCTTATAGTAATATACTCCCCTTTTCTAGAAGAGGGGTCTATCTATAAAATAGTTTATATAGTCTAATAAAAGAACTTTAAATAATAGCCTTCTAAACTAGGTATTCTCTATTTATCTCCTCCTATAGAGTCTAATCCTTATAATCTTTATATCTATATCTATAGTAGATAGCTACTTCTCTAATATCCCTATATTAGTTCTATTAATATTTATCTATAGAATCCTCTATATAATAATTAGGATTATACTAAAGGTAATTATTACCTTTAGCCTAAATATCTTTATAATCTATCCTTAATTTTCTATATATTAGTCTCTCTCTTTTTCCTTAAATATAACTATAATATTACTACTAGAAAGCCTCTATTACTTTTATACTACTTCTAGCTATAGCTATATTAATTATCTAGACTATTTCTTTAGTTATTTATTTATTAAAGTTAATAGAGATATTCTAGGTATAAACTATAATTTATTTTATAAATCTTACTAATATATACTTCTAAACTATTAATAGTTCTATAGCTAGCTAGCTACTATAACCTATATTACTAGTATTATAACTACCTATAATATCTATATAGAACTATTAAAGCTAAATCCTAATATTAACTCCTCCTTTCCTAGAAATCTTTTAAAATATCTATTTAACCTCTTTAAAATTATTCTTTATTATATATACTAGTTCAGTACTAGAGACCTTTAACAGTCTAACAATAACTACTATTACGAAAATCTTATAGACCTACTTATTTTAGTTCTTAGTAATCTCTATAAAGTTATTTATTTTTATTACTTTAACTATAAATTATCTAACCTTTTCTTTGTAGATATCTTCTCCCGCCTATATCTGAATCATAGCAGTATTATCGTTATCGCGCGGTACAGTCGGCGGCTTATCGCTGAGGTTGGTAAGGGCGTAGTAGCGGCTCGATACAAGCCCACCTATACCTCCGTCAACCACCATCGGTTCCACCGTGGCGCCGTTGCGCGCGCCATTGTGCGGCATTGTTCCTAGGGGCAATTGGCCCTTGCGACAACGATTCTATCGTCGGTTTGCGTTTTTACGGCGTGTGCGGCTCTGTGCAGGCGTTTTGGTCATACAGAGGCGCTTTTCCTTGCATTCCCTAGCTAGATAGATTAGAATATCTAGAGGTATAAACTTAGATAATATATCTAATCTCTATAGTTAGCTACTTTATCTATATTATCTTAATCTACCCTAGTTTAATATTACTATATTCTAGCCTACCCTTTACTACTAAGGAACTAGTTAAAGCTTTCCCTTTCTACTAAGCCTTTATAGATATCCTTTATAAGAATTAAATATCTAATACTATAGTAAGTAGTAAGCTTATAGTAATAATAGTCTAAGGTATTCTAGGATTTAAGATTAGATTTAAAATCTCCTATATTTTATCCTAAGCTACTAGAGTAGCTACTACTATAGCTACTTTAACCTCTATAAACACCTTATATATAGGTTTAAAGCTCTTCTACCTTAGTATTGGAGATCCTAGTTCTAATAATTCTAAGCTGTTTAATAGCCTTAATATAACTATTTTTAAAGCGAGACTTATTAATCTTTAACTCCTCTAGACCGACTATCAACTCATCTATATCCTATTCGGAATCCGAGCCTATCTAGATGTCAGGAGCAGATATAAATAGTATAGATAGTAAACGTTTTATAATCATTATAGACTAGTTAATGATACTACCCTACTTTACTTTAGCTAATCTAGACTTAAGTTTCTAGAACAGTATCTATATTTATACCATTATATAAATATTTCTAAAGGAGGTTATAGAATTTAAACTAGTTAAAGGAGTTAATATTATCTTCGAAGTTCTACTATAGCCTATACCCAGCTCGGAATATATCTAGCAGTTTATCCCAGATCTTATTAATAGTATTAATCTTTATATAGGTCTTCTTCTTCTTCACTAATAAAGGACCTTAGAGAGGTTATTACTATAGATTGAAAAGAAATAGATAAATAGAATAGCGATTTCTAGCCTAAACTATATTTTCTCTATATTATCAATGCTATTAGAAAGAGGAGGGTTATTAGAATAAGCTTATATAACCTAAATAAACTAAAGGCTATAAACTATAACCTTATTAGGAAAAGTAGTTAAATTAATAGAGTAATTAATAAAAGATAGTTTTAATAGGTATAATAAAAGGTTAATTTACTCTTACATTATTAAATAGAAGGTTTAACTCATAGGTTAGTTAGCTATAATATTATAGGTTCTTAGATAGGAGCCTACTTAAAATTAAAAGGGAAGTAAAAGATAAGAGTTATATCTACTACTAACTAGAAAGTAAATAAGGTTAGAAAGTAAAAAGGAATAAAGAAAGTAGAGGAGTAGAGAATTTATATTTAAAGATACCTAGACCTAAGGGGTATTTGTATCTTAATACTACTAATAAAGTTTTCGCTCTTTAATATTATACCTTCTATAGGGCCTTAACCTAGGAATAATAAGTAGGAATACTAGCCGATCTAGGAGATTAGAATACTAATATATTAAATAAAGCCGGGCAAATGACTCTAAAAGGGATCCGATCTCTAAAGATTAAATAGCTCTAGAACCCTTCCTTTAAAGAGGGTTTATAATCGAGCTAGATTAATAGGATAGAGTACTAGGAAGGAGATCTATAAATAAAGCCTTTAGTAACTACCTTCCTTTCCTCCTGTTTCTATTCTCTTTCTCTCTAGAACTATTAACCTTTCTACTATAGGTTCTTAAAAAGACCTCTCTAACCCTCTCCCTATTTCACTAACCAGACTCCCTAGACCTTTCTATAGTAGTTGCTTATAATAATATTATAAGGTAAAGGGTAACCCTCTTCTAGTTAGTAGCTACTAGTATCTCCTTTTAACTCACTAAATCTTATAAACCTTTAAATTATATATTAAGTCTATATCGAGTTTTATATAGATTACTATATACTAACCTTTATACCAATATCTACCTTGAGTAATCTAGAGCTTTAAGAATTATAGGACTTTAAAAATTACTGTTAATAGGTAAATATTTACCTTCTAGTAACTATAGGAAGGTATTAATTTAGTACTTTAGAATAGAAATAATAGGAGAATTCTACTAATATTAGATAAATATATAGGATATATACTGATAATCGAAACTAATAGATCTAACTAGTTTAGAATATTACTAAAATTAATATATAATAAAGAGATAATAAGATAGTTATTTCCTAACTATAAGGGCCCTCTACTTTAATCTATCCTAGTATAATATTATACTATCTTTTAATAATATTAAAGGGCAGATTATTAGCAAATAGTAGTTAGACTATATTAGTATTATAGCCCTCCTATACCTTTCTCTAGCTTATTATTAATATTCTATCTTCCTCTTCTCTAAGCCTATTACTAATAACCTCTAACTAGTAGAGGTTCTATAGCTTAAGGAAGGACCTTAGAAAGAAGAATCTAGAATAAAGTACTTTTAGATAATACTCTATTACCTTAATAGGGCTATAGAAGAGGCTTGTTAATTAGTTATAATCTATAGCTAGGTAATAGGATCTTATTACTATTTAAACTCTAAGTACTATAGCCCTTATAGTAATATCGTTGGTATTAAAAGAATAATCTTTATAGCTATTAGATATTTAGGTAGGATTGTTTAGCTAGATATCCGAATAATTAACTATCTAATATAATTATAAGACTAGGAGTATAGGATCTAGATAGTTAAATTTATACAATCCTTCTTCTAAAATATTAAAACCTATTAGAGTTATACTATAAACCTAAACTAGTATATAACCTAGCCTTATTATAAACTAACTAGAGAGAAGATCTAGATAGAAATACTAAATTAATAGCTTAAGGTTATTAAGATAGGCTTAGATAATACTATTACCTACCTATTCTATATCAAGGTAATATATAATAACTCTAAAAATAGTAACTTCTATACTACTAAAGTCTAGATAGCTTTTAGTTAGGTTACTCCTTAATAGGGAGATAACCTACTTCTAGATATTAAAGGATAATTTACTTCCCTAACTTAGAAATATTATAAAGAACCTATAGATAAATATAGTCTAGAAGATAATAAAGTAGCTATTATATAATAAACTCCTATAATACTGGATATACTAGTTAGACTACCTGGATAGGTAACTCTAAAAGTTAAAGCTAGAAAGTTATTAGCTACCTTAAGGTAGAACTTAGCTAGATTACCAAAGTCCTTATATAAGAACCGCTTTAATAACCTACTTATACTAATAACTAAAATACTAAATAAACTTACCTATAAAGATATACTACTAGATAGATAGCTCTAACTAAGAGAACTCTACTCTTATATTCTTTAGTAGTATCCTAGTTCTTAGCTAAACCTTAAGTATAGATTAATATAAAACCTCTAATTTAGTTAAGGTACTTTAGGCTATAAGCTATAGTATAGGTAAGGAGATTAGAGTCTGCCTCTAGTAGGTTAGATATAAAGCTATAAATTAGATAGAGTAAAAAGCTCTAAAGGATAGTTTATAATTAGTATAAAGTAGCTAAGAATATAAGGCTGGCTATAGCCTAGTTAGTGCTTTTACTAATATTGCTAGTATTATAACTACTTATATTCTAGCTATCTATATCTTAACTATCTTAGACCCTTAGCCCTATTGTTTAATAATCTTCTTAGTTAAATAGTTAATTAATAGTACTACCCTCTAGTTAGTAGGGAAATAATAAGGCTATAGAGATATATAATTTAATATATACTACTAGCTTAGAGGATCTTAAACTACGTTTTAAATAATCCTTTATCTATAATTACTAAAGCTTATCTACCTATTATCTAAAGTCTAAATATCTAATATAATAGTAGGGTTAGAGTCTTATATAAAGGGAGGAAATATCGTATATATAATATAATCGTTGCCTATAGAGCTAGAGGTTATATATAGAGTATATATAGTAGAGTAAATAGGAACAGTGGATTTAAACTTATAGGTAGAAGCTATTATAAGTTTAAAAGTAAAGTATAAACTAGGGTAATAATCTCCCTCTAACTAGAAGAATATAGAGTTTAGAACTTCATTTTTACATTTCTTCATTACATTTATCTACCTAGGGTATCCTTATATTTAGAGGCTTAAACCCTCTTAGAGTTTATAGGGTATATAATTCTATTTCTTTTTCTATACTTGTTAAAGTAACTCCTTTTTCGCAGTAGTTATAACTACAGCCTTCTAACTAGAAGGCCACATATATAGGTACATTAATTCTATAATTATAGGATCTGTAATATTGAAGATTGTTCTCTAAGCCAATTCCTCCCTTATATAACATTGATATTATAATATATAGTATATAACCTACTATAAGTGTTTAGTAGTGTCTGTGGGTTTAAGGTATATCGCTACTTTAATAATATTGTAAAATACTATATTATTTATTAAATAGTTAATATATATTATTATATAGGATATCTATATAGTCTTCCCTTTCTCATATAAGCTAAGTAAATTAATCTACTTAATTCCTAACTCTGAATATAATCTTTTACTTATTATACTATACCTATAGGAACTATATATTTATAAGGCTAGATAGGTTTAGTAGGATAGGGATAAAGAGAAGAGGTTTACCTATACTCTCTCTAATGATTTCTAACTTATTCTTAATATAAAAGGGTAATAGGAGCCCCTTGATAAAGCTTTATACCGGGGCTAGTTATTTCTAGTTATTATTTTATTTATTAGAACTTTTATACCCTCTATCCTATTTATCCATATCTAAGAGGTTAATAGTAGCTCTCTATTATTCTTTCTTGCTTAGATTTATAGCTAGAGTAAACTACAATCAGGGTCAGAAAATAGTCCATCACTTCTTTTCGGACTTTTGTGTGGAGAATTGTATAGGAAGGCCGGAATGTCAAGTTGAAGCCAATGCAGCCACCCACCATAAGTGGTAAAATGGAAAATACTTTGCTCCCTATAGCGTAAATATAAAACCGTACCTTCTTACATTTCTCTTTCATTTTTAAAAAATGCTAGTAGTACATTCTCGCAGAGTCCCCAACCCAAGTTCGGGCGAGTTTAGGTGCCAAGATAGGAGTAATAGACTACTTTTTAACTATAACTATAATATACTACTATAAAATGTCCCCTCTTTATATAGTGAATATATCCTATAATAAATAGCTTATATAATATTATAATGTTTCTATAAAGTAAGCTTTATATATAGAATATTGGTATTTTATATATCTATTCTATTATAGCTCTTCCTCTCTTTATATTTACTATCATTAAACTAGTATTAATACATCTATATAATACTAATATCTACTACTTATATATTACCCTTAATATCCTTATCTTTAGGAGTATATTATACTAAGGTTTATTTATAGCTTGAAGGTTAGGAGTAGCTATAACTTAATTAAAGGTATTTATAAAGTAGTATATTCTATAGAAGCTCTTTAAATATCTTTAGAAAGCATATAGTTTAACTTAAGAAGTTATATATCACTATACTATTTAATCCCTCTAACTCTTACTAAAATAGCCTTAAAATATATAAAGAATATAAAGAAGGATCCTTTTTCTCCTTAATAAGCATCGTTAAGCTTTCCTAAATGGATTCTATATAATCTTATATAAAGAAGCTATGGCTAAGTCCCTATCTTTAAGATTCTACTATATATAGATAGATAGAGAGATAGAATAGATAAACTTTTAAGTATAAGCTATTATTTATATAGTTATCTACTTTATATAGTATATCTAGTATAAATACCTTCTAGTTTATTAGCTAGTATTTAATAATCGAGATTTAATAGTAACTATAATAAATATATACTACTCCTTTATAGCTATAATATATATTTAGTCTAGCTATAGAATGGCTCTATTATTCCTATATTCTTCCTCTAGGAAGAGGTTTAGATATTCCTATATTATCTTAAAGGGAGAGTAGATTAGATATAAGCTATTATTATATAGTTAATTATAAAAGATAGTAACTAATAATATAATGCTAATGGAAACTAAAAGAAAGATATATTTAAATTATTTAAACCTAAGCATTTCCACATCTGGAATCTATATCCAAAGTTTGTATACTATATATATATAAATCCACTTCTAGAATATATAGTCTAGGGGAGATCTATATCTAAAAGTAGCCTTATATATATAAAAGTAAGTTTATATATTAAGAGCTTTCTACTCTCTAAAGTCTATCTTATTTTTTTCATCTTTATCTTTATCTTTAATATCTTTAATACTGTTAATATATATATAACTAACTATAGTTATTATCTTAGAAGATTATATACTAAATATAGGAAGAAAAGAATCAGTAAGTAGGATCTATATAAATGAGGAGGTTAAGATAGTCTAAAGGATAAAGAGTTAATATAAAAAGATTAACTGTAATATAACAATAAGAAGGAAAGAGGAATAAGCATAGAGGAGTAGAATAGAATTTATCGTTTTATATATAATATATAATTATATAGATAATATAGAAAGAAAGCAACTATATAGGGCTTATAGGAAAGGAGGGTATATAAGAAGGAGTATATATATTATATATATAGGATAGAGATTCTCAACATTCAATATATATATAATTAGGAGCTAGTATATATAATAAGTACTGAATATAGTAGAAGGGGGGGTATGTTAAAGGCTGGGCTATACCTAGCTAAAGGGGGGTTAAGAGCTTTACCCTAAATGTTATATACCAGGCATAGCTCTAGAGTGGAACCGCTCTAGGCCTACTAATTTCAAGTACTATAGGTTATATAAGAAGGACATCCTCTACTAGAGCTATGAAAACTATCGTTTCTTTCCTTATACTTTTAGAGTATAATATTATATATATATCTATTAATAGGTACTATAACGCAAGCATCTTATATAAAGAGGTACTTATATTATAATGAAAGCTAGGCTTTAACCTTTATAACTACTATATAAACTTTAGTTAAAGCTTTAATAGTAGCTATTTACAAAGTCTTTTAGTAGCTAATCTCTTTATTCTAATATATTATACTCTTTAAAATAGTATAGTTATATTTGTAGAAGTATTTACATTCAAGGATATTATTAGCCTAGATAAGTTATAATATACCTTTACTCTAATAATCTATTAGCTAGCTATATTAGTTTCTATTCCATTAAAACCTAAAACAAGTATAATATACTAGCGCTATAGTAGCTATAGATAGGTATATAATATTTTATTATTTTAATATAGGGAAGACAAATAGGGATTTTATACCATTTATTATAGAGTTCCTTTTAATCTATAGTTATATTTTTATAGTCTAATATAGAAAAAGACTAATTTAATATAGGAGGAGGTAGAGTAAGTAGCTATATATAAGCTCTATAATATAATTACCTAGGGTAGATATAATGTTAGTAATGTTTATATTTAGGAACTATTAATATATATAGTATAGTTTTTCTTATAGCTAATACTAGTCTTAGAGGTATATTATAAAGTAAAGTAGGCTATTAAAAAGTGGTATTTATAGTACTTTAAGTATAGAATCTAATCTATTATAGAAAAGTAATATTATACTATTAAATATATTATTATTGTTACTATTCTTATTATATTTAGTACTAAGTATATATAGTCCTTTAATAAGTAAGCTAATAGGAGAAACTGTTACTTAGCTATAAGTAGCTTTAAAGCAGATCTTAGTACTAGGCCGGCTAAAAACCTCTATATCTCCCTACTTTATACCTTCTCCTCTCATCTCCTTCTCACTTTATTATAATATTATATTATATTATTAGTATTAGAAGCTATAGTCTAGCCTTAGATAGGTATAATAATAGGGTACTAGATAGTATAAGGTTTTTCATATATATATAAGATATATAGAGGAGAGCACTATAGCTATTAGATATAGTAAGAGATATAGCATATACCTTATATCTTATAGCTAGGCTAAGCCATTATAAGGTTTTATACTATATATATAAGGTAGTCTAATAACTATATATATATAGGTAGAGTAAGGCCTTTATAAAAAGAATAGTTAAAGGGAGCTAGATTTAAACTAATAACTAGAGGTAACTAGGTAGAATGTTAGCTAACTATACTATCCCCTCTACTATTAAGTATACATTGTAACTTTAAAGAACTTAAATATATAGTTTAAGCCATTATAGAGAATAATAACTTATAAATATAACTATAGAGATGGTAGTTTTACTTATATTATAGGTTATATAATAATGGGAAATATCTAAAGAGCCTATAGAGAGATAGTCTTAAAGCTAGTATAGTATTATAGCATATAAACCTCTATATAGAAGCTAGAATAAATAAACTAGGGTATAAGTTTACTATATATCTTTATAGACTTCTACATAGTTAACTTTATAATACTATATAGAGTAAGATTACTTGCTATAGTAATATACTAAAGAAAGAGTAAGATAATACTATTAATTATATATAGAATATAGGAATTACTATAGTAGAGAACTAAGAATTAGAAATACTATTTATTAAAACAATGTATATCCTATAGTAAATATTTATTTATAATAGAATGTAGGTAAAAGAGTATATAGTAAGACTCTAGTAGACTAGCTAAGGCTAGAGTCTAATAGATACAATGTAAGTTAAGGAGCTAGTAAGAGATAGGATTGCTATCTCAATGAAAGTAAACTATTTAAATAATATAGAACTTTCTTTTAATAGATTAATTATATAATCAACTATAGGGCCTGTAGGGCCCTATACTAACCAAAGCAGCTACTAGTATAGTAGCTTAGTAGGCTGTTAATAAGTGGAGGATAGGAGGTAGTTAAAAAAGGGGGTTAAATATAAAAGAGGTAGTAGAACTAGCTTAGTAGGCCCGGTAGGAACAGAGCTAGTAGGGCTAATAGGGCCCAGCTAATAGGATAGCTAATAAGGACTACCTAGCCCTCTTTTTTACCAACAGGGCTCTAGAGAGGTACAAAGGCCTAACAAAGGCTTAAAGCACCCTACTCTCCCAAATATATATAGGGGATATAGGCCTTCAGGACTACCTTTTCAAGGTTAAGGTCCTAGAGGTTAATACCCTCTATTACATTTATAGAGAGGGGAGGGAAATAGTAGAGCACTTAGTAGTTTAGTACTCTAACCTACGGCTATAGAGGCTATAGGACTACTAGGAGGTTCGGTTATAGCGGGACCTATAGACCGTTTTATAGAGGGTAAGGGCCTAAAGTGTTAGGCTTATTAGGAGGATCCTAGGCTGGTTAATAGACTCTGGCCAGCTACTAGAATATAGTCTAGCTACGTAGTTAGAACTAGAAATAGTGGATAGAAAGGGCTAGAGAGCCCGGAGGCTGGTATAGAGCCTTCTTTCTTTTATAGTATAGTAGATTCAGAAGCTGTAGGCTGTAAGTAGTAGGTAGAGGTTTTTATCCGGCCTATATAGTACAGTTTCCTTTGTAATTAGCAGTAGAAGGACCGGCACACCTATAGGTATATCAGAGTAGGAAATAATAATATATAATTAACTAAGATAATAAATAAAGTAGGTTATCTAGTATAATATTAGAGTTAATAATATTATAAAAGAGATTCTAGAAAGCCTTTTAGAGCTAGAGAGTAGCGAGAATGTTATAGTATTATAAGGAACTTAAAGAAGTTAGAAAAGTATAAAGAGATATTATTAAGAAGTTATAAATAAAGTATTAGAGAAAGGCTATTTATAAGATATTAATCAATCTCTATATACTATATATAATTAAAATATATATAAAGTGTTAAAGCTATACTATAGTAGTAGTATTACTAAAGGTCCTCTCTCTAACTAAACTTAAAGAGTATAGAGATATAATAGAAATATATAAAGATAGGTTTAAAGTTCTTATAACTAGATTACTTACTATTATTATACTAAGAGAAGGTCTATAACTATAGAAATATAATTATATGCCTAATAAAGAGTAGAGGTTCCTCTATTAAAGAGCTACTTATAAAGATAATAGAAGTACCTTATAGAGCTAGGGCTCTTACTATTTACCTTTAAATAAGTTAATCTATTTATAAGAACAAGGTTAGTAAATCTCTAGTTTAATAGCACCTGCTATAGGAGATATATAGTAACTATATAGGTTTTATAAAGCTTCTCTCTCTTACTTATTCTCTCCCTCTTATTATGTTAAGACTCTTTAAAATGTTTAAAATAGTAAATAGAGTAATTATTATTAAATTTAGAGATTATATTAATTAATGTTATATATAATAGTAGGGATAGTTAGCTATATTTATAGTATTCTAGTATAAGTATAGAGATATTATATAAATTAAGCAACTAGATAGAGGATAGAGTTCAGACTAGTAAATAGCAAGCTTATTTAATTTATAATAGTAAGGGTATTAATTAAATCCTAATAATAGAAGAAGTAAAACTTAATCCAATAAAGATATTAGAGTTTTTAAACTTTAGTTTAATAAAAGCTTAAAGTATTATATATATATACTTTATAGTAGTTATAAAGAATATAACTAGGAACTAATTATTAATATAGCTACTATATACTTCTTTAATTATCCTATATTATTATCTTAACTATAGAAGCTTACTATATATTAAAGTAGAGACTCTAACATTATAATATATGTAATTATATGTAATTTACTATGCTATATATTATATAGTATATATCTTCTATGGTACTACTTCTAGAAAGATATATGTATATGTAGTAAATTGCTAAGGTAGAGTAGGTTTATAATTATATAGAATATAAAGGCTTCCTCTCCTTTTTTATAAGGATCTATTCAATTATTACTTCTTATCCTTTATTTATAAACTATAATCTATACTTTATATTAGAGACCTTAGATAGTATATAATCATTACATTCTAGCCTAGGCTATACTTTTACTATAGTTATAGCTAATACCTTTACTCTCTATATCTAATTATACTTAGAAGTTAATATATTTAATAGTAGTAAATTCACTAGGTAGACTTTATTTACTACTATTTTCTTCTATATTATATTAGCTAAAAGTATCTAATATTATTAAAGGTTCCTAGCTAAGTATAGTAAACCTTTAAATCTATAATCTAAAATGGTAGTTAAGGCAAGCTAGTAGTTTCATTTACTTAGAGAAGAGTTTAGGTTCTAAGATAATATCTATAGTTATATATTCTAGATAGCTAGCTTAGCTACTATATTATAATAAGATAGTAAATTATATCTTAATATTAATTTAAAAAGGGCCTCTCTATCCTTATAATTATTAATAGAAATACTACCTTCTTATAAATATACCTATATAGAAAAGGGTCCCTTTAGCAATATTAGCTAATTTCTAAAGAACCTAGATATTCCTAGAGTATAAGACTTTCCCCTATTAGGGTTTGCTACTTTATATAGTTAATAATAGAGGATTAGAATATAAGAAAGAAGTAAATAATCTCCTATATTACCTAAAAGTCTAATATATATCGATTTTATTATATAGCTCTCAGGCTAAAAATAATAATAAATAACACTATATTCCTATTATAGCTTTACTAGTAAGGATAACTAAATGAATAGAGAAGGATTAGTAAAGGCTACTTTTATTATACTATATATATAGACTAAACTACTATAAGAAGGCTATTATTAACAGTACTATCTCTTTTCCTTTATAATATATATAGTATATACCTTCCTTAAATAGATAGAGTATTTAAACACTATAAAATGCCCCGTTTTATAGAGGTAATATACCTATACTACTACTATAAAAGTTACTATACCTAAATACTAGATATAGTTTAATTAAATATATTAGTATTATAATATACTATTTCTCCTAGAATAAAAATATATATTATTGAATTCTAGAGTTTAGATTACTAGTGCTGTAGCTATCTGGGGGGCTCTACAGTACTGTAATTGAATTTATATAGCCTATAGCTATATACTGGTATTTTAGTTGTAGCAGTACAATTACTAGGTAGCTAGTTATCTTAGTTTAAAGAAGGTTAGTTCTTCTTTTCACTAAGTACTGGTTTCTCCTAAATCAGGCTACCCTACACCTACCCTACACCTAGATCCCTAAGCGAGCTACCCTACACCTAGTTATTCCCAACCGGCCTACCCTACACCTCTTGGCATCCCAAGCAACCTACTCTACACCGGTAGTTAGCTCCTAAGCGGCCTACTCTATACTGCTTAGCCTTAACTAGCTTACCCTATACCGGTTTTTAAGGTAGTAGTATAAGTGGGCCTAGGTACTTCCGGATGTGGCTGCGAGCAGGTGAGCCTATTTTTAGTCTTTTATATTAAAATGAGTTTTATAGGATTTAGCTTTTTACCCCTAAGACCACTAGGCCGAAATCGGTACTATAACCCGGTCGGTAGGTATATAAAAAGGAAGTAGTAACTCTAACTCTAGTAGTTAAGATAGCAAATACAGAGGTATTCCCAAAATAATAGTAGTCTATCTACTAAATTATCCACTGCTATAGGGCCTAGGCCCTATAATTACTGCTAGTAGCTAAGTAATAGTATTATATATTACTTTCTTAAAGTATATTATAAGCTCTGTTAGTATATATACTATAGGGCCTTATCTACTTAAATTTTAATATATATATAACTCTCTCTAGTTAGCTAATATTACCCTAATTTATACCCTTATAAACTACCTTTATAAAGCTAACTATCTATCTACTATCTAAGCCTTCTATAGTTGTTAAAATACCCCTACTATAGATAGATAATATAGTAGCTTTATTATAGCTATTAAGTAGCCTTCTTATAGTTATTAAAATAGCCCTATTATAGTTATTGAAATACTACTACTATAGTTATTGAAATAGCTTTATTATAATTATTAGATTAAATAGTATTATAAAGGTTAGCTTAGTAGATAATTAGGATCTCCTATAGTAATTATAGCTTCAATGTATTATTTAGTACTATTAGTACTATAGGCTATTGTTAGAAGTACTTAGATTGCTTTAAATTATTGAAATTAAAGAAGGTTTAGGAGAAAGAAGTTAGTAATATAATAGGTCTTCCTCCTAATAATATAGAGATTAGTAGTATTTGAAGACTATACCTATTTAAGGAGGCTATCTATAACATTATATAACTATAACTATATTAGCTTAATTTAGAGTATTATTCTAAGGTAGTAGGTTATATAATAGGATTTAGCTATATCTATATAGATAGAGAAAGAAAAGAAAAAGGTATAGTAATAATAACTTCTCCTCTAATCTTAAACTTAATATATAAGCTAAAATGTTAGTAGAATAGGGTATATTATATCTACTATATTAATAATTAATTTATTTACTTCCTTAAGATACTAAATACTAATTCTATTATAATCTATTATTCACTAAATAGACTTAAAAGGTTCTTTAAACTTGAGAATATCTAGGTAGAGGCAGGTAGAGAAAGTAGGATGTAGTAAAATTATAACTAAGGAAAAAGAGATACTAGAAGTTAAACTAATTATATATATATAAGAGATCGGAAAGGTAGAGAGTAAAAAGGAAAATAGCTACTATATAGTTATATAGCTAGGCTAGGGCATTAGAGGAAAGGAGGTTATGTAGATTGTTCTAGGTTTAATAGATAGCAAGGATATTAAAGAAGTCTCTTTAACATGAAAGTAATAGTAGGAATCTATTGTTAAGCTATCTTAAACTAAAGAAGAAGCATAGTAATACCCTTTTTTCTCTTTTACAGTTCCTATTATTTTTATATATCTAGTTCTTTCCTCTCTAGACTAAGAGATTAGCTTTAAACATTATTATTAACTTTCTTTATATTATTATTCTTCTTTCTATCTAAAGTTTATTAGCTATCTTATTAAGGGAACCTTAATATATATATTGTAATTACCTTAAGTTTATATAATCTAGTAGAAATACTCTCTAGATCTTTATAAAACTACCTTTAAAGGTAACAGACAATTTAGAAATAGTAAGGGTCTCCTTCTAATACTTATATTCTTAATATTCTTATAGTAGTTCTATTAAGTACCTTTAAATTAAACTAGTTAAACTTAATATAAAGCTATAGGTATATATATTAATGTAAGGTACTAGCCCTATAGCAACTGCAGATAGGTATACAATGTTCTATTCTGAAAGCTTAAGGAGGGAAAAGATATTTTACATATCCCTGGTGCGGGATTTCCTTCTTGTGTGACCTCCGGCACGTAACCTGGGTGGACCCGGTACGGTTCCGCCCCGGACCCGCACCAGACGCGGGACGGTCAGGACACAGCTCCTAACCTCCTATTAGCCGGGTACAGCCCGGCCCTTAACAATTAAGGAACTCTATCTTCTCTTACTTAATATACTTAAAGCTAGATAGCTTAGTAATCTTATAATACTGTTTCTTACATTAAGCTATACTATCTTTAATTTCTAAGGTACTAACCTTACTTAAGAGATTAATAAATATAGTTGTAATCGTAGTAATAATAATAGAGCCTTTAACCTACTATACTATTTCCTTAATTATAGTCTTAATCCTATTAAACTATTATTTAAAGTTATTATTATTAACTTTGTTAGTATTAGAGTTATATTAATATATAGTTAGGTTAGAGTATTATAATATATATAGTCTAAACCATTATAGAATTTAGGAGAATAAGTAATATATAATAAATTCATTCTGAACTTAGGTGTGAAAAAGAGCTTAGTTAAATTAGAAGTAAATAAGAATTAGATATATAGTAACTAATAGGTAGATAGTAAAGGACGTCCTTGCTCCCATTCTTAAGCGACATTTCAACTCTGTTTGTACGTAAACAAAGAATTGTGGGGAGGAGGGGACGTGGGTGTTGGAAAACCCACAGCCAAAATCTAGCAAGAAGATGGAAGCAGCAATGGTTACGCAGACGATCAACCGCCTAAAGCCCCGAACAGCCCCGGAGGGATAGGTTTATATTGCCCCACAACTTGACGATTCGTGCCCAGTCTCTTCCTCCTTAGCGCCCTCTATCTTCTCTCTCAACAACTTAGCGATGCGGCAGTGCTCTAGGGAGCTATTCCCAAGGTCCCAAATCTCAAGCTGCGTGATCCCTTGTATGGAACAAAGCTCTCCAATTCCGGAATCAGCCATGAAAGCGTCAGGCTGCATGCTGAGAATCAAGTCCTCCTCAAAGCAAAGACGCAAGTGTTTGAGTCTCTTGCACCGCCTCAGCAGCTGGACACATTCGGAGGCGTGTAGGACGGGCAATCTCCAAGGAAGCTCAGAGTCCAGAAAACCTTCCCACGTGAATTCCATGTCGGTTCTGCTTTCCCAAGGAAACTGCAGAGACTCGATATTATCGCGGCCAACTTGTCCAATCGCGACAAGGAACTTGATGACGTCGTCTAGGTCATCCCAGATGAAAGTCGTCCTCCGATACGCAAAAGGCAACGCTTCTAGTCGCATCTGTTTGTTAACTCTTAAAACCACCAAACTCTTGCTGAGTGGATAGTAGAAACCGCTGGGGTCGCCGATGCCCCTAATGAGATTGTCTTGTTCGAATTTGTCGATGTTTGTGATTCTCCATTCCCCCCTGGGAATCGCAAAGATGTAAATCTTATCACGTATTTCTCGGGGAAGGTCGAAGAACCCCCGGTTCACACTTGGAGTTGTCTCGCGCAGTAACTACAGCATAACTGTCATTATATTGTTCAATGGAATTGTTCCCAAGCATACCTTCGCAACTGAGAAGGTCCGAACTACTTCAGCCTCGGTGAGGAGAAGTGGCAAGTTGAATCCAACCCCATAGCAGATATCTACAGTGAACCTATAGAATCCGCTGGTGTTCTTATGTGTGAGTATGGTCCTGTTCTCAGCGCTCCCAGTAATCTGCGATTAACATTAGATGGGAAACTAATGTCGCACTAGGCAAATGTGCTTGCCTCGTTCTGACCGGCCTTCAGCAGAACCTCACCAGCGGCTTTGCCGCTGTTTTTGTCGTGCTTTCTTTTCACGAACTCCTGGTAATCTTTCTCGGTCAGTCCATATGTATTGTCAGGGACCGGCGTGAGATCGGAATAAAAGCGCTTCTCGGCCTCATCCGGGCGATCTAGTGCATCGACTTTATACCCCATCTCGTCCTCCATCTCCATGAGAGTGAGAGTAGGTTTGAGCTTGGCCATGCTGGGTTTAGTCTATTAGGTTGCTTTCCTGATGAAAATATCCGCTTCTCGGTGAGTTTGATTGATGTTCGGTTCGGATCAGGACAGCGAGTCCATGCCTGCCGCGAAAGCGGGGAAGTTGTTTGTCCGAACCCAGAGCCCTTTGTTGAGATTCAGGTACCTCCTCAAATTGATTTCGTACTAGGATTCGATGAGGAATGCGGCCCGGGGCAGTCACGAAGTAAATCATGACAAGCATCGTAAGACAACAGTGACCAGCACACCTCCACCGGAAATAAACTGCGCTTCACCCCTCCTCGCTCTTCCCGGGAAACCCTCCCCTTTTACACAATTTTCTGGCTGCTGCTAACTTCGAGTCGTACATACGCACCTTTGCATCAAAAGACTTGACGAAATCCCCTACATAAACATTCAAACGTCTCCCAAAAAATGGCGGCTCCAGCCTTTCCCCCGGTTCCCAGGTCGCTCTTCTATCCGCGCCGGCCCAAAACGCGCGACAACGAAACCGCCCTCCGCCTCGAGGCCCTTGGAGCTAGCCGCCACACGACCTACGCCCAGCACCTGTGGGGATTCACCATCCTGCGGACAGTCTACACGCCCGAATCGGACGCTCTATTCCCCATCGCCATGCGACGGCTGGACGCGTGGGCACGCTATAGCCCCCACCAGGGCAGGTTTCCGAAATACGGACAGGCGTATGAAAGCAAGGCCGTGACCGACGGGGAGCCCAACGAGGAATTGGCAAAGAGGTTCTATTGCGACATGATAGAGGACAAGGACAGGCTTGCGGGGATTCAGTCGGACGCCGAGGGTTTCGCCAAGCTCAGGGACTACTTCCGGGAGTGGTTGGTTAGCGTGGGCGTGCAGCCAGACCTTCCGCTGAATCATGACGACGACGACAACGACGACGACAACGACGACGATCCAGATCTTGGTCCCGCCCTTGAGCCCAACGAGAGCCATGACGACCCGAGATTTCGCAGTGTCCTTGTGGTTGACGAGGAGTGCTTGCGTTCGCTGATTGAGGAACTACCCGACGAGACGCCCCCGCTGAGGACGGCAGTGGATAGGGAAGAATGGCTCAAATACCTGCGTATGGGTAAGAAAGCGTGGCTTTGGATGCTGGATACGGGGTATATGACCCGAGACGAGAGTCAATTTTCTCCTCCTGGATTTCGAGGCTGGTTCAGGCTCGGTCCTACGGAGCTTCTCTGGGCTTGGTACGAATGGAAGAGTTACCTGCATCGCCAATCCGATCCTTCCTGGAAGGTTCTAGAAAGAGATGGGGTTCCGGGTGTCTGGTGGTATTATTACTAAGACGAACGTTGGCAGCAGCAGCAGTATGGTGGATGAAAAATCAACATGTTATGTACCGACCAATCTTGGAATCCGGCTAACTTGACGACGCTCCGCAATCTGAGCGGGGTCGCCCCCTCTGCTCAAGCTTAGCCAACGTTCCACAGTTGTCAGTTCTTCTGTATCAGCTCCCAGAAAGACCAACACTGTTCCGTCCCCGGGAAGCACTCGCAATCATGCTGCCTTCTTTGTCTCCTTGCAACGCTTGTCCTTGCAATCACGACACACGTGAAACGGGCAGTCCCGACATTCCCAAATGAAACCGAATGTGGGAATGGACAGTACGTGAGGCTGCACGCAAACCACGGGGTTTGTGAGTTGATTGGAAGTGATCCCTACACTCCCTCTAACACCCCGAGAACCATTAAGCTATCCGCCTCCGCATAATGCTAGGCGCTGCGATACTTGCGCGAGATGGTCCTTGGAGTGGGTCCCACATAACGGCTCCAAGTTGGACAAGTTCAGGACCTTCGTGCAACAGAGCCTGGCCCCAATCGAGATGCTGGGCAATATAGTCGCTTGGGCGACTAAAGCTGTAAGCAACCACAAATTACACAACCCAGTTATTGCTGTCCTCTGACCAACGTGACGGAATAGGTTTCCCCTCCAAGCGACGTCATCTTTGCTGCCATTAAATATTTCATCAAGGTATGACCATCTTACAATCCTAGGTCGTTTCGCCACGCCACTACTGACACTTCCGCAGACTGCAGATACCGTATCTTCAGACTACGACAAGATTACAGGGTTCTTTGACGATTTGAACTCGTACCTCCACCGGGTGAAAACTTTAGAACATAATAATACCCCAGCAATACCGGAGTTAGAGGTCGCCCTGACAGAGGTCTCCCGATCAGTCCTAGTCCTCTACGGCATCTACACGAAATACACGCGGAGGAAACGAATCGGTGAATATGTTTCTTTATAACTTTTCCCATCTCGACAGCGTACATGGATGTGTTTAATTTTGTTCAGCATATTCTAATGAATTTCGCAGTTAAGGCATTCCGAAACCTTGTCTCTGGTGAGGATGCGGAGCTCAAATCCGCATACGAGCGCTTTCACAAAACGGCCGAGCGGGAACAAGGCATAGTCAGATACGCCATACTCGCTGGCGTAGAGGAGCTTAAACTCTAAACCGGCGCAGTACATGCGGGATGTCTGAACCAGCCTTGCTTTTACAAAACGTCTAGACAACAACCTCGAAACTGCATCAACAAGCATACAACACATTCATACATATGCCAAAGGTATGGTCGTTTGCTCGTCGATGTAATTCTCAGCATCTAACGTGAATCGTAGACCGGGAATCGACCTGGCTGTGTTTGTGGAACAGCCGGACCCGTCATATCTGCCGCCGGCGTTGACGGGGGCCGACAACATACCCATCATTCCTTACCATGGTCGAGGCTCAAAGAGTAAACCACAAGATACGGGGCATTTCCACACGAAAAAAACCTAATGTATTCGCAGTGTTTCCCATCCCCCTCGTTCTTGAACGCACGTTTCAGAAGTTTACAACGTGGGAGCATGGATGATCGAGTAGCAAAACTATACAAAGGTCAGAGGTAAAGTCCACTTAGCGTACTGCCTTGACTCTCTGTTAGCCGGGTGTTGTTTACGCGGGGTCATTTGTAGGTTGGGCATCGCCTACCTTTTCAGTCTTACGCGTTGCTGGAATCTAGTCTAGTCCGAGGTTGGATGGTCTGTATTTGCTTTTCTACGTCTGTGTGTAACCCGAAGTGTGTGTAGCGCGATCTTGGTCTTCGTGGGTTGTGTCGCAGAGCAACCAGAGTCTATTTTAGGCATGACCACCCCCGGTTGGCATTTATCTCTCCGTGTACCGTCTGTTTATCTACCTGTCCTCTCTCGGGCCGCAGCCCAACAACGCGGCTGCGGCCATCCGAATCACGCCAAGGGAGGCCATTTGCCCGTGCTGTTACCCGACAGCATGTTTTCACCTTCCCCTCTACCAAAACATGTACTCATACGAGGGGAGTTATAATAATCGGTGTCGTGAGATATGCTGTTTTGATTACGTGTTGTTATCCGCTCCTTGCTAACTTAGAAGGTCTCGAATATCCTCGATCCGTTGCATTTTTTTATCTTCGTCAGACATCATACCAAGTGATGTCGCACTGCGATCAATATGTTAGCACATCAATTAACAGATTTTGACCGAGGGGGTAAAGGAACGTACATGAACTTCTTTCGGTCCTGTATTTTGAGCATACGTTGCTCAACACTGTCTTGTACAATGAATCGAAAGACCTTTACTTCCTCGTCCTGGCCCATACGATGGACTCGATCAATAGCCTGAGCCTCAATAGCGAAGCTCCACCAGGGGTCCATCATGTACACCCGTTTAGCACTCGTCAGGTTGAGGCCAACACCGCCGGCTTTGAGGCTGAGGAGGAGAATGGTGAACTTCTTGGATTCTTTGAACTCATCAAGGACGGCAGCGCGAGCTTTCTGAGCCACGGATCCATCTAGCCGGACGAAATGCATGTTGGCTCGCGAGAGAGCCGGTTCGAGGAGGGTGAGAAAAGACGTGAACTGACTGAATACGACTGATTTCATGGTTGGGTTTTCCTTGCGGAGTTCACGGAGTTGGTTGATTAGCGCAACGATCTTTGCGGAGGAGTTGCCAACTCCAAGCCGCTGGAGAGTGACGCGCGGCGCCTGGCCGACTTCGGCAACATCTGGGTCGTCGTCATGCCGGACCACTTCGAACAGGTCGCGCGAATTAATGACCTCGCGGCAATGAAAGCAACGGGGGACCTCATGGTGATCAGTCTGGTGTTTGATGTAGTCCAACAAGCAGTTTTTGCAGGCGGAATGCCAGCATCCGGTCACGGTTTGGTCAACCATCGGCTCCTCGGCACAAATGGGACACTCGTTAGCGGCCTCGTCTCGGATTTGGCCGAGAACGTGAGCACCGAAGGCATTGGTGCTCGCCGCATCATCCGTTGTGGCGGTGAAACGCTCTATGAGAGAATGGAGGTCCATATCGTCCGCGAGCCCGGCTGCGGCATCTGCGGCAGCTCCGGCTTCGTCTTCCTCGGCTACAATCTCCTGATTGCGGACAAGGACAGGGTGGCAGCACGACTGGCGAAGTCGGAGAATCTGTGCAAAAATGCTGGTAAAGGCTTTCATGACGGTGCCGGCCTCGACATTGGCTAAGAAGGTACGTTTTGCTTTGGTGAATATGTAGTCGTAAACATCGCGCTCGGCTTTGGAGAGTTCAATGTCTAGGATCTGGACTTGCTTGGGCGGGAGAGCCACCAAGGCCTTCCCGTCCGGCGTTCTCATATCCTTCGTCCTTCTCATGACGAGAGGCTCCAGGACAGTTTGGACAACGTCTAACGCCCGCATGTAGTTTTTGGATTCGAATGGTACCGTGATGAACGTTCGCCAGAAGGAGAAATTGTTCCACGGCTCGACCCTGAGGAATCTAACGAGACTGAAGAGGTCCTCAAGCTTGTTGACGATAGGTGTTCCCGTCAACACCCATCGGTGCGTTGCGGCGATCTCATAGCAAGCCCTGGCCGTTTTTGATTGGCGGTTCTTGATGCCATGAGCTTCATCCAATATGACACGGAAAAAGTTCAACGAGAAGAGACCACGGCTGCCGGCCCTGCCGCTCTTCTTGGACGCGATCTGAGTGAATTCGGAGAGTACCACACCGTAGCTAGTGATGATCATGTCGGGGGCGTTTGAGGCGTTCGCTTCGCAGCAAAGCGACGGCAGATCGGCGTTCTTTTCATTCCCATAGTACAACATGGACCTTAGGGTGCCCTCTTTGGAAGCGTTCTCTGCCTCGCTCTGCCACTGTGCAAGAAGGGACATGGGCGCAACAACCAGGGTCGTGCATGGGGCATCCGAAACGGTCTCGCTTGCTTGCAGGGAAGGGAGACGCGGGAGCTGATTGACCGACGATACCGTCCGATTGCATTGGCGAGCGGCGATCGCAGTATCGGACTTGTGTGTGTGTATGAGACTGAGCATCTGGATCGTCTTGCCCAAGCCCATCTCGTCGGCCAGAATCCCGCCAAGGCAGTGTTGCCCTTGTCGTGGAAACTGCAGGGACAGCTCTCCAGAGTACGGATTGACGTAGAAAGCAGGCTGCTCGGCAACGTCTGGAAGGACCTCGTCATCATGGTCCTTTGTGGGCCATGCGTACTCCTCCCACAAGGGGTGCATCGACGTCTCGCGTTCGTCGCGCTGGACGTTCCTTTCTTTCGCCATCATCCAGTGCAGTGATTGTTTTTGATACGGACGAAGTGTTAGGCCGAAGGTATCAGCAGGCTCTGCTTCCGGGGTGCTGAAGTCGAATGATTGCGCCTTTTTGTAGAGGGCATCTAGTTGGTCTTGCTCCAGCTCCTCGCCGTCTTCGTTGTCGTCCGGAGAAGACGCAGCAGCACTGTCTTGGCCTTGGGATCTCGTGTTCTCCTTTTCCTTGCTCTCAGCCATCTCAGCCGCATCTAGTAGCCCCTGCCGTTGGTTCTGTGCCACTGCTGCGTTCCCTCTAGTTGGAAGAAGATTGATTTCTTGAAAGAGCCTAACAAGTGCCACCTGTCTCAACCGCAGATCTTTTTCTTCCGAAGTCTCGGATTCCTCGAACCGGCCTGTTGTCCTGTTATCGGCGACTTGGAATTCTCGGCCAAAGGCCGACCTCAGCAGCGAGCAGCGAAGCTGCAAGAAGACCGTGTCATTGGTGCGTAGTCTCTCGGGGGCGTAAACACAAGTCCCCTCGAAAGCGCAGATTTTCTGATCCATTAATGTCGACACCCAGTTTGCGGTATCCTTGGCCAGACGTCCAATTTCCCTGCCAGTACTGTCGGTAAAGCGAACGATCACGTCAACCCTCTTGGCCGCTGCCGCACTGACGTGATAAGTTGGCTGAGCCGTCCCAGGCTTGAGCTGTCCTTTGTGGGACGTTGTTTTGGGAATTTGGATCTTTTGGCGCTCAATCTTGACAGTATCACCGTGTCTCAAAAGATTGCTCCCGCTCCGTGTTGTCCACCCTTCGACGCCGAATGCGCCGATATATCTTGATTCCGGCATCAATCGTAGGGCGGAAGGCTGATGAGGAATTGGGCTTGATCCCTCCTGCCTGCGGCGTCCTGCGGACGAAACTGAAGGACGTGTAGGAGTTGGAACCGGCGCCTTTCGTTTCAAGCTCTTCCAAGTGCCGTCGAGGTATATATTGATGGCCCGCTCTAAATCTTTGCCGCAGTTCTCCCGAAGCAGAGCTATCACATTGGGTTTGACGCTCTCGCCTACAAAAGTCTCAAATGTGCTCTGGTCGAAGACATCGGGACTTGAACCCTCGTTGCACGAGCTTCCCCCACTTGGCACGACCGGAGTTGAACCGGTTGCTTCGACATTTCGCTGTGGAAAAGAAGACTTCGCGGGAAACGGCAAGCCCAGAGAGCCCGTGAGATCGGATTTCGGCAAAGTATCGGCATCGATGTCGGGTGGTCTCGTTGTTGCGTTGGGCGGGGAGAAGACGTCGGAAGATGGGGCGGTATCGGACCTCGGAGGGACGGTTTCACCATCACCCGTCTCTGCAAAAAAGCGCCGCCTTTTGATTGGGGGCTCATCAGAGCCACGGAAGTCCATTGCATTGATACGTGGGTGTCATCGGGCAAGGCGGCATAGGAGGGCGGTTGTACTGCGGTTGAGTGGACGTTGGTGCTTGTCCCAGGAGACGCGACGGGTTAGGGTAGCGCGAACTTTGGCGTCGCGGCCATCAGGTGACCGCGCGACGCAAGCAATGAATTCAAGACTTTCGTGGATCCACAAATCCGACCAGAGCCCTGCTCTGATTGGCATTGCATCACTTTGCTCGCCACGGTTTGTTGAACTTGAGGGTGTGTCAGCCAGTACGGAATTAAAGATGGGGTTATCAAGTTAAAGGTTCACCTCCCATGTATTCAACCCGAGCCGTCGGAAACGGCCTCAAGCAGGCACCTCGCAGAGCCCGTCAGTTTCGACGTGGCCTCGCAACAAGTGCAGAAGCGCCGGATGTGGCTCAAGCACGCAAATACTGTCTGAACCAGCTCAGGTCTGCACCCTCGCCATTATGCTTTGACAGGTTTGAACATGCAACTAATGAGCTCTTAGACATGGCGACTATGAGGCATATCTCATTCGGCACTTTATCCCCCGCTCGGCCCAGGATGCTTACGATGCCCTCCGGACGCTGAACCTCGAGCTAGCCCGCCTGCCCGAGACGGTGTCAAATCCGGCAATAGGCCGTTTCCGGGTGCAGTTCTGGCGAGACTCCATCAACAGCACCTTCGCCGGCAACCCGCCGCGGGAGCCCATTTCGATACTGCTGCATAGCGCTATTACGAGGCTCACAGCACGGATGGGTGCTAACAGCGCAAGCTCTCTCAAGTTCTGGCTTTTGCGGTTGATCAACACGCGGGAGAGACACATGGAAAACAAGCCTTTCACTAGCTTGACAGCATTGGAAGACTACGCCGAGAATACGTATGCCACGCTGATGTATATGACGCTTGCGGCGATGCCCCTGCAGTCGGTGCACATGGATCACCTGGCAAGCCACATTGGCAAGGCATATGGCATCGCCGCGTCACTACGCGGTATCCCAATCCTCGCCGCGCCTTCACAGCCCATACAAGGCCCATCGGGCTCCAATGTGGGGAGCACTCGGAGCCCTGCGCTACTGATCCCGCTCGATGTCATGGCCGGGGTGGGCCTAAAAGAGGAGGATGTTTTCCGCCGTGGGCCAAACGCCGAAGGGTTACAGGATGCTGTCTTCCAGGTTGCTACCCGAGCCAATGACCACCTAATCACGGCGCGGGAAATGCTCAAAAACTTGCAAGCTGGACATGGACCTGGGCACGACTATGAACACCAAGAGGAGCCAGAGCATGCACATTCCGGTGCGGTACATGGCGGCGAGGACACGAAGTTGGACATCCAGCGTGGGTTCAGTGTGTTGTTGGAGGCAGTCGCAGCTGGAGACTATCTTCAGCGTTTAGAGAGAGCTAATTTCGACCCTTTCAAGGTTAGGAGTAGCTGGAAGCTTCCCTGGGGACTTTGGAAGTCGTTAAAGCGACACGAAATATAACAGGCCGCCTTGTTTGGCAACATCTTTCACGCAGCTGTAACTAGGTTGATCATCCTACCTCCCGTCCTTACCTATCCTTACCTTGGGCACGCTGCCGCCAACGCTGTTCGCGCTTACTGTGGTGCGCGCAAGAGCACATGAGGTTAAACTCGGATTCATGGCGAACCCACTCGCCACCAGCAACGCCTTGGCTACTCCACCGAGAATGAGCGCAAAAACAAACTCAAATCCGACAAACTCTTTCGAGAGCTAGCTCCGGTGAGAAACACACTGTCGGCAGGGCTGAACGAGCAGCCCTAGAGCCGCCCCTAACCGGCCAGGAAAGGTTTTTTCGCTCTGAAACAAAGACTTTGCTCCGAGGCTCCTCCACTCCGGGTCCGATGCGACGGAAATAACTCGCGGATGGCGGCCGGGCTCCACCATTGTGTGTTATTTGTGTTCCTACTGTGTAACTTTACAAGTTGGTACATTCGACAGATCAACCGAGAACAGTTCGTTCTTTGTCGCCTCTTGCTCCTGGGGAGTATTCTACGCAGATAGAACTTGGTACTCAGCAGGGGCATTCGTACATGTGTGGACCGAGAAACTGGTTTTCCTCAGTTGTCGGGGTGTTCACATTTATTCCAGGGGCGTCGTGATTCTCGGGCCGGGTTATGGCGGAGATGCCGCATCGGACTCGGCCCGGTGACTCATCCGAGATCGGCGAGATTTAGCGCAACGACAGCGGCCGGGTCCGCACGAGCGCCGGGGATTTTGGTCACCGTTCACGGATCAACGAAAAGTATGTACCTGGGCGGCTGTCTGCGATGGCAGCGGCATGGTGAGTGAAAGTGGAGCCTGGGCCAACGCCCTGGATGTGAGGCGAGAGCAGCTGTTGTCAGTGCAGTGTTCGATGCTGACGCGGGTCGTTAGCCAATGAGGGCCAACAAGGCGTCATTTCAGGAAGTCTTGGGCACATGAGGCCTTGCAGAACGGCTCGCGGTGACTGAGCCCGAGAAAACACCATCTCCGAGGAATACCAGACGGGCAACGTCACGAGATGAACGGCTAAGCATTCAATTTCTGGGGTATTTTGACAGCCTGGAATATCCAATGTAACTAAATCGAAGCACGACCTTCGCGATCACAGGAATGACCAACGAAAACGATGACCATACGAATAAGGCTGTCGGTACGAAGTGGGTTCCCAATTCCGAGACACAATGAGTTACAAGTCATAACTCAACGAAGCAGCTGCGCTCACTTGCGATTTGTTTTTTGACAACTCTGAACCTCGCCATCTCACAGTCAGGGCGAAGACGCGAACCTCGTCTCGGATTAACAGCCCCGCGAATGTCACTGCAGCACTCAGGTAGTAGTCATCAAAAGAAAATTTTCCGCCCCGTTTCCTCGTTTTCCTTCCTTTCCCTCCACCAGGTGACCTGGCTCGAAAAAAGTTGGTCGCAGCCAGCGTTCCAGGCGCCACGGGCCCATGTGCCTTGTGACCTCCCAGTGGCTTGGCGCCCGACGGATCGATCCCTTGTTGAGCTTTACTGTGGGTCGATGATGGGATCTAGGCCCTTCGGGCGAGGACATGCAAGAGCTGCACGTCAGTCCACGGGCAACGGGTGTTCAAGTAGTTAATGTAATTCGTACCAAGTTCTGCTTGGAATTGAAAGTGAACCCCCGAGGTCCAGGTCAGTAAAATTCAGCCGTAGGCTCAGGTTATTGCGTATGTACCTGGGTAGCTGCTTGCCGAACACAACTCACGACAAATGTGGCTGGTAACTTCTAAACTCAATTGCAAGTTTCCTCGAATTGTGGGACAAAAATTCTTGAGCCGGTACCCGGATGTCAAGCTGCAGTGCAGCTGTTTTTACATGGGGAGCAGTTTCCGCCAGGGAGGCGGCGAAGGGGACCCTCGTGGGATTTGTCCGTACAGTGCGCTTTCAAGCAGAAAGCTCGGCCAGCGGGGCTTCGGGGTGGGTCCTTGCGCCATACTCCCGGCCTCAAAGCCGGCCTCCTTACATATAATTACCTGATGGAAACTTGAACTCTGCATGCTCGCTGGAGAAATATATATATACAGTCTGGTTTGCAATTTACCTTCCAGCTTCTGCCTTGATTCGCGGTTCTTATTTCCACACGTTCAATTCGCTGTTCGTGCACCAGCCTAGTCTACACGGACACCAACTTGTCACCACAACTCGTGCTCTCTCAGAGCCAGCAAGTGCATTCGCCCTCGGCCTCGGCCTTATATCTGACCATCTCGTCCGCTTTCCGGGGTTTACACAAACTTCCAGACATATTGTTGTTTTTATAAAACCCCCATCTCAGCCCACGACCGTTCCTTGGGTCTGACGACAACCGCACACATACTTCTGAGCTGTAAATGATGGTGCTGTGGTGTCGGGAGCGTTGAGTTCGTTCCCCACTTACACGAGTGCACCAAGCTTTGCGCTGCATCATTGTGGCGCGGCCAGGCGATCCGATCAGTCTTAGCCCGCTATTTCCCCGCCATCACCGGCAGGGAACGTCTCGTCAAGACAAGATGCCGCACCGAGTTGTGGACTTCTTCCGGTCGTCAACACATTCAATCGAAGCCCAAGTTTCGAATCTATCCAAAAAGCAGGCTCCGGGTGCCCGGCGGAGGCGATACTCTCCAAGCAGAGTATCCAAGGGCTCTGCGAGCTCCGGACGGGCATCCTCGGCGTTGGTCGGCGGAGGTAACTCGGACAACGCTCCTGCGCCGCCGTATTCCCCGCGCGTCAAGATGGCCGATTCGCGGACAAGCAGCTTTTCCTCGGCTTCACGCAAGGAACATGACGATCACCACCAACACCACCGACTCTCGTTTCCCGGCATGCACTTCGGCCGCTCAACCAAAGAGCCACCCAGCTTTTCCCCGGCAGCGCTCTATTGGAAGCTCGAGTCGCCGCCTCTTGTCATGTATGGCGACCACCAAACCAGCAGTGGTACGCTGCTCTCGGGGCAGCTGTTTCTGAATGTCAAGGAAGAGGACCTGGAGGTTGCGTCGCTGGATGCCACCCTCAGCATCCGCGTTACCCAAAAGAGGCCGTTTGCGAACCACTGCGTTGACTGTACAACGCAGCGTACGGAGCTGAAGCGGTGGGAATTACTTCAACATCCGCTAGTTATGGCCAAAGGTACGTCTTAACACCCCCGATTGCCTACCGAGCTTTGAGACTCACGACAGCAATCACAGGCGAACACTCATTCCCCTTCTCCGTGTTGCTAGAAGGGCATCTTCCGTCCAGCATGGAAGGCCCATTGGTCTCGATTTCGTACGAGTTCAAGGCCGAGGCTGTCCCCAGAGCTGATCTCAGCCCGCTGGCGCCCATCAAGTTCGAAAAGACAGTCGACGTCAGGCGCAGCCTCCCGACTTCCGAGGCGCCGCACCACTCTGTCCGCGTCTTCCCTCCGACGAATATCAAGGCCAGCGCATACTATCCCCACGTGATCCACCCAATCGGCAGCTACGTTCTCGCGCTCCGCCTGGATGGCATCGCAAAACTAAACACGAAGGTCAACACGATCGAATACTGGAAGTTGAAGAAGCTCACATGGAAGCTTGAAGAGACGACAAGAACGATTGCACCGGCCTGTGAGCGGCACAGCCCGAGGCTGGGCGGGGCTGCAGAGGAGCAGCAGAGCAAGAAAGGCGTCATTCGCTCGGAGAGCCGCATCATCGGGGAGAAGACGCTTTTCTCGGGATGGAAGAGCAACTACACAAACGCCACAGACAGCCTTGTCGAGCTTGAGCTGGACTACAGCTTGGCAAAGAATGCCAAATACGCGTGTGACAGCAAGAGCCGTGACGGGACCGAGGTGACTCATCAACTGGTGGTCGAGATGGTGGTATCACAGGAATGGGCCCCTATCAACAGGCCATCTCTTGTGACACACACGGGCGTTGGGCGCATCTTGCGGATGCATTTTGGCACCATCCTCACGGAGCGGGCAGGGATCGGGATCAGCTGGGACAATGAGGCGCCTCCCATTTACCAAGATGTGCCTCCCAGCCCCCCTGCTTATTCCCAGGAGACCATCTTCGCCGAACATTCGATCGCGGAGTTGATGACGCCACTCGACGGTGCCCATGGGGGCGGGCTGTCACGTAGTTCCACCGACGTGGCTACCGCTGGCGGTTCAGGAGCAGGCGCTAGAGGGGCGTGAAGAATGCTGTCTCGCTGTTGCGCAAGGGCGAACACTGACACTTCGCGTTTCTGCAAGTGGATCAAGTATATATTCAGTGCCTACAGTGGGGACGGCACGTAAGAAGTCGCGAGGTGGGCTGGTTTTTCAGGAGTTTGGCTTGCGCGAAGATACCCATTGAAGATCTATTTCGAATTCTTCGGCTCTTACATTGTTTTGGATGGAAGGTTAGCAAAAAATCAAGTGGCCTGGGCGGGGATGGAGGCGTTGGGATATTGAATGCGATTCACCTAATAGTTAGTTACCTAGTTACACGGTTTGCCCGGGGCTTTCGGGCTGCACCTCGATACTTGAAGTTTTGATTGCCAGGAATTCAGGTTGTCCATATAACTCAGGGACATGCCCCTTCTCCAGCAATTTTACGCTTCCCCAGACCCAGACACCCAGTCTCGCAAGTGTTGCCAACAGTGGCACTGACCAGTGTCCCCATGCAAGTTCAGGGAAATGTGACTCGTCGAGCTTTCAGGTCCCCTTGCCTTATTTTGCGGGGTAACAACGTGGGGTCCTCGCCTTGTGGGGCAGAGTTATCTGGTCAAGGTTTATCGATAAGTGGCGTTGGCCTGAGAGCTGGCCGATGACTCTCAAGGGCTTCGACTCAGCCGGTGAACCAAGTCACAGAGAAGATCCTATAAAGCGCCCAGATCTAGCATGATTCTACCTCCTTTCTCTTCTTTCATATCTAGATTATTCACCGCAAACAAAAGTTTCCTGGGATTCCATCCTTACGCACAACCGTTTGCATTAACTTGGTCGATGATCTAGTGAAGTCATCGTTTGCTTCCACGACCTCACTCCGGATTCTTCTCCTCCCTGGAGTCAGACTAAACGAATGCGACAATGACTAGCAAACCCGCAAAACAACTACCGCACGAGAGGCGGAAAGGTGAGGCCGCGTTAAGCGACTTTGCCGAGTACGTCGAGAAGCAGCAGGCGCTCCGCTACCCAAGCTCCAAGCAAGCGCAAACAACGGCGGCGGCCGCGGCAGCAGCAACGAAGAGTGGCCAAGGCGAGGTTGAGCACCACGAGGAGCTTGATGACATACTCAGCAGCTTGGATCTCTCTGACCCGACCCCCCGTGTGAGGTTACGAGAGCTCCTGCTCTCCCCTGACGGTGACGCCGAGGCTCTCCAACGATTAGCCGACGTCCTGAAAGAACGGCTATTGGAGGGCCATGGAGAGACCGTTTTCGACGTTGGCTTTGAGAACAGTGGCGAAGGCATGAAGTTATCGCGAGAGGAGTGGGACGCGGCACACAGGCGGTTAGCGGAGGCGGCCAAGAAGCTCGGAGCCGACACTCAACTACTATTAACGAAAAACGTGGGCGGTGATCTTGATGGGGCGCCGACCAAAGATGGAGACTGCAGCGGGAAGGTCATGATTCGCCAGGCGCCGGACACGGTCGAGGAGGTCATCGAGACGAGGATAGCTGTTGTTGGGAATGTCGACGCCGGCAAAAGCTCCATGCTTGGTGTTCTTGTTAAGGGCGACCTGGATGACGGCCGTGGCAAGGCACGAGTCAACCTTTTCCGACACAAACATGAGATCGAGACGGGGCGGACGTCGTCCGTCGGTATGGAGATTATGGGGTTTGACACAACTGGTCAAGTTGTCGTCTCGGACACACCGGGACGCAAGTTGTCCTGGGAGGAGATCGGCAAGCGCAGCGCCAAAGTCATCACTTTCACCGACTTGGCGGGCCACGAACGCTATCTCCGTACCACGGTGTTCGGGCTTTTATCTAGCAGCCCGAATTACTGCCTGCTCATGGTTGCGGCCAACAACGGCCTCATTGGCATGAGCAAAGAGCACCTCGGCATCGCACTTGCCCTAAACGTGCCAGTCATGGTGGTCATCACCAAAATCGACATTTGCCCGCCTCAGATCCTGGAGCAGACCATCACACAAATAACACGAATCCTGAAGAGCCCCGGGGCAAGGAAAATACCCATCTTCATCAAGAACCATGAAGAGTGCATCAACACGGCCACCCAGTTTGTGAGCCAGCGGATATGCCCCATCTTCCAGGTGTCAAACGTGACAGGTGAGAACCTTGATTTGGTCCGGTCGTTCCTCAACATCCTCCCGCACCACGGCCGCTATGATGCCGACGCCGCTTTCGAGTTCCATATCAACGACACCTTCAGCGTCCCTCACGTCGGGACGGTAGTCTCTGGTATTGTCAAGTCTGGCGTGATACACGCCGGAGACGACGTCCAGATCGGGCCGGATTCACTGGGCCGCTTCACGCAGACCTCGATTCGCTCCATCGAGAGGAAAAGGATAGGCGTGCCCGCGGCATCGGCTGGCCAGTCGGCCTCGTTTGCTCTCAGGAGGATCCGGAGGAAAGACGTACGCAAAGGGATGGTAGTGCTGTCTAAATCGGATGGAGCCCCCCCTAAGGTGTACCGCGAGTTTGTGGCCGAAGGTACTTCTGCTAGTCCCCGTATCGCGTAGCATGTCGCATGCTGACCCCCTTTAGTGCTCATATTGTCACACGCAACGACCATCAAGACCAAATACCAAGCGATGCTGCACGTCGGGCCGGTTTCCCAGACCTGCGCCATCATCGACGTTGACCGCCCCTTCATTCGAACGGGAGACCGGGCTACTGTTGCCTTCCGGTTCGTGCAGCGGCCCGAGTACCTAGCGCCCGGTGACCGACTCCTCTTCCGAGAGGGGAGAACGAAGGGTCTCGGGATTGTTAAGAGCGTCGGATACGATCCTTCCAACCCGCTCATGCCGGGACAGCCGGAGGGCGGGGTTAGCAACGAGCAGCAGGGCCCCGAGGCCGACGCTGAGGGGGTTGGGGCTGTTAAGGAGGCCCCCGATGTTAAGGCTGAGTGAGGTATGACGCAGCACGGTATAATTGCTGGGCCTCGAACCACGGCTCTTCTACACCGTTGAGCAGGTCCAGGGGTGTTGATTCTCACAGCAAATTGGCTATTAGAGCATCATTTGTTTTCGGTGGCCTGGGATTTCTTGACCCCCAAACCATGTAGCAAACGGCGTTTTGTGGTTAAATCTTCTTTTTATTTGGTCCCTACTTTGCCCCGCAAGACAGCGGGCATGGCGCTACAAGACCCCGAGGCATGATAACAGATAAATCTTGATTCGGGTTCTTTCACTATGAATGCTTTGAGCCTTGTCTTGAATTCCAGTAATGGCGTAAACAGAAGATATGTCGTGACGATAGTCGATCGAGAGCAGCCGCCATATCGGCCGGCCTATGTTGCTCTCTTGCCTGGCTTGCGTCCGGGGTAAGTCGAGGTTGACGGCTATCGTTCTGCCATGGGGTATCCGTCCCTCGTCATGCCTGCATCAACGGCACCGTTCCGCACCCGCCCCCACACCGGCGAAAAGTGCGGACTTGGTCTTCAACGCGCGCTGAGAGCGTGGTGCTCCCATACTATCGAGAACCCCCGAGCCGATTAAAATGACCGTGCTTGGGGGGATATGAGGACCACACTATCTCCTGGTCACATTGTTAGCCGGGCTACGTAATTTTAAATTATGGGTGTGCTCCTCGGGACGAACCTCTTACGAAGAGCATCTCGGATTTCTTGCTCACAGTCTGCGCCGGGATGTGTGAGTAATGACGGCGAGGACTCCATTTTGAGGCTTCAATATTGAGCAATAGCTTGACTTACCTTGACGTCCTCTTCGTCCTCCTCATCAACGACGTAGATGGTCTCCTCGACATCCCCGAGCACAAGATTGCAATGGCTGTCATAAGCCTAAGAGGTGAAGAAGGTGTGTGTGTTAGTCGGAGCTTGCGCCGGGGTCGGGCGAAAAAAGGTGGGGCGAAGTGGCTGCTCACATGAAGGCGGCCCTTGAGCTCTCGGTCCCCTCTAAGCTTCACGCAAACCACTTCGTCGAGCAACAGGCGCACAAGGTCGAGTGGCTCCGACACCGCACTGCCTTCATCCCTGACTTCGGCCATGGCGGGATGTAGTAAATCGCACTTGTGACGTTGGCGGGTATTGTTGATTTAGGCGCGCTGGTGTGGTCTGCCTCAAAATATCGGGTAATGCGCGACGTCAAAGGGCGGTCGTGGAGGGATGGCGGGCTTGTGGTTTTCCAGCAACGGGGGCACAGGCCACTGAAGGCGCAGGCATGGTGGGAGGCAGATTGTGCCCCATGTCCCCGCCTGCCCGATGGAGCAGTACCGTCGCTCAGTCGTTGTGCACGCGAGCCCCACCTCATCAAGTTGGCAAAGAGAACCGACGAACCAGCAGCATGTCGCATACGAAAACCAGACGCGTTCTTCACTCAACATAAGCGCTTTGGCACCTACGTACAACGAGCATGCATTCCCGGAAGTAGACGGAGTTCATCGGTACCATAACGGAGCGGAGTTTTGCATTCAGGGTCAGTGTAAGACATTTACATGTGTTCCAATGCCCAACGAAGCGAAACCCCGCAGGGTATGCGAATGAGGGACGGTTCTTGGTCTTGACTTTTAAGGCCGACCCTTGATCTTCTCCAGCCTCAGGTCGTTGATAAACATATACCTACTTAGGGAGATCCAGCCGTACCGAAACCAGACCATCTGGCTCTTGTGCGCTGAAACCATGGCTCTCCATGCGGTCGTGATGCCACCGTACCCCAGGAGGCTGCTGAGAAAGACGAGTCCGCCAGGGCGCTTTTTGTCCTTCTTGTCAGCGCCGATGGCCCAGCTAGCGAGAGTGGTCAACACGTCCAAAAACCCAATGTATTTCCGCCCCAATGACACCGTTGTGAGGGTGTAGAGGTCGACGGGTGGCTTCCAGCCGGGCTTGCCGGCCACCAGCTCCGCGATGAAAGTCTTGGCTCCGTGGTATAAGGAGATATGGTTCGGGTGGCCGGAGACGCCGCCGGCGTCGAACGTTACGAGCACGTCAATGGCGGCGGCCGGGGCCGTGTCGCTGTTCCGCGATCGGGCGATATTGGGCGCGAAGGCCGAGCAGAGCAGGGCCGAGATGTCGCCGCTGTCCCACTTTGCCGTCATGCTATCGGGGAATTCGGGCTTGTCAACGACAAAGACGTCGTCCGCCGAGCGCAGCCCGAGGATCAGGCCCGACTTGGCGAGTTCTTGCTTCCGTGTCTCGCCGAGGCCATCCGCGTTGCCTATCATGAGATCGTTTCTCGTCAGCGGCAGGTAGTGCAAGGGGGTGGAAAAGGGGTCGACGCGTACCACTGCTCAGACAGAGGATCTTGACGTGGTTTCCCGTGTCTGGCCTGGCAAGCGCCATGACGGTAGGCGAAAAGAACATGGCCTCGTCATCAGGGTGCGCAATAAGGAGACAAACGCGTTTGTTGCGCACGGCCGGGAAGCGCTCCGAGACCACGGAAGTGGTGTAGACGTACAGTGACGGGAGCACGACGGCTAGCACGCCGACGGTTACGGGCCAGTCCATCGTGCCCCTACTCAAGTAGATTGGCGAGAATATTGATCCAGTTGGCCAATTAATGCGGCCACACAAGTCGCTTCGAAATGGCTGTTGGCTGGACTCGGCAACGCGGTCGGAAAGAAAAGCGTAGACAGAACGCGCCCCAAGAACTCGGCGCTCTGCAGCGCTAGGAAGGGAGGGGCACGCGAGTGGAGTAGAGTACAGCCAACCGGACCTGTGGCAAGAGGCTCGAGTTCAAGGAGCGGAACGTTCGACGATTTTATGTAGAAGAACAGAACCCAGTTCAACGACGGCTTGCTTGCTCGTGCATAAATTGTTACCAAGTAGAGGCGGTGAGAGGTCTGTCGCATGTGGGGAGGTGGCCGAGAACGGGGTTTTGAATGGCCTGTGACCTTGCGTTGGGAGGGCCCCCTGACTCGCGGGGTCCGAAGTCCATGTGACACGACCTGAGGGGCTCCGGTTTCAACTGCCGATTTGCAAACAAATGGTCTGCTGGGGGCCCGTTCCCTTCATGGAAACAAAAATGAACTGGCAATCAACTCCTTGCTTCATTTATTGGGCATTTTGGGGTCTCTCGCAGTTCAGTGCCTCGCTGCTTCGTAGTATGTTGAAGGCGATCGATCGGGTACCGTATTTAGGTAGGTATGGATGCAAGGGATAGGTGTCGTGGTCCGTACGTGCGTACCTTCCACGTTACAGCCCGACACCCGACGTTCTGAACTGCAAAGACAGGGGTGGTCCAGCAGACCCCTGTTTAGTAAATTGCGGCCTCTCGACCAACCGTCGCGTGCCACTGCCATCACTCCCGTCGCGCCTTTTCGTCCCGTTTCCCCAACTGATTGATACGAAAATCCCGTGGCTACCCGAGCTCGCTACAATGGCAAGAAGGCGCAGAGAACGATCCCCGTCCAACGTCAAACTGAAACAACCCGACCGGTCGGGTCCGTCAGAGAAGACGTTGCTACAGCTCGCCGAGGAGAGGGGGTTGTTCGATCAGGCAAAAAAAAGGGAGGACGAAATCGAGAAGGAAGCTACTCCAGTTCCCATCCCACGCCCAGCGAAAAATGAGGAGGAAGATGACGACGAGGAGGCTGGGTTGCCGCCTACCGTTGAGCGTGTACTCGAGACGGTGCTGTGGTCTGTGAGCCTGGCCATGCTGCACTTCACCCTCGACGTCCTCGTCCAGCATCAATATTCGGTCGACAGCATAGTATGGCCGAAGGTTTGGACGAGATTTATGCAAGCGTTATTAGGTGAGGCCGTCCGTTGCTGTGATGCTGCGTTTATCCCCGGGCCACAATGCTAACGTAATTTCTGTCGTCCCCCAGTCTTCGGTCTGCTCATCTACGCCCTTCATCCGCATCCCGCAAACCATGGGTTGGTTCCCGGCCTGCCTCCGCGGTACCAGTCGGCCCTTCGGCAAGTCATATTCTTCACCGCGAGCGTCTTTGCCGGCTGCTACCTGATTCACATCACCAATGCATTCGGTTATATGGCTGTTATGAAACAAGCGCCGCCAATCGGTTGCCTTTGGGTGTGGTCTGTCATTGAACTGGATCTTCCTTGGGCTATGCTCAGTCTTTCGGGCGCAGGGGCGTTTCTTTGGCAGAAGGGATACAGTATTAGATAGGGTTGACGCGAGTGCTGGCTTTCGATCCGCAAATGCCGTCCCTTGAGCTAGCTCTGCGAAGCACCTACCATCGTTCGTGCTCTATGAGAGGTTCAGTTTTTTCTCTGTTGGGTCACATCATTCTTCCTTCCGGACCTGCTTTCCCTGGCGGCAAGCTCCTTTTCTCTGGGACTCACCTGCGACTGCCAGTAGCGCCCCTACCTCGCGCCTTCTTCAGTTAATATGGTACGGCAACCGACGGCACAATTGGCAACTGGAAATGTCTGAAATGTTTCGGGCCGGATGGCAGGTTCACTTTTGGGTGCGCCTACTCCCGAGGAAGTCAACGAAAGACTGAAAGGGCTGGCCAGCCTAGCACCTTCCTATGTGACAGGTTACCGGTCCGTCGATCCCTCCTCTTGGTCGGATAGAGCGTCCAGGCTGGTTCAAACTGGCGTCCTCGGCACCCAAATCTCTCCTACACACTTTTCCGCAGCTCACTAAGGTAGCATCTTCAAGTCGGCGCCGATCACATCATCTGACGCGCCTCGTTCTATTCAATATCTAAAACATCCGTCGAAGCCTCACCATGATTGTCACAAAGCTCAGCACTTTACTTTCGATAGGGCTGTTCCTCTCGAGAGGACATGCCGCGACTGCATCGACTGCCAACCTGACGACACGAGCTATTCCCAGTGGTGCCATCATCGAACACTGCACGGTCCCCGGTGTCGTGGCACTCACTTTCGACGACGGCCCGTTTATCTACACCAGTCACATTCTGGACCTTCTGGACGAGTACGGCGCCAAAGCCACTTTCTTTATCAACGGCGAGAACTGGTCCCGCGGTGTCGGAGACTCCTCGACGCCTTGGCCGGATATCTTAAGGCGTATGGATCTCTCGGGTCATCAGATCGGCTCCCACACATGGTCGCACGCCGATCTCTCGTCTGCCGATTCTCCTCTGCGAGAGTTCCAGGTGTACGAGCTCGAAAAGACCCTTTTTTCCGTCCTCGGCAAAGCCCCCACCTACCTTCGGCCGCCCTATGCTTCTTGTTCGGCCGATTGCCTGCAGGAAACGGAGCGGATGAGATTGCACGTGGTCAACTTCGATGTTGATCCCAAGGACTATCTACATAACGACCCGAACGACATCGCGTCCGCCATGGAGAATTTCTCGAGAGCTTTGGATGAGCGCCGGTGGGGTGATTCGTTCCTGGTACTCAGCCACGACTCGCTCCAGAATACGGCGGAGTTCCTCGTCCCCCACATGCTCATGGAGATAAAGCAGCGCGGATACAGGGCTGTCACGGTTGGGGAATGTCTCGGCGACCCTGCTGAGAATTGGTACTGGTATCTATAAACGGGTGATGAGTCTCTGTTGGGGAAGAATGCGTTGTTGCAGGCCAGAAATGTGGCGACAGCGGGTTTCTAGGAGTACGAGTCCAGGGAGCTTCGACATCGTGAGCGTTTGGTCGCCCCGACTGCTAATTGGCTTCGGGCTGGGGGTCTCGACGGTGGAACACAGCCTAGCTTCCGTATGGGGAGCGCGCGGGACGGACTGTTGAACATGCCATTTGGTTTTCCATGCCGACTCCATCCGTAATATTCTTAGGTTCGGTTGGTAGAGCACATAACGTAATGTGTATTTCTTTCTGCACTGTCCTCTGCCATCTGGTCTGTCACGTCCTCTCTCTCTTCCCGCTCCGATATAGCGCCGTTCCCGACTCCAGAGGTCTGCCCCTAGACCTTTTCGTAGACGTGTCCAGGGCGGCGGCTTTAAACTATTGTCCACGATTCCGCAGCTCGTTTAAAATGCCGTCGATCTTACCCGCTACAAAGGCCGGGTCGTCCTTTTGAATGAAGTGGCCGCAACCCTTTGCAATCTTGACGTCACTCGTCACCTGCACGAGGCGAGTCAAGCCCTCATTATACGTACCCCAGGCCGGGTTCATATACGTGTTGATGATAGCCTTGGGTACAGCTAGTGGGCCCTATGTCGCCGTTTTTGGTGTCAGTAGACCGCCATAAAACACCAAGTTCCCGTCGTTAAAGCTTGCCTTCTCGCACTGGTCCGCAAACTCATCCCAGTCATGCCCCACCACCGTCAAGAGCGGAGGATCGCCCCCGGGGGCGTTGGGTAGGGCGGGTTCGCTCGCATGCGGCAGGAGCTCCCTGAGGTTTCTCCGGTCTAAACGCTCCGAATTCGGCACCGTCGGGTGGAAGAACTCGCGGAACTTGTCCCGCGCATGTCGCAACCCCTCGGCCGTGACGCCCTCCGCCAGCTGGCTTTCATCAAAGTCGGGCTCGGCCGGGTCGGGGAACACGGAAACGAAATCTGTGTTGGCCATCATCGAGTCTAGGAAGAGGTACGCCCCCACACGGCCTGGGTGCTCGGCCGCGTAGAGGCGGGCGAGAGGACATCCGATGGAGTTGCAGACCAGAATTATGCGAAGGTCTTCGACCTGGCGGTGGAGCTCATCCTGGGAAACCTGGATGAGAAGCTGATGGAGGTCAGCGATGGCGGCACGAGCATCGTGTCCGTAAGGCGAGTCCTGGATGTCAAACGGGTCCGAGTCTGATTTCCCTTGGCCGTACCGATCATAGCAGAGTAGAGCAGGCGTCGGCTGGTTGGAATCGCTGCGGAGTTTGGAGAGATGCTCGACTGTTTCAAACCAGCCGGCGCGAGGGAGTACAAGGCCGTTCAGAAATACAACCAGGGTGTCAGATAACTGTCTCTCGTCCTGCGGCTGGTGGTGGGCGATTGATACATGGAGGGGGGCACCAGGCTTGGTTTTCAATGTGATGTTTCTGTCCTCCATCTTAAAGCGCAATGGAAGAGAGAGGGTTCCGGCAGGCAGTTTTCCAGATGGTGGATTGTTTAGTGTTCAATTTGTACATACAGTTTACAGTTATACAGGAGGAGTTGAGGAGCGTGATGACGTGAGATCTGCGGAGCCGTCAAAACCCGAGAACCGACAGCTTGCTGCGGGAATGGACATGAGGACCAAAGGAGTGGTAGCATCTCAATTACCCCGTTTATCGCAATACACATATAGGCCGTTCCCAACATGTATTCCACGATGACTCGGCATCCTGACCCAACCCGATGCTGCCACCCGGCAGAACCATCTCGCTGGCGGCATGTTGCAGCCCAAGCAATGAACAATGTTTGGTTAGGTGCTATTAGTGGGCTTCCCTTCCTAGAACGGATCAAGCAGATTCTGGTTGGTAATTCGCGGGCATTCCATTGGCTCGCCGTGACTCAGTAAGACTCACCCCAGCCCAGCACGTAAAACTGAAAAGGTACCTTATTTGATAACGGGATTTCTTCTCGTTCGTTCCTCGTGGCTCTTCTTCCACCGCCACTTGACACATCCCGCCGAGCAAAGCCCAATCTACCCCAAGTGCTGCAAAGTACGACAAGGCGGAAAAATGACGATGAAAATAACAGCCGTGAGTCTGCAATATTCTCCCTAATAGAGAGTCTCTATGAAACAACAGCAGCTAACACATCGATCAGCTCTCTGTATATCCCATCAAGGGCCTGCGCGGGATCGTTCTCCAGTCAGCCCAGATTGGGCCGCTGGGAATAAAGCATGACCGAAGTTTTATGTTGTACGAGGTGCATCCGACGACGGGGGAGCTGAAGAAGATCCAACTGGATTCACATCCGCGCTGTGCCCTGTTCGAACAGCACATCACTCCCAGGCCTCAAGACGGGGCTGCTTCTCTTGCCGTGCGGTACCTCGGCAGCACGCTGCAGGGTTCCGAAGCCACCGAAGATGACAGTACAATCGAGCTCCCACTCGAGCCGGACATGTCCTCCCTTGAAAAGACTGACGTGGTTCTGCACGGCAGCCCGGCGTCAGCCTACCGCATGGGTGACTCATACGACACCTGGTTCAGCCAGCACTTCGGCGTCTCCGCCATGCTGGTTTACCTTGGCGACGGACGGCGAGCTGTTCTGGGTCAAACGCTCCCACCGAAACCCGCCCAAGAACAACAACAACCGCAGGGGTGGATGTCTTCCCTGACCTCTTACGTCACCGGGGCCCAGGGGTCAGGCAGCGGCTCGGGTCCATGGCTGTCCTTCAGCGACGTGGCGCCCTTGATGGTCGCATCTGAAACATCCTTGCAGGATGTCAAGGACCGTCTTCTCAACGGCCAACCAGTGGAGATGTACAAATTCCGACCCAACATCGTCGTGGATGGCGCGGGTGAGGATGCATGGGCAGAAGACTTCTGGGCCGAGATCGCCATAGGGCCCAGCGGAAACTCGGAGAAGAGTGCACTTCAGTTGACGGGCAACTGCGTGAGATGTCTCAGCTTGAACGTTGATTACCAGACGGGGAAGCCGGCCGAAGGGGAACTTGGCAACGTCCTAAAGAGACTCATGAAGGACAGGAGGGTCGATACGGGGTCCAAGTGGTCACCTGTGTTTGGCCGGTATGCCTTTCTGGACGGCCGCCACACCGAAGGCATTACCGTGTCAGTAGGTGACAGCGTTGAGGTCACTCGGCGCAACACGGAACGGACCGTCTGGGACTGGCCGGGCATGTAATACCCCAGGTAGATAAAGCCCTGGATCTCAAGCTCTACGCTATTTTTCGGTTTGGCATCAAAAGCTTCAACACGCACATGGCGCTAGGGACATCAACTATACCCAATACATTGTTAATTTGGATTATATTCGCCCAACGGCCTGAAGTACGTCGTGTGTACGCAGTAGATCTCTACTAGCTAATGTGCGGAACCGCAACCCTGGCTACGGTATTCTCCGTCCGCAGCTTCTGCTCGCTTTTATGATGTAGATTGGATATAACCCATAGTTACAGCCGTCGATAAAGTCTTTCAAACTCAAGCTATGAAGGCTTAAACATAATCCCGTATCAATCAATAATAACCCATCCACTGCCAGAACCGTTCGGATACGAGGAGGTTACGTTGAATGGAGCTAGGGGACACAATTAGCCCGCCGAACCCTGAGCGGAAGTCCAGATTCAGCGTTTGGTCTCCAGACGGGAGGCTTAAGCGGCAGAGTGGCAATAGGGGGCGTGTCTAACCCCTGGGAGAGCTGCAAATCAGATGCTGCCTTCCGAGCTTCCTTGCAAGCCTTTTCGGTCCGGAGTCCGGGTGAAGAGATCTTTAGCAGCTTTCCTCCAATGAGCGAGCCAATGTCCCTTGCCACACCTACACCGACCGAACGCCCGGAGTTGGGGCCATGGGCGCGAAAAACAGGGTTTTATTTTCAACTATCTCCCAGGCCAGTGTTGATATATCGACGGATAAGCGGGACCGGCTTCGCGAGTTGGAAAGCCCGGACACCATGGGCCTGGCGGGTAAGGGGTAAGAACCGGGTATTGTGTATTGTGGCTGAGGTGTTTTATGATGGGTTAAGGCCAGAAAATGCTGCGAATAGGAGGGAAAGCGGTGCTCTGAATTTGCCACCGGGGGGGGGGGGGAAACCGACATGCTTTAGCTAGCTGGAGGTTCGGTTTTTCTTTTGCCCCTGATCGGCAACGCGTTTGTGATTTACGTATCGGGGATCACACAGTTTCTAAAAGAACCGGTGTGTATGTACATCAGCACGCCAGCATGTTAGCTACGTGAATGTTCGCGGGGAATAGAACTTGGTCCATTTCCTTGGAAAACAATATCCACGTATGGACTGCACCGTGGGACTGATCGCCCGGGCACCTTCGGGTACCTGGTCCGAATCCCCGTGGACCGGGCCGGACGGACTCGACATGAACATGTAAGACTGTGCTGCCAGTTACAAAATGTATCTGTACGGAGTACTGTGTGTGGCATAGCTTCGGCCCCAGCAGGGAAATAGTACTCGCTACCCCCGTGCATCGACTAGTTGGGGTATTCACCATAATTGTTCCAGTGTATCAAAAACATCGGCGGATGGCGGCTAGCTGTAGTCATTCATATCGCGAGCGAGTCGATGGCCACCTGTTGTGTGTTGCGAATAGTGAATAGATTGCATGCCCTCGGTGCAGAGTCGCTCCAGAGCACGGCCAATTGGAAGACAAGGAAACGGAGCATGGCTTCATGGTGTTGTTACCCCATTGGCCTTGTGGCGGGAGGGTGGGTGACGTCTGACGTTTCACCAATGGTGGGTAGAGTGCCGCGTTAACGTTCTGCAAGACTGCAGGTGTCGCCAATCGCTGCTGGTGCCTTGAATGCCCGATTAGCCAGTGGATGGGAGGGGGGACAGAACAGTTTGTTTCACCCCACTAGCTACAGCCCGCGAGACTGGAGATTTGGCCCTGGGTCACAAAAACCATGAAGGCATCGTATAAGTTGTGAGATATGCCGTCCTTGCTAGGCTTCTCGGCTTGGCTTACCGGCCGGATTCGAAGCTGGGGTAGCATGCCGAGCCGAATACATGTGAATGGTATAGCGAATGCTTCGACTCCTGATGAGAAGCAACACCCTTGATCATTTCGGTGGCGTCGTCGCCCAGAACTGGTGGGACGGGCTGCCGGATCCGAGACTCCCGCCCGCTGTCTCGGAGGCGGCTACCACACAATACCACGTACCAGTCCTCTTGAAGGACCTCTGATTCATATGCGGGATGTCCCTATGCAGCATAACCCGCCTTTACTGGTACTCCCCACTTAGATTGCGTGCAGCGGCCGGAAATTGCACGCACCTCTCTGCACGAACAGATCACGGGACACCCTTTTACTGCTGGTTTCGTCGAAGGCTCTGCCGTGAGGGCTGGCCGGTCAGGGAGCATCAGGCCCCATATCGCGGCTCTCCGAACCACGGCTTGCGGTGCTGTTGCCAACATGATGGATTGGAAACGGAATCGAGCTGGTTGATCAGTGGGTAGGCCAAAATCAGTCCCGTCCGTCCCTGCCGTAGACAGACAGCAACCAGCCTGCCGAACCCGATCACCATTACTTGCGGCCCGGGAGTGCCATTTTGGATCTGGCCGTGGGTTCGCGGGTGTTCAATCCCACATGGTGGTGGACAGGGGCCGGAGGGTGAAGGAAGCCTGGGACGACGTTGTCCCGAAGATGATTCGTCCCGGCCGACGGGTTGCTCCGCTTCTCCAAGAGTTGCTCTCGGGCAGCTGGAGTTGGAGGTTGGAGAAAGTCAAGGGGCCGGACAGGGATTAGACAGGGGCCAGAAAAAGGCGGCTGGTGGCTCATGCTCAAGCTCCTGGGAAAGTTGTTCAGGGAGGGCTGACTATGTACACAGTATGTACAAGTAGTAACTGTCTTCTTGGCCGTTAACCCGCTCCTCCGAGCAAAGTCACCCGCCGCGGAGGCCCCCCTTTTGCCTTTTTGTTCCCGTGGAGTTGCTGGTGAGGGAATTTGGGGTTGGAGTGGGAGGGTCGGTAGCGTTGGAATGGTTTTGATGCTGGTGTCGCAGATACGCGAGAAGGGCCCGATCCCGCTGGCGGCAGGGAGCTGGCGAATCCGAGACACGGCAGTGACACGGGCTTGCATCGTCTGCTGCAAGCCTGGACACCCCCCTAGCCATGCGCCTGACCGTTTCCTGTGAGGAGCCAAGTCGGGCTTTCACCCCGGTTCCAGAGCTCAGAGTGTTCCGGGACGGAGAATGCGTGGGTTTCTCGTTTTGTCCTACCCACCTCGCTTTTTGGACGAAGTCGAAACGCAATCTGGATCAAGTGGGAACCACGGCAGCGTTCTCGGGATGGTGGAACGGTCTTTTATCGTCATTGACACGTGTGGGCTGCGAGATTGATTTGGAGCCTTTGGAGGCCGTGTTTGGCCAATCGACCTTCACTTATCCTCTTGCCGTGCGGGCAGAATGCAGGGACTGCAGAAAATAACGCCTTCTCGACTCGACCGCTCCTGCCTTGAGAGCCTGCCTGATGAACGGGTGAAGTTGAATGGGTTGCTGTTGGGACAGTGCGGGGTTGTTTCAGGGGTACCCAACGGCCGCGTTCGGAGAGTTCAATTGATTCCCGTCGGCGGTGGGTGGCTTTCAGGTGCTAGTGAGAAATAGAAAATCATTATGGTCGACTTTGATACAGAAAGTGAGCGGCTTAAAAAATGACATTTTCCGGTTTTCAAATCAGGATGCTGCTGTTAGAAAGGCTCTGCACAGTAACTCTCGGCTGGTTTGTGAGGGAGACGAAGCTCCAAGCTTCGGGAGCTTGGGCCATGAAATGCCCCGCGATGCAGGGCTTATCTGGTTTTACCCCTCCAAGCTCCCTTCCCTTATCGCCCTCCCATCCTCGAGACCCATGGCGGGGTAAAATGGGCCGTGGCGAGGAATCGCAACTGCCCGGGCTCGACTTAAAAGGATTCCGAGAAAAGATATGTTTTCTCGAGTTCAATAAAATATACAAGGGCTTCTATTGCCTTGCGCGGCGCAAGCTCCGCGATCCCGTGGCATCACTTTGTGGTTGAGTTGCTCGCTGCGTCGTCGCGTGTTTCGGGCCTTATGGCGTGGGGGCCACTTCACAGTTCATTCTGTCAGTCATCAGTTAAAGCCTCTCTCGCATGACTGGTTGGGTCCACCGTTGTGGTTGTGGCAGCGGTGTGGGCAACGCGAAATGGACCTTTAACGGGTGAGGCTTCGCGGCGTGCCGAGATCTGGCCGAAAACCCTCAGGCTGCTTTGGCATACGTCGTCGTTACTTTGTTAGCTTGCCTGAGCAACGCCGCGGATTTTCTGCCCAACGGGGCTCATGATTTCGTGTCTTCGTTGTGGGATTCTTGATTGGGCATCACGGTTTCGAAATTTACCGGGTTCCTTGCTAGGGAGGAAGACAAGCTGCCTTACTACTCGCGTTAAGCCGTGCGCAAAACTCGGCGGAAGCTCACGCAGGGCACAAACACAGACAATACCTCCTTGGTCACGCAGAACGGTCGACTTCTTGAGAGAGGGTCGAAGATCCCCCACGACCGCGGTCACTGGTGGAGTAAGGCCCCGGATCCGGGCAGAGCTTTCTTGAGGGACTGGAGCCACATAAATTAGGATTGAAATAAAAAGGGTCCGTCAGCGGCTTTACCGATTCCAGCATTGGCATGGTTACAGGCAGACGGGGCAGCAGGAACGGCTATATTAATAGAATTGTTCGGCTGTCAATAAACAACTGGCTTCCGAATCTTGAGTGGGGCACTTTCCCGAGATCGCCACTGTTGTCTTGCCAGCCGCCCAGTTCAACTTCCACGTATGTTCGCCCCGAGGAACGGGAATGGCGGGGCCAGTTAAATGGTTGCTGGATCGCCAGTGATCGCCTTTCAACTCACAGATCTGTGCTGGGTCAAGCTATATCAAACTGGGAATACTTCGCACGCATCAAGGCCTGGAAATCCGATCTCGGGACCTGCGAAAAGCTGGAACCTGCAAGGCCGGTTGTTTAAAATGACGGTGTATTATCTTTATTTGCACGTTATTTCTCGCTGTATCTCGTGCGCATACCCGGGCCACGCCCACAAGTCAGCCAGCAGAGTCCCACAGTAAACACTCTCAACCTCGGCCGAGATACCGAGTTATTGTACCTGGATAGCTGATTTGGTTTGGGGAGCGTGGAGTCATACTGGTTTCCCGCCGGCGCGATCAAGCCTGGAGTTCATCGGATTGCTTTAGGATACTTGCTGTTATACTAAACTACATCTACATTTTCTTCGTTACCTGACTTGGCCGCATGTTATTGTGCCACCATCGACCGCATCGCCCTGTAAATGCAGGCCGATAACTGACTACTTCGTACGTCTTACTGAGAAAGCGGGTTTGCGGCGGGTTCGTCAAACTCACTGGGTTTCAGAACGGTCGCTCTATTGAACACAGTTTGCCGATTACCTTGGGAAGTGAGTTGAGGACGCTGCTGACGAGGCTCACCACGTGACAGAGCGAGCTTCGCTCCGAGTTAAAATAAAAAGCGGCACTGTTAATTTAGACGGCGTGGTGGAAACAGTCTGCAGCCATTGTTGGTGTCTCGTCTCCATTTTGCCCTACCCCTGGTCCTATCCGAACAGTGAGCCAGCAAGGATACCCGGTTTATTGGGCGCTTGGGGCTCACCTCGCATGCCGCAGCTTTCCGAGACCAATGATTTGGCAACTCCTTGTCCCGAGTATTGTGGGCCGACGATTTGAGAAAGGAACTGGGAAATGGGCGAGAGGCTATTTAAAGGATAAATGGTTTCAATGACCGCGCCCATGATATTTAGGAAGTGCCCGTTGCCGAAGCGGATGGCCATCTCCTGCTTTTTAGCGGGGCGCTTCCTGGTCATGGCTGACAAACCTCTGTTTAACAGATGGCATGTGTACGCCCTCGTCGGGACACTGTCAAGGCAAAAATGTGGGAAGGGCTAGGTCATAATAGGAATAGCGTACTTCCGGACCTGGGCAATCACACGAAAGGCTGCTGCGCCGCCATGCAAAGAAGCCCACTGCAGCAGCACACGCATGGACACAGCGAAACAAGCGGCCAGGCTTATCCAGAAACGATCGGCTTGCCTGCGTCTTCTTCTGCAAGCCTTGGAAGCTGCACCGAGTTCTGAGAGAAAAGAAACGGACAAATGGCAGGCCAACCTTGTCCCATTGACTGAAAGGAGACAAACCACGGACGGGGGGCTGGCGAGCTTGGAGATGCCCGATGTATGGGCATTTTCGGGGTGGAAATAGGGCAAAAAGAATTAAATGAGCATAACTACACCGTCGTTCAAGTTGATGATACATGAACAAGTAAGGTAAGGTAGTTAAGGAGGTAGTTAATGCCGAGGTAACAAGCCAAACATCGGTAGTGCCCACGGGCGACCCGAGGGGTATCTTCTCTGGATGTGACGTACGTTCCTTGGTCGATGCTGCATTGATTGCCAGATGAGCCCAATACTCCCGTGAGGTGAGAGAACAGAACAGGTCACCCCCCAACTTCAGCGCGAACGGGTACCCTGGTTACTACGTCGTAAATAACCTCCTCAGCTGTTAACGAGAGCCCGCGCTCAATGCCAGTGCTAGACGGGTAGGTAGTTATCTTGCCGAGGCTGCCCGACTCCGTCATTTTTGGTGCGAAGAGCCTGAAAGCCGCCACCCGCCATTTTACATTTCACAACTTGAAAGTGACAGTGCGAGCGCGGACCGGACAGGGCCCGGCGTCTTCTGACTCACGGCCAAACTGGCTCCACCACTCCGAGGTGTCTCTGCATGCCATTCGGCGCTAGGTGTGAGCAGCCTGTTTCTCAACGCAGCGACCCAGGCCGTGTGGTGAACTTGACATTATCCAAGGTTGTCCGTGGGCCATCGTGGGAGGATCGCCTGTCCTTCTTCGCAATTGAGGTATTGGCCCGGTACCACGAGACCCGGTGCTCTCATCGAGGCCGCCATGAGCAGGTCAAGTAACTTCCTTACGTATCCTTCGGATGCATTGCTAGCGTAATTCGTAATCCTCACTGTGTTACTGTTATGACCTGGCTTAGCCGCCATGCTGGGATTTCCGCTCGAGGCCTTGCAACCCCCAATTTCGCCATCCGCAGGTCGCACCGTTTTGGGCAATCTAGCCAAGCCAGCAAGGATCCAGGGGAGTTCCAGGGACCACACACTGTTTCCCGAGCGTGCCCTCCAATCCGTGTGCGTGTGGTTCATGCTCCTGCCTCCACCGAAACCGACAGCAGCCAACCTCTCTGCTCTCTTGCCTTGCACCACAACTTCTCAGCGGGTGGGATGCGATCACATTCCTGAACACTGAAACCGACAATAAAATCTTGCAGCTACCTCAAAAAGTCTAGAAAACAACAATTACATTACAGAAGAGCATGCCACAGTCGACCTTGTCGCCGCGCCTCTCATCTCTCTCTCCGAGCCTCCAATAGAGCTAGCTTTTGCTCCCCAACTCCCTCCCCTACCCGCCCGCCTGCCGCTGTCGCTGCCTCCTTCCTGCCTGCTGCCGCTCCCCACTCTCCTGACCTGCTCCGACACACCGAGCAAAGGTCCTCCGTTCACTGCTCCCGAAACTCGCGCTCTGTCCCACCGCACAAAGTCGCCCGATCGCTCCGAAACCGACAAAATCCCGCTGCCAGGACGATGACTGTGTCAAGCGACGCTGTTACCAAGGTCGAGGCTGTCGCTACCATGTCCAATTCGTCGACGCCTTCGGCTGCGAGCGGCACCGCGCCCGCTGGTGACGAAGCTGGTAGGTCCGCCCAACAAAAAAGCACACACCACAGCGCTGTTTTGAGCCCCACGACTCTGCAATCAATCGTGCCCTACCTCGATTTACCTGTGGTTGGCGCGCGAGCTGGTTAGCTAACGAGCTGTTCTTCCTATCCAAAAGCCTCAACCATCATGGTCAACACCAAGGCCCCCGCTGCCTTCCCGCCGCCCAAGACCGACAAGCCTCGCCCCCACATCTGCGGCACTTGCCAGCGCTCTTTCGCCCGCCTGGAGCATCTGAAGCGACACGAGCGGTCGCACACCAAAGAGAAACCGTTCCAGTGTCCCGAATGCGCACGGTGCTTTGCTCGCCGTGACCTGCTTTTGCGCCACCAGCAGAAGCTGCATCAGACGACGACGCCGTCGTCCCGACCCCGCAATCGTCGCGAGAGCGCGAGTGGGGCGACGCCGGGTGCTAGCCGGGTCCGTAAGAATAGTGTCGTGGGCCCCGGTGCCGCCGCCGCCAGCAACACTGCCGCGTCCATGAGGCCTAGGGCAAATACGATTAGCCATATCGATAACACGGCCATCCAGATGATGGCCGCTGCCACTGCCCAGGTCTCGAGGATGCCACCCACGCACAGCCGCCATCCAAGTTTGATTGGGTTGCCAACCCATCACAGTCTCGAGTCCTACGGCATGGCTTCGGCCTTGGCCCATCGCGGAGCGCCGCTCGGCCTGCCCAAGCTCGAGACGCACGGGATCAGCGGCATGGACTTCTCGGGCGGCCTTCGGACCGCTCCGGCGATGCCATTCGGTTCCGAGTTCGAAATGGACAGCAGCTTGTTCTTTGGCGGCTCTCCGGGCTCCACGATCAACCCCAATGCTCTCCACTACAACGATTCCCCTCCTTCGATGGCCATGGACGCCCTCTCGTCCTTCCCACACGGGCTCCCCGACATGTCGGCCGCCACCCAATCGCTGGACGAGTTCGACTGGGTAACAGGCTTCGACCACACAATGTCGTTTAACAACGGGCCGGTAGAGACCGCCGTGGACGGTTCCTCCCCCTCTGCACTTAGCACCACGAGTCAGAGCGGCATCAGCGACGTCATGGTGGACGGCTCGAACCACCACACCGCCACGGCTGCGACGAGCTCGATGTGGCAGACGTCCATCATGGGCCCCCCGCAAATGGGCAACCCTTTCGCCCTTGACATCAACGGGTCCGTCTTCCCAGATCTCCTGAACGGCGCGCCCGTGTCGCCGCAACCGTCGTCCGCCAAACCCATGGGGGAGACGTATTTCTCAACTCCTTCGCCCTCGCTGCTCTCGGGCTTGAACACGCAGAACATGAACCAGGCGCTTAATTTTGGTGCCGGCCCGGAGACGCCGTCCTCGATGAATGGTAGTAATCATGGCACCCTACCCGTCTCGACAATCACTGATTCAACAAGAAATGCCATCCTAGGTGCACTGTCGGCCTCCCAGGCGTCCCAGTTTGGTACGCGGAGATACTCGTTCGCCACGCCGACCTCCCCTCTCGCCACGCAGCCGTCCCCGATCACAGCCAACATCACCCCTAGCACCACCAGCGCCATCGCCAGCACTCCCGACCAGCTCAGCACCCTACCTACAACCCGAGACCTCCAGCGATACGTCGGTGCCTATCTGCGATATTTCCACCCCCACCTGCCGTTTGTCCACATAGCGACGCTGACGTTCGATTTTCCTGCGCAATTGTTGGCTAACGGGCGAAATAGCGGCATTGGGGGGAGCGGGTGTTTGCTTCTTTCTATGGCGGCCATTGGCGCCTTGTTTGAGTTGGAGCACCAGGCATCCATGGAATTGTTCGGGATGGCCAAGAAGATGATCCAGCTGTATCTCGACGAGCGGAGGAAGGCGAACGTAAGAAAGGCAGAATCCATTCGGCGCACTCCCATGTCGGACCACAGTTCACAGCAGCAGGAACCCCCCGTCGAGACTCCCGTGTGGTTGGTTCAGGCCATGCTCCTGAATGTCGTGTATGGTCATAACTGCGGGGACAAGCGGTCTGGCGAGATCGCGTCCACCCACGCCGCCGCATTAGTAAGTCTTGCGCAGGGAGCGGAGCTGCTGCGGCCAGTGCGAGTTGAACCTTCGGCTAAGGACGTCGAGATGGTGGATGCTGACGTCGCCGGTGGCTGGGACGGAGCCGGAAGACAACATGCCGACGAGCACGCCGAGTGGCTGCGCTGGCGGACCATTGAGGAGCGGAAGCGCACCCTTTATGCCGTCTTCACCCTATCTAGCCTCCTCGTGTCGGCGTATAATCACACGCCAGCCCTCACGAACTCGGAGATCCTGCTCGATCTCCCGTCTGACGAAGAGTTTTTCGCCGCCGAGAGCGCTGCCGTTTTCCGGGCCAAGGGCGGCGTGGCAGCAGCTAATCACAACCGGATGACGTTCCACGAAGCCCTGGGGAAGTTGCTGCGTACAAACGAGAAGCAGCATAAGCGTCCCTTTACTAACGCCCACGAAGCTTTCGGTTCCGCAGTCAATGCTAGCGATTTGCCCGAGAGCGACCTGAAACCGAGCAGCTTCGGTTGTTTGATACTGATCAATGCGCTGCACAACTACATATGGGAGACGCGCCAACGCCACCATAACAAGGTCTGGACAAACGAGGAAACCGAGAAGATGCATCGTCACATCGAGCCGGCGCTTCGGGCGTGGCACGCCGCCTGGGCAACCAACCCTCAGCATAGCCCGGAGCGGCCGAACCCCCACGGCGCGGGGCCGCTGTCGGCAGACTGCATCCCGCTGTTGGATCTTGCCTATGTTCGCCTATTTGTCAACCTTTCGCGGTCCAAGGAGAAGTTCTGGCAGCGCGATTGGGACGGGATGGCTGAGGAATTGGCGAGAGGCTCTGAGATTATCCAGCACGCCGAGCACTCGCCGGCCTCTATCGCCGATTCGGCTGTTACTGATCCGTCGAGCACACCCGGGACAAGCTCTCTTACGGTGGATACCCCGCCGACTCTTACTTCCTCCCCGGAATTTGGGGTCTCAAAGTTGCCGCTGTCGACCTCCATGAACCCGGGGCTAGCCTCGCAGCCGCCTCAACCTCAGACGCAGAGCTCGACCAGCCAAGCCACCTCCCGGAGAGAGAAACACTTGCGGAAAGCTGCGTTCTTTGCGTCCGAGTCTCTTTCCGTTTCCGACAAGCTCGGCGTCACCTTTGCCAACTTGACCAGCCGCGAGCTGCCTCTGCAAGCGACGCTCTGTGCATTTGACTGTGCTCAGGTCCTTGCCGAGTGGGTCGCCACCCTCCAGGACCGCGTTGGGCGCTATCTTGGAATCCTCGGCCGGGATAATGTTGATTTCTCGCAAGTGCCCGCGATTATGCTGCTCGAGGAAGAGGATGTAAAACTGCTGGCGAAGATTGATGAGATTATTCGTGGCGCCGAAGTCAAAATGAACATGGATCTGGCTCAACTTGGCGGCATGGGGGATAGCGGCACCGTCGTTGCCGCTGGCATCGACGGCAGACTCCAGATGGACGACAATGCGGGATACGCGACAAAGCTCCTAAGGGTCACAGCGTACATGTTTGACAACGCTGCCGTATGGCCTGGTACGTGCCGCAGAGAGACGGCTTGTTCCTTAATAATTTACTGACAAAAGCTCCTAGTGACCCGGCTGATCACTTCCTGCCTCGAAACCCACGCGAACCATATGCGTGCCCGCGCAGAAAAGTCCATCCTGGCCCTTGGCTGAAAAGTCCGGATGTTTTGGTCAACTCGACGGCTGCCACGGCGCTTCTACACGGCGGTGCCCGGCTCGATTTGCCCTTAACCCCCAGTTCGGTTTGCGCTCTGCATTCCGCGAGTTACTTTTTCGGCTGTTCAAGCTTCTGCCGCAATACGATACCATTCTATGCCATCCGCTCTTTCTCGGCGATCAATTGGCGACCATGGCAATTCGGGCTTGGGATATGTGGCCAGTGGCTTCGCGCATGGCATGTTGACTATTACATCCTCTTTGGCGTTTGATGCATTTTTGTTGGCTACGCATTCGTTGACTTTGGTTGGGGATGCCTTCAGTTTCGCATCACGGCGTTGATTTCACGCTATTTATTCCGCACAGGCGGCGGGGTCGGAAAGGAGTTGGGGAGGTCTGGGAACGGAAGGGCACAGGAACGAAGAAGACGCTGAGGGAGGTTGGCGGCCGAGTACCGGGGGCGTTACTTGAGATTACACCATGGCAGCTAAAATGTCGGCTGTTTGACGAGTTGATGATGATATGCCGTGCGGGTTGGGGCTTCCTTGAGAGCGGTCTGTTTCCACGGCGCCGGGGGGCGGGGGGCCCTGAGGGGTTTCACGAAAGGGGTCCTTCTGTTGTGCATAAATATGGGGAAGCTTGCGAGGAGGCGAAAAGCTGATTGCAAAGGGACAACCCGGTGTATTTTTACTGTCGGCCAAAGGCAAAAGAAAAGGGGTTGAACTGTTTTTGCGGTTTCGGACCGAGGTGTGTCATTCCCATCTGAATTCCCATGTGCGTGCACTGGGCCGACGAGGATCTTGTTCTCGAAGCATGGATGAACGGCCCCTGACCCGTCAAGTTGCCTGGTGTCTCAGATTTTGCTTGCATCTTGCAGGAGTCCAGAATAAACAAGGCCAGGGCCCTGGCTGCATGATGGACGAGTCTGGGTGCGCATGCCAACAAAACCGGAAGCCGATTGGCTCTTTGAAATTTTACCCCCCGTTTCGCCATGCCTGACTGAGCTTAACTTTACCCCTTTGGTGGGTTCTTTTTTTCTTGCAGGAAGCCAACTTGTGTTGATCAACGGTGCCTGGGATGGCACAGGACCCTGAGTTCACGTGAAAGGTTCTGCTTTTTGTGTCTTGTGTTCATAACAAGGAAGAGTACACACAATACGAATACGTGAGCCATCATCAGACGGCGCTGGACGCTCACGGGAACCGGACACCGCCTTCACCCTTACTTAGCTTGCTCTGTCCCGTCCCGTCGTGGAGTACGAAGTATTTCGAAAGTTTCGATAGGGTCCGACCCCGGCTGACTGCAGCAAAGGGGCCAAAGTGGAGGAAAATGTTGGGACCGATATGGGTGCAATCTTAAACGAGTCCTCGGCCAAGCCAGCATGGATGCGGCTCGGTTGTTCATCTCTTGCCCATGGGCTGGGCCCCCAGCATTGTGGACATGGTTTGGTCGCCCGCAGGGGGCGGTCAACAAAAAAAAATGAAACGGGGTGAAGAAAAGTGTGGTCTGTCCCGTCTGCCGCAGGCTGTTCTTCTCTCCCCTTCCTCATCCCCTCCTTTCACCGCTCCCTTACCCCAGATTTCCCGTTGCCAATCTTCACGATGGCGACCACGACGACCACGACGACGAGAAGCCGCAGGGCCGCTAGCGAGGTCAAGTCGGCGCCTATCAAGCTCGTCGAAGGGCCCCAGTACCCCGACATCCAGACCATCCGCGACGCCATCCCCGCCCACTGCTTCGTGCCGTCCACTTGGCGCTCCCTGGGCTATGTCGTCCGCGACGTGAGCATGGCGGCGGCCCTCGCCTGGGCGGCCTTCACCTACATCCCGCAGATCGAGGACTTTGCCTGGCGCACCGCCGCCTGGATCGTCTACGGCTACGTCCAGGGCCTCGTCTGCACCGGCATCTGGATCCTGGCGCACGAGGCCGGCCACGGCGCCTTCTCGGTCCACCAGAAGCTCAACGACGTCGTCGGCTGGGTCCTGCACTCGGCGCTGCTGGTGCCCTACTTCAGCTGGAAGTTCTCCCACCACCGCCACCACCGCTTCACCGGCCACATGGAGAAGGACATGGCCTTCGTCCCCCACACCAAGGCGGACCGCCAGAAGCGGAGGCTGGCCGACCTGTACCTGGACCGCGAGCTGTTCGAGGACGTCCCGGTGGTGCAGCTGTTCAAGCTGGTGGTGCACCAGCTCGCGGGCTGGCAGATGTACCTCCTGTTCAACGTCTCGGCCGGCCGCGACAGCCAGCAGAGCAAGGCCAGCTGGTGGCGCGTGAGCCACTTCGAGCCCACCAGCGCCGTCTTCCGCTCCAGCGAGGCCCTGTACGTCGCCATCACCGATGTCGGTCTTGCCATTGTCGCCGGCCTGCTCTACCTCGCCTCTACCGTCGTCGGCTGGAAGATGGTCTTCCTGATGTACGCCGTGCCGTATTTCTGGGTCCACCACTGGCTAGGTATGTCTTCTCTCCCTTCCGTTGTTTGACGGCGCCTCTCTCTCTCTGTGTCGATCGCATAGCTAACAGCGCCATAGTTGCCATCACCTATCTGCACCACACCCACCCCGAGGTCCACCACTTCGAGGCCGACAGCTGGACTTTCGTCAAGGGTGCCCTGGCCACGGTTGACCGCGACTTTGGCTTCGTCGGCCGCCACCTCTTCCACGGCATCATCGACACCCACGTCATCCACCATCTCTTCCCGTAGGTCTTCCCATTCTCCGGCGCACTTGGCGATGCCTTCAGACGCTAACCCGTAAACAATAGGAGAATCCCCTTTTACAAGGCCGAGGAGGCCACCGAGGCCATCAAGCCGCTGCTAGGGGACCTGTACCACCGCGAGGAGCGCTCCTTCATGGGCCAGCTGTGGTCGACCTTCACGCAGTGCAAGTATGTCGAGGCGGACCCCGCGGCGCCTGGTGCGCTGAAGTGGGCGGAGAAGAAGTAACCGGGATGCGTTGCACGTATGATGTTTGCGTAGATACCCTTGGTCATGTGGCAAGATTTGGGTATAGATGATAGAGAAAGATAGACATAGACTGGGCCGGACCGCTGTAACGGAGTTAGCGTTCAAAGAAAGACCTGGTATCGTTTAATTATTTGCTTGGTGATATTTGTGACGATGTGATATGTAACTGTTGCCTTCGGCACCTTGGAAGGCAGAGGATTCGAGTTGGGGGGCCAAAAGAGGGAATAGCGAAGGTTAAGCAGGAAGAGCAAGAAGGTCGGGGTTGGGCGGGGAAGGAGAGAAAAGAATACCTATTATTTTTCCCCCTTTGCCTTTTACGTGCAACCTCCCCTCCCTCTTAGCCCTTATGAACACCTTTCTGCCTTCACAGTCCTAATGAACCTTCTTTTTCCTCGCCGCCCTCCCCAGATCCAAAGTCGACTCACTCCCACTGAAGCTGAAGCTGAAATCCACCACGCCGACCAGCCCACTGACGGCGCGCACCAACCCCTCCAGATCATCACACACCAACGTCGTGCAGACCTGGAGCACCGCAAACTCGGCATACCCAGGCTGCTCCACGTTCCGCGGATCCAGTATGTTGGCCACGGCGTGGTCCCGCCGGGCGTCCCCGAGCCGGTTCTTGTTCTGACTGATGAAGTCGTCCAGCCCGGTGTGGGAGTCGACCATTCTGATGGGGGCGCCATCGCCAGCATCGTCTTCGATTGTAATAGCCGGCACCGCGGCAGCGGCAGCGGCCTGGCGCATGCGCATCAGCTGGCGGGTCATCTCGTAGGGCCGCGGGAGGGGCAGGAAAGGGGGCAGGCTCTGGCCCGAGAGGAGGGCGTTGGACAGGAGCGTCATGGTCGAGAGGATGGTGTGGTGGGTCGGCTTGAGGATGTCGAGCACGTCGGCCAGCGCGCCCATCCATTCGCGGTTGGTGGTCGACGCCGACGGGCGGCGCGAGCGCGAGTGGAGGGACTGGGAGCCGCCGCGCATGTGGGAGCGCCGGGGGCGTCGCTCGTCGTGCTCGCCGCCGACCCTGTCGCTCCGGCGCACGCGGGTGGGGTGCATTATGGTGTAGCTTGTCAGGGTGAGGTAGGCCATGATGCGGGTGCTCCGCATGATGATGTTGTCGTAGGCTTCGCGTGGGAACCTGCCGCCGATGGTGGGCTCCCACTTCTGCCACTCCGAGTGCTGCGACATGGAGGGGATCAACATCATGACCTTGCCGAAGATCTTGCGGCCGACCTTGAAGAGTTGGTGGGCTGGCGTCCCCGTGGTGTTGACGTCGCCTGCGGTGCCATGGACATTCGATCTGAGCGTGGTGCTGATCACGCCGAAGTAATTGGCCAACAGGTAGAGGGTCGCGGATAGGTCGCGACGTAGCCAAGTTCGATCTGTCAGCGGCGAGGGGAAAACCGTCCAGAAGAAGGCAACCAAGCAGCCGGCTGCCACGCAGGCGACACGGTATGGTGCTAGAAGATATGTTCTGTGAATATTGGTTAGCTGGTTTGCTTCAGGATGCTTGCCGGGCGTAGTAGTTACACACGGATAGAATGGCTGGCCTGTTCGCTCCGAAGCTTCCTTGCCAATGGTGAGCACTTGGAGCTCGTAGCCTATGATGAGGACCTGTGTGACAATAGACATCAAGACGGCGGGGAGGAACCGTGGAAACTTGAGAAAGAAGTAGTAGTTGATGCAGATGGAAAGCCACAGGAAGACGATCACGCCAGGTATCTGCTCATTCACAATGTACCAGATGATGAGCGAGAGGCACATGGCGATAACCGTGCCCCCGACTCTGCAAAGAAAGCCGAAGACGGACTGGCCAGAAGCTGTGACAGAGGGTTAGGAGATCATGATTGCTCAAGAACGTGGAGGGGGAGTACAGCATACTCATCGTCACTGTCCAACAATGTTAGCTAAATCGTTCTGACTTGGAGGAGGCCCGTGGAGCTGACATACTTCCGATTGCTATAATGATCATAGCCCATACGAGCCTCTGCTCCATGAAAAACCGCTGGGTGTTCTCTAAAAAGGCTATGACCCCAATCGTCATTGTGGCACACGCAACCCGGAAGCCGAATGCGGACTCTTCAGAGCCAAAGAACTTGGTGAGCTTCCGCAGGCCATTGCCAAAGTGCTCCCAAGCTGTCTCGGGGGGCAGATGCTCGGGGTCCTTCTTGCGATTGTACGCGTTTCCAAAATTGACGAGGTTGGCGCCTGTCTCCATGACATCGGGTGTTTGATCCGGGGACGAGTCCTCGTTGCTGAAGACGGCCTTGAACCATTTGTGCAGGCGGTGGATCGTGGGCGCGATGAAGCGTTTCTTGGACATGGTGCCATTTTCGACCTTTTCGTCGGCAAAGTCGACGAGATCCTGAACGGCCTCGCCCGCGGCGTGCATGAGGTTCTCCATGTAGAGGATAATGTAGAGCTGCACCTGGTCTCGTTCGCTCCTGAAGTGGGACGGGTCGGTTGATTCTTCGTCGAGGTTGATGCCCCTCTCTTGAACCCATTTCTTCAACAACTCCCCCTTCCTCGAGTAGAAGGCCTGGACCTTGGCGTCGAGGACCAGAGCAAAACCAGAATCACCAGGCTTTGGTTCCTGCCCTGCTTCGAGGTCGATGTCGGAAGAACTGGATCCTGACTTTCCCGGTTTGCTGGGCTTCTTTTTGGGCCTTGGGACCAGTTCCAGGCATAATGCGGCATGCAGGAGGCCCTGGTCAACCGCCTCGGAGAGGATATCAAAGGGCTCTTGTACTTGTTTCATGACCTCGTTCCAAACATGCTTCTCTACCTCCTTCTCATCGGGGGCGCCTTCGGCGCTGTCCCAGTCTGGGCGCTCAGAAAAACGCTTGAAGATGTCAATAATGGTGTTCATCCCAAGCCTGCGAGTCGAAGTTAGTGACAAGTTCGGGGTTGGGGAAGGTCGAAGAGGCAATTGGGAGAGTCAAGGACGTACACAGGAACATAAACATTGCGGAACAGCTTGACCAGCTCGCTTATGTCTTTGGCGTTCAGCTTCCCCCATGCGATATCACGCTTCGCAAAAGGCAAGTCAGCATGCATCTTGCCTGCGAGCTCCCTCATCTTGGCTCCCGTCTCCTCCAGCGCCTTCGCTGCCTCGGCCTCCTTGCTCAGCTTCGGTTCGTCCTCCTTTTTGTGAGCCGTGCCGTCTCCTTTGCCTAGGAATACTTCGGTTTGCATCGCAGCATCAAATGTGGCGTCCGGTTTCAGACTCGCAAGGTACTTTTTCTGGAGCGAGATCAAGCTTCTGAGGAGGCCGATGCCGCCTGCGAGCTCTTTGAAGATCACTAGCCTGCTGCTGACGGGGAACACCAGCAGGTTCACGCACAAGGCCAAAGCGAGGGCAGTTAGCATGGCGGTCATCAGCTGCTGGACAAAAGCCTGCGCGGCGGCAGTGGTTGGTATCATAGGACCGAAGGTTGCCGAGACGTTGACCAGGATGCTGTAGGTGATGACGGGGAGGTTGAAGGCGGGCAACTTGGCGCGTATAACGTTGACGATCCAGATGTTGGCAAACAACCAGACGGCACAGACAGCTGACTGGCTTGAGTTGTACGAGGGTGCCGCAACAGGCTGAGACCCCATCGACGCGGTGTTGTGACGAGCTTGGACAGCGGACCAGAGCGCCAGCATGGACACTGCCGAGCCAACACACACGGCTAGGACGTTGAGAAAGAGGTTCATCAAGAACTTGCCCCGCGGCATAATGGGCATGGCAAACACGCTGATGACGGGGATGAGGTAGCCCAACGTGGTGAAATAGGCCGCGACAGGGCGTGACTGCAACATGGCGATGCCTATTATCGGAGGCAAAGAGCCCCTGATGATAGCGAGCCCGCGTTAGCGAGCGGCTCTGAACAGTCTCGGCAGTCATGAGTATGGAATTTGAACCTTACTTGAACATGGTGGTGAGAGTCGGCGCATCAAGGCCCAACTTGGTGATGAGGGCTACCAGCCGATGCGGCTTCTTTTCCTCGGCCGGCGCATCTTGACCTTCGTTCGCGCTGTTCCCCTTGCTACCATCGTCCTTGGTAGTCTCTTTCCTCATCCCATCCGTGGCCTCACTCGGCTGGCCTCCATTTGCTTGGGAAGCCATGGCTTCTTCTCCCTGGCTGGACCCCGGTTCGGGTATCGGGTCGTACGAAGGGGGTGTTATTGGGTGTGAACTCGGTGGGCCATGTCTTGTATTTGACATGGCGATGAGTAAGAACGGATAGGCCTCGCCAAAGGTTCAATGAGACGGGAAATGTCCTGTTTGTACTTGGTACTACCTGTGATACTTTCCGCCGTCACACAATCTTTACATTGACACCAGACGACTCCAGGGCGGAATGAACCGTGGAAGACATTGCACCGGGTCCCGCAAGCGTTGATCTGGAAGAGCATGATAGACATTTTTGATGCCGATATGGGGCATGGGAAAGGGCTGGGCCATGCGACTGCGTCATGAGCTGTGGGTTCCAATCGTGGGCTTGCGGGACCTCGGCATTAGCGGCATCCTGCCCTGCCCGCGCCCGGTACCTTTTTTGCTCAGGGGGGCTACCTGTCCGACCTGAGTTAGGTGGGTTGCTGCAACGCCTCCCAACTGTCTCGAGTCTCGAGTCGGCGGGTCTGGGAAGACGAACTCCTTATGCGTTCAGGAACTCCTTTTGATAACCGGCATATGCCTACAATAAAAAACCCAGAGATCGGGAGAACGGACGTGCCCATGGATGTCCGCATGTCGTTGAAGTGGGCAGTTAAGATGAGACGCGAGAAAGCACGAATTGAGCCCCCTGTTGGCCTGTGGTTGGTGGCCTGCAACCCTGCAATTGCAACTCGCCGTCCCGAGGAGGTTCCCAAGCAAGCACCTTCCCCCGGGCTGTCTCCGGTGGATTTTTCGGTGTGTTTTGGGCTGCGGTTGCCCTGTCTGTAAGACACGAATCCCTCTTGCCAAGCTCCCATTCTTGCGCTCTTTGGTGGTTGTCCATGCTCTGGAAAAGCCCCGTAGACTCGCGCTTTTGTGTGCTTTTTTGGTCGAGATACAGCCACCGTCATGAGTACGAAGTACCGACGCCGGCTTCATCAACCTGTTCGCCAACGACAGACCTATTGACCCACTGATTTGCAGCCTGGCCCCGGGATCGCCGGGACCGCGATCCCGCTGGGGACCACCGTTGGCCCTTGGCGATCTGGATCATCGTGGCTTGCGGGAGTCGGTTCTTGAGTTCGGGAGGAGGGCCATTTTATCAATTTCCAACCCGGTAATCCGTAGAACATGCGGCTTTCTTGATTGCCATGCACTCGCAAGCGTAACGTGAATATGTTCATTCTGTGCAACGGGCGTGGCCCGGCCGACCAGGCCAACCAGGTATTCCGGGAGCTCCGGTACGCTCACCTTGTTTCATCAGGGCCGAAGTGCTGCGGCACGGGTGCCCGGCCACGCAGCTCACCTCAACCCGTTGCAGACCACGCCCATCTCGGTGACCCATTGAGGCGAGGCAACCAGACATATTTCGCAATCCCTCCATTTCCCTCTCAACCCGAACTTTCTCATGTCGGTTCTTACCATGATCACCAGAGCCGTCAAAGAACCCGTTTCTCGAGACATGGCAAAGGGTCCTAACTAGCCCGAAACCCACATCCTCGCACTGTTGATCATATCATAGAAAGAAAGCATATACACTTCACCTACACCATGCCAACCTATTACACCCCTCCCCCCTCACCCATACCAGCAGCCTTGCCGCCCTCCCACATCTACCCACCCCACGCCAACTCCTTCTCCCACCCATCCACCACCACCACCACCCCAAGCAGCAGCCGCACCCGCCCCGCACCCAACAAACCCAACAACCCAACCGAGCCCAAGACAAAGGCGCCCTACATCTTCCTCGGCTCGATCGCCGCCGCCTCGCTGCTGGCACACAAGTACTGGCCGCGCGGCTACCCGCACAGCGACAAGGAGGACTGGGAGCTGTCCGGGCTGGCGCGGCGTACCAAGGAGCGCCGGCTGGCTGAGAAGGCGGAGAAGGCTGAGAGGGCGGCGCGTCGTCGCTCTCAGAGTGGGAGTGGGGGTGGTAGTAGTGGGAGGCGGGGGGGTAGTGTTGGGTTTGGGGTGGATGGTATGAAGAGTGGTGGTGGTTATCGGGATGAGGGCTGGGGTCGGGGCGGGTATCATCGGGGTATGGATGGGGGAGAATACGGGCGTTTTGACTATGGTGGTGGTGGTTGGGGACGGGAGATGGGCTCAAACGACGGCTGGGAAAGGGGGAGAGAGCGCCGGGGATCGTTCGCCAGCCACAGCCGCAGCGTGAGCCGGGGAGGACAGCGAGACTACAGCGTGGACGGCTACGTCGAGACCCCATACAGGCGAGCCGGCAGCCGCGACGTTACCGAGGGCTTTACGACGACGGACCGCTATTACCCGACCGCCCCGAAGCGATACCTCCTGGAACAGAGCGCGTCCACGACCGGGTCGTCAAGCTCCGGGTCACGATACGTTCTTGAGAGGAGCTCGTCGAATGCGGGATCGAGGTCTACGGGTTCGTCGCAGCGCGGGTACTACGAGGAAGACCGTCCAGGCGAAGTCATCTACGTCTACCGAAATCCGCCGGCAAGGGCGCGGCGAGCTTCTTTTGACGCGGGTGGGGTTAGACGTGAGGGGCATGATTGGTATTATCGATGAGGTAGTGTCATTTTGTACGTCTGGGTTCACGAGCGCTGGTGATGTTTTTAATATGTAAACGCATAGAACTGGTAACCTGTTAGAGGTTTAATTGTAGATGGACATTAGAATTTAGACCGGGTTATACCACTGACAAGGACAACTGGGATGCCGTCATGGGTGGCCACAACATCACCGGCGCGGTCGACTGCACCAACGCAGGAGCTCATAGATTGATCGATTTATTTATCATTCTCGATTTCTTTCCCAGTTCAAGCACATTGATCCATGGCCGTATCTCAACGCCCCTAAAAGTACACCATATTCTAGCTGGCAAGTTGCCGACTCAGCAGCCGAGCTCGTCAATGTCATCATCGTCTTGAAGAACCTGCTTCCGCTTCCTGCTCTTCAAAACGGCCCTCTTCGGGATTTTGGTGGGGCTCGTGTCCGGCGAGGTCTTCGGGGAGTCTTCTGAACCCTTCGACTCTTCAGGCGTTTCGAGACCCCCAGCTTCAAAGCCATTCCAACCCGCTCCCGCGGTCTTTGCGACCAAGTACGGATTGATATCCGCACTGAACCATCTCTCGCCCCTTGTACTGCTCCTTGAACCGCCCTCCAGGGCCGAAAGTGCCGCTCTGGTGGTTCGCATCCGCTTCGACCCTTGGCCGCCTTTACCACCTTCGCTCACGAGGCTGCTCATCTTGATTCGCTGCCTTTGAAGCCGTGATTCGTAGGCAACGATACTTCGGACGTACGGCGCTACGTCAAGGGTAATGAGCTTCAATGTACGATCAAAGACCGAGGGCTCAAGGTGCGAAGCTAGCTGTAGCGGGGGTGTGTCGGGAGCGGCAATCGGGTCGAATGCGAAGGCAAAATCCATGCGGCCGATGGCGGGAGAACTCGGCAGAGTGGACGTAAAACTGTTCTGGAGACGGCAAGTTGCACTGGTTTCGTCTAGAGGTCTCATGGTAGGCACTGCTTGTTCTCCGAGCTTTTCAGCTTGCGGATCTAGCAAGGACCTGGCAAGAGACTTGATAGTGGTAGCAATGGACGTGCAAAGAGAGTTGTAGTGAGTGATCATCGGCGTTTCGAGGTGTGTGACACCGAGCACGAAATCGTCGCGGGCTTTGGCTGGTAGCGCTGGTTGAGTAGCGTCCATTGATTCCTGTGACTCCAACGGTTAGGCCCGACACGGTCCCGGACTGGATCGCGAGTAACTCACCTCTTTGAATGCGGCAAACGACCGGAAAGAACACACGTCTGCCGCGCTCATCGCTTCAGCTAGGTCATCATAAGCACACAGCGCGGCCCGACGGTCGGCAGCATTTTCGAAAGTCGGTCCTGGACCCTCTGCCCAAGAGATCATCTCTGGCGAATCCTGCCAGTGCCCCAAGTCAATGCCCCACGAATCCCAAGCTTGGTAGAGAACCTCCTCCTCAACGAGCCGTGGAGAAAGCATTGGGTCAATAATGGGGTCCCGCCCCAGGAGGTTCATCCCCGCTCGGTACGTGTCCTGACTGATGACCCTGACCACCTCCTTGTTCTCGTCGAGATCGACTCCCTTTGGCCAGCGAGGATAAAACCAGTCGAGGCCGCCCCTTCGGTCGCCCACTCCAATCTGGCACCAATACTGCATGTCCATTGTGGTGGCCCGTAGATCACAACCGCGAGAGTCGTATAGCTGCTCTACCGACTGCCTGGCGAGCGCATGGCCTTCGTTGGCCGCAATGAGAAGGAGACGATCGACCGCGAGGTCTTTCGGTGGAGTACTGAGTCGAAAGATGCCGTGAAGCGTCAGCATATGCAAGGGAACAAGCGTTTCGTCGTTGCATGTCATGATGAACGGTCGCTTGGCCTGTGCGATTAGGCCGACCAGTGTGGCCCAGAATTGTTTATCCTCCTCGTAAAGAATGTCCACCTCTTCGAGGAGGATCAACGACTGTCGCTGGACTTTAGATGGCTCCTTCTTCACTTCGCTTTGCGAGGTCTTGGCTGGGGTCTTTGCTGGCTGCTTGGATTTGGGCCCTGCTGCTTTGGCTGTGAAGAAGGCATTCATAGTTGGCTGCTTGCCTGACTTGATGTCGTTGGCTGTGTCGTCCTCTGCAGCGTCTTGATTGTCCGGCGCCTCGGAGGACTGATGCTGTTGAACGTGATGATTCCTTGTCATATCTCCGATCTTTTCCAGTACGTCCTTCCCGTTCCGCCGACTGCTCGCATTGATCTCGAAGACCTCAAAGTCCAGTTCTTTAGCCACGGCGTACACTGCGGCAGTTTTACCGCACCCCTGGGGGCCGCTGATAACCAGCGCATTCGCGGTTTTGTTGCCGTCCCTGCCTTTCGCTCGGTTGCCAGAACGGACGACTGTCTTGCGGAAAATACCCCGGCTCCCGCTAGGAGCCCAGTCGGCGTCATCCTCGGACTGGTCATACCACTCGTAGCCTTCGTCTTCACTGGAGACAATAAAGCCATCGAGTTTCTTTCTCCTCTTCTTTTTGCCAGCACCCGTGGACTTCGACTTTGACCCAGCCTTTGCCTTGTCGGTCTCAAATGTGGAACCAGTGTCTACCGCCTGTACCATCAGCGCTTGAAGCCAGTCTCGCAACAGAAATATTTCCTGTCCCGGCTGGAGCACTTCGGTGGCGGTTATTGGAGCATACTTCTGCACCCAGTTGGAGGTCTCGCATTGGGACATGTCAAATGCCGATAGGGATGAAGATATGGAAGTGAAGAGACGGGCCAGTTGTGGGGGAGCTCGCATGGTGCTACAAGGCCCCTGGGTACTTTTGAGGGAGGACTGGAAAGTTCTGAGCTCGGGGATGATCCGCGACTGGAGCTTGCTTCCACTCTCAAAGTGTTTCTGTGGGAGACGAAGTTCGGGGGGTGGAGGGATAAAATTATCCGTGTCGATGTTCTTCACAGCCTCAGCCATGACTGAAAGTTGCATCGAGTCGGCAACGGTGTTGATAACGGACTCGCTCGGCAACATCCTGACTGCATTCCCTTTCGACTTCCGGATGACAAGAGGCAGAGGGTCGGCTTTTACGTCTGGGGTATCGTTTTCATCGCCCCGGACGTGCACCATGCCCTGCCATGGCCATGCTGGTAGTTTTGCGCCCGGAAACTTCAGCCCCAAGCTTTTGACACCAAATTGAGGCATAGGAATCTTCGAAGTAGGGCCCATACGGGGCTTTTTCGGTGAGCACGGTGTCGCGCAGTAGTGCTTCGTACGGGTGCTGGTTGGGGACGAGCTGGTTTTTTTTGGCTTGGGACCGGTAGCAGGCGGATCGTTTATTTTGGGTTGACCCAGGAAGAAGGGATGGGTGGTGGTGTTTATGGGTTTCGGTGTAGGTGTCTCCGTTGCTTTCGGCAACTGCTTTTTGGTGTTGGACGTGGGTGGTTGTTGGATGCTGGTGGAGGAATTCTGTGTTCTCCCGTCGAGGATGGCATTGATTAACTCGCCCAGCCTGGCGCGAGTTTTCAGATCCGGTCCGTAGGTGATACGCACGACTTTTGAAGCCGGCTTTCTACCACGTCTGCCAGCCGCCTTTTTCCCAATTTCGGTTTCCGATGCGGCAACCCGGGGCTCCTTCGGTTTCGGGGGTGATCCGATCGTGCCAGTCTTGGGGTTGAACTGCAACATCTTCTTCGGCGGTTTGGCCGGGCTAGCTACAGCAGCCTGGGACGTTGCAGCCGGGCCGGAGACACAACCACTCATCACCGCATTGGGCTGCTCGTTAGGAGATGGCTTAATGTCTAGGCCGATGGTTGGGCAATCACGGGTGCCATGATTTCCTTCTGCCGTAGCGTGTATGGAGAGCTGGACGTTTGCCGCAGATGCACCGACAGCACCGACACCGACGCCAGAACTGCCAAGGTCGCTCGTGTTTTCGCCTTCGCCTCCGTTGTTGAGTTTGATGAGATGGTTCCCGATATCCCCATCCCCCGCCGAATTCCTCGTCCGTTTGTTTGGCCTCGTCTCCCTAGGCATATCTTCTGCATTCGAGTCTTGATCGGCCTTGCGTCGTCTGCCGCGCCGCGCCGCTGGGTTTTCCGTGATATCATCTCCTGTTATGGCGTCTGCAGTGGATGGGGCAACGGGTTGATGGACGTGTGGATTCGGCGCGTCATTGGCGGCGGGATTCTCTGCTGTCGGTGTGATCGGGCGGTTCTGCGCGAAGAACGGGTGCACCGGTCGCCGAGCCGCCGAGTCGGCTGCCGGGGCATTTTCGGTCATGGTGAGCACCTCGATGGGACCCATTGGCGAGAAGTGACCCCAGACTATAGAGCAAGTTGATTAGTCTCTACTTGAATAATTCGATACTGGAACTGTTGAACCGCGGCGGGGTGTAAAATGTAAAAAGAAGTTGGACTGACGGCGTACAGCGGTGCTTAGAGAATATGCTGGGCCGGGGCAAGAACGTGGTTGTGAGTTATCATGCTGGGGAAAAGTCGAACAACGTCATAGAGAATATATTAGACAAACGCCATGGAAATGCTTCAGAAAGACACGAGTAGTCGTTATGGAACGGGAAGAGAAACTGCAAGAAGCGTCACTATTCAGTGGTTGTTGGCGAAGCTCTTCCAGGCACGCGTTGCCGACCCGCGCGTCGCGCTTCCGTCAATTGAACTGGCGCGCTGGTTAAGTTGCCCCACTTCACAGCGGCCAGGGTCCGGGCACCCGCCGCCTGCCTGTGGAGCTCAACTATGGGGGCCTGGTGTCGGGGCTTGGATGAAAGATAGGCCGGGTCAAATCGATAAGCCCACCACCCTCCCCCAATCGGGACCCCACTTAATTTTTTGCGATGCGACGGAGCAGCCTCTTTTTTTTTGTCGAGCGAAGCTACGCGATAATGGCGATGTACTCGTCGTGACAATTCACGCCCGTGTCAATTCGCTGCCCTGGTGTAATCAAAATGGCGGCAAAACTTCAGATACACACGCCATACGTGCTCCAGGCACTTCCGCGCCCGCTTGACGGCCCAGATGGCTCGGGTCGCTACCTCGCCGGAGACGTTTTCGGTCAGAAACAGGACGACAAGCGGCGCAAGAGGACGGAGCTCGCCGTAGCGATTGACGGCGTTGCGGTATATCTATACGATGTTAGAACTCTGGATTTGCTTGTTCTTCGCCCTTTATGCTAAACCATTTTCAGATCATCTCCTCCCAAGCTGTTACATCGTATCTCGTTTCACCTCAGTCCGTTTTCACCTGCGCGCCGTATTCCCTGCGTTGGCGACCGGCATCGTCCAAGACGGCCACACGTTATACCTATGTTTCACTTTTGACGGGCGACGCCTCCTCGTCTTCCTCGAAGCGGGAGATCAAGCTGTTCAAGGAGACCTCCGGAGCAGGGACGACAACTGCGACTCCCGTTTCCCATACCCTCCGCTGCGATGCGCCCATTGTCCACATTTTCGCCAGCTCGCCACGGAGTTCGAAAACAAATCCTGCGACCGACGAATCATCAAATCACGATCTGGTTGCCTTGGCTGCTGACGGCACCATCTTGTGTTTGAATGGGGAAACACTCGAGGAGAGGTGGCAGGTGCCATCGTCCGTGCTATCAAAAGAACTCCTTCTGGGTTCAAAGTCGGAGCTTCGTATTGACTTTGCCCAGCCTACACTGGCGGCGGACGTGGTTGATGGGATGTTTGATGGCAAAAACGAACTCTTTGGTGTCTTCCAAGAGAAGATCCACCGCGATGGTTTCAACCCAGACTTTCTAATCGTGATTACCTCGGACAATTTATCTCAGAGGCGGCACTTGCACGTCCTTGCATTGCCCTCGGAGAGGGAGGCACAGCAGACGAGCAACGAGCGTCTCATTTCGGTATTCGCCGCTCCGCTTCCAGTCGAAGTAGATTGCGCAAAATATCAGCTCGATGTCAGGTCCGGGACACTACAAACGCTGTCTGGGGGCACGATTTCCACCTATGGCTTTAGCAACGGCATACCCCGACTCGAAAACAAGCTTCAAGTCCCAGGTCTAACTTCGTTTCTCCGACTATCGAAGACATCGGTCCTCACAGCGGCCGCCGATGGCTTCTCGGTTTACAACCCGATCTACCGGTCGCTCCAGGCCAGCACCCCCGCCGACACCGAGGCATCAGGAGATGTGGCAGGGACATTCGAATTCGTTACCTATCTCGCCAGCCGGGAGATCGCCGTCTGTCTGCGTGGGCCAAATCTCACCGCCGTCCAGATCGAGGCGCCGAAGAACCGGACTACTAAGCGTCGCGCAGAAGGCTTGCTGACGGATGCAATCCGTCGCGGCATCTCTCGAGATATCTCCGGTCAAAAGCGAGTCCGAGCGGACCACCCCGTCTCTGCCGTTCTCGCGGAGCCTGGACCTGGTTCGACGGAAGCGTCATGGCCGGAATGGCAGAGCAAATCCGCGCAAGCAGACGAGCTTCTCCACAACAACGACCTCCGCTCTTGGGAAGAGCTTTTAGCAGATGTTCTCAAGGTCCCAATCAAGTCAAGCGAGTCTGAAACCGAAAAAGGGGCGCTGACGAACGGAACTGCTTCTCCGACGCACCTCCCAGAGTGGGAATGGCCATCGTCAAGGGCCGAGTATCCGCGCGTTGATAGGCGTTGGGTCTTCTATGCCATTAACAAAACCTTTGCTTGGAACGAACAGAGCGATGACTCGAATGCCTCACGGTTGGCATGCCGCTTCCCAGACAGCAACGTCCTGAGCTATCTCGTGGATGCCGGGCACTTGTCGACACCAAACATCAAATCGGCGTTCAAGGACGAGGTTCGGGAGGTGAATGAGGCTGAAGAAATCATCGGGGCGGAAATACCCGTTCTGCTAGCCGAGGCCGATCCCACAATGCAGCTCCTCTTGGGGTACCTCTCGGGGACGCAGCTCGGGTCGACGGAGCTGGTTTCTTCCATCAAGCTTCTACTCCGCAGCCTAGGCTTGTTTGAAGATTCCTCGAAGATCCTGATGCGGCTCACAGAGAACGGTGAAGAGGCACACGGGCAAGGAAATGAAGAAATCACTATGGAGTTGGACCGGGCAGAGGAGGAGTTGCAAATCACGGAACACTACTTGGGCGGGCATCGGACGAGAGGTTTAGGGGTTGCTTTCAGCAAATTGGCGGCGTGCCCTGCGGTGGCGACGGTTCAGAGCCTTCGCCGTCTCTTCAAACCCGAAGAAACCATCGGCTTGATGAATGTGTTGCGGGCTGAGCTCATCAAGGACGGTTGGACTACACGCTATCTCGACCGAACCGGGGCCGACCAGGGAGAGATCGAAGCGCCCCCCGACGGGAGCATCCAGCTCATCGCAGACCTCATGTCTAGATGCATTGACTCCGTGGGCCTGGGCGGGTGGATGGCTTCCGACACCATGCTCGCAAGCTCACGCAGCCAGGAAGACTCGGCCGATTTCTTTAGCCAGTTCCAGGCTGAAGTCAGCGTGGCCCTGGAAGGTATCATGGAGGCTGTGCATCTGCAAGGGGCGCTGGCGGAGACAGTCAGCTACGCAAAAAGGGCGAGGAAGGCGCTTGCGGGTTCGGCAAAGACCAAGACCGTGTCTCTGCCCATGACCGAGGAACTGCCACTGGGGCTCAAGACGGACACCCGGGTTTCTACGGAGAGGGTCAGGTCCGGCGGCGAGATCGTCCCTCGGAGCAGCAGACAGGTCGGCCATTTCGTCAGCAAGAAGCGGGGAATTTACTCGGTGCATCGGATATCGGAGGAGACACTGCAGGGTGGAGCTGGCGCCACTGTTGTTCAGGAAGCCCGCTGAGCTTGCCGACAGAGGATTGGAACTGGAGACTGGAGAGGCTCGATGTAATGCATGTTGGATTATCTTGGCTGTGGATAGCGTATGCAATCTTGTGGTTATGACCATGTCCGGGTGCCAGTAAGACAAGTTAGCGGAAAGGCCGGCAATGTGACACCTATGGGCCGGCGACTTGTTTGAGCCTCATCGGCATCACATTCCGAACCGAGGAGTCTGGATGCCCCGCACTCCCTAATCCAGGCGCTGCCAGCTTACACAGCCTGAGACAGCAAACATGCATTGCGTCTCGACCCCGGTGCCTCTTTTGAACCCACCTGCAGCGCCCCATCGTTGCGACGAGCATAGAATGTAACCATCTTTCTCGCTATGGTGGTCTCTTTTAGAGGGTAAATCTATGGCACCCACACCATCTTTAACTTGCTGCCTCGACGACGCATAATATGACCTCAACGAGAGCCCGAGAGAAGCAGGAATCATCAGGCGGAAATGCGCTCTGCCCATCCGTTCTCTCTCACCTTTGCCCGAATGGGGTACCGAGGTGACTCACTGTGGAAATAAGACTATGTACACTTGTAGATGGACTCCCAGGGCGGCGCGCTAAACGAAACGTGGAGGTCGGCGATCTCAGACCACAGATATTCTAGAAGCGGCACCGAAATGCCAAGTTGGGAGCCACGGAGCGCCCCGCCTCCACAGCCTCGCTCGGCGATGATGAGTGAGTGGATGGGTGGATGAGTGAGTGGATGGGTGGATGAGTGAGTGGATGGGTGGATGAGTGGTGACTGGGCATGAATCTCGCCTCCTCTCGCTACTGAGCTGTCAGATTTCACGAGGAAATTGTGCCGGCCAGGGCTCGGACGCATTCAGAGTTGGCCTCTTCCCCATCGTAAGTGGACTGGACTGGAGCACAGCACAACAGGTTGGGCTGCACTGCCGAGCCCATCGGCATCTCCATTGAGGCAAGATCTCGCGGATTCGATACAACTCCGTCCACCATAACTGCCGGTTTTGCCACCCTTGGAATTGTTGAACGTATCAGAAATTTAGAGACAAGAAGTGCCTGTTGGGAGATGTGTTCTGAATTTAGACTCATTTTATTCTTTGGGGTCGGTGTTTCTCTGAGGCCGTTTCTGCGGCCCAGCGCCGAGATTGTGCCATGAAGGTTGGATGGAGTTGGGATGAACTGGCAAGATCCAACGAAACGTTCTGGCTCGCGGGCGCAGCTACCCTGCAGAAGACCCTGGAAAGTTTGATGCCCGCCACCACCCCGCTTGCAGGCAGCTGGCGGCTGGACGTCATCGGCCGGATTTGCTGGGGAGAGCTGAGCAGCCTGCCATTGGCCAGCCCTAAAAGAACCCCGGCTGGTGACTGACTTGGAAGACTGGCTGCTGCTGGATCTGCAGGCGCTGCAACCGACCAGACGTCACTTGGTCTTTCATGTCTTGCCTTGTCCCACATCGAAGCCCACACACACCACACCTTCCAAGTCATTCAGGCCGCCGCTATTTTCTCCCTTACCGAGCCTCGCGGGACCGAATGGATGATGGAGGTATCTGCTGTTGGTTGGTTGGTATGGAGCTCCTCGCTTCATCATGGGTTGAGACCTGTGCCTCTGCGGTGCATTTGTCCCGGGGGTTGGTGGTTGGTACAGGGTAGGTGTTCTGGGTCGGTATTGATGCCGCCGATGCTCGGGATGGGGAAGCCCCATGTTGAGCCTCGTGAGGAGTGCTCGGCGGCGCTAGTGCCACATGTTTTGATGACATGCTGGAATGCTGGCTTGGATGCGTGGGTGCCAACTGACTGACACCCTTTCGGGGACCACAGTCGATCTTGTTCGCCATTCGTCAGTGGTCGGGTATCGAGCCCGAATAACGCCAGGTGATCGTTCCTTCCTCCCTTGACAGCCAAAGTGATTTCGTTTCTCCTTCAGTCCCATTCAGTTTCTTCAAGTTGCCATCTGCCAGTGTCTCTCATATCCCCAAGGTTACCGTTTCGAGACTTATTGTTCGCGTTTGTTGCTGCGCCCCACACTGTCATCCTCCAACCTCAACTGAGCCTAGTGACCGACGACCGAGTCTGCCACTGTGCTGACGATTCAGCCTCTTCCTTCCCTGCCATACTACCTGACTGAAACTCTTTCGCTTGGCACCGCGCCTCCCCCGGAGGGAGAGACGGACCACTCAGATCTGGTGTGGAAGCCTCCGGGTGAATCACTCCCATGACAAAAACAGACGACACCCCCAGCATCGAGTCCGTCGATGCCTTCGCGCGGCAGCTATATCGGCGCACTCGCGATGCTGGCACGGATTTCGTCGACCTGGCAATAGCCATCCGCAACCTCCACACCTCATTAAAGCATCTGGACGCCGAAGCCCAGGACGGCGACTCGCCCCTTCATGACCGGTCGAACCCCGGTGGTGGCGTGACGCAAGTTTCCGTTTATACGAGGCAGTTAGGGTCCCTCATTGAGGATAGTGATTTTGCCCTCAAGCAGGTCAACACCATCCTCGAGAAATACGGGGAAACCGCCGAGGGAGGAGCAAGAAGGAACTCAGACCTGTCAGAAACGGCCCGCAAGATCGATCTCATTCGAGGAGATGTCGTCTCCCAGAATATGAAGATCGATATCTTTCTCGACACTGTCCAGCTACATAACCCTGTGAAGACACAACCTGCCCTTGGGAACGTTGACGATCAACAAATGGATGAGATCAAGAACAAGGTGGATGCCGTCGCCAACCGTTTGTTTGCCCAACGGAAGGACCGCTCGCCAATAGAGGCGGACGAAGATGAGCTATGGCGCAGTTTCAAGACGGAGCTGGAGCGGGAGGGCTTCTCGCCCGAAGTGTTGCGCAAAAACAAGGTAGGCGCCACTGCCCCTTTCCCACTGCATGTGGGATTAAACAATAACCATGGCATGAGCTAACTCGCGTGTCACAGGACGTCCTGCGTGCATACATTCGCGAGCTTGAGTCTCACCAAGCGCTCGGCGGCGGGACACCGCCATCGGTACGCGGGTTGCTTGAGTGGGATGCCAAACCGCCAATGACTACCGCATCTGCGTCGTACCCAATTCGCGACGGAGACTCGAAGCCCAACCCGGACACCGGACATCACAGCAATGAAGGGCGGTGGCGCGTACCGACGCCCGAACGGGCTGACCATATGCCCCTTTATCCCCAGCCATCTTCTCCCGCTCTTCCTCAGTTGAGCTTCGAGCAGTCCACTTCGTCCGAGTTGTCTGAAACGGAACCTAGTCCTCCATCTAGCACAGCTCTCATCTCGACCAGAGAGCTTATGGCTTTTGATCGTTATTCGACTGGGAAGGTTGCTGCCCTCACCGCTGTGGGCGCCTCCCTCTTGTCACCTACTCGGGCCCCGTTTTATTTCATCTCACCCGGCACGTCCCCCAACACGAGATACCTCCCGCCGGGAGCTCAACCCTTGCCCATCCCTGGCGCTGTTGCGCCCGGGCCCGACGGCCAGCCAGTAGTGGTACCCCCTCCTCCCTACTCAAGCACCTTATCCCCAGGCTCGCCGCCGCCTCCCTATGGCAGCAGCTTGACCACTTCCGCCTCGGATGCTGCCTGGGATCTCACAACGCTACCGGCCTCAGCTCCCGCCGCCGGTCATGACCTGCAGCAGTACCAAACCCCACCACGGCAACAGAGCAACCTTGCTCCCGACAGCAAGGGCCAAACCATTCCTTTGGACGCCACATGGACCAAGGTTGACCGCAAACTGATATCGCCTGAAGTGCTGGAGGAGGCGGGCGTGCGGTATGAGGCCCGGCCCAATTTCGTCGCCGTGCTCGGGGTCCTGACGCGCGAGCAAATCGAGGCGTACGCGCGAAAGAGTTTCGAGGTGCGTAACGCGAGGAGCTCCCCCGCAGCCAGAGCCGCCGAGGCCGAGATGCGGGCGAGCCAGGAAACGTACGGTGACCACTATAGAAAGAGAGGAGGAGGCGGCGGCCGTAGGGAATCTGCAAGGGACGACGGACCGGATGCGCTCTTCGATGCGAGCGAGAGCGACGACGACGACAACAACCGCCGCAGAGGAGCCGCTCGGTCCGGTGGTCGCAACCGATACACACCAAAGGAATACGGCCCGAACAAGCACCTCGACGGCGAAGACGACGAAAAGGGCTCCAAGGTCTACCCCATTATCGTCTCCCCGCCGGCGAGCGTCAACGGTGACAGCCTCTCGCCCTCGAGTACGGTAGCACCGAAGCCGATTCTAAAGAACAAGAACCCGAACCATGTGCGGTTCGAACGCAGTGGCCCAAGGGAGATCTCGCCAGCACAGTATTCCGATCGCCGTCGCGACCGGGAGCGGGAGCGGGAGCGGGAGCGGGAGCGGGAGCGGGAGCGGGACCGGCCGCGGGATCGAGACCGAGATCGGGAACGGGACAAGGAGAGGCCGAGGCGAGATAAGTCGCGGGAGAGGTCGAGAGACAGGTCACACGGCGTGGCGGATGGAGAGCGGGATAAGGAGAGGGACCGGGAAAGAGATCGCGAAAGAGATCGAGAAAGGGATCGGGATGCGGAGCACCGCTCGTCAAAACGACACTCGGAACGAGACCGAGACCGAGATCGGGAAAAAGATCGGGATCGGGATCGCGACCGTGACCGTGATAGGGACCGTGATAGGGACAGAGATCGGGATAGAGATCGTGACCGCGACCGCGACCGTGACCAGCGAGGACAGGGAGAAGAGGACCGGCCGTCGAGGAGGACCGCCCTGAAAGACGCTGCCGGTGCCATTGGTGTCAGCGGCGCCGCGGCTACGCTGCTGAGCGTCTTGACGCAGGCCGTGACCCATCTCTAAGACGGGGCGTGTGTCTCCTTTGCTTTTCTTGTCTTTTTTCCTGTCCCTTTTCTTATGTAGGAGGAAGAAAAAGATCAGCGATGGGGGCTTTCCTTAGTGCAAAGGGTCATGAGATTATACCCCTATTTCATTTTCACGGACATTTAATGGCTTACATGAGGGCGTGGTTGGTAAATAGGAAATGGATTTGGTGCAGGCTCATTCACACAAGATTCTGGCCAGGGTTTTGTTCACGGTGTTCTCTTTTTTCCATCGTTGTGCTCATCTCATGTCATCATCATGTAGCGCACTTGAGTTGCATGACAACGGAAAACGGAATGGAGATACCCAGATTGCATTGCGGTCGTAATCCTGCCATACCCTGAAGCTACTCATAAAACCCGTAGAACCCTGAAATGCTGAATATGCCGTCTGATCAACGCTCGCTCGCTCGCTCGTTTCCCCATTTTAGCATATCATATCCATCCCTTGTTAGCATCCCTTTCCCAATATCATGATACCAACCCCCCATCGTCGCCCAACTCCTACCCATTACCCACCCCCCTCCCCATACCCACCTCCTAAAAAGCCCAACCCACCACCATCACCGCCATCACCACAATCACCGCCACCACCGCCACTATCACCGGCGCCTCGTCCGCCTCTCCCCCCCGGCAACAGCCCCATACCGCCCCTGCCCCTGCCCCTGCTGCTGCATCGAATCATACCCACCCATCTCGGCCAGCGTCAGCCGCTTCTGTTTCGCCGCCGAGAACTTCTTCTCCGACACCTCCTTGCCCATCATCTTGCTCATCAGCTGCTCCTTGTAACCCCTGGCCTCCTCGTCCTCGTACTCCAGCTGTGTCGCGGCCGGCGGGGCGTCCGCCGCGGGGAGTTTGGTGGTAGCCGTGGTGGTGGTGGTGGTGGTCGTGGTGGTGGCGGCTTCGCCGTTGCTGGTGCTGCTGGCGGCGGAGACGTTGCTGATGGCGCGGCCGAGGATGTTGCGCTTGCGGCGTTTGGGTTTGGCTAGTGCGCCGAGCTCGGCGGGTGCTTCGTCGCCGCTGGCGTCGGGGCCGCCGGGGAGGGGGATGGCGGTTGGGGTGGAGGCGGTTGTGGGAGTGGTGCCGAGTTTGGAGGTGGTCGAGTCGAGGAGGGAGGTGACTAGTTTGGTGGAGATGGCGATGCGCTCGGCTGCTGCCTTTTCGGCGGCTTCGAGCCGTTGCTTTTCTGCTGTTGGGTCTGAGCGTGCGCTTCGCGGTGTAGCCTCCCCCGCGTTCTCCTGGTTATCTTCTACTGGAAGGTCCTCAAGTTGGGCGACATCACCCTCGGTGGCTTCGGAATCTGCCACTTCGCTGGCTATCCTGCCGAAGGACTTGCGGGGTGCTGGAGGATCGGGGTTTCGTGGTGTGTTGGTGGTGGTTTTGTTTAGCGCGCTGGAGGATGCCTCGGAGAGTGGTGCTCCCGAAGCTAGCGACTTGGTGCCAAAGCTGATGTGGGCATCATTTGTTGCGAGCGCGTGAGTGGGGGCTGTGTCAAAGTGCGTGGTAGTCGTGACATTCGAGTCGTGTTCAGTTACCGGAGGCGCTTTGCGGCGGGTTGACTGCTGCAGGTCTTCCTGAGCGGTCACGAACGCCGACTCATCAAGATCACGGCGCTGTTTCGGCTTGGTGGACGGCTTTGGCAGCAAGTCGTTGTCTATGTCGCCTTTGCTCGACGGTTTCTCCTGCTTGCCCTGCGTGTTGTTCTTGCCTTTCCCCTTTCCGCTGGGCTGGATGAGTACTTTTGGGCTGTCGACATTCTGCTTCAGCTCTGGAAACAGGAACCGCTTGATAGGGGTATTGGAGCCGGTTGCTATGCATTCCCATAACCAATCGGCACTGACTACTGGTACCCCCCATGCCAATGCCAACTCAAGCTTTTGTTTTCGAACCACACCCAACGATGGGCACACGAGAAGTGACACGTTCCCAGTGAACCGTTCCTCGTACTTGGCGCCCAGCTGCCGGACGGACTTGTCTGCTTGGTTGAGGTCAACACCGGTGAACCCGGCGGTGCAGATAGTCAGACCCTCGAAGCCCGGAATCGGAAACAAGGGGAAAGGTCGGCCGATGGCGTGTTGGGAGGGGTCGAAGAAGTACTTTTTGTGCAGACACCTTTCGATGTAGAACTCCGTAATGACGTGGAGGTTGTCGGGAGCTCGAGGATGCGTTTCCGAGCGGGAGGCTTGCGGCACGATGAGGAACCGGTGGGATAGTTGGGCACCGGATGTGGAGACGGCCTCCTCGAGAGAGTGGCAGATCAACCCCCCGAGCGAGGCAATAGTGTTGACCAAGATCTCGGTCTTCTGCGCCGAGAAACCATGCACGTAGAAGCAGCAGGAGGCGAAAACAGCGCTGTCTGCCGGGACCCCAAAGGATGAGAGTTTTGACCCTTGAGTATCGTGTAACTTGCGACCCGTTAGTTGTGTTGGTTGTGTGGATTGTGTGGGCTGTGTGATCTGAGTAGGTGGTAGAGGCTGCCGATTTGCCCCGACCTGTTGGGGGGGCGCAGCGGGCGCGGGCGCAAGGTCGGAGGCTTGCGGTTTCCCCAAAATGTCTCCCCATAGGTTGTCCCTCTGGGTGTTTAGCTTCATGCTGGCGACTTTGCGCAACTTCCTCTTCCCCTCATCCTGGGCCGCGGCGTTGTTTTCCCTGAGCCTTTTGCCGAGCGAAGAGAGCCGGGACCGCTGCTTGTTCCACGCGCCTACTCCCCTCTCATGCGGAGGCAGGACCGGATCGAAGAGCTTCTCGTCTAGGATCAGGCCGCGTTCAACACTTTGGGTGATCCATTCGACAGAGACGGTTGCCACACCCCAGTTCTTCGCGGCGTGGTATTTCCGCCCTTCCGGCTTGAAGACGATGAGGTGGGTGACCTGTTTCATGAGGTCTCCGGTGTAAAGGCCGCCGTTGGCTTCGATGGTGCTGATAATCCGCTCGCGCTCGTCTGGGTCTTCGAAGCCGGTCATGCAGCATAGGAGCTGTCGGCGTTTCGGTTCGGAACCGTCGGCAGTTGGTTCTCCTCCACCCGCCTCGAAGGTGCGCAGCTGCCACTCCTTCTCGAGCGCGAGGAAGTCGATCTCGACATCTTCTACCCAGAGATCACGGACAGCCTCGACCCAGCCGGGGACCATGACCCTGACGTCGGGCCGCTCCTTCGCAACATGGCGGTATTTGGGGGTGTCGTAGTCGCCAACGATCAGGTGGGTGCAGTCGGGGGTGAGGTCATATTTGTGCTGGCCGCCGAGCTCGGTTGTCTTGGCTGCGATGTCTGCCTGGACGGGAAGAAGAGTTAGTAAGTTAGGTCTCTCAAGTTTCGGCCTTCCAAGCGCTACCACCGCAAACGGCGGGCCAAAGTTCTGCAAGTCAAAAGACGCGATCGACTTACTCGCAGTTCGGTGGGAATGTTGGTGCAGCAGACCACGACACCCTTGAAGGGTTGGGCAGAGTCAAACAGTGGCGCGTCGCCTTCAGAAGATGCTGGTGGTGTGGCCATTGCATCTCTGTTGAGTCGCCTTGACGAACGAAGAATGGAACAAACGGCGCCTTGTTTGGAGCCTTCGACGGGAAGTCCCAATTACCTAGTTGAGTTGCTCGGCGCGTCGCGTGGGCAGCTGACAGTGGGGGCAGGCATTTAACGCAACAAAAGTAGAAAGAAAGGGTTAGGGTTTATTATGCGGGAGGTCACTCCTGAGTGTTCCCCTCTCCCGACTCTCCCCTTCTAAGCTTAAAGCCCTGCAGTATAACCCATCTCTGATGCTTCGTTGTGAAGTTCAGGTCCACTACTTCCTTCTCCTCGCCAGTTCCTAGCACAGTGGCCTTCCCCAGCCGGCACTCCTCCTCCGTTGCCCATAGAAACCGCACATGCTCGTTCGGATCAATCACCACCTCTGGTAGGGCCTCCGTTTCCGAGCCTCCCTCAGACTGCGTGGTCTCAACCTCAACCTCGAACGTAACCTTCGCCACGGCAAGACCCCTCCTCGTGAGAAAGCCTTCGTCCTTGCCAACCTGCCTCACCACATTGCTCATCCTCAAACCGGCCTCCTCCCACAGTTCCCTAGCCACGCCGTGGAGGATGGACTCGTCCTCCCAGTCACAGGCGCCGCCGGGCACTTCCCAGAGTAGGGGCAGCGAGTCATGAGGTGCCCGCTGGATGAGGAGGATGCGGTCTTCGCCGGTGGCCCTGGAGAAGACGAGGGCGCCGGTCGCTGCCGCTGCAACGAGCGGGCGTGCTGCGACGAAGGCTCTGGCGGTGATGTTGTGGTCGACAACCTCGGGCTGATGGGTGAAGGGAAGGCCGCCTTCTGGGAGAGCGCGTGGGGCGGGGGTCATGGTGAGAAGTGGGTTGGATCTGAGGGGGGAACTGGTTGGTGGGGGATAGATAGGTAGGTTTGTTGGTTCAGTGGCAAGCTTCGTGGCAGCGTTGGGACTGGATGTTGGTGAGCCGAAACAGATTGGGTGTGTGTGATTGAGAAACTCGAAGCTCAGTGATGGTGGATCCCAGAATTTACTGAGAAACATGAGCTGAAGGAGGCCAACGGCGTTTGAGGCACTGCCAGGCACCCTCCGGTTTCCTCATGAAAGACGGCCTAATAGGACCCCGCTTCGACTCACACGGCGAACAAGGCATACACAAGGCACACAGCAACGACTTTTCTCCAGGCCGAAATTGTTTGATGCATTGTGCATATTGACAGACAGGCTTTGGTCATCTTGCTGACTAACGCGCATCTCCGAACGGGATCCGTCGGACCGGCGACGTCGACGTCGGGGAAGTTCAAGGACAATTTGCACTGGCGACAAAGACTTCATGGGGGTTCGCATTCCTATGCGAGGCCTAAAACGGACATGTAAGTCACGCCGCTGACTCAACACACGCGCTTGGCGACGCGGGGCAGGTCTTGACGTCAAGCACCATCCTGAATCGGGACCATGCCGTCGTCGTGATTCGTTCCAAGGGCCTTGCGAAGCTTAAACGAGCCGGGCTTTGTCGCTGCTTTCGCGGAGATGCTCGCGCCGGTTCGCGCCCATCGGCGACAATCGGGATATGGCACTCCCTGATATAAAATGTGGTGGCGGCCTCCTCACCATGAGACACCACCCCTCTCTCAAACCATGGCAACTCGCCCCATCTTGTCCGGTTTACTTCGAGCAAACATCCCTCGTCTCAACGCGGTATCTTTAACCAACACCACCACCACCACCCTACCTATCAGCAACAGACTCACCTTCTCCTTCTCCACCCCCCACACCAAAACAAGAACCATGGCCACCTCAACCACCCTCCCCGAGACCATGCGCACCCTCCTCCAAGCCTCACGCACATCCACCGAGGTCATCTCCACCACCCACCCCGTCCCCACGCCCAGCCACCCCGACGACGTGCTCGTCCGCGTGCACGCCGCGGCCCCTTGCGCAGGCGAACTCCTCTGGGCGATCAACTTCCCCGAGTCAGTCCCGCCGGGCAAGGTGATGGTACCCTGCCAGGACCTAGCGGGCAGCGTCATCACGGCCCCCCGCGACAGCGGGTTCGCGCCCGGCGACCGCGTCTACTGCCGCATCGACGCGGGGCGGGCGGGCGCGGCGCGCGAGTACGCCCTCCCGCGCGCGAGCGAGCTGGCTAAGATCCCGGCGAGCTTGGGTTGGGTGGAGGGCGCGGCCACGCCGCTGAGCGCGCTGACGGCGTGGCAGGCGCTGTTTGACCAGGGGACGCTGGATGCGAAGGGGATTAAGGGGGATGCGGCGGCGCGGGAGCGCAACGGGAAGATTAGGGTGCTGGTCACGGGCGCGGGTGGGGGGGTGGGTGGTTGGGTGGTGCAGCTCGCTGCGCGGGCCGGCGCGAAGGCGGTGGTGGCTGTCTGTGGGACGGACAAGGAGGAGGCCGTGCGCAAGTTGGGCGCGACTGAGGTTGTTGACTACACCAAGACGTCGCTGGAGGGGTGGGTGGCGGCCGACCCGGCGTCGCACGAGGTGGATCTTGTGGTTGAGATGGTCGGCGGGAAGACGCTGACGGGATGCTGGTCCGCGGTGAAGGAGGGAGGCGCCATGGTCTGCATCAACTCGCCGCCTGAGTCTGGCAAGCCGGAGGGGATGAAGAAGGAGCTGGCCAAGGCTCTGTTCTTCATCGTCAAGCCGCTCGGCAGCAACCTGGCCGAGATTAGCGAGCTGATCGAGGCGGGCCACGTACGGCCGACGGTCGACAGCGTATGGGAGTTTGAGGACTTCAAGAAGGCGTTCGCCCGCGTCGAGTCGGGTCACGCCAAGGGCAAGGTCATCATCAAGCTCAGCGACGAGGCCTAAAGGATGGGTTCCTCCGGCATGGAGTGGAGTTAGTCATGATTATGAATTAGCGTAGTGTTATGCATAAAAATGCCACTCTTGCCGTGCCGTTGGATTTTGTGTGTTTCCCCGTGATATTTGTTGTTGCGGCTGCGAGTGGTTGCAATTGACGCGCAGGAAGCGCAGCTCCGGAGGGATCGCTGCCAGAGTTGCCGGTTTCGAAGGCTTGTGGGGCAGCTGCGTGCTTGGGATCAATTGGGCAACAGGCGCTTGGCAGGGCATCTGAGACGGTGCGGCGGGGTCTTGCCTGCAACATCTCACAAACTGCAGGGACTTCGCCAGTCCACATTGGGCCCCTGAATGTTTGATCTTCCAGACCACTTCAACGTCTCTTGTCACAGGTTGATGTGCGACAGCCGGTGGCAGCCGAGCCCACGATTGGTAACAAATGCACGATTTCCAATGACAGCGCGCTTGCTTTAGCTCTTCAGAGCCACACGATGGCCTTGGTTGCGGTCGGGGCTGGCTGAGACTGTGTCGGTGTTGAGTTGTTCCCTCGCGCCTATCTCTGACGACGTCGGCTGTTGGCACGAGACGCAACAACACAACCGCGCGCCTTATTTTTTTCCCTATTGGTGGCCTTGATGAGTAAAACATGATGACCCCAGTTTTGCAGGAATCTCCTCTTTCCCCAAGCAAGTGCTTGGAATCCTTTTGCGAGCAGTGTTTGTCTGGGTTGGGCTGGGCTGAGACGCTTCCCAGTCCACGGGGTTCGGTTACCACCCTTCTCGTGTCCTTGTCTCCTTTACACCTTATCCACCTCCGCTGTCACGGCTGGGCACCGCTGAAGTTGATCTTCTCGACGACGGGCGTTCGGATCTCGTTTGTTTTGTGCCTTTTCTCGCCTTTCTTGTTTATTGTTTGCTTCTATTCTGTTCCTAGCTTTTGGTGTTGGTGCTTTCTTCCTTTTCTTCTTCTTTTCTCTTCCCCCCCCCCCCTTCCTTTCCCCCCGGGGCACTAGGTGCGATCAACGCCGCAGGTGTGCCTAGTTCTGCTTCCGCATCTCTGTTCGTTTCTTTCTTTTTGCCTCTTGGGTTGTGTGTGGAATCGGCTGGCCGGCGCCCAGCACCCTCGTTCTCTTCGTCCCCCAGATCTAGTCCAGCGATCTTGACGCCTGCCTCTGCCCATGCAGACGCCACCGAGACCCCTCGACGCCGCAACCCGTAGCCAGAAATGGCAGTTTCCTTCCTTGTATCAGCGTCGGTGTTGCTTCTAGCCTTGTTTTGCCACCATGCCACAGCCCTCCAACAAATCACCCACGACCAAGGGTGTGTACATCTTCCCATCGTTCACTCGACGAACGTCGAGCACTTCTCAAACAAACGGGGTATCCAGCTACAGCTAGCCAACCGGTCCGACGTCGCTTACTATGCTCAACGTATTTATCATCAGCCTGGGTTGTTCTGATGCTTGCCACTAACACCCCTTGCAGTCAGCCTCGGCACACCACCACAGCCTGTCTTTGTACAGTTGGACACGGGGTCGTTTGAACTATGGGTAAACCCGGATTGCACGACGGTATCAGGTTCCGACACTGTTTTCTGCGAACGGGCCGGCCATTATGACTCTACCAAGTCCTCGACAGCGACGTCCCTCGGAACCACCCGGACCCTGCGTTACGGGATCGGCGCGGCTAACATTTCCTACTTCACCGATACGATTTCACTTGCTGGGAGTCCCATGGCATTGCGGGATGTTCAGTTCGGCGTGGCCACCGCGACGGAAGATGCATTCTCGGGTATCCTAGGGATAGGGTACGGGAAAGGCATTGCCACAAGGTACCTCAACTTTGTCGACCAGCTGCGGGAACAGAATGCGACGAGGGTCAAAGCGTACACCCTCGCGCTGGGGAGTAAGGATTCCCGGGAGGGTGTCATCGTGTTTGGGGGTGTCGACACGTCCAAGTTCGCCGGCAAGCTGGCCAAGCTGCCGATTCTCCCAGCCGCCCGATCGCCCGACGGCGTCCCCAGGTTTTGGGTTGATATGGAGTCTCTTTCCATCACGCCCCCGAGCGGCGTGAATGCGGTCTACGAGGGCAGCGCCATGCCCGTGTTTCTCGACAGCGGATCCACCATGACGCTTCTACCGGAAAACCTCACGAGTGCTGTGGCCAGAGACTTTGGCGCCGATGCCCCGGATGCAAATGGGTTCTACATGATCGACTGCGCCCTGACGACCATGAATGGAACTCTCGACTTTGCCTTCAACGGGATGACTGTCAAGGTGCCCTACAAGGAGCTTACCCGGGAGGTTGCCAGTACCCCACCGTCCTGCTTTCTCGGTATCATGGCGAGCGAGAAGTTCACGCTGCTTGGAGATACCTTCCTACGATCGGCCTACAGTATGTCTACAACCACATCTTTTCCGGCTTTCGAGACCTCGTATCTAACCGGACCAAATAGCTGTATTTGACCTCGAAACCGACTCGATATGGATGTCGCAGGCCAGCAACTGCGGTTCGTCACCGGCAGCACTGAGCAACATACAGGACCTGTCGGCAGTGGTTGGCGCCTGCGGGCAACCGGAGGGTATAGATACCACGAGCACCACGCAGTTTCCCAGCACGGGAGTTGACGACAACGAACTCAGAGTTGTCCCAACAAGCACAGCTAGCTTTGGGCCGCAAACCTCGGTGGTAACTCCGCAGGACCAGGCGGCGAGCCCTACACCTGATAGCTCGGGATCCTCCCTGAGAGCGGCTGGGCTCATCGGGAGCTTGGGAATGGTGGGTGCGGTGCACTTGTTTGTGGGGGGTGTATGACAATGCACCAGAAGGGGAGTTTTTTTTGCTGGCAATACCCTAGTTTTGCATTCATGTGGTTGATCTACAATTATTAATGGCAATTACGAATAACCTAACCTCGTTGAGGTGTCACCTCACATACTTCAGGCGCTTGCTCTCAACGTCTTTAGGCGTTCAAATATTGTTCTCGGGTTCTCGTCTACGTACCGGAGAGGCTGACCCGGATTGCGGTCATATCGGTTTCTAACTGAGGTTTCGAACCACAACGTAAGGAAGAGATGTGTGATGGGTAGAATTCCTTGGTGGCGGTAATCCCCAGCTGTAAGACTGAGACCAGCAGCTGTATGGCTGGGGCGACAGAGCTCCAGATCGATCCCATGATTGCTTTTCTTGCTCACCAAGATAGAGTTTGGAGTAGAAGTAGAGTGAGTACCTAGAGAGATCTTGCCGAGCAATACTGACGGCCTATAAGCCAAACCACGACAGGCCAGTCTTTAGTTCGTAAGGCCTCTTTGAATCACTTTGTAAACAATTTCTTTATATCCATCTCATTCACTTTAGACAAGTAATGGGGGGCTATGTGTGAACCAGCAAAGGCAGCAAGGTGTTACAGACACTTGGCATTATCTGGTTTTCCACAGACGAATTGCTTTTCGGTGGTCTTTACCCAGAGGTGTTTTGACCCTCATGTAAGATATCTATGTAGCCGCGTATGTATGCGTTAAGTGTCCGATAAGATCATTCTTAGTATCCCAGGTCGATAACAACTTTCGCTTTCTAGTCCTTTCTTTCTATAGAGAAAAACGCTCGAGTGGATGAACGAGCTCAGAATAATAGAATGAACATGGGTCCTAGTCTCAGCGTACCCCGAGTCATTCCGTAATCGGCAGACGTAAACTGGCCACATCTGCGACGTACACTGGCTGCGTCTGAAGAGCATGCCGACACGCTTCCCTATCACGGGTTTGACATTGTACCTACTCCGTAGTCCTAACGCCCACAGACCAAATAATACTTCTCTCAATGTAAAGGGTCTTAGTGCTAGCTATCTGGAACAACCTGATCAAATACGTTACAAATTGATGTGTATCGGCATATACGCGTAGATCAGTGGAACGACAACAGTTTCATTTGAAGTATATAAGCTGCTTATAAGTGATCATTTCCACATCCTTCTTATTTCTTAGGTACCCATCACAACCTCCTCACCTTCCAGAACAAGCAAGAGCGTCGCTTAGGTACATAACCGTGCATCCGAACAACGCTAGTTCGCCTAGCTCATGCTTCTTCTCTTCCTTGCCCTCATGTTAGATTACATCCGAGGCTTGTGGCCCTGGCGTCGCGTTCGCCAAATGACGCGGCGCCGGCAGTCCCTGCCGGTGATGGAGTCACCGCCGACTATCCCGATATTCTTTTGCCCACAAGAGATCATTCGGCTCATCCTAGGTCACCTTCCCCCAGAATCTGTGGCCGCATTTGCCCTCACCTGCCGCCGGTTCCGTCCGCATCTATCCTCTGCACGATTGAACGAGGAGGCACGGCTTTTGCTACTTGTCTGGATCGAGAAAGATACACCACACTTGTACTTGTGTTACGAGTGTAAGGACTTACATACTTGGAGCCAGTCAAGCTGGCATTCCGCTCACGATAGACACTGCAGGAAGAGGGACGAATCCAGTGGACACCGCGGCGTATTATTTCGCTTCACCGACGGTAGACTGGCCATGAACCGGCACCTTTATGGGAAATCACATGGACCTCCTCTAGAGGCCTTCGACCGTACGAAGTCAACTACCAGCCACGCGGCTGTGAAACAAAAGCAATGCCGGTCGGCGCGCATTATCGGCGACGAGCTGTATTTCAAGGTGACAACGCAGTTTTATCACGATCAGGGCCGCGCACGTATTCTTCGGGAGCACATCGACGACTGCTTTTTTGGCGAAAGGCTGATATGCCAGCATGTGGGGCTTAATACTGAGTCTTTTAACTACACATATCGCACCCCCGAGTTGGATAGGCCGCCGGGCTCGACTGAGTTGTTTGTCCCTATCACCGGCCCTCTCAGATCATGTCGCCATTGCTTTACCGACTTCTGCATCGACCTGGAATGGCGCCCTCTCACCAGCAAAACCACGAAGGGTTGGATAATTACGATCACGCAATGGCACCAGCTGGGGAAGTTCAGGTCCCCAGAGGATACCAAGTGGTACAAATATACAAATGGCAAGGTTCCCGAACCACGTCGCCCATGGCGGGACGATATGGCCGTGGCGGGTGTAGTTTATGACAACTGGAGTGCGCAGGATGACGAAAGTGCCGAACACATGGCGGAGGATGGCATTGTCCAGCGGAAGAATGCTGGGTTTCTTACTGCCTCTAGGCGGCGTTAACGACACGGTTGTCCGGTGTTTTCTGATATGAGGGAAGGAGCGATTCATAGAGGACGGATTATCCGAGAAACTTTACCCGACGGGTATGTGAGTACATACGAAGGTGGTAGGTAGGTACCTAGGTAGGTAACGATAACGACGAGACACTGATTACATACACCCATTACGGATGGACGAGCACTAGAAAATGCGCTGCCATCAAAAGAATAGAGGTATTACGAGGCTACCTTATACGTGGTTCAACCATACGTGATATTGATAGGATAAGCGCCTCTAAGGAGCAAGTGACGCCATGATTAAATCAATGTAGAGTGCTGGATGTGTGGGTTCTCTTGGGTACTGGAAGCCGTCTTTACAGGACAAAAAGGCTGAGCGTACTCCCAAGAACAGCTGAGAGGAACAGGGACCTTACTATAAGGCTGAAGAAAACTATTGCGTACGTACTAACGTTTGAAGTTCAAGCCTTCTGAATTAGCCCTTGTCACAGCCCCGAGAAATATGCACGTTGAAGTATGTACACTAGAAATGAGTGTGAAGGAAGGTTGTTCGGGTCCGGGATTGTAGCCTGAGCTTTATGTTTCATATTTCCAATAAGTCGATATTACAAAAAGCACGCCATAAAGACAGGAGCTATCAGCATGCCTGCATGCTAGAAGTCAAGGAGCGTCCCCAAGACGCTTTGTACTCTCCTCGCCAGTACCGGCCTGGGGGGTAACCTTGGAATGCGGGGATGCGGTCGAAATATCATTTCGTCACTGACTCTGTGTCCGCCGTTTCTAGATGGAGCGATCCGTGTCAGCCGAGTGAGCGATACATAGGTACTGTAAGATTACCGTAATTCTGTCGAGTAATACACTACACTGTCCCTTAATATCGGGGGCCGTGAGTTATGATTGTTGTTTTTACATAGTTTAGTGGCACTTGTCAAGAGATGGGTATCAGTGTCGTGTTAACATTAAAACTCTCTACAGTGACTTCAAATGTGAGTCTGAGGCAAGATCGAGAGTTGACGTCTTCTCCACCTCAGGTAAGTCCCTCACTCTCTCTGTCATCTCTCATGGAACGCCTTGCCGAGGATCCCCCAATCTCACAGACCTTGTGCGTAACTAACGATCGATTCAAGCAGTCTGAAAGTTCAGTTGTGAAATTCTTGGTTGTTTTGTGTTTCGTTTCATGAAGTCCTGGCGAGAGTGGAGTGGCCAGGCCGTTTCATTAACAATCTCCCAGCGCCATCATGCCGAATTCTGGTTAAGGGTCCGATGCGGCCTAGGCCCATCCGGCCGGCAGTTTCGTCGCATCACTTGGGCCCGAGACTCGCGACCAATTGGCGGCGGATCTTTGTCATCCCAAAGGTCGCAATAAACTCTGTACACATGGAGTGTAACAGATGCCACTCCCGATCCTTTACTGTTGCTCCTCTGTGCTTCGTCGTGTTGTTGGATTTGTTCCTCCCGTTCGGCATTGGCGCCGTGGCGCGCTCAAAGCCTGTCAGACGCCTGAGAATTGGAAGGGTTGAGCTTGAAACGCCCCTTTCCATCAAATCGGCTCGCTTCTTCGGCCTTGGATTGCTGAGTGGTCGGTTCTTGGGGCGATCCTTGTTCTCAATCAGGGGCGGTTGCGGGGCGGGAGTGGGAATGCCAGGTTTTGGAGTGGACCCCGGTCAGGGGAATTCCTCAAAGTGCTGTGGAACAAAGTTGAGCTTCGATACGAGATCGGACTTACTTGTAGGTCAACAAGCCTCGGAGAGCCCGGGAGAGTGTTGGTTGAGGGATAACAGACGAACAACTGTGGTGCGTGACCTGCGAATACGGAAGAAAGGATACCATTCGTTAACCCTGTCCATGTTGACACGATTCAAGTGTTGGGGTTGACAACGGAGAATCTCTCGAGCTGCACCCGACGTTGTTGAACTTGAGTGCAGCTGGCCAGGGTTAGGGAGCTCGGGAGGTTAACACAGATCGGCAATGCCAAGGGGCCTTGGGGCTGTGTTCTCGCTCCCGACCGGCCCTTGCAGCCGACCAGGGCCAGGCGCGCCACCCTGGACGAGAATAATTCCTCGATCGGGACCAGCCAGCCGTCCCTTCTTCAAGACCAAAAGACCTGCGTCCCAGGCCCTCACAACGATCGCTTTTCCCTTTTCCTCATTCATTACTTCCTTTTATCTGCATCCAACTCAACCGTCCTTCTGTGACGCCGACACTCTTTCTTGCCCAATTTTGCGATCTTCCAATCTTTCGAATTCTCCCGCGCTCCTTCCTCCTAACGAGGCCACTGTTCCATCCATCACCATTTCGAGCGATTGTTTGCTTCCTTAGTGACGCAATCGCCAAGTTCGCCAAGTCGGCTACCAACGACTCCAACGCAACAGTTACTTCCTGTTATCCATCACCATGCGTCCCACTACAGCGCTTGTTGCCGGCGTCCTCGCCTCGGGCGCGTCGGCCGAGAACTACCTCGGCTTCAACTCTGGCGCCACCCTCGCCGATCGGTCCGCCAAGTTCAAGTCCGACTTCCTTGCCGAGTTCAAGACGGCTCAGGGCCTTCAGAAGGCGCCGGGCAAGTTCAACGCCGTGCGCCTCTACACCAACGTCCAGGCCTACTCGGATGAGCCGATCGAGGCGTTCGAGGCTGCCATGGAGACCGACACCAAGATGCTGCTCGGTATCTGGACGTCGGGCACCGACAACATCGACAAGGAGCTCAGCGCGCTGAAGAAGGCCATCGACAAGTACGGCAAGAAGTTCACCGATCTCGTCATTGGCATGTCGATCGGCAGCGAGGATCTTTACCGTGACTCCGAGACGGGCGTCACCAACAAGGCTGGCGTTGGTGCCGGCCCAGATGTCGTGGTCAAGTTCATCGAGGAGTACAGGAAGTCGGTCTCCGACACCGCGCTGAAGAGTGTCCCCATTGGGCACGTCGACACTTGGGATGCTTGGACGAACGGCACCAACAAGGTTGTCATTGACGCCGTCGACTGGGTCGGTGTTGATGAGTACCCCTACTACGAGACTGGCAAGGGCAACGACATCAAGAACTCGGGCAAGCTCTTTGACCGCGCCTTCAACGCCGTCAAGGGTGCCGTCGGCAAGAAGCCCATCTGGGTCACCGAGACTGGCTGGCCCGCCACGGGTCCCGACTGGGACGAGGCCGAGGCGAGCGTTGAGAACGCCAAGTACTACTGGCAAGAGATCGGCTGCCGCCAGCTCTTCAACAAGGTCCCCACCTTCTGGTACAACCTCCGTGACTCCAACCCGGACAACGAGATGAAGTTTGCGATCACCAACAACCTCTCGACCAAGCCCCTTTTCGACCTGACCTGCCCTACCGAGTTCGACACCCCGACCTCGAGCCCCAGCACTGGCGGGGCCTCCTCCACCGGCGTCACCTCTCCCAGCAGCTCGGCTACGGGTGGTGCCACTGACAGCACTGACGGGTCTGGCAACAACAGCGGCACTGGCACCGGCAACGACGATGCCACCGGCTCTGGGACTGAGGAGGCGAACGCTCCTGAGGATACCCCGAGCGACAACGCCGCCTTTGTGGGCAAGAGCCTCTCCGGGGTCGCTGTGGTCGGCCTCGCCCTCGTTGCTGGTGTTTTCACTCTGTTCTAAGGTGTTTAATGGGCGATGATGGGTTGTGTGTATGTACGCGGATATCGGATACCATTGTTGGGTAACGCACGTATGCGGCTTTTGGGTTTTTTGTTGGCCTTCTTCGCGTCCTCTCCCTTCGTTCGCCGGATCACATCCCGACAGCTGGATCTGTGAGGTTTATGGTTGTGTATGGGATACTATTAGACAAAGAGGGCGCACCATAGACGAGAGCAACTGTTTCTGATTTGTCTAGCCCCACCTTCTTTTGCTTCATGCGTTGTGAGTTCGGTTCTGGTTCGGCCTGCTTGCTGCAGGTCGAGGTCGATCCGAGTGGCATCAACCCGCTTGGCTCAGCCTTTGCCGTCCGCAGAGTGATCGCTGACCCTGGGGCGTCGCAACGGTTGCGGCTGCACAGGCATGACAGGCAGGAGTCGATTAACGTTGAGCCTCTATTTTTGCTTCTGCGTACAACCAAGTGTTGCATTCTGGCGATGCGATGCCGACTTACGCGTAGCGTTGTGGACTGATTTGTTGGTGTTGTTGACGCGTGGAGCCCTTTTACGTCATTGATCAACATCGCCATCCCTCCGTATAAGTATATACGGCAAGCATGGCTGCGATTATTTGCTTCCACTTCCCCCGGACTCCTCCAAACCCATCAATGACTCACGGGCAAACGTATTACAACTGATTCCACTTGCTAAACGAAATCCACTGCCATCCACCCAGGACTCTAACTAGTACAACAACATCACAACCACAAACCAACACTAACAAACTTAACAAACACCAAACGTAGCAACACGAGGAGCAACATCAAAAAAACAAGTCCAACAACCAAACCAACCACAACGCCAACAAACCCAACAATCACCAAAGTAACAACCCAAAAACCACACCAAAAACCACACCAAAAACCACACCAAAACCACCACCGCCAAAGAATGCCAACCCAACCCCCCAACCCCCCTCCCCACACCCACACCCACACGCACACGCACACCCCCCACCCTCCGACCATCATCAAGCCCAGCCCGATGCGCAACCTCTCCGAGTTCGCCGTCGCCGACACCCCCGGCACCGCCGGCCCCGAATACCCCGCCGCCACCGACTACCTGCAGAGCCGCTTCGTGCCTGTCAGTGCGAGCCCGTTGCAGAGGGGGGATAGTAGGAATAGTGATAGTGATGCGGATGTGGGTGCGGATGTGGATGTGGATGGTGGGCGGGTGAGGTTGTTGAGTGATGGTGGTGGTGGTGGTGGTGATGGTGATGGTTGGGAGGGGGATGGGGATGGGGATGTGGATGCGGGGGTTGATATGCAGAGGGAGATGGGGATGGGGATGGGGATGGGGGAGGGTTCTGAGGGGAAGGGGGGAGGGGAGGTGGATGGGGGGGTGGAAGGTGGGACGCGGCGTGTCCGGGTGCGGCGTGGGAGTATGAGTGTTGTTGGTGGTGATGGTGGTGGTGGTGGTGGAGGAGGGTTGGGGGTGGGCAGGGTGGCGGTGAGGAGGGTAAGTCCGGGCGGGTTCCACGGACGGGGAAGAGGTGAGGTCACGCTCGGCTCAGGGGAGGCGGATTTGGAGAGGTGAGTTCGCTTTTGTGTTCTTCCCCTCCTAAGATGTATTGCAGAGGGTATGCTAACGGCGGGGATAGGAAAAAGCAGCAGCACGCGGCGGCCAGGAAACAAGTAAGGGATGCGAGGAAGAGGGGAGAGGATGTTGATGGACGTGAGACGACGGGGCCAAGCGGGCGGCAACCGGGGCCTTAAGCCGACCGAACTGCATGATCATAGGGCGGAGTTATTCTTGGGATATCGGTATCAACTGGGTAGAGCATATCGGCATGGGAATAGATAGGTTGAACATTACAGCTAAGCACGAGTATCTAGACATCTCAAGGGTATCCATATCTTCCACTTCCAACCAACCACCACTGCCGTCCTACAACCATGGGTTCGGTATGCTCTGCTCCAACACCGTGCCGTTGTTGAAGATTGTCCCGTTCCTCAATATCTCAACACGGCCCAGATGAAGTGCCGCAGGCGGGTTATCCACCGTCGTCCCGTTCGCAAAGATGATGCCATTCCAAGGCGTTTCTTGACTCTCCCTCACAGCAACCTCACTCCTCCCGAGCAACGGCGGTTGCCGCTTATTGACATCACAGTTCTCACTGGCCATATACAGATTCATACCCACCGCCAGAGTGTATATCTCAGCACTCAGCTGGTCCCACGCCCACTGATCACCCTGCTGCACCCCGATGTAGTCGACCATCAACACATTCGGCCAGTGCTCCGGGTCCATCCCGTTGACACCGGCCCAGTATAGCGAGGGGTTCGTTGGCTGAATGGCAAAGTTCTGCAGCGAGTATGCCGTCGCAGCCAAGGCATCAGGCGTCACCAGCCACTGCCCGACCATGAAGTTGCCAAAGTCGGACGCACCCCCGCGCGTGACAGAGCGCCAGTTATTGACTTGGTCCGGAGCCATGTCGCTAGCTTGCATCTTGTTGGACCAGTGGTCGCGGATGCCCATACGGCCGATTTCGTAGATGCCGTCGGCCGGTGATTCACGGGGCACGCCGCCGTCGAGGTGGCCGTTGAGGAGCAGGATGACACAGCCCTTGCCTTCGTTCTGGTCCATGAAATAGGAAGCCTTCTGGTTCTGGAAGCCTGTGCCGGTGTCGAGGTTGAGGCAGCGGTTGTTGATGCCGCGCAGCTTGGAGAAGAAGCTGTTGACCATGTTTGTGTCCCACATGATGGGACCCCGGTCGGGGAACTCGTACCGTCCGACGAGATAGCGGACGGTGAAGAAGATGATTTCGCCCGGATTTTCGGACGTGAAGTGGTTGATCTCGCTGATGACTTCGTCTAGGGACTCGCCTGAGTTGCCGATGGCGAGCGTGCCCAGCTCGTCGTTGACGTGGAGCACCCAGAAGCCGTTGTTTTTCGAAGCGTCGTCGTTGGAGTGGATGGACCCAACACGGAGGTCGAACCAACGGGAACCGGCGCGGAGTTGGTCGTATATGTTGATTCCCTGGTTCTGGGTGTTTCCCTCGCTGCCGATGCTGGTGATCTTGTCTGTAATCTTGCTCATGCCGGCGTCGTGCGCTCCCGGCATGATGAGATGCCGGACGAGACGATCCCGAATCACGTCATACATCTTTCGCATCCAGTTACCGGGTCCGTGCCGGAGCGATGCTTGGAAGCCAAAACGGTTGCTCCCTGTAATGACAAGAGAGACGGCTGTGTCTCCTCCGGGGTAGAAGTACTCTCGTTGACCAAGTCCCATGCCGCTGAGGTCCAGCACCACCCGTCGATCGTCTGACTTGACTCGCAAGGCAAACTTCTTGTCGGTGCCATCGAGACGGTAATACGCCTCACCAGCGTCATCCTGAGTAGACCATGTCCCTCGATACTGGATTATGTTTTGACGAGCCCGGCCCTGGGGAACGTCGCCGAAATCGAATGTGTTCATCTGGTATGAATGGGTGTCCTCTAACTTGATGCGGTGTGGTGTGAGGTTAACGACGGTGATGTAAAATCTGGTGCTCATGATTCCAACCACCGGATTCAGCTTGTCGTACGGTTGGTGGGTGCCGGCGGGGACCGCCTCGTTGCTGTAGGTGCGGTCTTGGGCATCGCACACGTCGGTTTGTCCGTTCACCAGCAACCAGGCGGAGCTAGCCAGGACGGCTAGCAACCTAAAGGCCCTCATACTTTCCCGTCACAATGACTAGGTACTGATGAAAGGGGGCAGAGGGTAGTGTACGGTCCAAACTTGTGTGAGAACCCGGGACGGAGGCAGTCACCGTAGACGGGACGCAGCCCCTGATATAGTTGATACTGTAACTAATTACTTGCATGCTTTATTTCCCATGTGGCGCTTGTGCCTGATTCCAATCCAGCTCAGAAATATCAAAATTCCTCGGGCGCCTCTTGGCCCGGGAGATACCGTTCGGGAAGGTTGGTGTAGAGGTCGACCAATCGCCACTCTTCCCGCCCCCAAGACTTGTGCCCCTGACCACCATTTCCGCCCCTGACGCCGTTGTATCGGTCCCTCAAGACGGCGGCCAGCTCTCACGGCTTGGCCGGCTTGGGTCATCAGGCAGCCTCTCGCAGACCTTTGGCGCCAACAAGCGCAACGTGCCACGCCTAGTCGACCAAAGCCGAGACATGTCGCATCGTAGGAATATTTTCTCCCGCTTGTGCCAGGTCACCTTCCATTTGTTGGTCGCGGAGGTTTCACATGCCCCAAGCGGGGTTGAATTATAGTAGCATTGCCCTTAATGGTTGCAACGTTTGGGGAAGCAATCGGCCCGCTAGATTGTTTGCCGTCTTGCCAACTTTATGCATGATCGAGTCCCTTTCCCACGTTGGTGACCGATATGCCGGCCAGCCATTCCTTCGGCCTCACCCGGGCCCCTCCCATGGCGCTTGTGCCAGATCGGGAAGAATCTCCGATCTGAAAGGCTTGTCGTCTAGCCCGTCTTTAATGATAATAAGTATACGTGATTACACGTGGGATCTCAGTTAAACTAGTTGGGTCTGGTGAACAGCTTCAATCCCGTCCGCAGACAATGCACGTACCTACATCTACATCCTGAAGGGCAAATGACACCCCTAGTCCGGGAGGTTAGGTGACATTGTTTGGTGACCTCGGGAAATATGGAAGACAAGCACTTTGAAGCTTGTTGCTCGAAATGAAGAGGCCAGAACAGTGCGTGTAATTAAAACGGACAAACAAACGTAGGGTCAAATTATGTCTGGATATCAGGAACGCAGCTGGCATCACCAAAGTTGAGTATCCAATAGCAAGATAGCACGGAAAGCTGCCGAGAGGGTGGTGGTGTGACCCTGACGGGGTCGTGGCGTCATCAGACCACCCGGCACCACACCATATGGCATCTGAGACAGAGACAGCGCCGTCGGGATAAAACTTGAACCACATCTGACCTCCACAGGTGCTCTGTTACCCCAAATGACTAGGAATAGCATTGTTTGTATGACATAAAGCACAGCTAGTACTATTTCAGAGTCTCTGGAGCCACCAAAGCTGAATAACTGACTAGAAGATCTTATGACCATGCTCACGCCCCCGTCTGAATTTCTGGGCGCGTGCCCCAAGTTCCGTCTCCTGGTGCTTGGAAACCCAGAGTCGACCAAGCGGGAGCTTTTTACCAAGATATTCGGGGTTGATCTCGAGAAGGTTTGTGATACCCCTGAGGCTCAGCCCCTATTCGGGACCGGTACAGTTATACGTCACTGGCATTGGACGACTAACCACGGCGGCCCCAGAGACTCGTCGACGATGCATTCAGCCCCAGCCACAATATCGAGCAGGAGCTCGACCTACACGGCCAGAACTCACGCTTGGCCATCCACACAAACCTCAACGTAGGCGCTGGCGATGAGGCCAACTACGACCGCATCCGAGACTTCCTAACCTCACGCGCAACGTCTTCCAAGCAAGAGGACCGGATCCACTGCGTATGGTACTGCGTCGCGAGCGAGGAGGACCGCTCCGTAACAGAGCTCGAACAGCGCTTCTTCTTCGGTGGCCTGCACTCGGCTGCGCCATGGGTACCCCTCGTCTTGCTCTTCACGAAATACGACGAGTTCGTCAGCCAGGTCAAGCTCGACTGGTCTCGTGGGGCGCAGGAGCAGGGCTTGTCAAAGGTTGCTGTGTCGCACATTCTGCGGGACCTGTCGTCCAAGAAGTTCGAGAAACACATCGGGCAGAAGTGGGACGAGGTGCTGGGCGGGTCGGTCCCGCGGGTCTGTGTGTCCAGCGGCGACGAGGATGACGATGTACGGAGCGACGAGGTGCTCGCCGAGGCGACACTGACCACCTTGCGAAACAAGAACGTCAAGTACGCCTTTGCCGCCGCGCAGAGAAACTCCGCCTTGATATCAACCCGGTGTAAGCAAGCAACACCCCCCTCGCAACACCCACCCAAAACTAACCAGCCAACCACCCCCCAGTCGCCGCCGACACCGCCGCAACGGACTACTTCGAAGTCGACACCGGTCACGCGCGCAAGCTCCACGGCACAGCGATGCACGACATCCTCCCGCACTTCTTCACGCGCGCCGTGCAACTCTTCAACCTGCGCGACCCGACCGCATCCCTCGTCAGCGACAGCACCCTCCTCACCCAGATCCTCGAAGCCACCTTCGACGCCTCCCAGCAGGGCCTGGTCACAGAGTGCCTCGGCAGCACCGACAGCGAAACCTCCCCCAGCAGCCTCCTCGCCCACCTCACCCCGCACGAGCGCGCCGTGCTCCTCGCCCAAACCCTCACCGCAACGCTGCTCTTCCTGCACCGGCTCGCCGACACCCAATCCTCGCCATCCAGGTCCCTCCCCACCGGCATCACAAGCGACACCATCACGCGCCAGCTCGCCGAGACACGTGCCAGCGCAGCGGAGCGGCGCGCGCTGCTGGAGGCGGTGGAGAGCAGCGGGGTGTTCACGGCGTGCACGCTGCGCGGGCAGGTGGCCGAGGTGATGGTGCGGGCGGTGCAGGGGGCGGAGCGGGTGCGGGTGAGCGAGGGGGGGATGGGTGGTGGTGGTGGGCGGCGGCATGCGGGGGCGGGGGCGGCGGGGCGCGGGATCGTGGTGGTGGAGGATGACTCGGAGCTGCAGGAGATTTCGCTGAGTTTTGTGAATGATAAGGGGCCCGAGGATATGGTGCTGCCGTCGGGGTTGACGATTTTGCCGCTGACTTAGGGGGTGAGCTAGGTACAGGTTGAGAGGGCATATGATGGCTGGATGGACGAATATTAGGACTTTCTATTCACTCGAGGTTGGGGATGTATCATTTATTTGTCGAGTCCCCTAGGTAGTTGTTACCTTAGCCTATGAGATTATTCTAGGTTGTAGTTTAGGGGTCATAGTTCAGGTTCTTTCTCCTCCTTTATCTTGAGCCTAAGCTTATAACTATATTCACTTAAACGACGACCAACAATAGCACTAGGGTAAAGGGCGTGGGGAGATAGTGACCATGGGGACAAAAGGGGTGATGGCGGGGGTGGGGATAAAAAAGTTGCACAAAAGTCAAAAAGTTCCTCTCCCGCCGGGAATTGAACCCGGGTCTCGAGCGACGTCGTTCTTAGGTGACAAGCTCACATACTGACCACTATACTACGGAAGATTTGCTGGTGTGGACACCGGCTGTAGTGAGGAGCTGTGGGAATCGTCGGCGGTTCTCCCCTATACCAAGGAGCAATTACCTGCCCCAATTTTCGACCCCCCCGCACCTGTTGTTTACCACAGAACATCTTCGGTATTGAAAAGGGGTAATCTAAATAATGATGTTTACCTATATACAGAGCTATGTTACCAAGCTCTTTTCTCCTCTTCTTTATTGATTATCAACTCTAGTCTTTCGCCACACTCTTTTCTATCCCAAAAAGGACAACGCTGTGTGTGTCCCACCAATTGCATCTTTCCTCTCCTCCGTTGTTTACCTCTCGGTATCCAAAATGTCGTTTCCAACAACTTCAAAACAACAGCGAGTTCAGTAGCAGCGCATAAAACGGTGGGGCTTACGCCCATGCTCCAACAAAGCTCATGCAGATGGCGCCCAAGAAAACGAAAAGGCAGGCCATGACCCGCTTCCGTCCTCTCAAAACGGACCAACTCTGATCGCTCAAGAAATCTTCGGCCAGCAGCTCTATTAATGCAGCAAAAACCAGCAACCCGGACGAGACGGCGTTCATGGTGCCAACCAGAATAAGGCCGAATTCGGAATCGGGGCTGTAGAGGGTATGGGTAGCCAGGCCGATGGCTTGGCCGATCGGTGTTCTTTCCCGGTGTTAGTTTGGGCTGGAGTAATCAACGGAGAATTGGGGGAGGGGGGGAAACGTACGTGCATCCGTATGCTATGACCATCAGCCAGGGCTGAAGGGTATTTTTCGGCCAGCTGATGGAGGCGATGCGGACACCCAGGGCGAGACCTTCAAAGGTTTCTGAAACGGCCGCGTTAGTCATGCGTGGTGACGCGGGAGAGAGGGGGGAGTGGAGTGCTCACGATGGAAGGCAATTGCGATGAGCAGCACGACAAAATTATTCCCGACCGCCACGCTCAAGGCCATGCCAATGAACACGCTGTGGAAGAGGATTCCCACCTCTAACAACATGCACTGCAGAATGCTCTTTTTATGCCGTTGCTCAGCCGTGAGACTCCACCCCTGAGACTCAATTTCTAGGGTCTCCTTGGGGTTTGGCGGGTTGACTGCAGCGGCAGTATCTGGCGACGGGCTTGACTCGGTGCTCGCACGGCGGGCCGCCGATGGACGTGTTATGGCGGCCACAACGGCAGCATTGCTGCAATGCCCACCCCCAATGGAGCCGTGTGCGGCATGCGTTCCTGCTCTGGACGTGCCGGCACTGTCGCTAGCCTCCCCCGCCGGTTTCGTTCGCGGGATGGAGTTGCGCGCGGGGCTGAAGATCATCTCGATGATGCTGACAAAAAAGATGCCCACGAGCGCGATGGCACCCGGCATGGCCGGGTAGTCGGTGGTCCAGAAGTTGGAGAGACAGGGGTCGCCGAGCGAGATGAAGGCGGTGGGCAGGAGGTGCACAAACGCGGTGGCCAGCAAGACACCGGTGCCCAGATGGCGGACGGCGAAGAAGAAGGGTTCTGGGATGCGGAGGATGGGGAACTTGGCGGCGAGCATGGGGACAGCGCAGGCCATACTCGAGACGGCCAGGATGATGAGCAGGGCGCCGACGTGCAGCGGCGTGTTATAGTCGTCGCCCCCAGCGACGCTGCCCGCGCACGAATCCCGCCTTGCGAGGGGGCGGGGGGTGGCCTTTGCTACATCAGGAGCTGACCCGGCCGCCCTCCCGAATAATGCAGGGAGATAGCTCCCGGCAACATGGATCGACGTCGACACAACGATGACGGACGCGGTCCAGCCATACCAGCCCGAAGGGGGCTGGAACTGGCGAAAGGGGAGACAGACTTGGCCTTCACCACCAAGTACTGTCTCGGACGCAATGAGCGGGCCCTTGACTAAGTTTGGTTATTAGCGATTTGGTGGCTCCACCGCGGGAAAGGTGAGGATAATCACTTACGGCCGCTCATTGCAGAGGGGGAGGGTGCGAGAGAGTCGCATTCGCAGTCGCAGTGACGAAATCGGCCATCTCCGGCTTGTTTCTCGTCATTGGGGAAGCCGACGCCGTTGCCCGGTCCAGAGCACCCGTGACGGTGCTCGCGGGAGTTGGCAATGCCGTTGAGATCCTGGCGGGTCGTGAGATCTGGGGCCAGAAAAGGCGGGTTTTGGTTCCACGTGGGATGTTCGAGATCGTCCTCTGTTCTCGATGGCTGGTTCATGGCGGGCAACGGGTGGGAAATGGTGTTTGTGAACCCTTTCTATCTTTCGTCTCAAAAGGGACCTTCGTATTTGGCTGCGATTGGCTTTGGGAAGGAAGTTTTGCGATGACTCTTGCCGCCTAAAGAATGGAATCAGGGTCGAACGTGACCGAACAGGGACAAATCGTTGAATTTCAGTGGGGCGCAGCAGTGAACGACTTTGATGAAACCCGACTCCCGGCTCAAGCTCCGGGCCACCAAGGTGCTCTTCCGACCGTTGCAGGGCCTTCATTGGTGTCCGCTTCCGGTGGGGCTCGGCACGGACTTGGTTCGGAAACACACGGGGCTTCATGGCGGCTTCTTCCTTCCGCCTCCCGATAGTGTCGAAACATGGCAACTTTCGTTGTATCTAACCAGCGACCAGCGACTGGCATGGCCTACCACGGCAAGAGAAGCTTCCTTCCATTGCAAGTTCAAGCTTCAAGTGAAGTTATGTTTTCCTGGGTTGGCAGGCGAGGCCATCCGGCTGTCCCGCTTGGCGCCAAGGTTGCCATGTGCCAATGTCAATGCGCTGGGCTCGGGGAATCTGTACCTCGAAGACGACTTGTGACGTGGGTGGGTGGTCAGTTACATGACCCGACTGACCCGACTCACCCGAGACGACCTAGTTGGCGTAATCAAGTGTGTATCGCTGAGTGAGCGCGTATCTCGGCTCTCACGGTAAACGCACGCTCGCCCACCGCCGAGTATCTGACATGCATGGGGAAAGAAGGCGCTAAGCTTGCCTTTGTTAAGGTTAGACTGGACGATATCCTATTGCTAATTACTCTCATTAGTTACGTAGATGGCTCGTTTAGTTAGGTGCTATTGGCAGGTGCATTGTTGAGAATTGCAAATTATTCACCAAGATAATGATTGTGCGAATAGCTTCAACTTAGCTAGTGTCGAAAATCGGGATTGTGGCAAATAAACAACAAAAGAGTGACGAGAAACATGTTGTAGCGTGGTCAAAAATAGCAAAAGCTCATGGGTCAACCCGCCTCCGACCAGTCGTCACTCACGGAGGGGACGTGGCCGGTTGCGAAACCCCTTGGGGGTTTACACCGTTCTGGGCGGGTGTCCCCGCTCAGAAAATCCCCGGGCAGTCGGGGCTCCAACCCACGAGCCCCCCATCGGGAGCGGGGTGAGCACTGCCCGGGCGAGGACCACCGCCAGTTACCATTTGGCCAACTGTCGAGTGGGCGGTGGTCCTCGTTGGAAACCAGTGACGTGGACCTAATACATATAGCATGTGCTGGTGCCTCGTAACGAACGCTATGACTCAAAAGTTGGCACTGCGCTCGGTAAGCATCCAACTCGATGATGAGGACGTGTTGGAACATGAAGGTCAATCAGTTATAGGGCCTTGGCGAGAATCTGCTAGTCTCGAGAGAGCGTTGGCATGGAGTTGGTTGTAGGCGAAAAAATATTGGTCTTTGCTAGGAATCGTCTGCTGCAGCTGGTGTTACCGTCCGATGATTCACTAATAAAATGATCATGGACCAAAAGGAAACAGGGGGGGTCGACTGGGTGCTAATGACATGAAAGCAAAAAGAGAAGCGTTCGACTAGAGAATTAGAGAGCTGGGTCCCACTTCATTAGACGAGGATGTCCTAGGACATCATACTCTTAAACTTGATACCTGCCCGAGTAAACGTACTATGGTATGAAAAATCAGACACTCTGGTTGTGGGCAGACTTTAGCATACTATTGAAACCTAACTGAGCAGAAACGCCGTAGATATCCGATGCAGTAGCGACAGGTATCATGAAAGTCAGTACACCCACTCATTCCGCACCCCAAGCATTCTCATCCTAATACAATGGCTTTAACCTCGATGCTAGCGCGTCTCGGCGTGTCGGACGGCACTGATGGGTCGACAAAGGCTGAATGGGGGCACACTGATCAAGTTAGGATAGCCCTTTCAATTCGGGATCTGAGTAGGTATTAGACAGACTCACCAGTTGCCTCGCTTCTCATGCTGTCATAGAGTTTGAAGACAATGACATCCTCCTGCGTCATGCCCCTCTTGTAGAACCATCGGTGGGACGGGTTGTATTTGACCTCGTAAGCCTCGTCGGTGAAGTGCGGATATACAATGTCCATGGGGACGAGATCCCCGGCGTCGACGGTGCGGAAATCGCAGAGAGCTAGCGGACAGTCCTCCACGGGTGCTGGAGATATTGGCCTCCAGATGCTGTGGGACGTCGTTAGTGAGAGCAAAAGCAGATTGGTGTCTTTGTCTCTTAGTCGACCTACTTGATGAAGCGGACGCGGCCCTCCATGATCTTTTGGTAAGAATCTGGAAAGTAAACTTGAAGGCGAGCCCGGCAAGTTGCCTCCGTCGCATCTGGCGAACATGTTGTCAGTACCGGGCCGGGTTCTAAACCGTACATGCGCGCCTGGTGTCACGAACCGCAATGTGCACGAAAGAAAGGCGGCTTGAAGTTGTATTCCAGGCCATCTGCCTTTTGAGTGGAACCATGGTGGCGAAACTGCCGTGAAAAACACTTGTGACTTAGCTCGAGAAGCTAGCGAGGAAGTATGACGAGTGGTCGATGCATCCGCCAGCACCCGGACCACCCCGTCGGCGTGGACGCACATTGTAGGCGTAACAGAAGACGTCCCGGCAGCCAAGACGTTGCGTTAGCCATCTAACAAGCCCAGGGAGGTACTCAGTCGACACGTAGTCGTCGGACCAGTTCTGCACAGCGATAGGAGACTTGGCGAATTCGAACCCAGAGACAGGGAGTGAGAACAGGGTTTCGTGGCCAGTAATGTCAGCAATGCGGACGGGGTAGCTTTGCGAGACGAGGTTGTGCATTTCGAGGCCGGGGAAGCATTCATTAGGCAGCTGGCATTTGTATGGCTTTTCACTGTGGTACCGCTCCAGTGGTGCGAGGTGGTGGAAAGACTCGGGCTGAACAATAGGCAGGTCGAGGCCACGGAACTCCTCGTCGAGATCCCGCCTTATTCGTTCGATGTCATGAGGGCTGTCCAAAATTGGCCGGCAAGCGGTTTCATGATCTGGATCTTGTACGCACAGAAGATAAGTGGTGAATCATGCTAGATACTTGGCAACTTGGAACTCACGCGCTACTTCGTTGGGATCGAGGGAACATCCGCCCCCTTCAAGGGGTGCTGGACCTGTCCAAAGCCGCCATGGTCGATTGAAGGGTCGAGTAATGTCGAAACGGCAGGTCAGGACGTCTGGATGCTCATTCTCTAGCCTTCTGTAGGCGTCACTCCCATCGGTGGGCGGCCAGAAACGTCTCCATGGCTGGGCAAGGGCGCAGTGCTTGGACTTCCTCAGGGAGTCCCCGCTCTCTGTGAGAGGGCGCGGTGGGCGGCCAGTCGTGGTGAGACGTCCGCTGTCCCCCCTCTGATTGGCGCCTGCTTTGCTCAGCGCGGCTTCCATCACCGTCGGGCGTTCGGGATCAACTTTCGGGCGGTTGGAGTTTGGCGAGGCAACAGCGCCAGACATGATTCAATGCATGATTTCTCTATTTTGGCACGACGACGAGTTGCTGCCCGGTCGAGCTTTCGCCGCCCGAGACGAGGCTCTGCCATTTTGGTGACACGCTGGGCACACACACAAAGCTCCCGCCCAAAATCAGGACTTGGGCATGAAAAGCGGCTCCAATTGCCGGCGGGGTGGCCTGCCGTGCCTGCTTGCTCAAAAAAAAACCGTTCCTTCCAATCATGGTGGAAAGAGTTGTGTGGCAGCTCGCGTGACTCGATTCGCTTGTGCTTTGGGGGGAAGGCACGGTTGGTCGGGGAGGAAGGACCATGGTAACGATCGTGACGTGAAGGCGTTGCCAATCTTTCGCTTGTTACGACTTGGGGGTGTACTCTGGCGGTCGAGCGGTGGGCATTCGCTCACGGCGATCTTAAAAAGCCATGCCGCAAATGGGCCATAACTGGCGGCCCTGGATCACTCGATGCCTCTGTTTCAAGGGGAGAGGCGCCCGAATGCTTTAAATACGCGCCATGGTGCCTGGTGAGAGCCTAGGAAGTTTGAGAAGAGTACCAGTAATACCAACTGCTGTTGGGCTTTGAGACAACCAGAAGCCCATCCGGTGAGGATGGTATTAAACTGTGTTAGTGTGGCTGCCACCAAGCCGGGTCATGGTACGCTGTCTCGGACGAGCTTGTGCGGGACAGCGCGGTATTAGTACTTCCGGGTTACCAGCCGCTCGCAAGATTCCTGCACAACCGAATCGGGAACCGGTCTGGACGTGGAAGGCGCGGGGGGGTGTACTGGGAATTGGGGTTCCCCAACCACACAATGCCCATTGTCATGATCCAATATCGCGCGCGCAAACCTTGGGCTCAGAAGCCAGCATTCCGTCTGGCCGCATTTCCCTTCTGGTAAATTGCAACATTGCACAGATACGGCTAGGATTTTCGCCGCTTCCTATTTTTGTTGGCCGCCCACGAATCGACGTCGTCACTCGAATCGTTGGACGACTTGGACAAACTTCCTTTCAGGCCGGACCCCGGGTCGACCAGGTCCCCCCTCCCTTGCCACTCACTACCTTACCTATTTTACATTGCGCAGTACTAGTATGCAGGTAAACTTTGAGTTCAATTCCATCCCTTGGCTCTGCGCCGTCCGTTTCAAAGTTCCGGGATTGTCTTATCCGCGCCCAGTTCCCGACGGCGACCGCGGTTACCGAAATCACTGTGTGGCCATCTCGCTCGTGTTACAGTTGCCCTGCTGATTCTCTCTAATTACCACCATCTTCTTTGTCTACCGTTTTCTCGTTTAAAGTGGCCCCCTTCCGTTCAGCAGCATCGCGCCTCCTCTTTCCTGCTTTCCCATCTGCGCCGAGACCTCTGCAACTGACTAAAAACACACAAGAACCAATCCCGGAAGAGGTCGTGTCCCTTCCCAGAAGACAACGGCGACATGACAAGAGTCAAACGGGGCAGCTTTCCGGCGGCCTTCCTGTCCCTGACGCCCGAGGACAGGGGGGTGATGGAACGGGCGGCATCGATCATGAAAATCCCCCTGGATGAAGTCACTCAACTCATAGCCGGACCTTCCCACGTTGGCCAGGGGACATCGCTCGGACAACGACCGGGCAGTTTTGAGCCTCCCCAGCGTCCGTTGAGCGAGAATCATGACATTGAGAATGGTGATATACCTTGAATCCAACTCGTATTTGGCAAGAAGCTTATGTTTATATGTGTAGATACTAGTAGCCATGACGATGAGCAACCGAATGACGACGACAACAGAGACAGCGGGTCGGATGGGGAAATCTCGGTGTGGCGGTCTTCTGCTGCCGAGTTCAATAATATCGATGATGGCATCACCAAAGAGTACGAATATGTGGACCCTTGGGGCGATGATTTCCCAATCCTCGCTGCAAATACCGCTGCCACGCAAGGTCAGGCAATAGAATCCAACACTCGGACCTCAGCCGCGGCGTTGTACGGGCTATCGATTCAGCCCCCGTGGAGCCTTGCTGGGGCGGACACGCCATACGTTCCCTCCCTCGTGAGCCACTTCACAACCCCTAGTACAACTGTAACAACACCTGCGTTTTCAAGCGATACAGCCCCCGTTACTCAACAGCAGTCCTGGGAAGTCATAGAGAAACCCCAGACGTCTCAGCTCCCGCCACCATCATTTGGGTGGTCCACAGTGGGTGGTTATCTTGGGTCCACGGTACCAAGTCCCAGCCCTGGCAATGAAGATACTTCCGGCGACGCCCTCCGCTTCGTATCAATGCACCCATTGCAGCCACAAACATCCCAACGTGTTCAGCGGCGCGGACCCTTCCAGGACCGCAAACGACAGGAAGAAACCAGCAGGACGAGGGGACTCAAAGCATGCGTTCGATGCCGCATGCAGAGGATTCGAGTAAGGAAGCGGAGCTTTCCCAACATGTTAACCTTTCTAACAGCTTAACAGTGTATCATCGTTGAGGATGATCCTACCGGTATCTGTGGCACTTGCTTGGCGGTGTCTAAGCAGAAGGTCCATTCTTTGCCTTGCCTTCGGTATCGACTCACTGAGTGCACACTCTACAGGACTGGAAAAGCCCCTGGTCTTGAGTTCACCTTCCGCTGGCCCGTGATGAAGCTCAAAGACATATCGGAATGGGAGTCCCAGAACTTGAGGACAGTACTCGTCAAGTCAGATGTCTGCGAAGTTCCCCTCAAGCTCGTTGTCCGCAGATTCATCCCGATTCCTCACAAGGACTCAATCCATCGGTCCTGGGTGGACCATCGGAATGGCGTCAAAAAGTTCAAAAAGACTACGCCATACGCCGTCGTCAACATGAAGAATGCTGTACAGGATATGAGGGAGTACGTTACTGCCAATGTCTTCAAATGCATGGAGTACTTTCTCCGCGGGAGCGACCAGTTGGTCAAGGACACGTATGAGTTTGCGCGGAAACACATGCAACGAGTTGAGGTAATCTTTTATTATTTTCACCCGTGTTGGGCTGTTCAGCAGCGGAACGCTAACTACGGAGATGTAGTCTGATGAGGAGCGCAAATTGCTTGGGAACTTCTTCCGGTTATGGTTTGCCATCCGCCGAACGGCCACTACGGAGCACATTGTCGGGGAAGACACACTCGACATGGAACCAGAGAAAAAGGACGAATCTTACCCGTTATTCGGGAAAGTTCCGCTGCCGCCGGTTATGATCCAGCAACTGGACATGATCCTGACTTTGGGCATCCTGGAGCCGCTTCGGAAGCAAGTGCTGGAGGATTTCCAAAGGCTCGCCCTGACGAGCAACCCGAGGAATTGGATGACGATCTACTTGATTACGTTCATGTCTCTCCACAGCTGCGCAAGAATCACGGCGGAAAACTACCACAATGCCCGCAAACACGGCCTTCTGGTAAGCACCCGACAACTTCTGTGTATCATCAGAGGTTAGGCACTAACACATCTCTCCAGCGAAGATACGCGATTCCGAACTTCATTGCCGACCAGCACCATAGCGCAAACGTGTTCCTTTCACACTATCACTACCGAACCGAGTCCTCCAACCCGTTCAAACAGGATTGGAAAAGGCGGCATCAGACGCCATTTTCCTACATGTCCGTAGATGACATCCAGTTCCTGGAGCGAACTAAGGTGTTGCTGGAAGAGCGAGGTAACGTAGCCCCAGTCTTGCAAGCCCAACAAGACTAACCGTCTTCTCGACGCAGAGGACGTAGTAAAGACGAACAGGGACAATGATCTCTACGAACACGAGCTGTACTTTCTCTCTCAGATGTTTGAGGACAACTGGCAGCCGAGGGACACCGCGATTGATCACACGGAGGGTACGGTCAATAACGTAGGGCTGAAGAAGTATGCGGGAGACGAAGAAGGTGGGAAGCGATGAGGCACCTTGCGTTCGGCCAACACGGCCAACCAAGCCCTTCATCGGTCCGAATCAGACTGGAAGCTGTGGCTGGGCTGTTTGTCTTGACTTTTCGACATTTGTGTTGATTTTTCCATGTTTGTCTTGACTTCTCATTTTTCTTTCCTCGGTTCGAACTATTACTGGCTTCTGGGGTGTATTCCCGGGCAGAAGACTGTTCAGAGGAGGTAAGCTCTAAAAGGGGGGTTGGTTCCACGGTAAGTACGAGAGCGGCACGCCGCTCATGGCAGAGGAGCGCATCGCTCGATAGCAAAGTATATTTTTCACATATTGATTTACGCAATAATCGAACTTCAAGATCTGGATCGAGATTCGTAATTGTTCTTTTTTCTCATTTTCCTTTTCCTCGCCTCAGTGACCGCTTGGCGACCTCGAGTCTGCCCAGGCACTACCGAGCAGGTTCTGCGTTATCCCGAACGAGGCTGGAGCAACATACCACGTTGTAGTGTTGGGACTTGAGAATGTGTGGTTTACAACTGGCAATGTAAGTCCCGTCTCAAACCCGAGGAATGTGCTTGTGGCTGCCCAACCAGGCTTGAAACGCTGTCATTGCCGCTTTCTGCGACCGGTCTGGGGTGGACGGCGGCACGGGAAAAGAAATCCAACCGGTCTGGCGACCCCTGAGACCCTCGGACTTGGCAAGGAGACGGAATCAGCCGAACCGGTCTGGGATGCTCATGGAAACAAGGCCCCATTCCTATTGGGCACCGCTTGAGGTGACACAACCGAACCGTGCATGAGCCACCGGTCGCGAGTCCGCCGAGGTGAAGGTGCTCCGGCCCTGACCGGCCGCCGGAGAGGACGGTGCTAGGTCCGGAAGGACCGGCATCTTGGTTCCGGACGGCTTTCTGACATCCCAGGGCTGATGAAAGAGAGTCCCCGACCAATGAAACCGCGCAGGACAACAACGGGGCTTGGAAATGATGGCATGGGTGCTGCCGGCCACGTCCCGTCGAGTATCTCTGATATTGAATGTGCTGCCCAACGGCACCCCCTTGTCTTGAGCCTTGTCAAAAGGCCGATACGTAGGTAGTAGGAGCCGCAGACGTGGAAGATGCCTGATGATGCGAACTGTTTAGTGTTCGGGGGAGAAATGGGGGTCCTGACGTGGGAGGAAAGTGCAGATTGCGAACCGATATAAAAGAATAGTTCATGCTCCCAGCCGCTGTGATCCACATCTCATCTTGCTATTTGGGATCCAGCGGCAGCTAAGCCAAAATCTTCCTCTCCCCTTGCCCTTACACCGCCCATTCCGGAAAGCTGGTCGACCCTGGACCCCAGCAGTCCGGTCACAACGCCCCTCTCTCACGCATCGCGCCTTTCCCTTGCAGATGCTGCCAGCTCCTTGCCGGTCCCGCTTAGCTCATATCCCAGCAGACTGAAACCAACCCGCATTCACCCTTCACTCATTGGACACAATGGCGGCGCCCCCGCGGCACGATGCAGCATCAGATGCCGCTTTCCTCGTCTCGGGCATGGACCGGGACTGTGGATACCTGCAGCAAGTCGACGTCGATGAGATAGACCTCCTCCTTCCGCAGGCTGCCGGGGTGGAGGAGACCCAGGACCAGGATTCGTGGAGAGACGGGGCGTATACTTCGATGTTGTTGATGGAATGTGGGTCTGCCCCTGCCCCGGTCGGTACCTTGTTACGATACCGGACGGACCTGATGAACGAGGGCTGACTTCTGATTCTGTACTTTACAGTAGACTTCATCAGTCCGCCAAAGACGGACACGGGCCAAGACAACTCCTCTGACGACATTGACAAACGTTCTGTTGAGGTGTCATTCGATGAAGAGGACCTCGCCAGAGGTGGTGTTGAGTTGAGGGCCCAGCATGGTTCTGGCTAAGTCACCCTGGCGTTGGGCAACACACAAGGCTACAAAGAAATACAAGGTTAGTAAGCCTTACCCCCCCAACATGAGATTCTGGGAGCTACCCATGAGGGACCTTCACTGACAGGCATTGTCAAGAGTCCGGGATAGAGCGTTATGGAGAAAAGGCATCATGTTTCCTACATTGGGAGGCTGGCATAGTGCTCCCGGGTCATTTGGGTCACGGTTCATGTCATAGGTATGGGAGGTTTCATTGTGAGCTTCAGAGATACCCATTCACTCGGATTCTTTTCCTCAGCCACTGCCGAAGGATACTGCTATATTATTACGCACGACGGGTAAAGAAAACGAGGGGAGGTATTTTGAGTTCACGGACAACAGTCATCAATGTTTGGAATTATGGGCTCTAATAATAGTATTTATTCGATTTTGGAACGTGTTGCTTTGCTGTTGAGCTGTTGAATCATTTCTTTCTTCGAGTTGACGGCTGGCTGGGGTAGATATTATTAAGAGTTATCCTTCGCCACGCGGTTTAAATACCCACAAGCCGATGGTCGGAAGGCGATGGTTGAACTCAGTAGACCAGGAACCTTGATGCAGACTTGGCTTTTTCCATTTCCCTCAGCAGTGCGCTATGGAGGTCGTCTTCGAGTCTTCTGTCCTCGATCCAGACTGCATTCCCCAGACGCAAGGATTGCAGCATGCAAAGTCGCTGATGAATCTGGCTGACGGCCTCCTCAATGGTGCAGCCCTCAGGAATGTAGCCCCTGTCGTGAAGGTAACCCAGGACATCCAAGACAAACGAAGCGGCGTGTTCATCCTGTCTCCAATTTTGTTTCACCCAGGCAGTTCCTTGGGTCCAAAACCATCCTACTTGTCGGTTCTTCATGGTGACGCGGACACGAAGCCTGATCTGGGCAAAGTCGGGGTCCAGGACGTCGGTATTGTGGACAAGGAAGTCGGAGGAGTATTCATTAAAGCATCTAATGATGAAAGCCGCAACCTCGTAGTTTTCGAGGTTGAGGTGTTGAGCGAGAAAGGCGATGTCATCCATTATGGGAGTGTTGGCGAGATGAACTTCGAGGTGTTGTTGGAACTTGTGGACGTGGGAGACATGATTTTGAACAAGGACACTCGGAGCGTTGTTATATTTGCTGTCGACTTCACAGAGGCATCACAATATGAATTGTTCACACAATAAGCCACTGCTGTTCAAAATGTTTCGCGCGGAAACATCCCCCCACCCCCGGGCAAAGTAAACAAAGACCCAACAAAGGAACACCAAAGCCGCAACAAAGACGGATTGTTTCACTTGGGCGAGTCAGATATCGGATGGGTTTCATGACTGAGATTCTCGTATGTCACGACGCCATTTGGGAAATTATTCCACAATTTACATGATTAATTACAGCCACCGTTTCACTGCGCACTCGCTAACCTTTAAGGCGTGACGTGACGCCTCAAGCCCCTGACCCCCCCACCTCGAACTTGGTGCAGTCATCCTGAGCACCCCTGTTAGCAACAGGCATGGCAACGGGCTGATGATTCCTGGCGGCGATCATGGTGCACACGCGGTAGACACCCTCGGGCAGACCGCCGGTGACCTCGGCCTCGAGGCCGCCCTTGCCGTCGCCCTCGTCGTCGACGCCCTTGAAGTAGGCGAACGAGGTCGGGTCGGGCGCCTCGAGCGAGCGCAGGCTGCCGATGTTCTGGACCGAGATGTGGCAGTGGCCGATGATGTCGCCGTTCTCGTCCAGGTCCTGCGGCGCCGTGTAGTAGTTGGTGGTGGGGTTGACCAGGTAGCCCGCGCGCAGGTGGCGCGTCTGGATGGACACCTTGAAGGTCGTGTTGGCCGGCACGCGGTCGCCCGGCTGCGGGTAGGTGATGATGGAGGAGATCATGTTGGTGGTGGCCGGGATGCGGCCCATGGGGATGCCGTTGCAGGAACCGTCCCTGTTTTGCTGGCCGTTGGTAAGGGTATGGCCGGAGCAGAAGTTGATGAAGTTGGCGGAGTCGCTGGTGTGAAGCTGTGTGTTAGTGTTTGTTGATTCGTCATGGACGGAATGGGAGGCTCACGTTGCCGACTCGCTGAGGCCGTCTCTAATCCCTGGTGTCCCCTCCTCCATCCCGGTGTATTTGCTTGCGCTTTGCATGGTGTCAGGGGCCAAACACGTGGGCTTTGGGCATGGTTTCCGCCTTGACCCAGGGGCCCGGTTCTCGTGCTGAGGGTTCGTGCCCACGGCAAGGCCGGCAACTGCTCCTAGACAGGAGAGAAGCAATGTTGTTGTCGTCAGGGGAAGCATCTTGAACCTGTCAAGCTCGGATGTGACTGGATTCACAGTGATTGTTCCTTGCGTACGGAGTACGATGCGCCAACGACACCAAGTAAACCGGGTGTCGCCGTCATTTTAAACAAAGTCCGAGAGTCGAGAATTATCTATTGGCCACCCCAATCCTACCGTGACGAGATCTGTTGACTGCAGGTCCCGGGGGCCTCTAGATTGCGGCACACCCCGGCTAAATCTCCGCAAGCCCGGTACTGCCAACCAGGCTGGAGCGCCCAGATTGGATGGCGTGAGATTTGATGTCTTGGATGAGGAAATAGCGTCCCGCTTTCTTTTTTGGTCCTTTTTGGTGCGAGCCAAGTCCTTGGGTTATCCACATGGCCTTGGCTACATGGAGGTTAAGCGCTTGCAGATCGAATTGGAAGACGCTCTCGTTGAGTCAAGGCTGGGGCGATCATGGGTCGTCAGCTTGACCTCGGTCGCACAGCAGAACGTGCCGACGTTTGGTCGTATTAATAAATAACTCGTCCGATGTCCACGTGTGTGCCCTGTCACTTTGAATACACTAACGAGTTAGTTCAGAGCCCGCCCCCACGGCTTGCGAGATTGTCGTGAAACTCATCCAGACTTCGCAGGGACAAGGCCCGATGGAAGAGTCAATTCCTGCCCATCTACACACATCGTATGGGTACGGAATGCAGGGACATCAAGCGGCGATAACTAGGGAATAGGGTCCGCAATGTGGCTCTCCTAGGGAACCCCCTGGTGATCACGGGAGGTGTTCTCGAGTCCCGGGTCCTCGACAAAGACCCAGTCAAGCTTTTCGGCGATCCCTGGAGCGTCGGACTCTGCGATGGACTTGCGCGTCCAGGGCTCGACACGGCGCTTGAAATCCTTTCAGTGACCGTCTAGTTAGTTCATGTCCGGTTTGTAAGTCCATCGGTAGATGGCCCAGCCCCATTTGTCCTCTGCGCCCGAGTTCAACAGCCACTGGATCTTACCCTCGGGCGCGAGGCCATACCACTCCATCCCGATAAAAAGGCCTTTGATCTACTTGAAGAAACCGGTGAGCTTTGAAAAGATCATGGACACCCGCCAGACATTTCCTAAAAGGGTGCTGACTGGTGGGGCGAATGACGCGCGTTCGCCCTGAGATGCCGAGTTTGGTTGGCCGCCGGACAGAAAAAGGGGGACACAGGTTGTAACCCAATGATCAGTAGACCTTTCTGTCATCATACTGTATCCATCCCTACCATGTACTAATGGGTAACAGTGCTGTTGTGTACTATCCTTAGTGAATATGATCACACGGTGACTTCTTGGAGAGCTTCTAGGAGAGTGAGACTGACTTATATCTGTCTCTCTACTTTGAACCTAGGCCATAGAGTAATAGCCATCTAATAAAATGGACTTCGACTTCGGATCCCGGAGCAGATCCATCTCTTGTGGTATTACCACACGACAAACAGGAGAAGTCATAGCACGTGCAGCCTAATCATTCATTTGCTGCCAACTTCGCACCTTGATATGATGCCGTGGCAGCCGCCCTCACGCCCTGCGTGGACTTCCGTCCATACATGATCCTCATCATAACGTAGGCATGAACATTGGTATCCTTTAATTGCTTATGGAGACGAGCGCCATAGACAGTGACGTTCGTCCGAGGCCAGCCCAAGATATGGGACCAAACCCACAGAACCCACCCTTGAGTTCGCGGGTTAGTTTGCAAATCGAGCGCAAAGAACGGGGACTCGGGAGTGGTGCTTACCTTCAATCTCAATGGAAATACCCTCTCGGGCATACCGCCCAATCTCCCTGAGCCTTTCGTCTGGCGGCCGACCGCTAATTGGGCACTGCCAATTCCACTCAGCATCCATATTCGATCAACAAACTAACCAACTCAACAAACTCTGACAGAGACAACAACACGGGATCAATTCAAACCCAAGGTACTCAAATTACCCGAAGAGACACGTGGACTGGGGTAGTAGAAAGGGAGGTTATGAACAACCACTTATCCTTCTGCTTTTGGGATGTTTAGTTCGAGGACCTGGCTGCGCATGGATAGACGCTGTGGTCTGTGGTCGTATCCAATCGGGTGACCACGTCTTCAGACCTCAACTACTCGAACACCCCCGGAGTCTCGCGGAATAGAACCCTGAAGGACTCGATGGAAGCCACAGGGCTATCGTTGCCGAAGTCGATAGCGCTTCGTATATAGCGTCTGAGCCTAGCTTGGCCCATCGGCGAGTAAAAGACCTCAACCTGGCCCTTGAGGGAGTTGATTTTGCCCTCGGGTACCTAGGGTGAAGTGTTGCGGGTTGGTGTTGGATCCGATGAAATCAGCTGCCCCGTGGAGGAGTAGCGAGATCCAGATGATTGACAACCCACCCCGGGATGTAGTGTACGCTTGCGAGGACATCACCCTCGACCAGAACATCACCATGAGCGACCTCGACGGATGGAACCCCTGGGTGGACTCGGAGTCTAGCTGTGACACGGGCCTCTATGCCAACCTGACCGAGGCTGACGAGCGTCCGGTGTGCATTGGGGTGGGCGGCCCGGGATCCAACACCAGTAGCACTGGGTTGCCCACTGCGACGCCAATGCCGACTACCATGGCATCGATGTGAACGACTTCAAAGTTTAAGGGTAAGATTTTGCGTTTTTGTCCCCAGAACTCTCTCATACTGCTTAATGTAAGCGCCGTGCTGGCTCCAAAACAAAAAGCGGCTGTCTAGGGGCTGAGATAGGGTGTCCGGTTGGAATGGAAGAAGCAACGGTAGTTTATAAACTAACTGTGAAGCTTCACGTCTGATAAGCTTTCTATAAATACCGCCATATCTTGTTTGACTATCCAGTAGACGTCAAAGGGTTGGGGGTATGTGCCTTATTCGCGCATGGGCAACTATAACTGTGAATGTGCTCTTAGCAAGGCGCAAGGTTTCACTAGCGGTTCCCTTTTTGTCATAATACCAGTAGCTTCTGGCTCATGGCTTCTCAGAGCTAAAGACCAGTGTCCATATCACTTAGTGGGGGGATAGTCAACGGAGGGTTCCTTCGTTGAAGCTGGCAGCGTTGCTTGGGCATTGCCGGTCTACCACGCCATGCAGCTCACGTTACTGCATAGTCTGTCGACAACCCCCTGTTTCATGTTCCTCCCTCAGCCCCCCTTTTCGGCGTCGGTCCATATTCGGCCACTTGCCAACCACGTCCAGAACCGATATCGGGGTAACGAGCCCCGGCCACGTGTGTCTGGGCTCTAAAGTCGGGACGGTGAGCGAAGGGGTGAGTGATTGCCGGGCCTGGGGCTACCGCAGCGCGTTGAACCGTGCCACAGGGCAAAGTATTGGTACTCCGCCGACGAGTTGCGATGGTTATCCGACGGGCACAGGCCTCGATGTAGCAGCCGACCAGTTGACTTGTTTGGTTGGTACCGTGTACCTTCGGTCCAAGGCCCAATGGCGAGAGCAAGGTAGCAGGCCGTGTACCGACAGTTTGGTTCTCTTATACACATCGCAGGAGAGGCTCAACTGAATGATGTGAGCAAGGGTTTGGGGTCGTCATCGTCCCTTTTACCCCTGCATCACGCCGTAGTAGAGGTTTTTTCCCATTTTACATTCCTAATTACCATTTGTCCCTATTCGTATCAGTTCACCTTTCCATTTCCCCAGCTCAGGATCCTTGCCATTATGATCATGGGTGTTCGGATAACGCCCGGGAATGTATAAGCGGATATCAGATGCTTGACAAAACGACCCTTCTCCACCACTTACTCCACGACCACAGGATATGTGATAGTGTTTGGAAGACACAGAAAAAGACCAATGAACGTATGCCTATGAATTCGGTGCCCGGGGTCCTAAATGTGGTGGGCGGAGAAGGAATTGCACTCGTCGATTCATCAACCAAGGTGGACGTCTGCATTGCTTCGTCATCCTAGGTGTCGGCCGGGCAGGTTCTAGACTCGTGTATCCAAGCCACGCAGACTCGCACTTATCGAGTCTTCCCAATGTTTCCTTCTCGGGCCTTACCGGTTCACTTTTCCAGCCTTCGGGGTTGGATTTCCTCGGAACCGGGCTGGCGGTCCGGAGAGGGTCGAAGTGGTAGGGGTGGTCGGGGCAACATTCTATTTCTGTCACTCAGACGACCTCGACCGGCCCGGGAAGGGACTTGAACTTTTCATCAATAAGGCGTTTTATTGATCGTGTGCATATTCTAGCTTGTATGCAATGCAGAGTGGTTGCTACGTAGAACCAAACTGCACAAGATGCGTGGAGGGTGACCGGGACGGTGGGCTCGGTGGCAGATACGAGGATTTGGCCACTACCACGTCTGGTGGCAATGAATTCAGCTCGGGGAGCTTCTCGGCCATCTTGTTTGTTCTCGATCGTCTCGCTACTGCATTGATTGACAGGATGTCGCCCTCACCTTCCCGCTCAAGCGGTTATTATTGGAGCTGGGTTACATTGTTCGCTAACTTGAGAGTGCCCAGATCGAGCCGCATCTGCAACCCCGCAGGGGAGGACGGGAACTGACGGTTTACCTGGTTCTCGGCCTCTGCGTGCAGGTTCCCAGCGGGGTGCCTGGTGTTGTTGTGCTGGAACAGTGAAGAAACTGACGGCGGATCGGACGGCTTCTCCCCTGTTCGGGGTGTTCCAGCCAAATTTGCCCCTGCTCTCCGAAGGATTGCAGGGGCCATGAGGTGGCTGGGCTTCCGAGGTTGGTTGAAAGGTCTTGGCCTTGAAGGGAAGGGATGTTGATGTCCGTAAGGGTACGTCGCAGTGTAACTCTATCTTTCTGTGATGAGCTGAAATGCGTGTCATGTAACCTTCTCACTGTGACTTTAACTCAGCTCCCTCGTCGGGCCGTCCCATGACTTCCCATCCACAGGTCTGGGCCCTGTCTTTGCTCGAAGTGAAGTCACCCAAGTTACGCCATGGCGTAGTCTATTGAATCCGCGCTTTGTCGGTCGAATACTGTCTCCTCTTTCCTAGGTGTGCCCAAGAATGCAGGAACAGAAATTCGGCTAGTTAGAGCGGGAGGGCCGCCTGAGTGGTCCGGTTGAGTGGTCCGACGACCTACATCCTACCCCTGACGGAACCGCCCGTGGCTGCAGGTCGAGCTAGCGTGCCTTGGTAGCTTTGGCAGCGAATCGGAGGTTGACTCGAAAGACATCTGACTTGCGTCCCGTCATCGGAGACACACAAGGCTGTTCCCAATACCTCGACGCCAGATCTCTTGGCCCTCCGCAACAGGATAGGTGGCTTGCGGGCCAGACCTTTTGAGTTATTTTACTCTGAGGCTCTGCTTAACAAACCAATAGTTGGGGTTGACCTCGAACCCCTGGAACCGTCACTCTCCGCTCCCCGGATTCCATCCCCGTTCCACTAGTGACGATGCAGGCTTTAATGGCTGCATGTGATATCCAAACCACGCATATGCAAACCGAGCATGCGGCCGCCCGGTGCCCGCCTCAGCTAGCCGAGGAACTCCGGGCTTGGTGTTGTGGACTCGGACTGAGGATTTGATGAATGCTGAACACGCATGGACCATGGTTTCATTAACAAGTTGGGTGTGTGTGTGCCAGCGCAGAGTGGGATTCGGAAGAAGCGAGAGGCCATGTCACGGTCGTACCAGAGATGCCTTCGTGAACGCCACGGACCTCCCTCTGGGACTCGACTTGACTTCTGGGCAAGGGTGTTGAGACAGGCGAGAGATGGGGAGGTTCATCAGGTATAAATATTGCCTCCCTCCCCGATGTTGCCATCTATTTCTCTCATCTCATCATCACCCTCATCTCACCACTCTCAGTCCTCTGACAAGGCATAGCCGCAACTCTCTCCCTCTTTCAAGATGCAATACTTCCTCACCCTCGCGGCTCTCGCGCCCGCGGCCCTCGCGCAGACTTACTACGGCTGCTACACCGAGATCCCCGCCCGCGCGCTGACCGGCTCTTCGCTGATCGACTACGATAACATGACCATCGCCGACTGCGAGACCCATTGCACCGGCTTCGACCTCTGGGGCCTGGAGTACGGCGGCGAGTGGTACGTTCTCAACCACTTCTCTTTCCCCCCCCCATCCCCTTACCCCGTCTTCTTCCCTACCTGCCCACTCAGACTTCAGTCCTACTACCACCCCACTAACGAACCACCCAGCTACTGCGGCGACGCCCTCGCCCAAGGCTCCTTCCCAGCCTTCTCGACCGACTGCACGATGCCGTGCCCCGGCGACGCGACGGCGACCGAGGTCTGCGGCGGGCCCAACCGGCTGTCGCTGTACGGCACGGCCGAGACGGCACCAGCCATCGTCCCCTACCCGCACGACCCGGCCGTGACGGCGACGCAGTACGAGGGCTGCTGGACCGAGGTCTCGGGCGCGCGGGCGCTGGCCGGCGCCAGCGGGTTCTCGCTGACCGATATGACCGTGGGAGGGTGTGGCGGGTACTGCAGGGATAGTGGGTTTACGTGGTTCGGGCTGGAGTATAGTGCCGAGTGCTACTGTGGCGCGGGGCTGGATGCGAATAGCACGCTCGCGCTCGAGGCGGATTGTGCGATGGCTTGCTCTGGGGAGCCGACCGAGGTGTGTGGTGGGTCGGACCGTCTGAGTGTCTACCAGTGGGTGTGAGGATTGGGAGAGTGGATAGGGTATTTGGGTGAGGATAAGGGGGTGGAAGTGCAAAGGGCTCGAGTGTGTTTGGTTCTATTCTTCTAATCTTGGGTTTGCAAGGTTGCCTTTGTGCTTAGGTAGCTTGAAATGAGAAAAGGATGGAAATCGCAACAGGAGAAGAGAGTCATTTCAAGACAGCTATGATGTGAAAAGATGGAAGAGACGCAAGATGATGTGAAACCGGAGTCCAGGCATAAAAGAAGCCGGTAGAGATACCGGTAATCAGTGCTCGCAGAAGGAGTACCTGTTTTTCCACGCCTTCTTCTCGCTGGTGCGCACAAAAGCACTTCTTTCCTCCATCAACGCGAGCCGATGTTGACGTGCCTGTTCGGCAGTCATCAGTCCCCCCGGTACGGCCTCTCGCCGCACCATCTCCATGACCTCGGCCGGTAGCCGGTTTCTCATGCTCTGGAGCAGTTCCTCGGACGGTTTGACGGCCTTGTCGGCGCCCTTCTCAAGCAGCAGCTGGAACACCTCGGGCGGCATCTCGCCTGCAGTCTTGGCCTCGTTGCCAAAGACAGCCTCAGCCCACCAGTTGAACTGCTGCGGCGGCACGTTGGCGGTTGAGACGACGCGCCGGAGTGGGTCGACGAGCCACAGAGCTACGAAACGGCGGTGGCCGGGTTTGGTGCGGTCCTGCAGGCTGAAGGAAGACACGCGGTGTTGGCTTCAGGAAAGCCACCAGCTGTTGTTAATGATGCCCGGTAACAAGTTGGGAAGCAATCAAACTTACAAAACATTCGGGAATGCCAACAACCGCCCCTCGGGCGTCGCAACGCTGCCGTAGGTCTGAACGGTTTCGGAGCCTGGACCCCAGGAAAGGTTGGTGCCGTAAATGCGCTGGTACAGAGTGTCCATATTCTGTGCGACCCGAGACTGCAGGCCATCTTGCTGGGAGCTGGTAGCCATGCCTGTGCAGCCTCGTCAGCTATTTTCCTTACGGGTTTGGGGAGAGGGGAAGGGTCTGCCAGGAGGTAGCCCATTGTCTACGTAGGAAGAGAATGGGCTACCGGAGATGGGTTGTAAGGAGGCAACGGGTTCGGACTTTACGTACGAAAGGACAGCTCGCTTGGTGTCACGTTTTCCGAGTCGAGATAATACAGCGCTGTCGCCACAATGTGTTCGTTCATCTGGCCCTCAATCTGGATTCTGCTGTTAGAGCCACGGCTCTCCGGCGAGGAACGTGGTGGGCGCAGGGCGGACTTACATGCCAACCGCCCATTGGGAAGTCGGGATTCTCAGGGGTCAACTCAATCGAGGCCATCTTGACGATGACCTGCAGACCAGTATCCTTGAACCGCTCCCGGAGTGTCTGCTCAACCTTGTAGGTGTGGGGTTCGAATTCCAAGGGTTCCATGAGCGTAGGATCTCTAATATCTTTCCATTTGAGGCGCTGAATTTCCTGTTCTTTGACCTCTGCCGCGGTCAGGCCCATCTCCTCGTCATCCTCCCATTCGTCATCATCGCACGGGAGCTCCCGCTCAGAGTAATCGATGGGACCATCTTCCGCCTCGTGTTCGGCGATAACAACCGGATCTAATTTCTCCCAGACATCATCTTCGTTCTCTTCGCTAATATTCGGCAGCGTCAGCTACCTAGCTTCAGTGCCTCGAGGGGACTGGAACAACTTACTACACCCTGGGAGGTTGCTCTAACCGTTCCGGGGCATTACTAGACGGCGTGATGGCCTTTCCGCTGAGAACATGTTCCCAAGTGGGAATGGCGGTGTCGATGAGCTTCTCGAGGAGCCTGTAAGTCTCGGTGTGCTTTTGGGGGTGGAGGTTGTTGACGTAGCTGGTGAAGCGCACGGAGCCATCGTCCTGGAAGGCTAGGTTGGCAGGAAGCCATTGATACTTTTTAGACCAGTAGTCCCGGTCGATGAGTTCGCCCTCTTCTTCGTCTCCTTCCAGCAGCGCTTGTACCGTTTCACCCTTCCCGGACCACCTCTCGACAGCGTCAACCACCCTGACGGCCTCTTCTGGGATGAACCTACTCTCGCCTGTATTTCGTCAGCCGAAAGTGGAAAGAGATACCGGCATGGGGCAAATACGTACCATAAACGAAAGGATACATGGAAGGGTGGACGAGATCCTGAACCATATCGTTGCTCCCTGGATGCCAGTCGGGCTCGGCGGCCTGCTCGGCGCGGAGTTTCTCAAATGCAGCCTTCAGGCCCTGCTGGAGTTCATTGTTTACGAGGGAGTCTGCCTTGATAGCCGTGTTAAAGCAGGGGTACTCAGCGCTGCCCTGGGAGGAGTTGAGCGTGAAGACAAGACCGGTTTCTTCGAAGTAAGCCGCCTTGCACTTTAGCTCGGCGATGCACTGCGAAATAAGATGACAGTCAGTAACTAGTAAATACATAAAAGTACAGCCACGATCGGCGCCAGCTTGATGTTTACCCACATAGTCAAACGTGGCCTCGTTGATAATCCTCGTCCGCTGCGGCATTGGGATATTTTTTCCGGCCACGATCTCCTCGTACATGGTTGTTTCATCTTGCGTCAAAGCCTCATGGCGCCACTTGGCGACGATGGCCTCGTCAAACACCTTCTTGTGCCAATTGGGTTTGTCCGTGAGGCGATCCATAAGTAGGAGCATGGCGACTTCACGGACTTGGATAAGCTCAGAGAGAGAGCCGGCGGCCGCTTCGAACGAGCCACATCGGTAGAATTCGATACCGGCGCCGCCCTCTTCGTTCTGGACGAGATACCGCAGCGGTAGGTCGATACCGGGGTATTTGTGCAAGGTGGACGCCATGGTCGAGAAAGAACTGAGGGGACTGAGAATAACAAAGCGATCTTACTGTCTCTCGTTCAGTGCGGGGAGAGGCTACTTTTTTGAAGCTGCAAGACTTGCTCAGCAGACACTTTGAACTTCCCGAGCTGACGGACTCGGGGCGGCAGATAGCCTGGCTGATGCCTGTTATGCCTGCTAGGCATGTTGATCGGTTGGTCGAAAGCGGGCTGGGCGGGCCTTCAGGGTTTGTTGCCGAGCATCGGCTACTCCTTTTTTGGCGCCTCTCGCGCTCGTGGCCGAGGGCTCAGGGGTTGGGGAGGTCTTGACCCAAAACCGAATATGACGGAAACAAAACGAAAGAATTTTTGTTTCGCTGGAGTGTACGGTACCTATTCTGTAGTCTAATAATTCGACATTACGCCCTTTGCCCCCATTGCCCCCCAACCCAACCGTCTAATTCTTCTTGACTTTTTTGAACAACCCCTGAATCCCCCTCCCCTTGACCCGGAACAAATAATACACCCCAATAGCAACCGCAATATCAAAAAGAATGTACGCCCACATGATACCAAAATTCCTCCACCGGTCAGCCCAAAAGATATCAACGCTCTCCAGGTACTGATCCGCCACATCAAAGGCGCAATATCGGCACGCCTCGCGGTCGTACGGGTTCTGTAGCGTTCCCTGCGTCACGTTCGCCAGCGGCATGAGGTACTCGGCGCACGTCGTGTTCGGCGGCGGGTTGAACACAAGATTCTCAGCGGCAGAGCACACTACTTCCCGGTCGTGCAGCACTGTCGATACGATGCCCGAGATCCAGTAGGTGAACGGCGAGACGTAGTACATGAAGGTCCAGAATCCGGGCAGCGCAACCTTGGTCTGGAGCACGCCGCTGAAGATGGTCGACATCATGGTTAATAGAATCACGATCCCTGCCGCAGCCTGGGCGTCGGGGAGAGCCGCGATGGTCATGTGCGCGAAGGCGCTGGCGTAGATGAAGAGCTGGATGATGAGGAGCAAGACGAGGCCCTGGCGGGTCGAGTCTTGGATACCAACGACGGGATAATAAAAGGAAGCAAAGGCGAGGATTCCCGTGAGGATTTGGTAAGGTATTTCGACGACGATGTTGGCAATAAGGAAAGCTTTCCAGGAGTAGGCCTTGCTCGGACGCTCCCGGACTTCGTAGAGAGAGCGTTGCGTGATGAAGAGCGGTTGGATCTGGAAACGTCGGTATTATTAGTACGGAAGAAAAGATGTGATACAAACAAACATACCTGCTGCACTAGAGTGGTGAAGATGGTGGTCACCATGAAGACAGAGAACACGACATTCCGCATCCCAGCCTGCGTCTCTTCGGCCTTCCAAAAGGTGAAGCCGATAAACAGACCCGACATGATACCGAGCAGAAGCTTGGAGAGAACGTAGCCGGGCATCCGCCAGTACTGCTGGAAGATGCGCTGGGTGACAGCCCACACTTGAGAGGAGAAAGGCATCGCGAACTCGGAAGCAGCGCCCCCGTGGCTACCGCTGTCAACCTCTTGGTTTGTCTTGCCTTGCTCGTGTATCCTCTCAAGCTCGGCCCGAACCCCGTTGTACTCCTGACTCCCTTTCCAGACTGAATGCCAATCCTCGCCATCGCGGTTGACGCCCTCGGCAACAATCTCAAGCATGAACTCGGCAGGATTCTCGTCATCGCCACATGGGCGTGACCCGTTCTTCTCGAAATAGCCGAGCAGAGATTGCGAGTTTTTGCCGATATCCCCGAAGTAAACCGTCTTGCCTCCCTTGGCGAGAAAGAGCAGGCGATCAAACTGCTGAAAGAGAAGGGCGTTCGGTTGGTGGATCGTGCACAAGACCGCCTGGCCGGCGTCTGCTAGCTTGCGGAGGAAGACACAGATAGCCCAGGCGCTCTGTGAATCAAGACCGCTGGTGGGTTCGTCCAGAAACAAGAGAAGCTTGGGTTTCGCAACCAGTTCGACGCCGATAGTCAGGAGTTTGCGCTGCTCGACGTTGAGACCCTCGCCTGGGATGCCGACGATGGCATTGGCATACTCTTCCATGCCCAGCATCTTGATGACCTCCTCGACAAACTCGAACTTTTCCTTTTTGCTGACTGACTTGGGCCGGCGGAGCATGGCGCTGAACCGGAGACTCTCCCTGACCGTGGCGGTGTCGAGGTGAAGATCTGGTGGAGGTTAACGCTCCGTTTCATAACAGAAAAGAAAAAGAAAAGAAATAAACTTACCCTGCTGCTGCACATAACCGGTCTGGCGCTGGAAGTCTGCTCCAAACGGCCGACCACTCACGAGCATATCACCTGTAACAACACCGACTGATGTCCGCTGCGCGAGAACATCCAGCAGGGTCGTCTTACCGGCCCCTGACGCGCCCATCAAAGCCGTAAGCGTGCCCGGCTTGACCCACCCAGACACATTGTCCAATAGCCGGCGCTTGCCCTCCTTGACGTCAATGTCATAGACAACATCCCTCCAGGTGAAGACTTCGGTTTGTGCCTCGATACTGCCGCCATTAGGGTTCTGCGTGCCATGCTCGACATCCGTCCCCCGAGTGTTACCGCTTGTCTCCTCGTCCTTGCCCCTGCGCTTCGGGTCCAAGTGCGCGGGGATATCCCACCGCGGGAAGACCAAGGCTTCGGCGGTGCTGGCGACAGACGAGTTCAGCTCGACAGCGGCTAGGTAGATGGCCATGAAGCCGACCAGAAACGCCACGAGGATGCCGAAGTTGCGCCATACATGCGAGTACTCGTATCCATACATGGCTGCGATGTAGGCATCTCCGCTGACCGTGCGCCGGCCGGCCACGGCGCCAGTGCTGGCACAGATCCAGGAGTCACCGATGAGAGGGGAGTACGGAGGGAAAATCGCGGAGCAGGTGAACTCGCGGCCGTGAAACTCGTTGGCGATGAGGATCTCGAAGGCGTAGTAAATCGGGTTGAGCCATCTGATCCAGCTGAACCAGGGATGCATCTGCGGAACGGGAATGCTGGGAACCAGGTTAGCAGCCAAACTCTCCTCTCCCCCACTGCAGATCTCAGAGGAAAGCACTTACATGTAACCGGTGTACATGACCAAAGCCAACACCAAGACACCCGCCAGCGCCATAGCCTGCGCGACCGTCTTGGTAATGGCCGCCAGCGTCCTGAACACGGCACTCATAACAAACGTCGCGACAAACGAAACAAGAAAGAACAAGAAGAACTGGTCCGGAGTCCGCCTCAACCCAGCCAAGAAGTACACGATCAAGTTGAACACCACAGCCGACGCGAACTTGACGGGTATGTCGGCCACGATCCCCGCGGCAGCCTCGGTGGCCGGGTGGTAAAACGCGTACGAAGCATGCTTCTCGACGATGGGCCGCTGCGCGTACAGGCTGTCAATCTCGGCGATGGCCGTGAGCGCGTTCAGCAGGATCGCCATGAACAGCACCGAGCCCTTGCCCTCAAACCCAACCGTGGCGTCCGGATTCCCAAAGAAGATCGACCCAATAATCAGCGCCAGGATGAGGTTCGACCCGATATTAGTCGCCGTCGCGGGCAGGTTATTCCACACCCTGCGGTAAGCACGCTTGGTATTCAGACGGACCTGCATAGCAACACTAAGACGGTAAGGGGAGCCGGGACGGGCGTGTTTGGCCTGGCAGTGCTGCTTCTTCGCGCGCAGGGCGGCGATGCTCTCGGCGCGGCGGTCGCCCTCGAAGGCGGCGTCGTGGCGCGCCATGTCGGCCTGCAGCGCCGCAAACTCCGGCGAGCCCCGCCAGTACCGCTCAAAGTCCTCGGGCGTGCGCGGCACCTTGTGCTCCATCCCCGGCCGCGGGATGCGCTCGTCCGGGTTGGTGACTGACGTCAGGAAGTCGCCTGTGGTCTGCCGCGGCGGGCAGTGCCACCCTTGGCGCTCGAAAAAGGCCTTTGCCGCGTTGGCGGGGCCGAAGTAGATTTGCCGGCCGTCGTAGAGGACGGTGGCCTTGTCAAAGACGTCGTAGATCGCCTGGCTGGCTTGGTACATGGCCACGGCGTGGGCGTGCTTGCCGAGGTCCGACGAGAGGCGGAGGGCTTGCACAAACTTGAGGGCGCTGGTCGAGTCGAGGCCGCGCGTGCTGTTGTCCCAGGCGCAGATGGGGGACCCGGCGACCATCATCTCGGCGATGCTGACGCGCTTGCGCTCGCCGCCGGACACGCCGCGGACGTAGTCGTCGCCGACCTTGGTGTGGTAGGTGTGGGAGAGCCCAAAGATGGCCATGACCACGCGGGCGATGTACTGGAAGTACTCCTCGCGAGGCATGTCTTGGATGCGTTGCGCAGGCGTGCGCATGCCGGCGGCAAACTCGAGAGTCTGCCCGACTGTGAGGTGAGGGAAGTGCTTGTCGACCTGTTCTATGTTAGCACTTGTACCCCTTACCACGCACGGCATGTGATTCAGGGGTGAGTCGGATGACATACTTCCTGGTTGTAAATCACCTCCCCCTTAAACTCCTTCTCCATCTGGGTCTGCGTCGCCCCATTGTAGTGGACTGTAGACCCCTTGCCTACCGTCAAGCCGTTTAGTTCCCCGCAAACGGACTTGAGGAAGGTGCTGCAGCCCGAGCCCGGTCGGCCCAGCACTGCCAACAACTCGCCACTCTTGAGAAGACCGTTGAAGCCGTGAAGGATGTGCCTGTGCTCTTTCTTCCGAGAAAAGAGGTCGCCAACCCGGAGTGGCGCTAGGAGGACCGAGTCGACTGTTTCTTGGAGCTGCAGGGCAGAACCCGATCCAAAGACATCGAGGTCTCTGAAGAGAACGCTCAGCTCACTCGCCTTGCTCCCTTGCTCGTTGACTTGAGCCATGAACTGTTGAACCCATCTTGTTACATCAAAGTCTGCCGACTCAGGATCCAACGCAGGATCCAAATTATGTGCCACTGGTCCGTCCCTGGTGTGGGTTTGATGCCGTGAAAGCGCTGTAGCAATCCGTTGAAGCTCCGTTGTGACGCCCTCCTCCTCTAAGGGATTTACTGTGTCTCTTCTGTCGTGATCTCCTATAGTTCCTGAACTGGCGTCATGGTCACTCAGGCTAGGGGTATGGTCCGTTGCACTACTCCCGGCCACCTGTTCGTCAGGGGCTTGGTGTTCGTGTCCCGTCATGGTAAAGAGTGGATGATGATGCTTGTAAGTCGTAACATGGGGACGAGGCGGGTTGTCACTCTGGCTCGTGGAGCAAGGCGACTAATATAAGAATGCCATTTCTTTGTTTTTCAAATCCCATCTCCACTCTCTCGGCCGGTTTCCAACACCGAATACCGCAGTGGAGTCGTCGATTCGCATCATGGATGTTAAAAGAGCTTCGAATCCTCCGATGTCCCGTCGGCTCGTTTCCGTCTCATTGCCGTTGCTTCGTTGGATCATTTTGTCGTGTGTCGGGATGGACCCGTTGCATTCACGGCCGAACCCACATTTTCTGGCAGTCCAGTTTTCTTCTTCCGCTCAACGCCCGCCTCTGCCATTGGTTGGGTCCGGAATTCTTCCGTCGATCTGCCCAGAAACCCCGGATGCAATCACGGCAACAACCCGACGCAGAGCCTGGCTGCGCGGTGACGCGTTGGCATCAGCAACTGCAATTCTCAAGCGAGATTTCCACAGCCGTTATGCTTATTGAGTTCGATACGGAGTAACCCGGGTTCCGCGGGTGGATGCCGTGGACCTTGCTGGTACATAGCAATTCGGCATGGTGCCAGTGCTTGTTGGGCTTCGGGCGGAATTCGGTTGTGACCTCACAGGTCCGGTGGAACTCAATTTCCCGGGGTCTTCAACACCTTGCTCGCCAAGTTACCAAGAGATCTTGAAAGCGAACCGAGGGCGATCTGTTAGTGCAGCAAGCCAGACAATCCCGTCGAAGAAAATGTCTAAAGTACCAAAGAGCCATTTTCAACGCGAATTTTATCGTCCCAATTAGGCGAAGCAGTCAATCTGGAATAATTAGAATCGGTTGGTATAACTATCTTTTTACTGTTTGGTAGGGAGAAGTGTCGACGTTTGAATCTCGAGCAAATCGTCGCCAAACGTCAAAGACAGCGACAGTTAACAGTAAAAGGCTTGGCGGTAAGGGGGGCTGGTCAAGCCATGTTCAGGGGGCCCCGGGAAATTGAGTTCCACCGGACCTGGGAGGACATTGCCCGGAATTCCTGTCATCTGGTTCCGCGAGGGGCTTAATATGTCGATGACACCTTCTCGAAACACGGCCAATAAGATGGTGCCCACGACATTGACTTTTCACATGTGAACCTGAAATGTTTCAGACTGTTGACATCATACACTAAACCCATCAAGGTGTATCCAGAAAGAAGCGGTTCGGCCCAGTCCGCCCTTAAACTCGCTTTTATTATTATATCAAGCACGAAGAGCCTGAAGCCTTCCATTTGCCCGAGATTGGTATCGATATGTCGTCAGGCTCCAACTTTACGGTCCTTCGTATCGTTAGATACTGAATGGGTGACCTGGCTTCGCAAGACGTGGAAGCACAACCAGTCAGGGAAAAGAAGAGAGACGCCAGAGCAAACTTACTAGTATCTTATTCAGAAGCAATGAAGCTTCTGATGACTGCCAATGGGTGCCACTCCTCATGTCGAGGATCATTTGTCGCTGCCCGAGGTCCTGGGTTTGGACGAGGACGTGGTGCCTCGCGGCGGGGGACGACTCATACGAGCCTGGGCCCTGCTGTCAGATCCGCGGGCCCCGATCCCCGGATCGTTCCGACGCTAGCGCGGCGGGGCAGGACCGGGATTGCAACAAACTGCCGGGGCCGCGAAACGGCGCCTCGGAGCTTATCGTGCTTGGGTGCCAACGGAGACGGGACAACGTTGTTGTTGTTGGCACGGCCATCCCTGCCCGCCGATCGCAGATTCCATGGGAACAGGCATGGTGATTCGCAATACACGAGAATCGTGGGGGCACGTGGGGGACCCAGTTCAGCCCGAATTCCGATCCGGTCGACGACCAACACGAAGTAGTCCTGTACTAATACACGGGTAGTTTTTCTATCTGTTTGACCGAACGATTAGCGATGTTTGTCTCCGGCCCCGAGCCATCAACGGCTGAGACACCCCCCCTTTCTGGCACGCCGTCACCCCTCATTACACTAAACACTCTTCTTCCCAATTACCCACACAAACTTGGGATCGGGGTTGTTAACCTCGGTCACCTCCTTCACTAGTACCTTCATCCCCACCAAGCCCTCAATAATTCGCATCATCTTCTCCTCCCCCCAACTGCTCCGGTATACCCACCCCTTATCCAGCCCCAACCAATGCTCCTCCACCTCACCCTCGTTCTCCGCTTGCGGAAAGTTGAATAAGATCAAGCCGCCGGGCTTGAGCCACCGGCAAGCCCTTGCGAGAAAGACCGTCTGCTCCTCCCGGGGAAGGTGAAGCAGGGTGTACACCGCGATGATAGCGTCGAATTCGCCCTTCTCGTATTGCAGATCCATCATGTCCTTCTGGTCCCACTCCACCTGGAGAGCGGCCGCCTGGTTGGGGAAGTGTGCCTGGCAGAAGGCGATCTGGGTTGCCGACATGTCCACGCCGACCACGTTCAACTCCTCCAAGAGGAGGGCCTCGGTGACTGGAATGCCGTCACCACACCCCACCTCGAGTGCCTTCATGTCGTTCAGCCGGACGAGGTGGATACCAGCCTCGGCAAGGAGCGAAGGCTCCTCTCTGGCGTGGCTCTCATGCTCTGTGCCATGATTCCCGTTCGTTACACCACCTGCGTACCCCGCGATCTCGGACACCGAGGTGATCGAGTTAAGCGCTGCTTCCCTGGGGTCCTCCGCGGGCTGAGCAGCCGAGGTAACCTTGACCTTTTCCGCCTGCTTCCCCTTTTTTGTTTTCTCCACGTACTGTGACTGCCCTAAGCGTTCTGCGTGGCCCCGGAGCCCCGAGGGCTCTGGGTGTTTTCCGATTTCCTCCGCAGTGCCCCTGGCCTCGTCCCTGCGCGCGCGTTCTTCCCGGAGTAGGTCGATTAGCTTCATCGCATAATTCATGCGGTGACCCCGGTGCATCAGCGTCCACTGGTTGTAAGACGGCGCTATGGAATCGTACGACTCCTTGAGCCGCGCCTTGAGGTTCGCTGGAGGCTCAACACTGGTGATCCCCGGTTGGGTTACCGTTTCCAATGTCGGTATGGAGTCCGAAGCCCGAACTCGGTCCGATTCCCCCGAGCTCGAGTCGTAACCGGAAAATGGGTCCCGAGCCGCATCTTCGTTAGTCGATTCGTACCCTGGGCCTTGAATCGGACACTGTTTGTGAATTGAGGTTGGGTTCTGGGTCGAAGTTGGATTCTGCATTTTATGGAAATGAGTTGTCGAACTTGGGCGGCGTCAACCTATCGAGCTGGGAGGGGATGCAGATTAATAACTGCTGGAGTTGTTAAGTTGTTTTCCGATGATGATGACTGTGGTGATCAAGAAGCGACATGGACGTCGGGAACAGCTGTTTTGGTTTATTACTTTCAAGTTGGCAGCGAGTTTGTCAGTTCCAGTTTGATTAGGTAGGTACTTTCTCGCCTCAAGAATTACTCGCGCAGCGGATTCAGAACAGCTAACTTGAGCATTGGCGACAAGCTGACCAGTGCAGGAAGGTGCCTTCAGTGTGTTTATTGTGGCGGGCAGGAAGGCCCAAGGAAGATGGGATGACCCAGGCTCAGACCCGAGAGTTTCCACACTCCGGACATGCCATGACGTGACGGGAAGATACGGAACAGCTACTATGCCTGCCAGATCCCCGCTGTCCTTGATGGTGTTGCTTGGCTCCATACCTAACTTCTTACACCACTTCAATTTTAAAGCAGAGCTCAGGTGCCTAGGTAGGTAATTATCATCCCAGTGGAAATTTCCCGGGAAACCGTTGTTACGCCTCTTCTAATCCATGTACCTAAACTACCTACCTCCTTAAGCAAAAGGCCACACCCAATCTACCTACGTCATCCGTGGTTGATACCCTAACTACCGTCTCCATAACGCCCAAATGCTAGCCGCTGCAATGCTATTTATCCTTAGTAGTCTGCTTCCCCTAAAATGCTGTTTATGCTCTTTATGCTCTTTAATGAGTAGTTTTCCGGAGGGTATGGGTCCTCCTTCAACATCTCCAGCGTTTCCTCCGGCTTTTCCGCTGGTTTCTCTTCCGGCTTGGCTTCGGGTTTATCCTCAGCCTTCTCCTCAGGCTTCGCCTCGGACTTCTCATCCTTCTTCTCCGGCTTGTCCTCGGCCGTCTCCTCAGGCTTCTCCTCGGCCTTCTCCTCAAGCTTCTCTTCAGGCTTACCCTCGGCTTTCTCTTCACGCTTTTCCTCAAGCTTCTCCTCTGCCCCCACCATCGGTTCCTCCGTCTTCTCTTCTGGCCTTTCCTTGTCTTCCGCTTTCTCCTCTGTATCCGTGTCGACTTGCTGGCCCTTTTTCTTATTCTTTTGTTTCTTCTCCTCCTTCATCCTTTGGCGCAGTTCTTCTAGGTCCTCATCCGAGTCGTAGTCCCGCATCGCCCTGACCATCCTCTCTGCCCGTTTCTGCTTCTGCAGCTTTCTCTTCTTCTTCTTCGACTCGGCTGCTTTCTTCTCCTTTTCTTTGGCCGCTTCGATCAACTGGACTTCCTCTCGCACCCATTCCGCAGCCTTGGCCGCTGCATCCACGGGCGAGTCCCGGTAATTCAAGAGATAGCCTTGGATTTGGGCCGGAGTAAACACCTCATCCGGGATGCACTTGCTGAAGTTGAGAGCCAATTTCTCGAGCTCCTCTCGAGGGAGCTGAACCATCCGGTCCGCCGGGGCTGCGCCATCCGCGTCCGGACCAAACATTCGCAGGAACATGAGCTCGCTACTGCGCGGCGAGATGTGTCCCAGGTACAGCATCCTGTCAACCCGGCCTGGTCGGACGAGGGCCTTGTCCAGCTTCTCGGCAAAGTTGGACGTCATCAAGACGATCCGGCCTTCCTGCGAGGCCACTCCGTCGAGCACGTTCAGGAGGCCCGAGAGAGTGCAGTTCGACCGCCCTCGGTCGAGGTCGCTTTCGGAGTCGCTCTTGTCGGAGTCGGAGTCGCTGTTGCTGTCGTCGCTGTCGTGGTTCCGAGAACGGCGTTTGACTCCGACGGCATCGATGTCTTCGAGAAGCACCAGGCAACGCGGCGGCAGAGCGGTGAAGAGCTTCTCGAGGGTCGAATCGTTGTGTACACCCGGCATGTGGAGCAAATATAGCTCTAGCCCGAACCTGCCCGCTAGCGCGAGCGAGAGTGACGTCTTACCAGTGCCAGGGGGTCCATACAAGAGGAACCCGCGCCGATAGGGAATTCCGCGCCTGTTGTAGAACTTGCGCGTGTTAACGTCGAGGTAATTGCCGATGTCCGCGACGAGCTCCTCCTTGATTTTTTCGTCAAAGTGCACCGTCTCCAGCGGGCGGAGGGGGCGGAGGATGGTCGTGTCCCACGACTCGTCATAGCTCCGCTTGCTGATCCGGACGGTGATGTACGCCTCGCGCTGCTTATCGGCGAATACGCGACATGTGTCGAGGAAGCGCTTAATCGGCTCTACCGACCGACCAAGGCACATAACCACGAGCGGCTCGTCGCCCTCAGGCGCACCGGCGTATTCGTCGGGGGTTCTAGCCCACGAGCTGTTGTAATGCGCGCTGCTCGTGAGGATACGCCGCACCATAAAGATGTTGCGCCCGTGGATGAACCAGGTCGTCCCAAAAGTCGGTAGGTACTGCACCGGCATCCGCTTCTCGTGGTGGAAGTCGTTACGCTCTTGCGACACGCGGCGGTAGGACCAAGCATCGTTACGGATCGTTTCCGAGTTGGCCGTCAGGATGCGTGTCCCCTTCTTCGCGAGCACATGGGCGCCCAGCCAGTTGAGCACCTCGCGGTTGAGGCGATCATTGCCGGCGATGGAAATAGACGCCGTCAGGAAGCGCACGATCCACCAATATAATTTGGACCCCGTCTCTTGAATGCTTTGCGCACCACTTGACGCCGCGCCCATCAGCGCCGCAGCGGTGAGGAGGGTTGTGAGGTCGATCCTGAGCCATTTCTTGAAGAAGTCTTGGAGTACCGAAAAGCCGGGGATGCGCCGTTCGAGGTCTTCGGCAGATGCACTGTCATTCAGCAACGATGTGCCCGCGAGGGCTAGTATGCTGTTCATCGTGGTCGACCCTGGGGTTGGACCAACCATTTCAACAAAAAATGGGAAGTGGGACGATGGGCGTTGCAAAGGCTGGCTCTTAAATAATTTGGTACAAAGTACGATGCCCTGGCAACCTGGAAGGCAGCGATGCGGTGGCGTGGCCAAAGAGAGGCCGAGCCCTATCTGCAGACCGCCCTGAAGTTCGGCAAAGTGAAGAGGCAAATAAAGGGCCGAGGCCACCTGACAGCCTGCTGGTCGTGCAAAACAGGACAAAAAGAAAAAACAAGGAGGTCAAGCCAAGGCAGCAGCAGTAGGTGGCAGTGGCAGTGACAGCAGTCGGAGTCATCCACGATCAAAGCGGATTCAGAGGAGCTGCATGCACACCGCCCGGTTGTGCGTTCGTTGGTTCATGGGATACAGGTCAGCAGAAGTCAGTGTTTGGCTGGAAAAGACCGTAGTGCCCCACTGCTGCATCTCAGGAGCGTCATGCAAGAAACCCTCCATGGTTCGTCAACAACGCTGGCGTGGCTGCCAATTGCAGAAGGCGCATCAAGAGCTGCAGCTGGGGCCCACATCGAGGACCAGCCTCGCAGATGAAAAACCACTAGCCACGTGTTTGGTCCGATTGCTCGCGCCACCTTGACCGCCATTGACGAACCTGCACCACGGGATGACAAAACTCGACGATGAATCGAACTCTGGAAGCCAAGGGTTTCGGGTTGATGACGACGGGGAGCGCGGACAGCTCAGAACATAAAAGCTCGGTTGGGATCGCCCGGCATTTACCCCGCACTCTGAGGTGTACCCCACCATTGCGAAGACCCCTGCTCAGCCCTACACAGGATTGAATGTGGGTTTGGAGCTGTCTGCTTTTCAGACCGTTCCATCCTCCAACTACACAGTAGTACTTCTTTGCGAGGGGGGTTTTGGTCTCGAAGTAATAGGCCCCGCTAAGCCTCAGAAAGATCACGGTAACATTATTGAACAAGGCAGTCTGAGCTCAGAAACGGTCCTTGAGAACCCCCGCAATCTCGACCAACTGTCTGTCCACATGGTACGGACCGGATGAACAATGTAGTTTCTAATCATAGCTTTCCGATTCAAGCACGGCGTGTCATGTCCTGCATGTTGGGCTAAGAAACCATGCTCTGCATGACAAAATCTTGCATCTCCATACACTGCAGTTTGCGGCTCCCGTGTGGTTCAGATGGAAATCCCGGACCTTGCGCAACGACCCCACATGCGAGCTTTGGCCCCGCTCTGAGCACCTGCTTCGAGTGACTGCGTCACCTACCCGCGCCACCAGCAAGCGCTCAGCGCACATTCATCGCATCTGAACGAGAGCCTTACCACAGGACATAGTACCGAGCTATCCAAACCACTGCGTTACCAACCCATATCAAACTACACAGTTGCATACAACTTTACAAGCACAATGCGGTTCGCTTCGAAAAAACAAACGATCGAGGGCATCGACGAGGATGCCGGCATCTCCCTCCTGATTGTCGAGCCCGAGGACATGTGGCACGCCAACAACCTAATCGCCAACGGAGATGTCGTACACGCACCCGCATTCCGCAAAGTCACGATGACTACCGCGACAGGCTCCAAGGTCGTCAAGAACGTCCGCACGAACCTGTCAATCCAAGTCAAGTCGACTTTCTTCGACCCGCTCGCATCGGAGCTCAAGGTGTCGGGCACCGTCGCCAACGAGAACGACTGGGTCAGTGTCGGTCAGCACCACACCCTCACGCTCAAGTACGAGAAGGCGGACATCAAGTTCACGATATGGAAGAGCGAGGGCTGGGACTCGGTGGCGAAACAGTCGCTGAAGGAGGCGCTGAGCGAGGACCGGCCCGAGGCCATCGCCGCCGTGGTTATGCAGGAGGGTCTCGCCAACATCTGCCTGATCACTGAGTTTCGGACGATCGTCAAGCAGCGCATCGACAGCCCGATACCGAAGAAGCGCTCGACCGCCAAGGAGTCATCCGGTGTGATGTCATCCTTCTACGACAAGACCCTGGCGAGTCTGCGAAACAACATCGACTTCAGCATCCCCCGCACGCTTCTGCTTGCGAGCCCCGGGTTTTCGGCCGATGATTTCCGCGCATACATGCAGTCCGAAGCCTCAAGGACCGGCGATAAGGGCCTGCAAAAGATTGCCAGGGAGGCCGTTGTGGTCAAGTCGACCTCTGGCCACGTGCACAGCCTCAACGAGGTGCTCAAGAGCACCCAGGCGAAGAAGATTGTGCAGAACGCCAAGTTCGCAACGGAGTCGAACCTGATGGACCAGTTTTACGACCGTCTGCGCAAGGACGACGGGAGGGCCTGGTACGGCACGAAGCCGGTCGAGAAGGCCGTTGTCGAGGGAGCCGTTGGCCGGGGTGGCGGGGTGTTGTTCGTCAACAACGGCTTTTTCCGGAGCATGGATGTTGCCACGAGGAAAAGGTATGTCGGGTTGGTGGACAAGGTCAAGGACGACGGTGGAGAAGTGAGGTTGCTCAGCAGCGACGACGAAAGCGGCAAGCGGTTGGAGTCGCTGGGCGGCATCGCTGCGATCTTGACATATCCTATTTTGGATCTGGATGAGGACGATGAAGAGGAAGAGATAGCGGCTGACCCTAACGACGGGGACATGATCATCTGAAGCTGCGTGTGTTCTTCGGCGCTGTTGCGCCCGGTCGGTTGACTTCCCAAGGTCCCTTCAAGCCCCAAGACAACAACAACAACAACAACTGGGGTAACCCCCTAACCTCTGCCATATCAGCTTGCTGGGTGCCGACGATGTCCGCACCAGCACGCAAGAGCAGCCCGATACTCTGGACCGGGACCGAACTACCGTGTCTGACTTTCTACGTGAGAACATCGGGTGTGAGAAAGTTATTTGCCAGGATTGGAGGGCACGGCTTCCCTTCCTGAGTTCCGATTGAGGAGATGCTAACCTGGCTGGCCAGATAGGTCAGCACGTCAAACAGTCTAAGATGACGGTTCCGCGAAGTAGACCCGACATTCACAGCCTGGAGCGAGTCATCCATCTTGTGAGCATGAAGTCTGCCTTACTTCAAGGTTCGCTTGGCACCTTGGCGAACGGAGTGCGTCGCCCACAAACACGTTTGGTTAGCGTGTGAGTTCAGGAGATTTGCAACGGAAAGTGGAAACGGACGAAGTTTGTTTCCAAGCTCCCCACAAGGACGACAGCTTTGGTCTTCGCTGTTGTTCAAAGGGTCCTGTTTTTTATTAGTTAGTCTTATAGTTACCTCGTTCCCTCGCAGCTTGGGCGAGCTTGGTCGTCAGCCGCTCGCGCCCTTGCCCAGCAGACAATGAAATTTTTCAGGGTAAAAACTGGGGCCCAAAATTCGATGATGCAACCGACACTCAAACCAGGGAAGGACAGCATTGCTTGTCCTCCCAGTTGGGGCTGCACGGCTGCGATGAATTGCGAAGTCCGTTGACAGTTCCTCCGTCTCTCAAACCCTTTGTTACCGTGTGTCTGATGACCTCCAACCGGGCATCGCTGTTTCCCCCTCAGGCATCTTGTTGCTTCAACACACCAAGTGGACTCGCATCAAATTAATTTTCCGTGCCCCGCGACGCCAGTCCACTGGGTAGGATCACTAAACGAACCGACGACCTGCAGCTCCGTGTCGAGACAGGGTGATCCATCTCGACCCATCGGCGACGCGCCAGCAACGACGACGCTTTGTAGCACAAGTCGGTGAGAGGTCCCGCAGGATCGGGGGGCGGAGCTTCGGCACCAGGGGAGCACCATCTCGCACTCAGCCAATCAAATTTAATCACCGGAGACCGGCACAGGCACGGTGCCAGCGCCGGCGGTCGGTCGTTTTCGCACCCCGAAAGCCACCCGGACGGCGTGCACCGCTACGATTTCTTTCCGTGGCTGCAGTTGCGCAGTCGGTCATTGGTGGTTGTTGGACTCACATGTCAGACAAGCTGAAACCATGACGGGTTTGTGGTCGACGATAAAGTCGGCGGCACCCGCACTTGGGGGGCACGCGAACGACAGTAGCGCGAGGACCGCGGAAACGAGCACCACGCGGTCTCCTTCGCCCCCAAGGGTTCTCGGCACCCCTCCATCCTCACGGCCCTCTCTACCCAGGCCTTCTAGCTCCCTCGATGCTCGAGGTATGTCTAAGCCTCGATTTTCATTACCCATCGGCTTCCTGTTGGTCCAGATACGCGGATAGGCACTGCGAGGTTCTCCGGTTCCGTTCGTGGCGTCCACTTCTTACGCGTATTGGTCGTATCCAATGATTTCCCCGTCCACCAGCTCATGCGTCGGCAGCGAACACCCGGAGCCAAGCCTCGACGACACCACAATCCACTCGAAGCCCCGTCACAAAGAGCCCCTCGAGGCTCTCCCGCAACAGCACCAGCACCGTGCTCTTGGATAAAGTCCGGGGCAAGGACAGAGATGCCGAGGGCAAGGATGCGGGCGAGCCCGGTAACACCACCACTGCAACTGCGGGGGCGACAAACGGTACCAGCAGCAGCGTGGACATTGTTCGAAACACGGCATCGGGGACGGCGCATACGCCTAGTTCAAACTCCGCCATCGATCCCTTGTCGCAGGTGGGCTCCCCTTGCAGGTTGGGGGTTCGGGCAAGATGCTTTTGGCTAACACCAACCGGGGCAGCACATCTTCATGCGGAAAAACACCGAACCCTCGATCCCCCAACGACTGACCCAGATGGCCGAGGGCCTTACCCGCGCCAGTTCCGAATTCTCGAGGAATGCGATACCAACGGGCGAGTTACCCAAGGACAAAAGGTAGAACATGCCTCCGTTGGAGTGGTGTAGGAGAAACAGGCTGATCGTTTTATGCGTTGGACAGCGGCAGGAAAGGGAGCTCGTTCTTGAGCAAACTACACATACGCGGCGGGCGGAAGAAGGACTTTGGGGACCCTGACTCCGACTCGGAGCTCGGGAGCGAGGCGCGGATGGACGGGATCAATGCGCGCGTCTTCAGCCAAACGCTGGGCAGCCCCTTGATCGGCGGCGGTTACGTGCCCCGTCACAAGGAGCCGCCACGATACATTCGAACCCGGCCGAGCAACAAACGGACCCGAGAGTTCGACCGCATGTTTCTCGCCCAAGAGTTGGTCGGGACACGGCCGCCGGAGAACGAAGACGACTTGCCTACCGAGGTGGGGAAGGCGCCCACAGTGTCCGTCAGTGTGGCCGGCGTGAACGATAGGAAGACGATGAGAACCGGAGGCGCCATCTGGGCAACCGAATTCAGCAAGGACGGCCGATTCCTCGCGACAGCGGGCCGCGACCATGTGGTCCGGGTTTGGGCCGTGCTCTCGACCCCCGAGGAGCGCCACGCGTATGAGGAGGACGAGGCCGTCAACGGGGGCGCTGGAGAGAGGCTTAGCGCGCCTGTGTTCAGGGACCAACCAGTCATGGAATTTCGGGGCCACACCGGGGAAGTGCTTGACCTCAGCTGGAGCAAGAACAATTTCCTGTTGTCGTCCTCCATGGACAAGACGGTACGCCTATGGCACATGAGCCGTTCCGATTGTCTCTGCGCGTTCAAGCACAAGGACTTTGTGACGCGGTTAGCGTTTCATCCGCGCGACGACCGCTTCTTCCTGGCTGGTTCCTTGGACACCATGCTCCGTTTGTGGAGCATCCCCGACAAGGCGGTGGCGTTTTCGGCCCAGTTACCAGACCTCGTCACGGCGGTTGCGTTCTCTCCGGACGGGAAGGTCGCCATTGCAGGCTTGTTGAACGGATTGTGCATGTTTTACGAGACTGAGGGGCTGAAGCTGAGCTCGCAGGTTCACGTGCGGTCATCCCGGGGTAAGAACGCGAAGGGAAGCAAGATCACCGGGATCCAGACCATGAACATCACGCCGCCGAACGCGCTCGATACCGCCGGCTCGCAAGCGCCAGGCTCGGCTTCGGCGTCCGTCGTTTCGGCGGATATGCCAAGTTCCAGTGAGGTTCGGGTGCTCATCACGTCAAACGACAGTCGCATACGGATCTACACCCTGCGCGATAAATCTCTTGACGTCAAGCTGAAGGGGCACGTGAACTTATGTAGCCAGATCGCAGCGACATTCTCCGACGACGGAAAGCACGTCATCTGCGGTAGCGAAGACCGGAAGACCTTCATCTGGAGCCTGTCTGGGTGTGATGCGACGGTCCTGGAAAAAGACAAGTCACCGTGCGAGTACTTTGAAGCGCACGGGGATATTGTCACCACGGCCCTTTTCGCACCTACGAGAACAAGAATGCTGCTTAGCCATAGCGGTGACCCGATATATGACTTGTGCAACCCGCCTCCTGTGGTACTCCAGAGCCTTGAGGAGGCCGCCAGCGCTGCTGCCAGCCAGGTCGCTCTCACCAATGATTCACAAACTGCACCGCTCACTGAGCCGATGTCCAAACGGCCCGAGCTGAGCCCGGCCTACATCGCGCGGTCGACGCACTACGACGGCCACATCATCGTTACCACCGGCGACACGGGGATCATCAAAGTTTTCCGGCAGGACTGCGCATTCGCGAAGCGGCGGCACGAGAGCTGGGAAACAGGCAGCACATTCAGCCGCAAGCTCACCGCCGGCGGCAGCTACGTCGGCGGCGGGCTGGGCCGGAGTGGAAGTGTACGGACGCGGACAAGCGCCGGCAGCACTGCGCACAGCCGGCGCGGATCCCTCAGCCAGCCCGTCCCGCCCGGCGGCATACCCGGCGCCGCCCAACTACACGCCGCAGGCATACCCTCGGACCACATCCTCACCTGGCGACAAGGCATCGAGAGTGGCAGCGACAGACGCTCTGCTCTACTAGCCTACGGCGGTAGCACCCCCGCACGCAGCGAGCGCTCGCTCAGCCCGACCAAAGCCAGCCGCACCTCGCTCAACTCGGCGTACAACCTCGCCAGCGAGGCGCGCAAGCAGCCCTACGTGGGCGCCTCACCAGCGCGAAACCGCGCTAGTAGCGCCCTGACCAGCCCCGCGGCCAGCGTCTTCAGCAACCCGCCCGAGCGCCTCTCGTCGCGCCTGGTCAAGGACCCCCACCACCACCACCGGCCGGCCACGGCGCGGCCCAGCTCCAAACACCAACAGGAAACGGAACCGACGGCCCCGCCCATGCCGGGCTTCACGCTGCACTCTGTCGCCGCCGACGACGAGCCACAGGAGCAGGAGCACTCCTCTCCGTCGGATCAGCCTGCGAGCGGGAATACCTCGTTCTGGAAGCTGAACCGGTGGCGCGGGATTACGGCGTTCAAGGCCGGCTCGTCGTCGGGTGGTCAGGGATCTGGCAATGCGCGAACGAAGAGCAGTGGGGGGCGGCCGTCGCTTTCGAAGTCGAGGCGTCAGACGGAGAGTTCGTGCGATGAGAGGGAGGTGGAGAATAAAAGGTGTAGGCGGCCGAGTGGAGGGGTGTTGTCGGTTGAGGGGGGTGGTGGTGGTGATGGGAAGGCAGTGCCGCGTGAAGACATGTTACATGAGGGGAGTGATTCGGATTCGCCCTCTGTGCCGGCCGACGGTGGAGCGGATAAGGCGCCACGGCAGCCCCAGGGTGATGGGTCTTCGTTCAAGGGGCATTCCCATGCCAGACGGCTGAGCTCGATGTGAGCCGACTGCAAGTGGCGCAAGCCTGACTGTCCGCACAAGAACGCGGCAAGGTTGTGGAAGTTGCATATTGTTGTTTTTTTCGTTTCAGCGCGGCGCTTTTGTACCCATGGCAGCATATACGGCGTGGATCTACGTTTTGTTTCGAGCTGGTCAGTTAGGAGTACGCGTGGCTTGGAGTTGGTGGACGATACCACGGTTAGCATGCCTGTAACCTGCACATTTGTCGGTTTAACATGTAACTTTCTCGCGCCCATGTTTCGTGCTCTGCATCTTCAACTTGGAGGTCAAGGCGTTTAATGGTAGCAACCACTTCGCGTGTGTGTTGGTCTGGCCAAGATGTCTTCCATCCGAGAATCGTGGAAGGAGCTCATGATTGAGGCATTTAGCAATAGTGGTACAGTAAGTAACAACGAATCGAAAATAACCTCCTGTGCTGCCCGTCTATCGTAAAACGAGCCCATAGTTGGTACTCGGGCCCCTGCCAGTAATCCATTCTGGACAGAACGTTCCGCGTATAACAAAACAACCTCCGTTCTCCTGCAGGGTATATACCTCACCCGCGCAATAGCCTCCTCTCGCAGCCCCTCTGTAATCGTTCCACATCCCGTATCGACGTCTAAGCACTCTAAAGCATAAACCGTTAGCACTATTCCGCCCCTATCTCCGCCGGAAAAGCGCCAACTCACCTCACCAGCCTCCTCCGGCTTGGCCGCTGCCGCCAGTTCCGCCACCTTCTTAATCGCGTGCGTCAAGCTCGCGGGGTCGGCACCACGGATCGCAACCAGCGGGCCTTCGGGCCCGGTACCCTCGGCACGCACCACGGTCTGGCGGCCGGCGAGCGGGCCCGCGGCGCCGCCAACGTCGATGCCCGCGGGCTCGCCGTCGACGAGGAACATGAAGGTGGGCATGGCGCTGATGCTGAACTTCTTCGCGACGTCCGCCGCGTCGTCCACGTCCACCTTGCCGAACGCGATGGCATTGTCCACTGCGTGCGCCGCCGCCAGCTTCCCGTAGAGGGGGGCGATGGCCTTGCACGGCGGGCACCACTGCGCTGTGAAGTCGAGGATGACGTATTTGTTGGCGGCGGTTAGCGCGTCGAGCGCGTCGAGGTTGGGGATGACTTGAACTGCTTCGGCCATTTTGTTTGGTTGGGCTGCGGGTGACGTGATGTTGAGTTGGTGCTGTTTGGGGTTAAGGTTGGTTGCAATTTGGTGATGGGGGAAACTGGCGGGGTCATTGGTGATGGCGTGCGTGGGTGCGGGGTTATTTGTAGTGGGATGGCTGCGGGGCATTTGGTCAGCCCTGTGCTGCCGCCTCGGTGATTTGGAAGCTGCCTTCCAGGTTCATGATTTGGAAGCACCCGTTTATTACTAATGGAAGTCGCCGAGGGTGAGAATGAGCCAGCGAGATCTGGCGACCTTCCCGGCCTCACGTTCCACCATCAGGTACTTACTTGGCAAGGATCAATTGAGATGCTGCCGAATTACGAATATGTGCCTTGATTGGGTCTGTACCCGGCACTCCCGATTACTGAACACGAGAAATTTCCAACCTCTGGTCCAGCCCTCTGGCATTCGCAACACTCCAAGAATAGCCGCCCTATGTTAGAGCCGTGGTGGAGGATGTACGTTTTGGGAAACCCACACCATCACGTAAAGTTTCGCTGTGGTAGAAAACAGCAAGGAGATCTTGGAATCACGTATCGACCAATCTTGGTTGTCCTTGAGACCTGGACTCGTTTTCGTGTCGGTGTTTCATCCTTCAAGGTCCGATCGTGAGGCTCAGCAAGCCGATCTCCACCTGCTTTTGATTCCGGCGCTTAACGTCACCTTCAGCGTGGTAACAATGTCCATTTTGTAGCGAGAACTCTACAAGAAGACTCCCCCACCCTGGTCGACTCGCTTGGTTTGGAACTTATCAGGAAGGCCGGCAATGAAACTTTGCGTCGATGCCCCTCCACCATCACATGTGACGCCAGCATACTGCATGGAGTGCATACATCGGCGATCCTTGTTTACACTAATGCAGCTCTGGGGTCCTCTGATAGCCTTGCATAAACTGGAAGCACTGTGGCCTCTTATGGGGCCACCACGGGGCCACCACATCTGCAGCCCGCAAGGCTAGCCGAGCAAAGGGTGTTGGAAGCCCCCTTGTCTTCATCACACCTCCGTCGAAGGAGGTAAGCAAGTAAGATATTAGGCTTGAACTCGATCGATTCCAGTCGAAATAAGCGCTTTCGGGGGCCGCCTGCGCCTCCGCCCCCGCTCACTTATGTACCAACAGTCGTTCGAGTTGATGGCCGATATCCATCCTGACCCCATATTACCATGGCACGTTATAACTGGGAATACACAGCCAGGTTCGGTATGGTCCGTAACGCAAGGCCGAGGGCGAGACGCCGACACACGCCACCCTTAGCTTCTTACACTAGAGTGTCACCGGCGAAACGCTCAGTACCAGTGGTTTTTGTTGAGGCCAAAAGCTCTTCAACCGCGGCCTCGTTTTCGGGGGGGGTGAGGGTGTAGTAAGGCCGGCCGTACGACTTAGCCGTTGTTTGGAACCGCCCTGTTGTTTCGAGTTGCGTTGAGGAGGGCAAGTTGAATGGAGTATGCTATCCCATACCATAGAACAGTGCGTCCGGAAATATCCTCCGGTCACTGGCAATGTCAACGCCGTCCGCAAGCATGGAAGGCGACGATGGGATTCACCGCGAAAGGGTCGTTGTTACGAGGGAGGTAGAGGGAGCCTTACATATAAAACGCCCAATGTGCGCAGTATTAAATCTCAGTCCATTATTCCAAGCACGAGTTCACCGATATCCACTTGCACTATACCGCATCATCCAAGCTCATCTTTTTGATATTACTTCACCATGACTGTGACTCGCAGTACCAAAAGCTCGTTCCGATTCGGTGTGGAAATAGAACTGCTTCTTGAAAGCCCCGGCAAGAAGCACAAAACATGGGACTCCCTTGCAAAGGATCTTAGCAAGCAGCTCGCAAAGGCCGGTATTCCTAACCGCATCGACGACAGCGGCGATTACAGCGAATGGAGTATTGTCCGGGAAGTGACAGTTCAGGATCCAAACGGCCAAAACCCCTGTCAGTGACCCTCTTACACCCCCTCCCCTGAACACAAACATTACTAACCACCCCCAAAGACCAATACGGCGTCGAACTCGTCTCCCCCGTCCACACCCCGGCCTCCCTCCCCACCCTCACCACAACCCTCAGCACAATCTTCACCACCATCCACACCACCACCACCCTCATCCCCACCCCCCGCTCCTCCTCCCACATCCACATCTCCCGCTCACCAAGCAACAACCCCCTCACCCCCCTCGACCTCGCCGCCCTCTCCAAAGCAGCCCTCTACTTCGAGCGCGCCCTCGACGCCCTCATGCCCCCCGAGCGCCGCACCACCACCACCACCACCAACAACAACACACACTGGGCGCAGTCCAACCGGCACGCTTACAACCCCTCCCTCGCAGGCCTGCCACTGGCCGCCTGCCTCGCCAAGATCGACGCCGCCGCCGCCGCTGCCGCTACTACTACTGCTACGACCACCACCCCCGCCGTCCCGGGAGGTAGGGACGCAGCCAGGCCGGTGGTGGAGGTGATGAACCTGGTGGCGAAGGAGTCGCGGTATGGGGTGGTGCGGCAGAAGCGGGCGGACTTTGTGCGCGGGAAGACGTGTAAGTGGGACTTTTCGGGGTTGTTGATGAACGGCGGGGGTGGTGGTGGTGGTCCTGGCGGGGAGGTGGTGGATCGGGGTATTGCGGGGACGGTGGAGTTCCGGCAGTCGCCGGGGAGTGTGAAGGCTGGGGATGCGGTGGTGTGGGTTACGCTTGCGGTGGCGTTTGTTGCGGGCGCGGTGGAGGTTGGGATGGGGTTGGGGGTGGAGGGGGGCGTGAGGGAGGAAGGGGGTTCAGTTGAGGAGTTGTGGGGGGTGTTGATGAAGGGGAGGGAGGTGGTGGGTTGGGCGGATCTAGAGGTGCTGGAGGGGTTATTCTCGGGCGTGGGAAGATAAGTGGTGGTTAAAGGGCAAGGTTGAGCAATGTACCTAACTAAGTGTGTTTGTTTTGTTGAGTCTGCAATTGCTTTTTGTTATTCTTGAAATTGAATGCGAGTTGCGGCTTCATGATCTGTCATAGGTACAATGTGGATGACGGCCCGGGGCCGAAGCAGTAGAATATGTTGAACTACCCTACAGCTCGTTTGCAACCCCTCTTACTGATCCAACGGTACAACAGTCGGATCCCAGGCGATCGAAGAGTACTCGTCCGTTTCGACCTCCTTAACCTCCTCGGGCGTGAGCTCAAAGTCAAACACGTCCGCATTCTCCTGAATACGCTTCGAGGTGACGCTCTTGGGTAGGGGAAGGAGTCCTTTATCAAGGCTCCAGCGGATCAGGATCTGAGCCTCGCTCTTTCCATACTTCTCGGCCAGTTTCTTGACCGCGGGCTCGCCCCAGCGCTTGCCCTGGACGAGGGGGCAGTACGCCTCAACGGCGATACCGCGCTTGGCGCACCACTCAATGATGTCGTTGCGGGGCAAATAGGGATGGATTTCCCACTGTCCGACACTGATGACGCCTCCCTTTCCTTTGCCGCCGCGCTCCTTCTCAAGCTCGGCGATGTGCTGCTCGAGTTCGTCGAGGTGGTGCACGCCGTAGTTGCTCACCCCAATGCTGCGCAGCTTCCCGGCCTCCACTGCCTCGACTAGGGCCTTCCACGAGCCCTTGCGGCTGGCCGAGCCGCCGTAGGGGGCATGGAGTAGCATGAGGTCGATGTACTCCAGCCCTGATTCGGCGAGCGACTCTGCGATTTGGGATTTCGTACCCTCATAGCCCATCTTTTGGGGCGGGACCTTGGAGGTGAAGAACACGTTTTCCCGCGGAATCGACGATGCCGCTCGGATGGCTTCCCCGCAGGGACCTTCGTTTCTGTAACCGGCTGCCGAATCGATCTACACGTAGTTCATGGTAGCCGCTGTGGTCAGAAAAGGTGCCGAGGGCGACTTGTGGGGTAGGGGGGCTTACATGGCGATAACCGACTTTAAAAGCTTCTGACACACATCGTGCAGTGTCCTCGACCGGACTGAGACGCAGGAGCACACGGGATTAGTGACTACAACGATTGCTGGGGTATCTCTCAAGCCTCCCATGGTGCCGGGTATGTACAAGGTACACTCACGTCTGGTAGACCTAGAGAAGAGACATGCCGTGTTAATAAACCAGCGCATGTCAGTGACGTTGTACCAAGTTAGCTTACCCCGAAGCCTAAGCGCGGAATCTCGTAGCCGCTGGGCAGCTTGAAGGCGCTGTTGATCTTGAGAGCTGCCATTCTGCGCATTTGTCGAATCGTGGGTATGTAAGGTAGGTAGGTAGGAAGCTCGAGCGGTGTAGATGCGTTGGAGTTCAAATTTGGAGTTTTTGAAACTGGCAAGATGATCACTTATATATTTGATGATGTAGGTACCGGCCCGAGCATGTCGGAGTTAACGTCAACGGCTCTCCTTTGTTGCAATGACGCGGGGTTTACGGGCAGGGATGGGGCTGACAAAAGAAGTCGCAAGCCCGAATTTGGATCCGATGTTACACTCTTGGAGGGGTGAGCACCTTCGACCGGGCCGGGAGGGGCCGCGGAGTTTCCGTGGTCTTGTGCATGAGCGAGTTCACGATATGAACGGATTAGGAAGGAAGGGAGCATCAATAAATCAATAAATCCTTTGGCGAGGCAGGAGAGGGTGGTACAATCACGTGCGGGACACTGCGAGTCTGCCTCGCGAAATTGCCTGATTGATCCTTCAACGGTATTTCCACGCGTCGTTGAATGTCAGCGCGAGCTCGGGTTACATACTTTCAGTCTCACCATCGCACCCATCGATCATCGCACCGAATAAAACATTCACTATGTTTGACATCGTTGGGGCGCGGCCTCACGTGTGGAGGATTGTCATTTTTGTCGTCGGCCTGCTCACGTTATTCTTGTTTTTCGACCCAATCGGCTTCGCATCCTCGTCGATGGACTCGATCGCCAATCGAGGCCCCGGTAACGCCGACACCCTCACGCACATCGTCATGTTCCAGTTCAAGAGTGATGCCGACCCTGCCGCCATCGATGTGGTATGTCATCCATCCCACCTAGGAACAGGTACCTTAGTCTAGCTCATTGAGCCACCACTGACTTGGCAAGGCATGTGCGAGAATGATGTCCCTTAAAGACCATTGCGTTGCCCAAAACTCAAAGTTCCCCTACATTAAGAGCCTCACCGGGGGCAAGGACAACTCGAATGAAAAGCTACAGGTTGGTGCATCCTTTGCTTACGGATACCCCATCTTGCCGCTAACTATCCGCCTAGCATGGCGCGACACACGCCTTCGTCGTCCAGTTCTCAAACGCAGACGACAGGAATTACTATGTCGAGAGGGACCCGGCGCATCAGGCGTTCAAGCAGGAGATTGAGCCGCTGGTTGAGAAGACGACCGTTTTGGATTATACGAATGGGAAGTTTACATGAGAAAGCACGGATGACTAGGGTAGCAGTAGGCTGTACGAGTAGGGTTTGAACATGACACCCATTGGATCCTCAATTTGGTACTTACATCCAGCGGATAGCGATCAGGAGGCAGTTAGGAGTAATGCCTTTTGTACATAATCATATGAGACTCCGATCGCCGTACCTTGACGAACCCTAGCGCGGTGTAGGACACCCTACGCTCAGACCTATTATGATGCCTTCTACGGGTAGGATAGGGCATGAAATTAAGCCCTCCCGTTTCGGCCTTTTAACGTGCGCCACTGTGGTGACATTGACGTACCGAGGTAGAACCTAGGTAGCAACTGGTAGAGGCCTGAAGCTCACGGCATGGGTTTCAACGAGCACTCGCAGAGAGAAATGTGACCTTGAAGCATACCTACGTATTATAACACCAGCAAAAAAAGCCAGACACCCATCCCGTCTTCAGCTACTAGCCCGACCCATATCCCACCGCTTCCTAACCACCCCCTCTCTCAAAACACCACCTCTCCACGTTCTCCACCCCACAACTAATCTCCAACATGCCCGTAGCAAACTCATCCACCTCCCCCGGCCTACCGCCCTCCAAGATCCGCCACACCCCCAAACTCTGCACCATGACCCACGGCATCACCCCTTTCCCATCCCCATCCCCTCCCCCCAGGTCTCCACCCTTCAAAACCCTCGCCCACGCATACCCCGACCGCGCCTCCCACAGCCCCCGCTGCGCGGTAAACGCCACCCCGCCGGGACACGAGGCCCACCCCGTGCGCAGGGTGTCGTACACGGCCAGCATCGAGGTGGCGGCGAGGTAGACGCGGCGGACGCACTCCGATTGGATCCAGGTGTGCCAGAGGGTTGGGAGTGCGGTTGACGGGGGGGTGGGGGAGAGGGTGTGAGTTGGGGATGGGGAGGGGCCAGCGGCGGTGGGGTTGGTGGAGGTGGTGGTGGTTTGTGTTGGGGTCCCGGTGCTGGTGCTGATGGAAGACGTGTGGGCTGGGGTGGCTGTGGCTGGGGAGAGGAAGGCGGCGGCCGCGCGATCGAGCTGTGCGCTCTCGAGCAGCTGCCGGCACCAGAGGAGGAGGGTGTCCGCGTGCCGCTCGGCTTCGGCGCGCGCGCGGATGTCGCCGTCGAATAGGGTGATTAGATGGTAGGTGAAGAGGGCTTGTGTGCGGGCGAGGTGGGTGGATGTGTCGATCAGGCAGGCCGGGGAGATGGCGTCGTCAAGGGCGAGGTCGGGTGGGTGTTGGTTTTGGGACAGCAGCTTGTCGATGCGGTTTTGGATGATTTGCAGGGCTGTTGCTTTCCCGCTCGCGGAGGCTGCGTTGTAAGCGGCGAGGGACGTGTAGGCATCTTCCACGCACTCGGGCATCCCATCCTGGTAGAGCTGTGGGTGGATGATGGGGTTATGTCCGTCGGCTACCCAGTCGGCCATCCATGCTTTCAGCTTGTTGATGAAGTGTGGCAGCGACCTTTGGCTAGCTGTCAAGTCGATCTGGGGCTCGCTCAGGCCGTGTTGCCGTGCCCAGGATTCCGGGGCCAGAAACCAAGCATAGTTGACGGCGTCTGTATCCCGATGGGATACGGCGGTCTCATGGGGGTCACAGGATGGCGGTTGTGTCCTCGTCATACATGTAGTTACAGAAGAGGCGACGTTTTCCTCACTCTCCGCTACATAGTTGACGACCTCATACACTGATTCAGACTCCCCGAAAGTGATCGAGGCGTTGCGTCGGGGCGGATAGGTGCAGACAATGCCTTTCCCGCGGCAGCGCGAGCAAGAAGGGCCTGTCTGGTCACATTTCCGCTTCGCCTTGGCACATTCGATGCATGTCCTACACTGTCGACGAATTCGCGTGGGAAAAGAAGACGTGTTTGGGGTTTTTCGGTTGGTGACGCCCATCATCCGTGGATATCGTTGAAAGAAGACTGACGTGGTCCCGAGACTCCGGGGGGATGGAATCAGCGGATCTGACTTGGGATTATTAAGACCCTGCGGGTGAAATCTACCCCTTTGGGCAATACCCACCCGCCGCGGCCTCCCCTTTTCGGTTAGCTTGCGGGTGACAGACAGCCAAAAGTGACTTCGAGAGAGAAGAAACAGCAAACTGCGGCCGCAACACCACTTTATGGACTCTTTCCGCCATTGTTGACAAATGTAAGTTATGACATGACTGGAAATGGGGAGACAGGGACGAGATATGTTTGGGTATAAAGGGAGGTTGCCCGATCTGCTCTGTTGCTAGTCATTTTCTCTCAACAACACAACACTCTCAACTTACACAGGCCAAAGCATAGCACCTCCAAACACTCACAATAAGTCACACTACAATTTCCAGATCCACAATCCACAATGGCTCCCAACACCGTCTCGTTGAATGTCCCCTACATCAAGGCCACCCACAAGAAGCCTTACCCAGCCATCTCGCCCCTCCGACCCGAGCTCAGCCAGGCGGGCAGAACCGTGGTTGTTGTCGGGGGCTCGGCCGGGATTGGCTTTGCCATCGCCAGGGCCTTCGTTCAAGCTTCAGCGTCGCATGTCATCCTCACAGGCCGGCGCGAGACTGCCCTCGCCACTGCCGTGTCTGAGCTCCAAGCCGAGGCCAACCCCAAAACCACGGTCAGCAGTTTCGTGTCCGACATGTCCGACCTGCAAGCCACCGAAAAGCTGTGGGATGACTTTGCCAAGCAAGGGATTGTCGTCAACGTCCTCGTCCTCAACGCCATGACCGTCACCGAGGGAGGGCCGCTGCTGCAGACCAACCTGGGCCCCACTTGGAAGTCATTCGAGACCAACGTCCGCGGATTGCTGGACTACTCCCAGCGATTCAGCAAGCAGGGTGGAAAGGAGGGAAAGGTAAGCTAGTGTCTCCCTGGTTCAGGTTGCGCTCCAAGGAGGACCGTAACGCTAACAGTCAGTCAGTTCCTCGTCAATGTCTCGACCAGCGCCATTCACAACTTCATCACGGAGCGCAACGGCCTTCCCATCTATGGCTTGACCAAGAACTCGGGCACGCTGTTGATGCAGCTAATTGCTGATGACACCGACCCCAAGGATATGCAGGTCATCAACTTCCATCCGGGCGGTGTTTTGACCCCGGCAGCTCGGAGCGTGGGCTTCGACGAGTCGTCGTACGACTTTGATGATGGTGAGTTTACAAGGGTGTCACCCGATGTGCCGTGTGCTGTGTGCTGACGTACTGGCAGAGAACCTCGCCGGCCAGTTTGCTGTGTATTGTGCGAGCGAGGAAGCCCGGTTCCTGCATGGTCGGTTCATCCCGGTCTGGTGGGATATCGAAGAGGTGAAGAAGGGCGAGGTGCGTGAGAGAATGGAGGCGGATTACCATTTCTTGCGGGTCGGCGTGGTTGGTCTTTAGGGGCCTAACTGCAGGATCCAAGTTTAGATGTGTAGTTGTGTGAATGGCTGGTGTTGGTCATGACTCATTACAACTGGTTGGAAGTCGTCATCATTCCAGTTGGATAGCACTCGAAATAAATCTCTTGTTTATCTATCGTCTGAACCCACGCGGTGAGACACTCACAAATAGCCGTCCCATTATCAACGGATGCTCGAGGGAAGCTAACCGAAAGGCCTCTGCCCACTTACACACGCTTGTTTAGGGGGGATTCTGATGATTGGTTGGCATCGCTGGTGAAAAACACTCCATGTTTTGCCACCTTGCTCCTTGAACCAATCGCGAAATCGAAAAGCGAAGTTTGTGCGATGCGAATGGCGGAAAACGAGGGTAGAAGCGCTAGGGAATTATAATTCCCAAACCTTAATACCACCTTTGCCACCATTCCAACCACATTTCTCTCCGTTTTTGATAGAAATGCCGTTGTTATCCGAAGGGCGCGCTCGTCAATTTACTGATGTCCCACGCTTCGAACAAGCGGCTGCAGGATTTTTGACAAGAAGCGGGGATCGGCTGCGCGGCGGTCGGATAGCGGGCCCGAGTGACCCCTCTTGTCCACACAGTCCCCAATACAGTGTCCAGCTTGGGAGTTGCGAGCATACAGTGGGATGGAGCGCCAAACAACGGTGGAACGGTTTCCCTGAGCCTGAGCTGTGCACGCTGTAGTGACTGGAAATACAGTATCAATACTTCAGAGTAGATTGGATTGCAATCCCTGCTCTCGACAACACACCCGGAGCTAACAATGCACGGCAGCGGCTCCTTGCTGAAAACAGTCAGTCTAACCTGGAAGTTTTTTTGGCCGAGACTGGACGGAACTTTGCATTGCGGTCAGCAGCAGACAAAATCCTCGAGACCCCACGCTCGCTCACCTCGTTCACACGCCGTCTGTTCACCTCCTTTCTTTTCTTGCACATAGTTGGAGCCGTGGATCAGCAGCCGGCAGCAGAAACAAACTCACAAAAAAAAGGGAATGACGGTCGGAACAGGCGACACCCAGCCGCTGCTGCGAAGCGTCACCAACGAGGGGCAGCAAGTTTACACGACGAATCCTGTTGCCCCGCCGCCGCCGCAGGATGGCGCCGACATCGCCGAGACCACCACCATCGTCGACTTCGACCCCGACGGTGATGCCGAGAATCCACTGGACTGGCCCGCGCCCTTCAGATGGGCCATCGTGAGCCTGCTCGCCGTCATGGCTTTTACTGTGTATGTAGTACATACACACACCCCCTTTTTATCTACCAAAATCTCAACTCCGTTGCTAACCCCCCTGTCCAGAACCATGACGTGCATCAGCGTCGTCCCCCTCGCATCCGACATCGTGCGGGACCTGTCCTCATCCCCCAACCCATCCAAATCGGCCAGCGTGCTCCTGGTCACCATCTGGGAGCTGGGCGAGGCGGCGGGCCCGCTGCTGATCGCGCCGCTGTCCGAGATGGTGGGGCGGTACCCGGTCATGAACGTGGCCAACCTGCTCTTCATCGCCGCGGGGGTCCTGGCCGCCACCAGCGAGAGCGTGCCCCAGTTCGTCGTCGCCCGCATGCTCAACGGCCTCGCCGTCGCCGGCAACGTCCTCAACCCGGCCCTCGTCGGCGACATGTTCCCCAGCGACGAGCGCGGCGGCGCCCTGAGCCTACTGTTTCTTGCTCCCCTGATCGGAGGCGCCTTTGGGCCTATGATTGGCAGCGCCGTGGCTGATTTGTATGGGTGGAGGACAGTGGTGTGGATGACGGTGGCGCTGGCGTCCGCGTGCGAGGTGCTGTTTCTGTGCTGTTTCCGCGAGACGTACAAGGTGGCTATCCTCCGGAAACGGGCCAAGAAGATGACGGCCCATGCTGCGGGCTCGGGCAAGACGTTCAAGACGGCGTTTGACGAGGCCGAGAGCCTCAGCACCGCGGGGTTCTCCCAGTGGAAGAAGTTGCGGGATTCGGTTCTGCGCCCGGCCATCGTGCTATGCAGCAGCGGCGTCTTGATGGCCATGTGCTTGTTCAACTCGGTCGTCTTCACCTTCTTTTACATTTACAGCACCAGCTTTGCGGATATTCTGATCGACATCTACCAACTATCACCCGTAGCAGTCGGCTCCTGCTTCACTATGTTTTGTAAGTCCCTCCGATTATATTTAGACTTAGTATCTCAACAACCACTAACCCCTCACAGCAATCGGCTCGACCATCAGCGTCGTCATCTGCAACCGCGCGCTCGACCGCATCTACGTACGCATGCGCTTCACCCACAAGGGCGTCGGCAAGCCCGAGTTCCGGCTGCCCCTAGCGATCGTGGGCGGGTTCGCGCTGCCCCTGACGGTGGCGGCGTACGGGTGGGCGGCGCAGCTCCGGCTGCCGCTGGTGTGCCTGCTGTTCTGCGTGTGCGCAATGGGCACCGCCCTCATGCTCGCCGCCATCCCCCTCATGGCCTACATCGTCGACGCCTTCGGCCTGTTTGCCGCGTCGGCCATGACCGGGATCATCGTCACGCGCTGTCTGACGAGTACTTTTCTGCCGCTGGCTACGGCGCCGCTGGTGGAGAGGTGGGGGTTTGGTTGGGGGTTCTCCGTGCTGGCCGGGTTTAGTTTGCTGCTGGCGCCGATCCCGATCTTGATGTTGCGGTATGGGGAGCGCTGGAGGACGTTTTCTAGGTATAGCCGGGATGAATGAGGGGCATGACTGATGATGGATGGACGGGGGCAAGGGGCTGGGTAATGATGGTTTCTATGATATGGGGCTTCAAAAAGATGGTTCTCACGATAATGACGGGCACCTGAAATGGACGGTTATGGTTTTGGTTACATTACGGAAAAGGGTGGGCGTAGAAAAGTATTAAATACTACACGGGCATTGTTAAGTAGTCAACCACTCAATTCTTCATTCAAAAGCTTGATACTGCGTTTCTCAGTAATCTACGTCTCACCCACTGTCGGTTTCGCTGTCGGTTCCGCTGTCGGTTTCGTTGTCGGTTCCGCTGTCGGTTCTGCTGTCGGCTCCGCTGGGCTCGTCCGCTGTCGGTTCCGCTGTCGGTTCCGCTGTCGGTTCCGCTGTCGGTTCCGCTGGGTTCGTCCGCTGGCGGTTGTTTCTTGTGGTCGGTGTCTCCGGTCATCATCTCTTCCAGCTTTTCATACATCTGGTACCTGGTTTCCGTCACCCGCACCATCTCCCTGTGGACCCACGCGAGGTTCTTGTTGGTTTTCCGAAGGTTTTCGTTGAGCATTTGCTCGGCATTGACGAGGGCCATCTCTAACATCTTTTGCAGATCTTCAGCGTCCTTTACCAGTATTCTTTTAAAATGCTCTAAGGCTTGCACCTTCTTGTTGTCTACCGAGTCTGGAACAATCTCGCCCTCCTCGAGGTCCCCAGAGTGCTGCTGCGTGTTATCCATCTTGGGTAGTGTGGTGTGAAGCAAAACGCGTGTAGGGAGAGGAGGGACTTGAATGGTAAAAGGCCTAGAAGTGACGGGGAAGATGTGAAGGGGGGGAATGGTTCAATCGGCTGGGTGTTATTATAGAACCTACATGTACCTCCGCGGGAACCTTTGAACCTTTGTCCCTTGCTGTTGAAAGCACTGGTATTGGGCCGAAGCAAGAAAGCACGACAAGCACTACCTAATCTTGGGAGTATTGTACAGCCGCCAACAGCGCCTTTGTTCCTCGATTCGCCTCTTATAACTTGTTCACCCTCCAATCTATCATAGCTGATTAGATATGACAACTCGACGGGGTTGAATCAAAGACATCTTTGTCGTCGCCTACATAAGTAGGCCAGGCACCTGTCACGTCAAGCACTAGTCCGGGTATCGTCTTTTTATTGCGAGTACACTAGCTGTTAATCATGAGGCGTGAACTCGTGCTCATTCTGGCCTGATGTCATAGTCTCGCAGTTCCCGTAGTAAATCATGAAGCTCCTTTGGAGTCTCGTGCCCTATCCGCTGATAGTATGGCGATGTCCTGTCTTTCCCTTCCTGGGCATGCTTCAGCAGCGCCCTTGCAAGCCAGCAGTACTCGCCGCAGTGCCTGACGAGGCCGCTTGTACGCAACTCTTCGGCGTCAAGGCGGATTACCGATGCCCGCCAGAGCTCTTGCCACCGGTCTGTCGCCCGCTCGATCGCAGGTATGGTCGTCTGTAGCACCGACACGAGTCGGGAGATGGCGATCATCACTTGGATGGCTTCTTTTGTGAGCTAGTGCGGCAGGATCATGGTGACTGTGCCCTTACCTGTGACTAGGAAATAGAGGTCGAGTAAGGAAATGTACTTTAAAGGGAAGCCCTCGCTGCCGGACCAGGACTCGGCCATCAACGCATCAGCGCAATCGCGGAGTGATGCTGTCCGCCGCCAGCAACCGGGTCCGTTGGCAGCTATGGCCGCTTTGAACTCGGTAGCATCATTTGCCTCCCACAGATCCGGCAGGGAGGGGAGGTCGCCTGTCATCTCGTGTATTGTCGCGAGCCCAGGCTGATGGGTCACCCCGCCCTGCTGCCAGTCCCCTACGAAGGTCCAGGTAGCGATTCTTTGGCCGTCAGTAAGGCGGCCACGCCGAAGATGAACACAGAGTAAAAGTAAAAGTAGAGAAACCCACACACCTAATCCTAGTCTCCTCCCTCACCCACCTCTCCCAATCCACCCCGCCCTCACCATAACACGCATGCCGCGCCCTGACCAACCCCAGCCTCCTAACAGCCTGCACCAGCGCCGGCCGTCTGCCCACCCACCCCCTGCTCCTAAACGCCGGGTTATTCACAATAAACTGCGCGCCATGCACCAACAACGCCGCCTGAACCGTCCCACACACCTCCCTCTCCCTCTCACCCTCCAAGGCCTCCACCCCACCACCCTCCTCCTCAACCCCCTTAACCAACCCCTCCAGCCGCCTAAACACCCACTCCTCCACGACCGCAAAAAACCCCCTCACCGCCAGCACCGAGTCCCTCGGCGGCGCGTACAGCGCCCCACACAGAAACACCGCCAGCGTGAGCGCCGGCGGCGAGGTATCGGGGTCGAAGCTGGGCCGGTGCACTAGGGGTAGGTGGAGGTGGGTGTAGCGGAAGTAGGTGGGCACGAAGGCGTCGCGGTGGGCGCGTGTGAAGACCTGTGCCGCGAGGGAGGCGTCGAAGGTGCCCGTGTAGGAGGGGTCGGCGGTGCTGGTGAGGGTGTGGTGGAGGGTTTGGATGTCGGTGAGGAGCGGTTGGAGGGTGGGGTCGATGCCTGTTGGGGGGGTGTTGGCGGTGGGGGTGGTGTTGAGGGGTTCGGGGGGTGGGAAGGGGAAGGTGGGGATGGTGGCGGCGGCGGCGGCGGCGGTGGTGGTGTTGGTATCCGGGTACGGTTGTTCGAAGAGCCAGGAGAGGAAGAAGCCGTCGCTGATAGCAGTGCCTTGGTAGGGGTCGGGATGGAGAGGTACGTCTGGTTGGAGCTCGGCGCTGGGGGGGTCATCGCCGCGGCGGGGCTCCCCGAGGAAGGCCTCTAGCATTGCTCCGGCTTTGGGGTTCGTGAGACTGAGGAGGAAGGCCACAGGGATTTTGGTGCTGTCGTCCTGAGGGGCGGCGGAGGTCTCTACTACAGTGCCGGTACTAGTCGTAGCTGCTGGTGACTCGGTGCTGTAGTTGATGACGGCGCCTTGAGTCCTTGTGTAGACGCATGCCACTCGACGAGCCTGGCATCGAGCACACTGTGAACTACCGTCACAAGAGAGCTTGCTGCGGAAACAGGCATCGCACGCCTTTGCTCTCTTCCCCCGCTTGGCCGGAGGTGGTTCATCGTGATTGTTGTTTTGTGGGCAGCTTTGGTAGTGTTTTCGCCACACGTCTCTGCTCGGATGTTAGTGGGCTACGGACCGGTGGGAAATGAAAGAAGCAACTCAACATCAGGCAAGGTGGAGATGTGAAAATGGATTAAATACCTCCTGCCGAATGCTTTTCTGCAGTACTGGCACCTGAACTCCTCAGACCCCGAGTCTAACCAATCCTGTTGTCAGCTGTATCGAAGGGCCGCAACACCCGGAGGGGCCGGGGAGGGTGTCTCTTGAACTCTTCCTAGTGGACAGACTTACGGGTTGTTTCATGTCTGCGTAGGTGGCTGCTGTGCTGGTACTGCCTCCCGCAGGTGGTGCAAGCGAATCCGGTGGGCCGGGACGGTGCCATTTTGATTGTGACGGACACAGACTGCGGCTGGGGAATGTGGGTTGATGCCGAGAAGTGGGTGAAAGCCGAGAAGTGGGTGAAAGCCGAGAGGATTTGGCTTGTCTGGGGTCGGAATAAACCCACAACGCTTGGCTCGGGGAGACACGGGCCCGTGTAAGCCAAGGGGCGCCATCGAAGCCGCACTGTACTGGCCTACCAAGATACGCAGCAAGACACAGTTAAGACTCGGGGTTGGCACATGGCCGAGACCCTTCCCTTTTCGGATCTCTATGACGGGGGGCGGGCGTTCTCAGACTTGAACCTAAGATCCGTTTCCTTTCTTTATGCTCCGTGTTCCATGAGGGATAATACTATCATACTACCATTTCCTCGGCCGAGGAGGTACAAACTGACACCATGCGTCCACCAACACTCATCAAATATACGGCATCACTGCCCCGAGGCCGACTCCTACCTGCTTTTTCAGCTGCTCCAGTCAAGCGATACAGCACCGAGCAGACTTCACATGCCCGGCTACCTCGCACTCCTCCCCCTGTCCGTCCAACACTGGCCTTGTCCACGGAGAAAAGGCCAAACGCCGTTGCAGAATATGCCTTGTGAGCAAGCAAGATCCCAAGATGCCTCTGTCCCAGACCCCCACTTACATGATACCGTGTAGATCAACACTGGACGGTCTCGTCAACTGGGCTCGGCAGGGCTCACTTTGGCCAGTGTCCTTCGGACTTGCGTGTTGCGCCATCGAGATGATGCACCTCTCCATGCCGCGCTATGACAACGACCGTCAGGGTATCATCTTCCGTGCCAGTCCGCGACAGGCCGATGTCATGATCGTGGCCGGCACCGTGACTAACAAAATGGCGCCTGCTCTCAGGCAGATCTACGACCAAATGCCAGAACCGAGATGGGTCATCAGTATGGGGAGCTGCGCCAACGGGGGTGGCTACTACCATTACAGCTATTCAGTAGTCAGGGGCGTGGACCGTCTCATACCAGTCGACATTTTTGTGCCTGGTTGCCCGCCTACGGCTGAGGCGTTGCAGTATGGCATCTTTCAGCTGCAGAAGAAGATGCGGCGGACAAAGGTCACGAGGATGTGGTACCGGAAGTGAGAGAGGAACTGTTGGCGTTAGGTTGGGCGGCAGAAGTGGATAGGAGTTCGCTAGGGGGTGTACTTGAAAGTGTTCGGTTTTGAACGGAGGATTAAAAGATTAAGAATGTATTAAGCGCAGAACCTGTACCAAAACCGCAAATCCGTTGCATTGACAACTACGACTCAGGAATGGGCCGTGACAGAGCCATCGTCCTCCCACACCCAGTTCTCTACCTTTTCATAACTTCTCGGCCAGTACTCCACGGTGAACTCGCGCCCATCACGCTGAGCAACGACCCGCATCATGTTGTCGAGAGAGTCACTGACACCCCAAGCGCCCCACATACGCACGATCTCATCCCCGACGCGCAAGCCAGCTTCCTCAGCTCTGGTGCTATTCGAGGTGAATCGGACGATCTTTTGCTGCGCGGAAACAAAGCCGATGTCAAACAGCTCCCCGTCCTTTCTCACCATCCTCAACCCAAACTTGGCGAAGCAGTCGGTGGGCGGCACGACGAGCGTCCCATTTAGCATGGCGGAGAGGCTTGCCTCAGCGGCCTCGGTGCCGACGAGACCGCTCAGCACCTCGAGGAACTCGTCGGTCTGCACCTGTTCGTGCGCCGTGAACCGCCGGTAGAGCTCCAGCACTAGGTCGTCGACGTCCTTTGTGCCGTTGGTCGCCTGCGCGATAAGCCCCTGGACCTGGGCGAGGTAGGCGAAGCCGACGCCGTACGGGGCCTTGACGTTCGGAACACTGGTCCAGTAGTTGTCGATGACGGACTGCCACGTCTTACCCGCCATCCCACCAGTGTAGTAGGACTGGGCGTTGTTATTGAGCCACTGAACGAAGTAGCTCCTATCGACAGCGCCCGCGGCGAACGGGGCCACGATAGCGTAGAACTGCGCCACGCCCTCACGGTACCACAGGTCGTACTGCCGCACTGGCGACATCAGCGCATACTCGTGGATGGCCTCGTGAGACAACAAGAACGTCACGGCCTCCTCGCTCTGCTCCTCAGCCGTGCCATCAGACCACTCCAGCAGGAACGAATAATATCCCCCTGCACCACCATAGCCCGACCACGCATGGCGCCAGAACACACGAAACGGCGACGTATCATCCCCAAAGAACGATGAGATCGCACCATGCATTTCCTTCGCAATCCCCGACACACGCTCACTGTCATACGGCAGCTCCCCGATCCAATACACATAAAACGGCCTTTCCCCCTCCCCCAACTCCACATCCCAACCCGGCCACCTCTTCAACTCCCCCACCGCAAAATAGCTCTTCGCCAAAACCCTCTCCGGCCGCCCCACCGCCACCTCCCTCACCCCATCCCCCAACGAACTCACCCCCCTCACCCCCGCCGGAATCCCCTCCGGCAACACCCACACAACCTCCACCTCCCAATCCCCCTCCTCCCCCGCCACCGCCGTCGACAGCGGCGGCGGCAGCGGCAAGAACCCCGTCCCCATCCCAACCACCCCTCCCCCACCAGGATCCCCCCTCAAATCAACCCGCGGGCCCGACGGCGTATCCCCATCCGTCACTCTCGGCACGGCACGGAAACGCACGACCACGGGACCCTGGGTGTCGCGGTGCGCGGTCCAGGTGCGCCGGGCGTCGCTGGCGTTGGTGTCGGTGTGGGTGAGAATGAGGGGGCCAAGGGTGTCGGAGGCGGCGAGGGCGGAGTCGGAGTATTGCTGGGTTGGGGTCAGGCCGTGGTTGAGGTCGAGTTGGAGGAGGGGGGTGTGGGAGGGGATGGGGTGGGGGTGGGTTAGGTTGAGGGTGATGGCGAGGGCGGTGATGTTGGTGGTGGTGGTGGTGGTGGTGGTGGTGGTAGTGGTGGTGTTGTGGGTGGGGGAGAGTTCGACGGCGAGGGTGACGGTGATGCGTGGGAGGGCGGTGGTGAGGGTGAAGATGCTGGTTAGGAAGGTGAGGAGGAGGGGGAGGGTTGTTGGCGCCATGTTTGAGGCTCGGGCATCTGGGTAGTTGTTTCAACGGCCTAGGAATGGGGTGTGGCTCATGAAGGAGGGGGTTGGGCCACTTGAGTTGCCTCTAATGGCTACGGGCTCACATATATTTCAGGTTCGCAAGTCGCAGGCCCTGCACCGAGTGTACCAGTTCGGGCAAGCACTGCATAAGTAGGGGTTCCTCCGGAGGATCATAGGATTCAGGCAAAAGGGAACGTCCTTCCCGTCGGGAAGGTCACCCAGGACCCGGGTTTACACGTGATTCACTCATTTAGGGGGAACGGGCTGCAAGTAAGAGAGCCCCCCGGTAACCAACTTACAAATCACAGTTGTGGAACACTCTTCTAGTTGAGTAGGTAGGTAACGCCAGAGACGCCGTGCGGACCCTTGTACCAAATCCAACTACCGTTCTTTTACACCTTTAGTCCAACAAACTGTTTTAGAATTGGTCACAGAGTAGGCAGGTTCACATGAGATGTTCCATATCCTATGGCAGTGTGTGCGAGAGAGGTACCTAAGCTCTTGATATACCTTTCCTTTCACGAGCCCGAGTTCGTCAACCCAACAAAAACCACAAGCACAGCAGCATACGCCGCCGTGGCCTGCAACACTTGATCGGACTTTTCTAGCCGCCAGGAGGCCAACAGTGCAAGAAGGGCTACACAGACAGTAGTAGTGATAAGCCTAGTGTAAAGACCATCACGCAGCATCATCAACCACATGGGCCCCACGAGCAGGGCACCCCCGATGGTGGCAATAGACAGGCGGTCCCTGAACGCCTTCATGCGTGTTTTCTTGATATTCATGTTGCGAGTTCCGCCGATGACCGTGTTCTCCTCGCTCCAAAGCTCGACGGGGACGGTCTTACTGGCCTGACCCAGTCTACCAAAATCACCTACCAGCTGGCTAATAACGTACCGGTCGACAGCACGCTCCCCGGTGGCATAGAAGTAATCCTGGGGTAACTTCGTACACTCGAGCATGTATTCATAGTCCTTCACGGCTTGAGCTACCACCCGGTCAGTCACGTCATGCGATGATATGCGACTTGTTGAACAATACTCACTGTACTGGGCCAGGTCGCGTTCCCATCCCGCAGATTCCTGATTTAATGTGGTCATATCGATAGCATGATCCACCAACTTGACTTGTAACTTTCGGAGCTTCAACCTCTGCATTTCCGCAAAGCTGACGCGGAATATCCTCTCTCGAGGAGCCGGCTCTGTGATCCCAAGGAGCCCGTTTAACCACTGCTTTGACTTTTTCCTCGCGCCCACAACCTCGTGGATCAACCCCTTATGGTGGTGTTCCACCGCCCACTTCCCCTGGTTCTCGGCATCTCGGGCTTGCAGGGTAACCGAGGCGCCTTTTACGGCCACGGGTCCCTCGGTGGGAGGTGGGCTGGGGGGGCCGATGGTGCCGGCTCTCACACTGGGGTTTGTCAAGCTAGGAGACCCATGACGGGGCGAACCGGGTGTGGAGCTCGAGACGCGTGAGCTGGCGGCGCTGGATGCGCGTCTTGTCTTGCGCACCGGCCTTGTTGGGCGCGATGGGAAGGCTCGAAATCTCCTGCGGTTGTGAGGAACCGAGGCTGCTGAAGGAGATGGGCTTACTGATCTTGCATCATGAGGGCGTAGGGATGAAGGGTGACTTGGTGTTCTTGGCCCGGGGATTGAAGTCGCGCGTGTGGTGGGCTCTGGCCCCCTTTCCGGCAGTTCTACGTTCGCGTTCCTCGTATTGCTAGGCAGCTCTAGAGTTACACAGTAGGTAGTTAGCTTGGAGTTCGTATGCTTTCGCCGAAATTGGTGGCAGGTGGATATTACCCCCTTCCCCCGCGACTATTGGCGTATTTTGTTCCAGGAGGCCTATTTCCAAGTCTGGACCGAGACTTTGGATCGACTCTCCTGACATCCCGAGTAAAAGATGATGGCAGAAAGGGGTTCTCCGTGCTACGATCGCTAGGTACTACCAAGCGAGGGAGAAAGGGGTGGCAAAGGCGCAAGATAGAAACGGGGGGAAGACCAGGGTGGGTAGGAATTCTGAAAGTAGGCTCTTGCTGTCCCACTGTCACACCAAACCAAAGTACGGGGAGGTTGCCCATACTCGTGCCCCAATCAGGCAGCGCCACGACGAGGTTGATCCGATGCCGACATCTCAGCCCTAGGCAGTAAAGGGGCACGGCATGTAATATACGGGTAGATTGCCGAGCCTCGCAGCTTAGCACTTCTTAAGACGAATGATATCGCATCGAAACAAGGCATCTCCCAGTCCCTGTCTCATAATACCTACGACACAGTCAAACACACCAACCGATAGTAACCAACCCTCCTAGAACCCATCAACATGTCCGGTCCCCCCTGCGCGCGCGAAACGCACCACCTCAAAATCGACATCGACTTCGACCGCATCCTCACCATGATCTTCCCCCACACCTCCTGGGCGGACTCTTTCATGGACCACCTCGAAAGCCGCCCGTACCACCAAGACTGCAGAGCACGGTTGGACGACGCGTACACGGTGAGCATGAAGCTGCCAAAAAACGTCGACCGCATGCACATCGGACTCTCGACCAGCGCCAACGAGGGCGGCGCCATAGCGCTCGTCTTCGACGACAAGCGCTGTGCCCGGGATTGGTTGGCCAACTCGCCGCTGTGGGAGGCGCCGTGGGCAGGGCCAGCTAATGGGGAGAGATCGGCTGTGATCAGGACGCGATGGGCGCATGGCGATTTTGAAGAGCGCATGGGTATGCACCGCGGGACGCAGGCGAACGCGCATGTGCCGCCGGGGACGGTGCCCGTTGGCGCTCCGACTGCCCGTCGTGCCCATGTGATAGGGCTGGCGGAAGATCGCTATTCTCGTGATCCGTCCCCCCTTCCGGGGATGAACCCATTGGCGGGGATGAACCCGTTCGCGGGGAAGAAGCCATTCCGATCACCATGACGATTCCATGGCGTCTTGGTTTGGTAGTTTTGTGGATGAACGAGATAAAAGTTGCGGAATGGGAAGGGAATCGCGACTTCAGAAGCTGCTTGGTGTCAAGTCCAGGCGCGTCAAGTTGGGTACCTAGGTAGGTACCTATCTAGGGTTTGACCCATACGGGGTCGGTGTGTGGGAGTTGGATGGAGTTGATTTCCAAGCTGCATGAAGCGCTTGTATACGTATTCGCCAAAATCAAAACTAATAGTGCCTGGACCACTCGCTGTCCTTTGGCTCCCTCTTGCCGTTCGCGTAAAGGCTCTCGTACCGGTGGCCCATGACGCAACGTTCGGCACATTCCTTGATGGCACTCTCCTCCTGGGGCAGCCAGAATCGTTCGTTCAGCTCCCGCCTTACAGATTATCCACTGAATGCCCAGGCCCAAGGAAGGCAGGCATGGAACCCGGCAAGAGCATCGTCGGCCAGTCGTTTCAGGGGCTGGACAAGAGCTTGGTAGGCCGCCATTACCGTATCCCCCTCCTCAACAGTTCTGCTGTCGTAGTGTGTGAACCACTTGCCGCTTTTCATTTTTGCTACGATGAATCGTAAATTGATCCGGACAGGTTCACTTTGTGGTCCTGGAACCAATCGACGGTTTCCCTCCAGTCCCGCATCGCGGGAGAATAGTAGAGCAGCGGCTTCGGCGTGAATGGTGCGTCAAGAAAGGAGCAAACCGTGAAAAGAGCGCGGGTCCGGCGGAACGTCCATAGCCCACACGCTGTAACCGTGACACGGTTTGAGCTGTTCGCTATGCAGGTTGAATATGTAGGGGTGGCCGTTCCACGATGCCAAACCGAGATGGCGGTAGACACGGTGTCAAATGGTCGTAGGGAGGCGGAGAAGAGCGAGTAATGGTAGAGATGAGGATGGCAACGTCTGGCCGACGTCTTGTAGGTGCGCCATGCTGATTTAATTGCTCGCCTTCGCAACCTTCGTTTCTCTCCAGCTGCATTGATATCCCCTTCTGCTTTTCAAGACCCTAGCAGCTAACCAGCAACGTCCCAAATTGATCGTCTTTCTTCTCGCACCCCTACCCTGTCGAGAGCAAATACCTTTCTTTGTGTTTCTACACCCGCGCCCCGCGCTGATAATATTCGCCCTCTAATACCCGGGCAACTCGACAGTCTGTCGAGTGGCAGGCATCTCGGCCATTACTCCTTCGCCCGACATCTCATAAAGACGATCTGGCAGCATGCGCTCGTGTGGTTTTGTCGGTAGCTCATGGCTCTTTAGCCAATCAGTACCTGCCTCCCTGCCCATCCGCTGTCCCCTTTTCCGCCGCCACACAAGGAGAGCCGCGACGGAGGCTCCCAACACTGCCAGGGGTATTGTCACGCCAATCGCGACGGTTGCGCCAGTGGACAAGCCCGACTCGGAGCCGGTGCCGAGCTCAGAAGACGTGGGAAAATAGGTGGAGGCAGTAACGGAGCCCGTTGACGGGGGTACGAAGTCAGTCGCTTGGTAGACCATTTTGACACCGTGGGCGTAAATGAGCTCGGGAGAGGTGACGGTCTGTATTGTGGTGTATGAGGATTGTGGCGCTCTGGTTACCACAACTGGGACCGTCATCCCCGTAGCGGGGGCAGTCATGAAACATGGAAACCAGCCTATCACGGCATTGTCCTCGTCCCCGTACATACAGTGCATGTCGGGCATACTATCCAGGGTTGGACAACTGAATCAAGATTAGCCAAGGGTACCGAGGTAGCGAGTACAATCTGTGCATCACAGGCGTATTAGGGGAACAGTGCAAGGGAACCAGGATGGAAATGCACCAACCAAGTCACGGTAGTAATGGACGCAGCCCCCTGTGTATCTTGACAGGCCGTCCGGTAACCGCTTGGGCATATGAAACCCGGCGAGAAGAGGAAGCCCTTTGGGTCAGCAGTAAAGCCGGGTGGGAAACATGTTCCGTCTGTAGCCAACTCTAAAAGCCCGCGCACCGAAGTAAGACCAGTGCATTCGGACCCAGGTGGCGTAAAGGTTGTGGTGAGAGGTAGCAGCGGAAATGATGACACGGATTGCGGCCTTTCGCTCCAAGTTCTGGTAGAAGACGTCATTGACGCTGCAGATGGTGGACTTCTAGTTGACATGGTGAAGCTTTTCTGGCGGCCGCGGCAGCAAACATGTGTTTAAATCAAGAGTTGTAAATCAGGAGTGGGTAAAGTTCTATCACAATGATGGCGGCCCGGGCAATGCCTTTCTTTAAACGCCCTTCGACTTGAGCGCTACCCCGGGCCAAAGTTCTTGCTGTACATACCTCGCCGCGGCGGCTGCCGAATTTGATTGTTGTGTCACCGCACCGCGTTCCCGTCACAAATTGCAAGAGAGAGTGGTGCGTGAAGGGGCAATTAATGGCCAATCATGAGAGTGATGCCTGGGAAACTGTCAAGGGGTGCAGTGCTATTTCGAGTGCCTTGCAGCGGTAGGATTGGGGGCCCAAACCATGAATTGAACCAGTCTGATCCATCATCATCGGCCTCGTTTGACCCGACGGCAGCAACCTGGAATAATAGCTTCTCGCCCCCACTAAGGTCGTCTCTCGTCTGAAGTTTCCGTGGGGACAAATCGTCGGAACAAGCTTTCCTTTTTGTAATCCGCCATAGCCGTTAATTGGCCGAGGCTGAATCGATGGTTGCCCATGACGTTGGTGATGACGTTTTGGGCGAGAAGATCCAGAGGAATGCTGCTGTGGGGAAATTTTCAGCGCTTGGTTTCGGTTGAGAACTTGAGACCACTTGCCATCGGCACGCAACACAAACAATAAATAAAATATATCGTCGCGACTGCGGATTATTAAGATGAAAAGAATATTACTCCTCGCATTTATCCACGGATTTAAGGCAAGTCGCGTTTTAGTGTGTCAGTGTTTGAGATGCGTTTGCTGATTGTCGTGTTCACCGTTTTTCAGGGAAGCGACTTCACTTTCGGGGACTTCCCAGCTCATCTCAAAGAAACTGTCGCCAACAACCTCCCGGACCATGAGGTTGCCTCTGCCATCTTCCCCAAATATGAAACACGCGGAGAGCTGGCCCAAAGCACCACTGCTTTTCTCGAATGGTAATTGTTGTCCGCAACAAATACGCGATCCCAGGCTCTAACGCGAAGACAGGTTAAAAGAGCAAGTGATGGATTTGCGCAAGGCACACCTCGACAACCCCTGGCCACCAAACGACCGAAAAGTCGGCGTCATCCTAGTCGCACATTCCATGGGGTAGGCGGCTGATACATCATCACCAATAGAACCGTCGTTGCAAGCACTGACACCCCCCAGCGGTTTCGTCGCCACCGACAGCCTCTTCCGCATCCTCGACGAGCACCGCCAGAACCCCTCCCCCAACAACAACGCGCCCATCTTCCCCCTCATCCAAGGCATCCTGGCCTTCGACACGCCCCTCAACGGCCTCGCCCGCTCCATGTTCGTCTACGGCGCCTTCTCCAACTACCAAAAAGTCAGCCACGTCTTCAACATCATGACCGCGCTCTCCGCCGCGACCCCCGCCGCCCTGTCCCGCCTGGCCTCCAAGCGCGCCCTCTCCACCGCCACCAACCGCATCACCAAACCCCGCACGGGGGGTACCAGCCCGGCCTGGAAAGCCTGGCAGCTGATCGCCATGCGCACGGGCACCGTCGGCGTGATCGCGGCCGGCGGCGTCGCCGCCTTCGCCCACCGCCGGCAGATCCTCGAGGGGATGCGCAGCGTGCGCGCGCTCACCCGCGCCGACGTCGTGCAGGGCTATCAGCAGTCCGTCGACGCGGTGGGCCAGGGGCTGGCGTATGTGAACCGGGGGAATGTCGGGCGCAGTTTTGCGTGGCTGGCGGACCATTTTACGTTCGTGGGTGCGCTGCTGAAGCAGAATGAGTTGACGAGGCGGTTGGAGAGGTTGGCGGCGTTGAGGGGGGTTGGGGTGAGGGATGTGTATGTGTCGTTGGGGGAGAATGGGTATTGGAGTGGTGGGTATTTTGTGCCTGAGAGGACGTTTTGTGCGGTCCCCGGGAGGGAGGAGCCCGAGGGGAGGTTGTTTGCGAGGCATGTGGTGGAGGGGGCGAAGGATGAGATTGCGGCGCACGTGGGGTTGTTCAAGAGGGAGAAGAATGGGGATTATGAGAAGATGACGAATGAGGCTGCGAAGTTGGTGGTCGACTGGTTCAACGACGAGACGGAGCTCTACGATGATCCCAAGTTTCAGGAGCCGGCGCCGGCTGAACCAGAGGAGACTGAGGCCATTGCGAAGGCGGCGGATAGTGGCGAGATTGTGGAAACGGAGGCCGGGCTTACGGCAGCAACCGAGAAGGAGGCGGAAGAGGACGTCGAGATGGCCGCAGACGATGAGCAGGTTCCAGACGAGTCACCGATTGACATCGCCGCCGCAGCCTCGCTTGTCCCGCTGCCCGACGACATCGACAAAAACCTCTCGGGAGATGCCGATGGGGATGGGAAGGGTGACCAGAAGCGGGCCTACCTTCGCCATCTATTTGGCGTGGCCCAGCAGACCGGGACCAGTCTGCGGTCATACCTGCCGTCGAAGATACCCACTGTCGAAATTCCCAAGGTGTCAATGCCCGCCGTCAACCTACCGAGTATGCCCAACATGCCTAGCGTACCTAGCATGCCAGCTATGCCGAGCATGTCGGTGCCGACGAGGATGAATCCATTCTCCAAGGCGCCTACTGCAGAGACGACGCAAGCTGAGGGTTCAGCAGAAGCCACAAATGTTACGTCGACTGTCCCCGAACAGGTTGAGGCAGGAAGTGAGAAGACGGGCGAGGAACTCGGCGCCGCTCAGCAGTAAATGGTTGTTGCTGAAATTTGGGATCTTTAGTTTGGTCCTGTCGCGTTATCAACTTTGGTTTCATACGCTTCCATGTTTTCTTTTCTCATTTTTCTCCCCTTTATTTTCTCCACTTCAGGAGCAACGAAGAAGCAAATACACGACCTTGAGATACCCCATTGCGAATTGACCAACCAGCTGTTATCTCCCTCTAGGCATCGACGTAGTACATACATGCAAGCGCTACTACGCTTTACTAATTACAGTTCGGTATCGTTTTCTGTCAAGCGCGCTTTAGCCAAGAGGACGACGAACACCCCCCAAGCGGCGGAAACAACGCCATCTGGAAATGATGGACGGCAAACGTTGTTGCGAATCGCGGGGTGATTGGACGGCCCGCGGCCGTTCCCGCTCGAAAGATCCCGATCAGGAAGGTTGGGGATGGTGTTGTCCATTGGCTTGCCGGTGCTTGCGGGGTTGCGACCCGCACGTGTCGGATTCAGGGGGTTTCATGCCCCTGACGGGAATGGGAGGTCCCCCCACAACCTCTCCCGACGTGGCCGTGTCTCGCACCTTGACTGGATATTGGGGAGCTCGAGTTCTGAGAGGCTCACCGAGACTCGGTAACATCGCGCCGGCATTGGCTGCGTAGGCGGTAGTGGCAGGCGCTGAAGACCATTGGTGGGGGTGGGTAGTTCGGAGTTTGAAGGTTACGCATGCTGGATTGGAAGCTGAGATTGAGGATCGGCGCTCAGACAAGCGCCTCGCCGCCTTCCATTTATGGTAGTCTTATCGGAGTTGCAGCTTGGTGCTTCCCGCCCATCGGGGGATTCCGCCGCCCGGGACCCAGAGGATCACTACCTATTTATGACCAACTCCTGCCCCTGGACGAGTAATGGTTGACTCCAGGACCAAGGCCCACCCTCTTTTGACAACCAGAAGCAGACAAGATGAAGTCGTACATTCTCGGTTCCCTTCTGGCCGTGGCGGTCTCCGCCATTCCCATGCCAGCTCCGGCTCCGGTAGGTACGGCGACCCATGCATGTCGGATTCAAGCTCACTTACAGTGATAGCCGGGAATTCCTTCGGTTTCCACAGCCAGGAGCCAGCTGTCCGCCCTCACCGTCAAGGCCTCGTATGACGACGGCAACTACAGCCGTGAGAAGTTCCCCCACTGGCAGACTGCTAGCGGCTCCTGCAACACTCGGTATGAACCTTGCCATTCTCACTCAATTGCCCGTACCCTTCGAAACTGACGTATCGGGACTACCTAGGGAGTACGTTCTTAAGCGCGACGGCACAAACGTCGTGACCAACGACGCCTGCAGCGCCACCTCGGGATCTTGGTATTCGCCCTTCGACGGAGAAACCTGGACCGCCGCCTCGGACGTCGACATCGACCACATGGTCCCCCTCAAGAACGCCTGGATCGTAAGCCCCCCCTGCCCACTCCAACCCAACCCCTCTGATCTGATGATACTAACCCCCCTCCCCTTTCTAAAGTCCGGCGCCAGCAGCTGGTCGACGGCCAAGCGCACGCAGTTCGCCAACGACATCGACATCCCGCAGCTGTGGGCCGTCACGGACAACGTCAACCAGCAAAAGAGCGACCAGAGCCCCGACAACTGGAAGCCCCCCCTCTCGTCCTTCTACTGCACCTACTCCAAGAGCTGGGTCAACGTCAAGTACTCGTACGACCTGAGCATCACGTCGGCCGAGAAGTCGGCGCTTACCAGCATGTTGAACTCGTGCTAATTTGGGGGCGTTTGTAACTTGCGTGGGTTTTACTTGGCTATGGTTCAACACGGGCGGGTATGTAGCTGTGGTCGGTTAGCCCAGCCCAACAATGTTGGCAACGGAGGGCCGCCAGGCTTCGTCTGTCTGTTGCATGAGAAACGACGGCGGCATGCGGCATTTGTATATAGAAGGGTACCAGGGCAGAATGGGAATACGCGATGAGAAAATGTACATCACAGTACCTAAGCCTTGCACTTGTGACTTGTTAGGATGTTGAGGGGTCTCTGCGATGCGCCTTAAGAAGTGGAGTGGCAATTCTAGGTAATCAGACACCTAGTTCCTGATATTGAAGTGAGATTTGTTGACGTATCATAGAGGTAGTCATACGCAACGCGGTAGACGCGCTGCTTTTGGACGGGTATTCGAGTTTATAGAGGTACACAATGAGGTGTGCGTTAGCCAAGCTTCTGGCCTTTCTTCGGCTGCTGAATCTCCTTAAGGATGCTCTCGTAATTCGGGTAGACAATGCCCTTCAGCTCCATGTTCTTGATTTTTTTCAATTTCCCCTTCATCTCCGTTCCGATGGCCCCCGGGTTGTTTCGAGTTGCAACTGTCTTCCAGTACTCGTACTCCGGGTTCCACCCCTTGTCTTTCGGGTCGTGCCATGCTTGCAGGAGGATTTCTTTGAACTCGGCCTGGGCAAAGTCGATGAAGAAGGGCATATGCGTCCGCTTGTCCACAATCACATTGCGCGGGGCACAGTCGCCCATGAGAACGCCGGACGCATCAAGCTTATGGGCGAGGTTGACGGATGATTGAATAATGGAGGGCCACTTCTTTGGATCACTTGGTGCAAGTGGCGAGATGGGAAGGTCGCCGAGATTGTATCCGGAGATGCGTTCGAGCAGGACGCCTTTGAGTTCGAAGTATTTGCCCAGGTCCGCCGGCACATTAGGAACCGGAACTATGACGCGCACGTGGGCTAGCATTCTCGGTATGTATTCGCCTTGGAGGTGGCACAACCGATCGTAGGCCTCGGTTTCGGTCTTGAAGTATCCGTCACACTTTGCCCATAGCGCGGCTTCGAACTCGGCTTGACAGTCGGGCCCGGCATCATCAAGGAAGTGCCAGGGCTCTGGGGGGGTGAAATCTTCCTTTGACCTCCTCGCCAGCTCGCGAAGGAAAGGGGCCATCTTTTTCGCCTTCACGAAGTACTGAAAAGCAGTTTCAACTTCCGGCGTGTGAGCTACGTGCTTCCCAAGACATTCCCGAAGATCTCTACCGAGTCGACGGTCGTAGACTTTCAGGGCTGCCCGTATCTCGGAGCCAGACGCGGTCCGCACAGTGACGTCCATGACCGGGGACATGGTGATGGTGTAGACGGTGATCATCGTCGCCTGGACCGGTCGGCCAGCTGGCAGATTGCAGAAGCTCTTGAGGACATGAAGCTGCATGGGCGTGCCGTACGGGGGCGGGACGGCATTACGCCCGTTGCTGGGTCTGGACATCGTGTGAGTGATGCGGAGGTCAAAATTGAAGAATTACCACACGAGAGGAATGAAGTCTTAAGTACGAGAGAGAAATGCTGCTGGTACGAGGTGCCGGGGGTGATGGCATTCACTCACATTTCCAAATCATCCATGGTGACGGATAGCAGGGGTGGTAGAGAGGATAATATGGACAAAGGACCGCAGCGTGAAGCGATGGGGTTCTCGGTTTGGGCTGCCCAAGGGGCGTTGTTAGCATTCCTTCCATTTGGCGGTGAAAATTGAGTCTCAAATGGCTTGAAGTTTGAACTTACGATCAATGTGACGTATGTATTATCGCGGATGAGATGTGCCACTAGCACCGTTTCATAAGATGACAATATCACTGTGCCACGGTGTGTCATGTACCGGCTGTGACCCCGAAGAGCCTCAGAGTGCACTGTGGGTGAGAAGTGAAGCGGCACAGCTATGCGAGGCTATTTCGGGACGTCCAGTGGTCGTCTTCATTTTGACGGCGCGGGACTTGAAGCGATTGGCTGGGGCGCCTCCCCCCTTGGGCCCCTGTCGGCGACTCGGGCGGACAGGGCCTCTAAGACCTTAAGGCCCACCTACACAGTAAGTTCGAGACCACGAGACGACGGGCTTGATTACGTGTTTGATTCCGTCTTCACTGGCTGGCACAACTGGTGAGCCCGTCAGTTGTCTCAGTCTGGACTCATGCCCTGCCACACCCTGTCATGTTTCCATGCTCGTACTTTCTTAGTTGCACATACTACCTTGATAGTTTAGTGGCCTTGGCCTGCAAAAATGGGACTAGAAGGACAGACGATGGGCGGGGGGCTGAAGACATACGAAGGGCCCATGGCAACTGGGACATAAGCGCAGTATGCCGCCAGATGCCCTTTGGTTCAGCTCGTAATAAACATGCTTCATGATCACGAGTCCCGGAGGCCGGAGCTGTGGCTGGTTTCAAGCCTGCTTCGTCTTCTTTCGTGCGTCCAAGATAGACCATGACCGCGTGGACCGAATGTCTTGCGGCCGTCTCAGCGGTTCCTCGTACAGTCGTATGGGACCCGACGGCCGGTGATCCACGCAACGAAGATTCAAGGGCTTAGATGGCGAGGAGGGAGCTGGATCAGGAGTATAAAGGACTCGATCATGTCTGTCCATCAACATATTCTCAGACTTCATCACAGCCCACCTCACTCAGTACTGGTACAACCTTCCTAGCTTCACCAAACACCAAGCGCTACTACCTCTCGCTGGCCGGGACTTCACCCAACACTCCGTCTACTTTACCAGCGCAACCTATCCGGGTCACTTCTCCTGTTCTTTTGTTGAGATACCCCAATCCATTCATCACCATGTCTGAACCGTTTAGCTCGCAGCCGCTGGATAAGCGCGGTCTGCAACAAATGGTCATCTACTTGCAGGGCGCCACCCCGGACAATCTCAGCGCTTCCGAATGGGGCGTCAGTACGTGGCAGGCGGCGCACGGTGAAGGCCGGTCGGCGTCGTCGACCACCTTTCATATCGGGCTCCGGGTGGCCCAGGGGTCCTATTGGACTTGCATCCTTGTTCGCGGCCGTGGGGGGCGGGACTACGCCGTGCAAGGGACGATGCTCAACTGGGGTACTAGGGCGCCCAATTTGCCTAACGTCCTTCGGACGTACCAGCAGCAGTATTTCAAGTCGGGCGCGCCTGCAACTCAGACTCCCCAGCAGGACCCCAGCAACAACAATGGCGGTGGTGGTGCGGGTGGCAGTGGCGGCGGCGGCGGCAGCGGTGGTGGCGGCAGCTGGGAGAAGAAGGTCTGCAAGGACGACTACGGTGGATACTACTACATGGACGAGAGTGATGAGTACCACGCCTGCGACCCTCAGGGCAACCAGCTCAAGACAACCGCCACCTATGGCCCCAACCCTAACGGCATCATTCTGGTGTTCCTGAACTCTCGGCAGGAAGCATACCTCCTCTCCCGCGGCCAGCGCGTCCCGTGCCAGCCGCAGCGGGATTCCAAGACCCATCGCTACTTCATCCTCGATGGCAAGAACAGGAAGCGCAACGCTCAGATCTATGGTCCGTTGCCGAGGTGGAAGCGCAGCCGAACCCATGCCCCAGCCCAACCAGCTGCACAGCCCGCGCCTAGGAATCCCTCCTCCAAGACGCCGTCGTCCAAGAACCCCGTCGCGAGGCAACCTCTCCAAGCTGTCCAGTACATGATCGATCCCAGTGGCAGGAAATACTATATTGGGAGCGACGGTATGGCCCATTGGGCCTAGAAAGGCGACGTGACCTGGCGGTTATGAAGATGAATGTATCATCTGGAAGTGCTGGGGATGGGTTGGGGGTGGGTTGTGCGGGGATGAGGGTGGTTGAGCTGGTTCTCTCAGATAATTAGTGCTGGCTGCTGATGTCAATGCGTGTTGGGATACAACTTTGGCATTTGAAATAGACCATGCTGGTTCATGCACCATCATGAGGCTGGCTTCTGACATCTGACCATCTGGCTTTTTGACTGTTAGCGAATATGACGTTTTGAGGTTCAGCTGGCTTTTTCTTCGCTGTCCGCACTACTTCATTCCGATGCTTCAACGCGGCCCACGAATCTCTCTCTTCAATCTCAATTCTAATCCCTCTTTAACATTCATTGGTACTTAGGTACCTACCTAATCAACAATGTTAGCCACACCTCAAATCACCACCAACTCCACCGGGATCTCCTAGACCGGGGGACTATCGGGAGCCGTCTTCTTTCTTTCCGACCAAGTCGTCCTCAAACGCCCCTTCACCAAGGACGAGCGTTCCCAGGAACACCTCCGCGTGGAGCGCGCCATCTACACACGCCTGGGAAAACACCCTCGCATCACAGAATTCCTCGGCTCGCCGCGAGACAGTGACGCCATTCTCCTCGAACGGCTCCAACAACCCCTCCGCGACCGGCTGCTGGAACTACGAAACATGTAGCAATGCCCAACAGCCCAGCAGACAACAAAATGGGCCTTGCAGACAGCCGAGGGCCTCGCCCACATCCACTCGCGCGGCGTCAAGCAAGTCGACATCGCCACCTACAACGTGCTACTCGACCGCGACGAGAATGTGAAGCTGGCCGATTTCGCCGCGTCTTCGGTCTTCTCTCGACGGCTCTCTGGCCACCGTCGTGCCGGGGGTTCATTCTACGCATCCCAGGCTGTCGGTCACAACTCCGACGGTGCAGTCGGAGCTGTTTGCGTTGGGGTCGTTGTTGTACTACCTAGGTAGATTGAGACCATGCGGCGGCCTTTTCATGATCGGAGTGATGAGGAGGTGGTTGCTGACATTGGGGTGATCAAAGATGGTATGGTGCATATTAATGCCGGTGATGCAATGGGGGAGATAATTTGTTTACCAAGTAAGCTTAATAAAACGGGCAATGATTTCAGGGGGGCGACTCGCAAGCGGAGATTGAATAGAGCGTTTACTCGGCCCAGCTCCCGTGTGAATTCTCCGTGTTGCTGGTGATTCATTGGTGCCCTTGCACGCACGGAGAGAAATTAAAAATGTAATTGGCTGCTTGTTAAAATTGGCTGTACATATTTTCCATCCTTCACTGTTCCCGGCGGGTTCAAGCCATGCTCACTCTCGCCGACCCAACAAGGCACTGACATGGCATCACTTCTTCGCTGGGCTACAGGTTTATACCGTCGGGCTCCGTTACCTCCCAGGTCATTTGCCAACCTTCGTTATGAAACGATCCCCGAGAGCCTGAAGATCGAGGAAGAGACACTCCCAGATTACCTCCCACAACGGTTTTACCCGGTTCGTCTCGGCGAAGTCCTAGCTTCACGCTACCAGGTTGTTGCTAAACTGGGTTACGGTGTAACGTCTACAGTTTGGTTAGCGAGGGATCTCAAGTTTGTCATCCCGCTGGCCCCATATGCCTGATTGGACCTCTCACTGCTGCTGACAATCCATGTTGTAGTCAACATCGACATGTTGCTGTCAAGGCCTTTGTCCGTGCGGCCGCCATGGGTTCCCGACTCAACCATGAACGGAATGTCTATCAGCGTATTAACAATGGACCCCGATCCCACCCTGGGCGAGACGCCGTACGCTCATTGCTCGACGCCTTTCAGCTAGAGGGCCCTGATGGCGAGCACCAGTGCCTCGTGCACCCTCCTCTTTGGGTAAATCTTCAGACATTCCTCGATTCGAATCCGGTGGGGAGACTGCCCAATCCAGTCCTAGCCGTAGTTCTCTACCGTCTATTCCAGGGCCTAGACTACCTTCACAGTGAATGTGGCATCATCCACACGGGCAAGTCTATGTACCCATCTTCCCCAAACCCAGCGTGACGACTTACACGGAACCCTCCAGACATCAAGCCGGACAACATCATGTTTGGCTTCAATGACGATTCGCCTCTGGCAGAATTCGAACAGGCCGAGCTGGACAGCCCTAGCCCTCGCAAGGAAGTGAACGGAAGGGTTATCTACGTGACTCGGCAGATACCAATGCCCAAGTCCCTTGGACCGCCAGTCTTGTGCGATTTCGGGGCTGCTGTTTTTGGAGACAAGCTCCACGACGATGATGTCCAACCTGACCAGTATCGGTGCCCGGAAGTTATCCTTGAGATTCCATGGAGTTACAAGATTGATGTTTGGAACATCGGGTGCTTGGTAATACCGATTCTCTCTTTGCATATGGACGTTACTAACGTTAGGCAAGGTCTGGGATCTTTTTGAGGGCGGTCATCTGTTCCATGGCACTGATCCCGAACATGGCGTCTATCGCGGAAGGGCTCACCTTGCTGAGATGATTGCTCTCCTGGGGCCACCCACCCCTGAGCTTATCAACCGGGGAAACCTGAAGGCCAAGTTCTTCTCAAAGTCATGTGAGTGACCACCCTTCGTGCGCCGACGCAAAGAAACACGGTCGAGGTTCATGGTATGACTGGTCCTTACTAACCTCACGGCATGATTAAAGGTGAATGGAAAGCAGGGATCGAGCCCTTGCCCCCTGTGTCACTAGAGAAATTAGAGATGACTTTGGAGGGCGCGGATAAGCAGCTGTTTCTACAGCTCATGAAAAAGCTGCTCCAATGGGCCCCGGAAGACCGCATGGCGCCAAGAGAGCTCATCAAGGATCCGTGGGTAGTGAAGCATCTCTTCGGTTGAGTCCGAACTCGTGTGAGCGGCGTGAGGGCTATTCGTGCCTACGGTTGGCTTACCCATGTAATACTATGTATTATATGGAGAAAAGGGACTAAGATCAGTCCGCTCAGAGCCTCATGGCCCACCTCTTGACGTCGGCAACTCGTTAATGCTGGATGTGTGTTCACGACGCCCGGGGACTTCCCTTCGCTCTTCAACGTGGCCAGTGGCAGCATGATGATTCGAGAAGGCGAACGTGTTCCGCTTGGACTTGTTGGCGCAGCAAGTCGGCAGTTAACGCTTATGATGCCAATAATTATCTAGGTAGTTATCGAGTTACGGCATACTTTCTCACCCACCAACTAGTCCGACGTTTCCGCCGCCGACCGGCCCACGCGCACATTAACCCGTTGTACAGACCAGTTGGGCCTGGCAACGCCCCGGCCGCGCCGACCACTCTCATCGCCATGGATGGGCTCAGGTTCGCCCACGTCTGCCCTGTCAAGCTGTGGCAGGATCTCCCCGGGAAAGTTGCTCCGATCGGCGGGGGAACCGAGGACGACGATGGCATCGCAGGGGTTGGGCTGGAAAGAGTTGGTGATCGTGGCCGGCTCCGTCATGATGACGAAAAGGTCGGTGCTCTCGTTCGGGGCAAGCTGGATCGGTGCTTCCTCATCCTCAATCGGGTAGATCCTGGAGACCTTCCAGGACGGTTCCAGATCGAGAACCTCGACGTATACGGGCCGATATCCCCGGTTCGTCACCCGGATCATAACGCTTTCGTTGTCTCCGACCTCATTTGGTCTTCCTGACGCGAACGGCTTGACGCCCGTCTCACCCACAGGACCCTCATCCTCCATGAACGTGCGCGGCTCCAGAGGCTCCTCTCCTGCGGGGAGCCATCCCAGAACTTGAACCGATATTCCGCTACCGGCTGCCGAGCCAAGGCCAGACGCCGAGTTGGATAGCTGCAAGAGGTTATAATACACGGTTAGATGCGCCAGATACGGCACTAATTTGTCCGCCGAGTCGATTTCTACGACGGCCCTATTCATCGTCGTGTCTGGTTGGAATCTGATGGCGAACCGGTGGTCTGACTTGACTTCGACGTCAAAAAACGGCTCGCGAGTGTCTGCGATTTTGACGAGCCTGCCCTCTCGTCTGATCTTCGCCTCAATCCTCTGGGCATCTGCCACAGACGCTCCGGACTCCGCTGCCAGCACGACACGCACCCCCCTCGGCGCCATGACGCGACGGTACAGAATATCGCGGACACTCACGGCCTTGCAACCGGCCTGGATCTCGGGCGCGTCTCGATCCCCACCGTCGGGCACCGTCAGCACGCCCGTCGAGGTGAGGTCGTTCACCTCCTCCACCTTGCACATGGCCAGTTCCCCGTGGTAGGAGACAAGGTCCGTGAACTCTCGGTCGGCGGGATACAGAGCGAACCTGTCTTGTTCGTGCACGCCGTGGGCTGTGCCGACGTTGAGCGTGATGCGGACCCTGACCCCGCCGTCGGACACGCGCTCGACGTTGGTGACTGCCGGAACGTGCGGTTCGACCTGACCCGTGCTAAAGAAGGACCGGTTTTGGCGGCCGCCGAGGACCGGATCCTGAGGGGAGTCTTGATCGCGGTGCTCCGCCACCTTCTTCGCGACGAGGTTATACACCTCGCGGAAGCCCAGCTGGCCCAAACGCTCCGAATTGGCCGCCATGACGTTTCCGAACCAGGCACTCATCAAGCCGCGGTCCTTTCCATCGTAGGTAGTCTCCTGTGCCAGCTGGTTGGCGCGGCAAGCGGCGAGGAAGTCGATCCCCTTGGACGAGGTCAGCCAGTGGCGCATGGTGGTGGCGCCGCGTCCGGTCCCGGTCGGCGGCGGCACCCAGGCGGCATGCAGGGCAGCCTCGGGGGCGATGGGCTCCCGCTCGACAAGGGAGGCGGCGGGGATGTCCACGCCGCGGACGCGTTTGCGCCCGCGGACGGTCCCGGCCGAGTGGCAGCAGTCCAGCACGAGGGTTACCACGGCGTCCTTGTCGGCGATGGACTTGAGCAGGCATGCCATCTCCACGTCGCGGAGGAGGTTTGCTCTGCGGCGCTCGGTACCTTCGTCGGGGCCGATGAGAACGAGTCCTTCGTCGATGCGGTTCTGTTTCAGGCCCGGAAACTTGGTGTTGGCGCGCGTGCCGTGGCCAGAGTAGTGAATGTAGACAAAGTCGCCGGCCTGAGCCTCCTCGGCAAGTTTGTTGAAGGCGGCAACGACATTTTCCAGCGTCGGGAGCGTCGCGGGGTCGGCAGCGGTTGGGGGGTTCGGGGATGTGAGTTTGACGATGCTCGTAATGACGCCGGGCATGCTTCGCAAAAGCGTGTCTGTGGCCTCGACATCGCCAACGCAGCCGTAGAGGTTCGTGGTCCCGCCATAGTAGTGATCGACACCAATCAACAGCGCGGATCCTCTCGGGGCTCGTTCCGGCATCACGTAGTCGACGGCGTGAATCGCCGAGTTCCAATGATTTCGACTTGGGGTTCTGAGGGAGTAAGTTTGAACTCTCCTTGCGGGCTGTAGCGGAGCGATAATGGCGAGGAATCCAAGAAATCAGGAGTCCTGGCTGGGGTTTAAAACAACATGAGGCTATAGGGTTGACACTCTCATGGGCCCCCGTGATACCTCGACCTCGAGCACCTTCCGAAGCGGGGTCACTAAAACACAGGCTGGCACGCCTATCCATCAACTCCCTCCATTGGGCCCAGCTCGTGGCGGTATTGATGCCCAACCTCTGTCTCAAATGAGTTTTTTTCTTCGACCGGCAGCCCTAACGACACTCCCCAGGGCAGAAGCAACATCGCAGATCTCTGGCACAGAAGTAACTTGAGTGCAAAGTCCACTACAAACCGGACCTGTCCTTGCTGATCGTTGTATGCATAGGTGACAGCCTAGAGCAGGACGCGGATGTCTTGACTGCCGCAAAGACGCATTGGGCGGCAACGGCGGACGGTATCCAGGTACCTACACGTAGGTACCTCGCTTATGGGGCAGGTCGGCTAATGCTTTGCTGTCGGCGAGTGACAGCGTCCCGCTTCGAATAAAGAGAGTTAACCGCGGTAGCCAGTCTCTATTGTGCTTAAGTATTCACGCCCTCGGGTCATTGCACGACGCCTGACGCGCCATCCCATCGAGTCTCGTGTATGCACATGTCCCCGAGATAGGAAAATTCACCTGTGCCGATAATCAGAGTACTCAGATAATTAATATTCTCCCGCTTTGCGCTCTCAAAGTCCACTCCCGGTGCCACGTATTTTATTATCTGTCAAGAGAGAAATTGACGCGAAACCACAGGTACCAACCAGGCATGGATACCCTGAGCCGGATTGTTGAAGATGTTCGGAAGGCTGTAGAGCATCTCAAACAACAGCGGCAACAGACGTCTGCAAACATTGAGCTGAGTACCGTCATGACGGCGGCGGGGGAGGTCTTGGACGACGAACTTGACAGGCTGTCACCCCATTCGCCCGCGGATCCTACCGTACAATGGGAACCACTCAACCGACTCATCGAAGCGGGCGAACTCATCCTGTCACTTGTGCCGTCGAATCATCGACTCCGATTCGTATTTTTATGCAACCTCTCGGCCAGTCTTGCGCGTCGGTTCGACCTCATGGCGCCTGCGGGAAACCCAGACTGGAAGGATCTCGACCGTGCGGTTGACTTGGCAGCTGATGCTGTTTCAGTGGTCCATGGGGAGGATGTAAGGCACCGCTGCGTTGTTCTATACCGACTCAGTAGGGTGTTGGAAAAAAGGGGTATGTATAGCAGTAACGTCAAGGACATCGAGCTTGCTTTGCAGGCAGCCGACGAGTCTGCTACCCACCTGGGCGTGGCCCAGGACATGGCATTAGACTGTCGGGTGCAAGTCGTCAAATTGCTCACCATGTTGTTCACTGCAACGCACGGTATGAACTTCATTGAACGGGCGGTGGCAGTGGCCCAGGAAGCGGTCGACGCCATGCCCAAGAGGTGCGATCAAACGGACGAGTCGGTTGTCCATGAGCGGCAGCTTGGGCTGAATACGTTAGCGAGGGCGTTGGGCATGCGGTTTGAGGCTAAGGGGGCAGTGGAAGATCTGGACCGCGCTATCGCTCTGCTCGATAACTCCTTGCCATCGCTCGGGGCAGAGGACCCCAACTTTGTTATTGGTCTAGACTACCTTGGCATTCTCCTGGGGACCCGTTTCGAGCAGCAGGGTGATATCGCCGATCTCAACGACGCTATCCAGTGGTCCGAGGTCGCTGTCAAACGGGCGCTCAGCTCAGATCCGGACCGACCGAGAAAGCTCCAGAACCTTGCCGATCGCCTCGCCGAACGCGGTCAATATACCGGGCAGGTTGCTGATATCGTACGGGCCATCGAATACGCCCAGGAAGGCTTACAAGATGCACCACTCAATCATGGGGAGCGGGCCAAATGGCTGGGTAACCTTGGAGCCTTCTTTGGTATGCGATATAGGATAACACAGCCGGAGCCCGATAGAACGGATCTTGCGCAGGCAACCAAGATTACCTCTGAGGCAATCGACTTGGCACGGAAGCGAGGTGACGTCGTTCTGCTTGGCTCTTTGGCCAATACGCTCGGGAATATCCTCCGTTACAAATACGAAGCGGGAGATCACGACGATGCCACCTGCCTCGACCGGGCGGCAGAAGTGCTTGAGGAAGCCCTGGATCTTCTAGGACCAGACCCCGAGCAGGCCTTCTTGTACCATGGCCTCGGTGAGACGCTTCTACTGCGATACGAATACGGCGGCGCCGTCGAAGATGTGGGCGGCGCGATTCAAGCGTATCAGCGAACTTTAGACAGCGAGATAGGCCCGCCAACGGTCCGGATCAACGCTGCTGTTAGGGCTGCTGAACTGTTAGGCCTCCTTGGTCGTTGGGCTGAGGCTACAAACTCCTTGGAGCGGGCGGTCCATTTGCTCCACGTGCTGACTCCGGGGCTTCTGCAAACCGAGAACAAACAACAACTAATTCGCCACTTCTCGGGTGTAGGGGCCGCCGCCGCTGCCGCCGCGCTCAATGCCGGCAAGGATCCGGGTCACGCCCTCGGGTATCTAGAACTCGGGCGCGGTATCATATCAGGGTTTCTGCTAGACATGCGTACGGATACCTCGGCTCTGAGACAGGCGCATCCAGATCTCGCAGACCAGTTCTTACGGCTAAGCTCCAGACTGGCTGGCCGCCCTAAACTCCAGCGGTATGATCGAAAGACTGGGGGCCAACCTCTCTTTCAAGAAGGGCCGATGGCTGAGTCATTTGATCCCAGCAAGGAACGTTGGCGACGCGCGGTTGGTAGTGAGATGGAAGCCCTCCTCACGGAGATCCGCAGCCAGCCTGAATTCGAGCGCTTCCTGCTCCCGCCAACGGTCGAGCAGTTAAAGGCGGCAGCTGACCCGGATCCTATTTTCGTCGCCAACGTGTCGGCATTCCGCTGTGATGTGTTTGTCGTCGAGAGTCACCAGATTCGGGCCGTGCCGCTACCCCATCTTTGCCAGGAGAGGATTATACAGGAGAACCACAGGGTCCAGATGGGCTCGGGGTCGTTGTCGGAGACGTTAAAGTGGCTCTGGCATGCACTAGTACGTCCGGCTCTCGACGGGCTTGGTTTACACGGTAACGTCGTCCCGGAAGGCACCAATCACGCCGCCGTGGAGTGGCCACGCGTGTGGTGGGTGGCTGTCGGGCCCCTGAGCGGACTGCCGCTCCATGCTGCTGGTGACCATGGCTCTCACAACCAGGAAACGGCGCTGGACTGGGTCATGTCATCCTACAGTTCATCTATCAAGGCATTGATCGCGGGGCGAACTTCACAACCACTACCGCCATCGACCTCAACCCCTGGTCGCACGGTGCTGATCTCGATGCCGAACACCCCTGGCCAAGATCATCTCAACTTTACTGACCGCGAGGTAAACATGCTCACCGAGCTGTGCCCGTCCATGCAGCTAACTCCAGAACGGCCACCGAGTCTTACCAAGGACGACGTCCTAGGGCAGCTTCGTGGCTGTCGCGTCTTCCACTTCGCGGGCCACGGCATTACGGATCCCGGGGACCCCTCCAAAAGCTGTCTGCTGCTGAATGACTGGGAGACACGCCCGCTGACAGTGGGTGACCTGCGCGAAGAACGCCTGGTGGAGGAGGTCGCACCAGCCAGCGCGCCGTTCTTGGCTTACCTCTCTGCCTGCTCGACAGCGGCCAACGAGAAACTTGCGCTCACCGACGAAGCCATCCACCTGGTTAGTGCATGTCAGCTGGCCGGCTTCCGGCACGTGGTTGGCACGCTTTGGAGTGTGTCAGACGTCTTCTGCGTCGACGTGGCAAGGCGCTTTTACGAAGTGCTCCGCGACGAGGGTGCCACCGACGTCGCCGTGTGTCGCGCGCTGCACCTAGCCATGCGGGAACTTCGGGATATCAAGGCTGAGAGGAAAGGTGAGAAGGGAGTGACGCTGGATAACAGCAATGGGCTGGATAGAGGCGCTAGGGTTGCTGGTCCAAAGCGGCACAACCTGTTATGGGTTCCATATGTTCATTTTGGAGTTTGACCAGACCTGGGCGTACCGTCTTTGCTCGTCCTGCACTGCAGACTTCTATAAAATAGCAGAAGAATGATGTTACCGAAAATCACTCTGGCTCATCTATGGCGTACCAATCATCCCCAACCATCTCAAGTCCGACTGGATAACTTTCTCCCGTCTCGTCATCATCGGCTTCAAACACCTCCTCGCCGCCGCGCCAACGCTTCTCCGGCTCCTCGCGCGAGCCACAGAAGCCCTTGCGAATCTTGACGCCAGTAAAGAAGATGACACGCTTCTGGTCGGTCCAGGCAGACCAGCCACTACCAGCGGACCCGCGGTGCCAGGAAACTTTGGGGCCGGCCTTTGCAACGCCGGCAACGGCCAGGTCACAACCGATGACGACGCGGTTATCGGCACTTTGCCACGCGTTGATATGTATGTCTGTTGACGCGTAGGTCCAGGTGGCGGCGCAGACACCGTGCTCGCAGACTTCGGGGTATCGTTTGAACAGCTGGGCCGCGTGGTGCCGAATCCAAACGGCAAAAGGGTCGCGGAAGTCAAACCCCTCGGTCACGACGTCGGCATCGCACATGAGGACTGCGCCAAAGTCGCCAGCCGTCGAGTACTGAAGCACGCCGCCCACGTCGAGCGGCAGGCCCAACGCGGCGGCACCAACCCCCGCCTCGAGATCAATGCTGGTTTCGGCCACGCCGCTGGCCGTCAGCGGGCCGAACTTGCGTACGTCAGGCTCTGCACGCTGGAGTGGCCCAAGAGGCTCAAACCCGGCCGCTTTCACAGCCGCGGCGTCGGTGAGATCGAGTATGGGGTGCCAGCGTTGGTACTCGTCAAGGAAACCGAGCATACCAGGCCGCAGCCGCGAGAACGGCGCCGGCTCGTACAACGCGTAGCCGAACCGGTGCCGCCGCATCGCTTCCCGGTACCGGGTGGCCATGCTCTCGTCGGCTTTCGTCATGGTAGGTGACTACCTAGTTGTGCAGACTTCTAAACGATGGTTACTTGGAACAACCGGAGAGGAGAAAAGGGGGGGCGGGCCTGGGTTCGAACTGGAAGTTCGGCTCGGGTCTGGAATTTCAGCTGTCAAAGTTGTCTGTATCCGTTCACCGGCGGCAATAATAAGGTAGGTAGCTAAGGCGAAACGAGACTTGTGACGCATTTCCATGCCGATCGCTGCGAGCTGTGTCTCACCACACGCGTACAGTTGGGCAGCAATTGTGTTGCGGTCACACTACCCCATCCCCCATAAGACGTACGCCGGGTCGAGGCGCATATGCAATGCGACTCAAGCCTACGCGGAAGCGCATGTCGCGCCTGTCGCGCCGGGCGCCACGGGAGGTGCCGGATTCGCCATTGCGCTACAACACAAAAGACACGGTATCCGGTTTCAGCTTGTTATCAAGATTAAACCTAAGGGTAAACGCGGTTCTCAGGGGATCACCACCCAGCTTGGTGCGAAATTCCCACGTTTTCCTGTTCTCTCATATCCTTTTGTTGCTGAACCCAACGGTTACCAAGCAACGCTCTTTCTTGAACTATCAGGAATTAGGAACAAACAAAATTAACGTCACGCAGCTCCTAACACCAGGGGCAGTATAGGTGGAGGGCCATTAATACCAAGCCAACTTCGTCATGTCTACAAAGAAGCCCTGAGCCTCTCCACACCTCATCTATCATTTATGTCGATGGAATACTTTGTAGAAGACCCCCTAAGTCTTGCTAATCGCGGGCAACACCAGCTTCCTCCCCCCCCTCCACCAGTCCTCCAGATACGTCCCAACCAGCGGATTAAGCCCCCTCTTCCTCGCCTCCTCCAACCACCTCTCCATCTCCCACTCCTCCACCGTCCTCCCAACCCTCCCACTCAAAAACCCCGCAAACTCCCCCGGCTCAACCTTTTCCCCATCACCGTAATGCTGAAACACCACCCTCCCACCCCCTCCTCCCCCCTCAGACTCACTCAGCGCCAGTGGCACCACCACGGGCACCGACCCAACCACACCCCTCACAATCTCCCCCGCCACCTCCTCCACCCCCGCCAGATCCAAAACCCCCTTCACCCGCCCCTCCCCATCCCCATCCCCATGCCCCATCCTCGGCACAGCGCCCATCTCCCCGCCCATCTGCAACAGCGCACCCACGATATCCGTCGCCGGCGCGCCGTGCAGGGCGAGGGATACCGGCCGGTGGATGTGCACGTGCAGGGTGTTGTGTAGCGCGGCTAGGCGCTCGAGGAGGGCTTCGCTTACCCATTTGGAGGCTGTGTAGCCGTCGGTTTGGGCGGCGTGGGGAGGGGGTGGGGTGGGCTGGAGGGAGATGGGTGGGAGGGGGGTTGAGGTGGTGGCTGTGTTGGGGGGGGAGAAATGGGCGACGGAGGCGGTCGAGATGAAGTGCAGGGGTATGGGGGTGGGTGTGGGTGTTGTTAGGGCCATCTCGGCGAGGGTTCGGGTGGAGAGGACGTTGGGGGCGCGCAGGGAGGCGTAGGTTTTGAGGAAGCTCACGTCGGCGCCGTTGTGGATGATGGTGTCGCATTCTGTTGCGAGTTGGCTGAAGGTTTCTTGGGAGAGGCCGAGGTAGGGGTCGCCCAGGTCGCCGGAGTGCTCGACGATTTTCGGGGATGAGAGGGCGACGTGCCTCGGGCGCCCGGACGGGTCACGGCGGATGGCGACGCAGTGGATGGTGCCGACGCGGGACTCGGCGATAAGGTGGGAGAGGAGCTGCGTTCCGAGGAACCCAGTGGCGCCAGTGAGCAGGACTGTTAAGCCGTCTGGCTGGGGGCCGTTCGGGTTATTGCGTTTGAGGTGCGTCGAAGGGGCGACGAGTCCACTCGCAAGAGATTCGACCTCACTGGGCCAGTCCATGTCTAGAATGCCAAAAGGCGGCATCGTCGGGGTATGCTCTAGTAGTGCCGCCATGCCGGAGAGCGAGCTGGACCGGAAAAGCTCGGGCAGTGGAATATCGGCGCCGAAGCTTGTCTGCAAAACGGCTTGAAGATGGACGAGAAGCAGTGAGCTGCCCCCTACGCGGAAAAAGTCCGACTTCGGGCCGAGGGTACCAGGACGAACGGCGGGAGGAAGGACTTGTTTCCAGGCCTCTCTCACCCGTAGTTCAACATCCGTCAGGGGGTGGTGTCCCTCTTCCTCCGCACTACCCCCGAAAGTCCAGCCATCTGGGATAGGGAGAGCGTCGATGCGCCGACGGTCGCGTTTGCCATTCACCGTTATTGGTAGCTCCGCGACTGGGACCATCAACGCGGGCCGCATGTACATTGGCAGAGGCAAGCGGTCGACCACTTGCGCGAGTGATCTGGCAATGGAGGCTCGCTCCGCCGTTCGCAGCCCAGGGCTGAGAATCACAAAGGCGACCAGCAAGCTACCGTCCCGCAATGACAAAGCCGCGTCGCTGATTGTGTCTGACCCGGCGGTCCGTAGAATAGCAGCCGCCACCTCATCGAGCTCAACCCGCACTCCGTGGATCTGGACTTGGCTGTCTCCCTCGATACGGCCGAGGAAATGTAGCGTGCCGTCATGACTTATGCGCCCCAAGTCTCCGGTGCGGTAGAACCGTTGATCTCTCAGGCGGAGCCTCTTCGCAAACCCAGGCGTGACGAAACGTTCATGTTCCTCAACAGAACGGTTGACGTACCCGCGCGCGACCCCCTGTCCGCCGATGTAGATTTCGCCTGGCCATCCGCCAGGGACCGGTTCCATGTCCTCACCAACAATGACAATGGAGTAATTAGTCATAACCAGGCCCATGTGCGGGTCCTCCATCGAGCTCGCAACCGCACGATAATCGATGGCGCCACGAGTGCAGGATACGGTCCCCTCGGTCGGACCGTACGCGTTGACGAGCCGCAGCCGAGGTAGATCCAGTGAAGCGAAACCGGCGGCATGGTTTGCCGTAAGCTTCTCCCCGCCGCTGACGGCTATACGCCAAGTAGAACACCTCTTCAGCGTCTCTCCCGCGAACGTGAGGAGAGCGGCGTACTCAGACGGCACGCCGACGGTACATGTGACGCCCTCGGCTACCATGATGGCGGCTAGCGCTGCAGGGTCCCCGCGAGCCTCCTCCGGCGCTATTACCACAGTCCCTCCGTTCGCAAGCCCACCGAATATCTGCTCCAGCGAACAGTCAAAACCCAACGATGACTGCTGAAGTACGACCTCCCGACCGATGTTGAGCATGTTCCGTACGGCACACAGCTGATTAAGGAGACTAAAATGCGTTAGCAGCACTCCTTTAGGCCGCCCTGTCGAACCACTGGTATAGATGGCGCAAGCGGATCCGTCCGCCGTCGCCAAGATATCGACTCCCTCTGTAGGCTGTTGTCCTGATCCCGGGGGTTGTGTTAAGCGGCCAAGATCAAGGAGCGCCGAGCCACGTGCCTGATCTCCGAGCTGGCCGACCGCAGCGAAGTCCTCATGGCCCTTGTATACCAATACCCGGGGCTGGCAGTCCGCGACGATTAATCCTAGGCGCTCAATGGGATTGCGTCGGTCCAAAGGCACGTAGATGGCCCCCAGACGCATAATGGCAAGCATGGCACACAACGCCTCGGCCGAAGCGGCAAGGTAGACGGCGACGAAGTCCCCAGCACGCACACCGCTGTGTTGCAGTGAGTGACTCATCTGGTTGACTATTTGGATCATGGCCCCGTACGTGAGCGGTACGCCCGAACCATGCTTGATGGCGACATCGTCTGCGTGCTGGGATGCCACCTGATCGACACAATGAACAAGGCTACGCGGCAGTTCACCCGAATGCAGAGTGGGCGCGCACCCGAGACGGATTGCCGTCAGCCGGTCTGCGTCGTCCACGAGGTTGAGGCTGCGAATCGTGGGTGGTGCAGATATCCCACTGCCGCAGTCGTCGATCGCGCCCTTGACCAAGCTGGTGAACGACTTGGCCAGCATCCCAGCATCGACATCCGAGTAGAGGTAGCTCTGCACCCCCAAAGAGATCCAGACCCCGTCTGCGTGACCGATCTCGGTAATGTCCACTTGGAGGTCAAACGGGTTACGGGCCACGACCATGTCAGTCCACTCAACCTCGCATCCATCATCCCACATAGAACGCGTCGGTCCATGGCCCATGCGGTAGTTTATGGCGGCCTGAAACAGCGGATGGTGTGCCTCCCTGGGAACGCGGAGGTGGTCGATCACCGTATCAAACGGCGTGGCAGAGTGTGCCATGGCAGAAAACACCATATCGCGTGTTTGCGATACCAGCTGGTCAAACCCAGAGTACCCGTCCAGCCGGAAGCGCAGCGCAAGCATGTTCAAAAAGCACCCGATCGTGTCGGTGTTGCCGTGAGGGCGGTTGGAATCGACGATGCCGATGCAAAGGTCGGAAATGTCCAGCCACCGAGACAGAAAGGCCGCCAGGGCTGTGAGATACAGGTGGAACGGCGTCGCGCGCAGCTGGGCGCACTTAGCCCTGACCTGCTGGGCGAAGTCCGCACCTAGCTTGACCTGAAAGCTGTAGGATCCGTAGGCGTCGAGGGGTTGCTTGCGGTGCTTGGTCTTAGCGAAGGGAAACAGGGGCAAGGGGGCCGGTCCGTCGCGATGGAGCTCTTGCCAGAACGCGATGTGTTTTTGAAGCGTCGCGGGGTCGGCATACCCTTCGAGAGATGCTTCGGCTAGATCGATGGCTTGTAACGACGGGGGTGCTAGGTCCTGGGCGCCTGAGTATGCGGCCTCTAGCTGGCGAAGAAACACGACAAGGCTAAGCCCATCCATGACGAGGTGGTGGTAGGCAACGATGATGATATGTCGGTTCCTAGTTTGTGGTAGTACCGTGACCTTGACCATGTCGCCGTCCGCCAGGTTAAACTCGTGCTTGCGCATCCGGTCCAGCTCAGCCTGAAACCGAGGAAGTCTGCCAGGTCGGCCAATGCGATGTTCAAGTACGCAGCCGCCGTTCTTTTTGACTCTCTGGCGGCCTTTTCCCGAGGACTGATCGAAGAAAAAGCAGGTGCGGAGGGATTCATGCATTTGTACAATCTTCCCCAGCGCATCTTTCAGTCTGTTGATATCGAGGGTTCCGTAGACCCTGCCGGCGAGTGCACAGTTATACGTCGATTTGTCGGCCAGATATCTGTCCAAGAAGAGCAGCCGACCCTGGCCAGGGGAGAGGTTCCCCTCCCGGATATATGTAGGTGTTGCTTCTGGCTCAGCCAGAGCATGGTTGCGCGGCTCGTCGTTGGTATGCCCCGATGTCTCTTTTAGAGGTGCAACACCAATGTCCGCGGCTTCCGGGTCAAAGCTGACCTCATCATCTCCGGCAACAGCAGCAGCAACTGGTTCGGGTGGCGTTGGAATGTGCAGCGAAGCTGATGATTCCGAGTAATCGGGATCTGTTACAACCGCCGAGGGGGTTGGAGTGGATGTTGACGTGACACAGTTCGCACCCTCTGTTTCCGAGGATGTAGCGCCCTCCGGCTCCGTGTCCGGCAGCTGTCTAAACAGTTCCGCGCTCAAATTCTTGACTGACGCACTCGCCAGGATCCCGAGCGCAGCCATGTTGACGCCGAGTTCCTCGGCCATCCACGACCGCAGCTGAATCGCTACCAACGAATCTACACCGAGCGACAGAAGCGGCACCTGGGCATCCAAAGTCCCAGAAGGTATTTGCAGCGCTTTTTCCAGCTTTTGCAGCAGACCGGACTCCAAGACGCGCAAGGCGGCATGACCATCAGCCCCGGCGTCAGAAAGTTGGCGCCGGATACTGGGCTTGTTATCAACACCGATCCCTCCTAGCTTCGAACCCCCGGAGCCAGGGTCAATGCTACTCCTGACCAAATAATGCGACATCCTCGGTTGGTTGAACCAGCCCGGCCTCCGTGCCTGGTCTGGACTCGAAAGGTCCCAGAAGCCGATCCCGGTCATGATATCAGCCTCTTGCTCAAGATTTCGTGAACCGGCAAATACTGCTTCGGCGAACATGGTGTGGAGGTCAGATTCTGACAGCGGCTTCGTGTTGTGCTTGCGAGCGAGCTCACCAGCCTCGTGGGGGTTGGACGAGCGGGTAAGATACCCAATATCTGCGAGGGCGCCGATGTCGATGACGGAAGCGGGCGCACCTCGACGCCTTCGCTGTTGGGCTAAACCACACATGAAGAGGTTGGCAGCCCCATAGTTTGTCAGGCCGGGAACGCCTAGCACGCTAGAGGCCGACGAGAGGAAGATGAAGAAGTCGAGGTTGTCGTGGGCGCCAAAGACGGCTTCCAGGTTGAGGGACCCTTGCACTTTTGGGCGAAGCGCAGCTTCGAAATCATCGATTGACATGTTCTCAAAAGCTCTATCGCGTAGAATCATGGCACCGTTCACGACACCTCCCACAGGAGGCATGGCGGATCCATGTTCCGGCGCTGTCAGGCTGCGGCGGGCGGCTGTGAGACTCTCGCGGTCGGCGAGGTCTACTGAGTGAACACGGAGTGTCACTCCTCTCTGAGCGAGTCTTGCTGTAACCTCCAGGTCCACAGACGGGTTCCGACTCGCTAGCGCAAAGTACCGCGCCCCGTGGTCAGCCATCCAACCGCAAAGCGACAAGCCCATGGAGCCCGTCAAGCCAGCCAAGAAGTACGTCCTGTCCGGTGAGAGTAGGAAACGGGCGTCGAGGGGCCGGACTATGGCAGGTATGCTGGTCTGCCCAACACAGCTCCAGTCTACGACGTCTGCCACGTCGGGAAGGGTCTTGCCAGTAACAGACGCGAGAGACTGCACTGGTAGGACCCGAGACCTGGTTTCCTCGGCGACCGTTCCAGTCCGGCCTGTCGCCTGGTTATAGTGGGTGGAGATTACACGGTGGATGCCCGTCTCGCTGTAGGCCAGCTCTACTTCCCACTGCGGCAACCCCTTATCGGAGCTGTTGACCAGGCGCGGCATCATGGAAACACGGGCCTTGTCGCCGATGGACGCACGAATCAAGCCATCCAGCACCATGCATTCACTCCCACCGCCATGCATGTTGGCATAGACGCTGACCTGCCGGGGTGCTAGCAACCCCAGCATCCGTGCTGTAGATTGGGGGTGAATGAATGTGTAGTCCCCTGGAAGCTTGGAGGGATACTCGGAGCTGCTGTAAAACATCCGCGCCCCGTTAGCGGAGTGCTCTGCGGCCTCAGTCAAGACTCTGGCGAGGGCGGTATCCGGTTCGTGGACCCAGATGTTGCGCCCATGTGACTTGTAGACTAGACTTTGTGCCACAATCCATCTGAGGAGGTACTTCAAAGTCTCTGGATCTGGTTTGCCGTCTGTCCCGACGCCCCAAGTGTCCGCAACGGGAACCTCGATATACGAGGCATTGACTGGAGTCAAGGCGATGACTTGCCGGCCCGAATCTTGTTCCGTACCGAGACACAGGTACACTACCGCGGCTGCACGCCTTAGTCTGAATCCGCAGAGGGAAGAGTACCGAACGCACACTCGCACGTGCGTCTTCCTGCGACAATCTCGTGAGTGTGACGGCGGGCGTAACTCAGGAACTTGACGAAGTTCGAAGGAGCCTTCCCCAACTGACACAAGATGCAATGGGGTTCTCTGAGATACGTCGACGTTGTCCACAATAGCCCGGGATCTCGAGTTCAAACGGTTGTTGAGTTCTTTATGGGGTATGATCCTCGGCAACAGCTCGTTGCCGCGGCCGTCCACCAGAACTTCGGTCTCCCTTCTCCACAAAACGTCGTCAAACTCGGAACGGCCGAGGCGGACCATTCGCAAGAACGTCGATGCGATCCACCGTGCGGTCGACTGGTTCATATCCAGCTCATTGCAGTCGACAAATTGCATCGGGCGTCCCGGCAACTCCAGCATGGCGGAGCGAGCAATACCGAGAACCATGCCAGCGTGGGGTTCATCGCCACTGATCCGCCCCCTAGTGAGCCAAAGAACGTGTGTGGATTTGCAAAGGATGTTTTGTATCGCGGATAATCGCTCCGGCGTGACGTCCCGCAAAGCTGGCTCGACCAGCTCTGCCAGGCATATGACAGCGGTGTCGGGAGGAAAGTAGCCACGGACAAGTTCAAGTTTGTCCACGACAGTTACCCTCTCCGCGAATGGAGAGAGAAGAGAGGCAACACCATAGGCCATCTTAAGCCCGGCTAGTTCCGTACTGCCGATGACTTTCACGGCGCCAAGCTTGGGGATTCCCATCTTAGGCGTGTTGTGTGTGGAGAGCGGTTCGCGAAGGAGAGTGACACGATCGTCAACTGCCTGGCTCACCATAATAGAATAGGTGTAATAGCGAGAGTCCTCATCTACATCCCGAGTGACCGCGTCAACACCGGAGAAACCGCTGTGAAGTAGGTAACTATGCCAGCGTGCCTCGCTGACAAGCGGAGAATCCGCTCGTCCTTCGTCCGCGCCGAGCCACCAGCCGGGCAACGTGCCGAAGATGAACTCTGTGGAGAGAGTGCTAGCTGTGTTCTCCACCAGCAACAGATATCCTCCCGGACGAAGCAACCGCCTGCAGTTGCGTAGTGTGTCTTCCAGCGTCGGCGTTGCGTGCAGCACGTTGGATGCCACTACCAAGTCATATGTGCCGGCCTCGAAGCCCTGCTCGCCACTAGGGTCGCGAGAGATGTCCAGGGTTTGGAACACCACCCTTGCAGCATAGCTTCCCAGGGTTTGACGCGTATCGTCAAAGAACCCAGAAGAAATGTCGGTAAAGGTATAGGAAGTAAACTTGTCCTCGATCCGTGATAGAATGGCAAGGGTTGCACTTCCCGTGCCCCCACCAACCTCGAGGATACGCATGTCCGGGTAGCGGTGGACGATCTGCGCTGCGGCAGCACCACCGCGCTTGTTCGATTGCTTCAATCCAAGGCCCCGCTGATAATAGTCCGTAAGCATGTTGTCCTGCATCAGGAGCTGCAGAGCTGGAACTTGGCCCCTGAAGAGATCCGGCAACGCTTCGCCCAAGGCCATGACAACTTTCAAGTCAATGAGGTCAGGGAGGCGCTGCGCCCATTGTATCAAAAACTCGCGACAGTCGCTGGCCCATTCCTTGTGGACTCGGGGGTGTTGTCCGGCCTCAATCCTAGGGAGAGCGTGCTCGACAGCCCAGTCCCAATACGCGGTCAAGGATGGGTTAGAAGCACCGCGCGTACTCGCACTACCACTAGTTCCAGCGGTGGGCATGGTCTCAGGGTCGAACTCATCTCGCAATTTGCGCAGATAAAAGTAGACAGCTCGCGTCACCAAGTCCGTCTCTTCCACGTGCTTGGTCAGGTCAAACTCTCGGTCCGTGGCTGTCAAATCAATGCCAGACGAGATATCCCTCTTCCACACAGAGTGCGAGAAGATGGCTCTCTCATCCTGCTCGGTGAATGACCCGAAAGGCGAGCAGGTCAAACCCTCAATCTGAATCTCGGGATATTCATCTGGTCCACCAAATACATCCACGTCGCAGCGGATTTCAGTCGGCGATCTCACACAGACATGACAGTCCGCACTCAGCTCGAACTGCTGATGACCACCAGCCGTCCCTTGCGTGTGTGCGTTCCCTTCTGCGCCTGTGAACCGCAGAAGCCGGGCAACATCAACACGCACGCGTACAATCGAGGTCGGGAGGTACGTGGTCAAGAGCATCCCCTCTTGGTGGGCAGCCAGCGCCGCAAGGATGCCATGCGAGGCTACATCAAGTAGAGCCGGGTGCAGATGAAGCCCATTCACTTTAGGGCGGTTAAACTGAACAGTTGCGAAGCCGTTGGCCCGCTCGATATAGGCGGCCAAGAAGTCTCCGGAGTATTCCAACCCAGTAGAGGCGATGGAAGAATAAAACTGGGCGACATCGACTGGGCTAAGGGTAGTGCTATCGTGGGACACTCGCGGTGGTAGAAGGTGTGCGGCGGGACCAGAGACGGGTTCTTCACGCTCCAGACTCTCCAGTGCCAGAGTGGCCCGACAGTTAAAGTTCAGATGAGCTGGATCAACGGGCACATCCGGCTTGCTGTCCACTGGGGCGCTGCAAATAGTGAATTCGATCACGATCTGCTGCGTGCTCCGCATCACAACGGTCAATGTAGAAAATACGTCGGTACCAGCCGACTCGTCGTCGTCTTGGAGAGTGAGACCGCGGTGAATCACCAGATCTTCGAGCTCAAGCATCCGCACAGAATTGTGCTTTCTGCTCAAGGCAAGACAACCTTCAACTGCCATGCTGACGTATCCCTGAGCTGGGAAGAGAACCTGACCCTGGAACTTGTGGCCCTTAAGCCACCCCATCTCGCTCAACTTCATAATGTTGCGCCAGCGAAGCTCTGACGGATCAGTGTTTAGAAGGAGATTCCCAAGGAGGGGATGAGGTGGAGTGTTGCGAGTTCGGAAGTGCGTGGAAGCGCGAGACTCATTCCACAGCGGCCTCTCGTGGTCCCAGGAATAAGTTGGCAGATCCATACTAAGGGTCCGCTACTGTTTGTCCTCGTTTCCAACGCAGGCAGTTCTGAAACCATCGAAGTCGACGATTTGCCTCGACCCTCCGAGAAACTGCGTCCAGACGAAGCCTAGGGCCGCGCACACTGCTTCCATGTCATCTGCGCCTCTCCGCAGGACGCTAGAATACTCGAGTTCAAGTCCCGCGGCTTTTACAACGTCCGTAACTGGCTGCTTCAACGCAGGGTGCGGCCCAACTTCCAGCGCAACCACCGTCTGGGATGACAACCACGGCTCACTATCCCGCAACGCAGCTTCGACAGCTTGCGAGAACAGGACCGGGTTCGCCATGTTATCGATCCAGTAGCTGCAGCTGAGGGAGGCAGGATCAACGGGAAACCCCGGATGCACACTAGAATACCAGACACAGGAGATATCTCCCTGTGCACCGCCCGGATTCAAGACCCTGATGCCACACCTCTCCAAGCTCTCACGGTACTGGGACACGCACTCCCTCATATGATGCGAGTGATACGCCGTGTCAACCTTGAGAGCCCTCGCAAAGACATCGTCCCGCTGGACCAGGACGTCCAGCGCTTCCTCCATCGCATCCGCATCGCCCGACAAGGTCACGCTAGTGGGCGAATTGCTCGCCGCAACAGCCAGCCTCCTCACAAAGCGCGGCTCGGCACAAAGCAACTCGGCATCTCGCAGGGTGATGCCCGCCGCCAGCATCCGGCCCTTGCCCGACGCACGCCGGACGCTGATGCCGCGATAGTAAGCAATGCGGATGGCGTCCGGGGCGGTCAGATAGCCTGCCGCATAGGCCGCGGCAATTTCCCCGGAGGAGTGACCGACCACTTTGGTCAGCCTGATGCCGGCGGCGGACAGCAGATCGACGAGGCCGATCTGGACGGCGGTGCAGAGCGGCTGGGATACGGCAGCCTCGTGGATGCGTGACGTTTCGGGTGGCGCTCGGAGCTGTTCCTGCAGAGACCACGATGGTGCGTCAGGGAGGGTGGCGAGTGCCTGCTCGAGCGACTGGATGGTTTGGCGGAAACACCGGGATTTGTCGAGCAGCGTCGCCGCCATGCGAGGCCATTGTGCGCCTTGTCCCGTGAAGATGCCGAGGATGGGTGGGTATTGCGCCTCTGCCGGGATGGGCCGACTTCTGGCAAGTTGGAGGCTGGAATTGTTGTCACCGCGGTTTACGGCGAGCCAGTCGTGCAGCTGCTGGCTTAGTTTCTTTTTTGTGGCGGAAGCTGCAAAGCTGGCCTTGAACTGGAACTCAGTGCGCCGCGTTTGCAGCGTCCAGATGAGATCAGCCAGATTTGCGTCGTTAACTCCGTTTCCGGTCTGAAGTAGTTGAGCAAGCGAAGAGACTGCCGAGACCAGTGAAGTAGCTGAGTGTGCTGAGATGGTAAGGGGGCCGCATGGCTGCAAGCCCACACTTTCTCTCTCGTCCTCTGTCTGCCAGCCTTCGACAATAACATGGCAGTTGGTGCCGCCAAAGCCAAAGCTGTTGACACTGACACGTCGGGGTACATGTTCTGGCAGACGTGGCCACGTCTGTGGCGAGAGTGGGATGTAAAGGTGTTCACAGAACGGTCGAACGGCAGGGTTCATGTGCTGGAAATGCATATTCGGTGGGATGACACCATGCTGGATGGCAAGTGACGCTTTGATCAGGCCGGCCAGCCCAGCCGTCCCCTCCGTATGACCTATGATTGTCTTGACTGAGCCAACAGGGAGAGAGTTGGGTTGGCTAGCGTCAGCCATGTCTTCCTGTTTTTCGACAGGGAAAAAGACGGACTGCACGGCTTGTGCCTCGACTGGGTCACCAGCTGGCGTGCCAGTGCCGTGCGCTTCGAAATACTGGCAGCGACCTTCCGGGGAGAGCGGGTCAAGGCCGCACCGGAGGTAGGTCGATCGAATCAGGTCAGCTTGTGCAGTGGCGCTGGGCATGGTGATACCAGTGCTGCGGCCATCCTGATTCACGCCTGTCTCCCGGATGATGCAGTGGATAAAGTCGCCATCTCTCAAAGCTTGTGAAAGTGGCTTGAGCACTACGACAGCGATGCCTTCTCCTCTTGCGTAACCATCGGCGCTGGCATCCCACATGGCGCATCGACCTTGTGGCGACAACATACCGAGCTAAAGGATCCCGCGCATTAGCTTTAAAGCTTCTATCGGGTGCAGAGTACTTGTTTACACGCACGTTTGACTCAAATATGAACTGCTCAGGACCGAGCAGGAGGTTCACACCGGCGGCAATTGCCACTGTGGACTCACTCCTCCCAAGTGACTGGACGGCAAGGTGCACGGCAACCAAACTGGAAGAGCAGGCCGTGTCAAGAGTCATGGATGGCCCTTTCCAGTCAAAAAAGTAAGAGACACGATTGGACATGATGCTTCGAGACGTGCCCGTGGCCGTGTACGGGGGTGCGCTCTCGACATCTCGCAGCAGCACATCGTAATAGTCCCCGTTCAGTTGGCCAACGTAGACGGCCGTTGACGAGCCGCGAAGCTGCTGAATGGAGTAGCCTGCGGATTCGAGTCCTTCAAACACGACCTCAAGTAGAAGACGCTGCTGGGGATCCATGGATTCGGCTTCAGCCGCCCGGACTCCGAAGAAAGCATTGTCAAAGAGACGGATATCCTCTTCCAGCAAATATGCTTTATCGGCGTTTGTGCACTGTAAGAATTATGGATCATTAGTGTTATGCTCGTGCAACCGGTAAACTCGTTGTGCATTACTAACCCCATGCCGACGTCCATCCTCATTATAAAAGCCATCGGGATCAAACCGGGTGGTGGGTATCCGAGTCCGAACATTCCGTGGATTGGTCAACAGCTGCCAGAGCTTTGACGGTGAGGTTGCCCCTCCTGGAAAGCGACAGGCGGTGCCTGTGATGGCGATGTGCTCAGGAGGCAGTTTAGCCATGTTCGGGACGTTTACACGCTGATGTCTTGATGCAGATTGGTGCAGATTGGTACAGAAAGCGGAATCGTTTCCGGGACGGCGGTATGGCCAGCCCACTCTTCTACCGCCTGTCGGGATGAGAATAAGTTAAGTGCCAGTCGTAAGGTAAAACGTAGCAACTACCTCGATACCCCTCACTGTGTTTAGGCCCATCGGGAAGCTTTGGCGGTTCTACGAAAAGGGAAGGTGTGGGAAAGTATTGGAAAACCAACGGAATACCGTCCGTACATGAGGGATCTGGGTAATCACCAACCGAGCCCTCCATTCCAAACACTTAGACGGAGGACGTGAGCAGGATGGCCGAGATACCGCCGCAGCCAAGAGCCACACGGGACGCGACGTGACGAGAGAGCCGAACATATGAACCTGCTGTGCCTCAGCCTATCTGTGATGACGATCAAGCTTGCAACTTCCACAACCACCTTGGACCAACACCCCAGCCGAGAACACTTTTCAGCGACCTTGGAAAGAATAACACGACATGAAGAACCTGGCGCCCCGGCTTTCCCAGTTCTTCCAGTTCGAGCTCCTGCGTGTGCTGGGCACGGCGCCCTTGCTGGGCTGCGATGTGGGCGAGTGGGTGGAGGCGACGGACAAGATCAAGCAAGACGACCCCGAGAGCTGGTACAGAGCTTGGACCGAAGCTTCTGAGACCGTCGAAGCGGTGGCGGATGAAGCCCTCCGGGCAAACGACCGACAGGGGGCGCTGTGGGCCTTGTTGCGAGCATGCAACTACCGGCGGGCCAGTGAGTTCATGCTTCACGTCCAACCGGGTGATCCACGCCTCCACGCTGCATTGCTCAAGTCGTCGGACAACTTCCAACGGGCATTGCCCCTACTCGATAGCGCCGTTGAGATGCTGCAAATCCCGTACGAGGGCACGACGCTACCGGGATACCTGTTCCTGCCAACGGCCAGCGGCGCGGCCAGCGGCGCAGCCAACACTACCCGCCCGGGCAACCGGACAAAGACGCCGCTCCTGGTCGTCACCGGCGGATACGATGCGACCCAAGAGGAGCTCTACTTCGGCATGGCAAGCGGCGCACGCGTCCGGGGATACGCCTGCCTCGTCTTCGAGGGTCCTGGACAGGGCGTTGTGGCACGGCGCACACATGGTCGAGCGTATCTGAGGCCAGACTGGGAGGTGGTGATCGGAGCTGTTCTTGACCACGTCTTTTGGCTGGGCGACGAGAAGCCAGCTCTGGGACTGGACTTGTCACGCATTGCCCTGGTAGGCGCGTCGATGGGTGGATATTTCGCGCTCAGGGGTGCAACTGACGCACGTGTCTCAGCCGTCATCTCGATCGACGGTTTCTACGACCTGGGCGACATGATGGCATCACGTATGCCTCGCATTCTATGGCCCGACCGACTGGGCGCGCCCTTATTCAACTGGTTGCTGGGGGCTGCGCAGCGTTGGGACTTCCAGACGCGATTCGAATTCCAACATGCGATGCTCGCCACAGGAGCCGAGACCCCGGCTGAAGTCTACCAGCAGCTGGCTCGTTACCGCTTGTGCAACGACGATGACACGAGCATCCTGGACCGCGTCAAGTGCCCTGCCCTCATCACGGGTGCCAGAGACACGCTGTACTGGTCGTTGGAGGACAGCACGTACCGTATCTTCAAGGCACTTTCGCAGTTGGACGAGGCCAAGGATAAGCAGTTGTGGATTCCTGACGGCTGGGGGCAAGGATCGTTGCATGCAAAGGTCGGCGCGTTTTCGCACCTTCACTGCAAGATGTTTTGCTGGTTGAACCATGTCTTCGAGATCAACCCAGATGGCTTGGATCGGGACGCGGGCGGCGTACAGCAGAAGTAGGAACGCGGCGCAGCGTGTTATGCAGATATGCTGCTGTTGGGCCGGAAGAGGAATGAGGGGAGGACAACCTGTTACACCACGGTGTCGAGTGGGCGGAATACATACCCAATCAGACCCCCATGCTCAAGTAACCACTGAATTCCGTCCATGCACTGTTCGAGCTGTGAACCAACCTGCATCCAACCCGTCATTGACAGATTAACCACAGTCGGACACGGCAATGACTTGACCAACGACGCGGCCGAGACCAAGATGGCCCCCAACTTGACGATCTGCTGCCCGTCGGGAGCTGTGAATGGTTGCTTCACTTTCCGTGCCCGACCATTTCGTAAAGTTCAGAGCTCTCCGCGGCGAGCTCCTGAGTCCTGACGGACATCGTCAATTTCTTTGATCGCGCTCTTGATAAGCCCATTGCAGCTTGAGAATCGCCCGTCTCGCGTAGTTCCATAGAGAACACCTTGCGGCTAAACATAGCAACAACCTTCGTTTGGAGACGTGATGGAACCGACGGCAGGCTCGACAGTCCCAGAGCAACAGACTCCGGAGAACAAGTCCGGTCCACAGCAGGTCAGATATGGCTGGCGGTTCTGGGTAAGTCGCCTGTTTACTAACCCGTGCATCGACGGTTTGATAATTCTGTACGCTAATAAACCTCACGCAGGCCATCCTCGTGGCCCTTTCCTTTACGTCGATCCTGGCCGGGCTCGAGATTGGGTGCATCGCTACGGCCATGCCCACCATGGTGAAGGAGTTGGGTTCCGGCGGCCACAGCGAGACAATCTATGTTTGGGTTGCCAATGCGTACTTCCTCACCATGACTGCGTTTCAGGTAGGTACCTAGTCACTGAGATATCTTGAGGCACAGATATCTTGAGGCACCATTCGAGTCGTTTTCATGGTGTATACGCTGACATGTCCCTCGTTCTTGCTCTCCCAGCCATTGTACGGTCAAGCATCGAACATCTTCGGGCGTCGAACGATGACGCTGTTGTCGGTGATCCTCTTTGCTATTGGCTCTGCTGTGTCAGGTGCCGCCACGAGCATGGCGATGCTGGTGGTCGGAAGAGCCATCATGGGCGCCGGCGGCGGCGGCATCCTGGTCATGATCGAGATTATCATCTGCGATCTTTGCCCCCTGCGGGACCGACCCAAATATCTCGGCATGGTCATGAGCATCTTCGGCGTCGCCATGTGTGTCGGCCCGCTCATCGGGGGCGGTCTTGCCGAGCACGCAAGCTGGCGCTGGATTTTCTACCTGAATCTCCCAGTGTCCGCCGTGTCCCTAGTGCCGCTCCTCCTGTTCCTCCGCGTCCGGTACAACAGAGACTCGATCGGGAGAATGCTTATGAAGGTCGACTGGGGAGGAAACGCGCTTTTCGCAGCATCCGTCACCGCAGTCCTTCTCGCCCTTAGTTGGGCAGGAACCGAGTATCCATGGTCCTCGTGGAGAACCCTTGTGCCCTTGATCCTGGGCATATTGGGTCTAGGTGTATTTTTGGGCATCGAATCCACCACACTCATTGCTCAACCTACCATGCCCCTCCGCCTGTTTGCTCACCGCACCTCGCTCGGCGCATTTGGTCTCACCTTCATCGCGTCCATCCTGACATACTGGATGGCGTACTGGCTACCAATCTACTTTCAGGCCGTCAAGGAGTCTACGCCCACCCAATCCGGAATTGACACCCTTCCAGTCTCCATGATCATGATTCCGTTTTCCATCCTGGCCGGCGGGGGCGTCACGGCCGCGGGGCGCTTCCGACCTTTCCAGTTTATCGGCATCTCACTCTTTACCGTTTCCATGGGACTGTTCTCCATGCTCGATATCGACTCGTCCAAAGGCTACTGGGTAGGGTTTCAGGTCGTGGCTGCGGCGGGGTCTGGCATGCTACTCACTTGCACGCTTCCTGCCGTGCAAGCGCCGCTACCCGACTCTGATGTTGCCATTGCCACAGCCACCTGGGGTTTCCTGCGCAGTTTTGGTGGAGTTTGGGGTATCGCCATCCCTACCGCCATCTTCAACTCGCATGTCAACAGCCTCCTGGACGGTGGCCGCGTAGGTGACGCCACAGTCGCCGACTCCTTGCGCAACGGGGGGGCTTATGGACTGGCCTCGATAGGCTTCATTCAGTCCCTCCCCCAAGACATAAAACATCAAGTCAAGACTGTCTACGTCGATAGTTTACGGCTGATCTGGCAAGTCGCCATCGGGTTTGGTCTCCTCGGCTTTTTGGTGGCGCTGGTGATCAAGGAGGTGAAGATGCGGGAGGACCTCAAGACTGACTTTGGCCTGATCGAAGGCAAGAATGACAGTCCAGCCAATAACTCGGCAACTGTCAGCTCGGCGGAACAGAGTGTTGAAGCAGGACACAAGGAAGGCATCCGAGAGTAGAATAGGTAGCCCTTTCCAAACTATCTGTATCAGTCGTATGAAACTTCATACCGTGTTGTGTGATATCTCGAAGGCGAACCTTTTCCTACGCAAAGCCCAATTCCGCTGAGAAGCATCCAGTAGCGTTTGGGGCCCCAGGCAAACTTTTCTTACCAACGGACTCGCAGCTCATGCATCGGAATTCAATGGGCAAATTGGGGGAGGTGTCTAAGCCCTGGTTGCTTCGATGATTGGGTGGTACTCGGAGCCGACCAACAGAGTGCCAACGACGCAAGGCATTGCCCACAGTACGAAACACGTCAAAGGCCGAGGTTCCTGTGTGCCCCTCAGTGAACTTGTTTCCATCTTTCGTTGGGGCCTACGTCGCCTAGATAGGTAGGTGGTTTATGTATGTGCATAAATAAGGGCTTGCCGACACTACCCTGCTTCTCCTTCCCCGTCCCCCAGGGACATTGAGTTTGTGACAAACAAGAGGCGCAGACTGCAGTACTGAGGCTGAGAATTTGTGTAGGTTCCTGATTTAGATTGATATTCGAAGCGCCCAAGCTATCCCATCGCCGGTTCCGCAAGCAAGTCCCTCCCGTGTCACACCACGTTGGTGGGTGCCTGGGTGGGTAGTATCACCTCCGCGGTAAAGAGATAGGTGGCTTATGCATAGTTCCGGAAGAAAGGCCGGTCGAGGGCGGCACAGAAATATGGCAGCGCCGCAAAGCCCGACGGTACTTGCTTGGCTGACCATGGGATCGACTACCTTAACTCCGTTGGCTGGTCTCTCGGCTCTCGTGGTGGTTGCACTGGGCGGGGACCCTTTCCCTTCGATTGGCTAGGTATGTCGTGGCGGAGCATCCCGTCCAGGTCCTCCAAGCACCAACTGCTCGCGGTAGATAAATCTCGACGGCTGCGGTGAGTCGAACTCTTGGAGCTGCACCGTGGAGGCAAGGCCAAACTTGAATCAACACCTCGAACCAACACCTCCAACCAACACCTCCAACCAGAACACAGCGAAACATCCCGCCTTTTCACTCCTCGACCACATCATGGCCAGCGAAACCCCCCAGCTTCTCAAGTTCGACGTCTGCATCTACAGAAAGGATGACATCCCGTTTGAAGATTTTGTCAAGTGGGCTACTGTGGAGTATCCTCCCAAGGCCGTTCCCCTGATGAAAAAACACGGCATTGTCCAGTGGGCGCAGGTGAGAATCACCTTGTCGAGGACCTGAATACCTATGCATGCGGTCTAGGACTGCGCCCTGCTAATGTTGCTCGACTGTTAGACACTGACCCCGCCGCAACTCCGTGAGCCCTACCGTCATGTGCTGAAGAACGAGCTGGGACGGGCGGAATGGACCGTTCCCGACTACGATCTCGTTCTGTCCTACTGGCTGCGCAGCCCGGATGACATGCGTTCGCTCACCCAAGATCCCGAGTGGATCGAGCTCGAGAAGGACGCCCAGACGCGGAGCAACTTCTCAATCGGCCACTTTGTGATCGGCCACGAGATCGTCCACCTCACGGGAGGCGAGGCTCGGGGAGCGGCCGCCGCCTAAGCGAACGCTCGGGGGCCAAGTTGTGTGGCGGCCAGCAGGGAAATGGGGTGGGGGGCTTCCTGAGTTCAAGTTTACACAGTAAATCAAACGAATCGTCCGGTTTTGAGCTTCAACCTGTGTGACAACGGCAAGATTGACGCGAGGGTGCGGCGGCGCCACAACCGCTTTTCGATGTGACGGTACCTGTGTCGAAACTCGGGACAGTCCTCCTTCCGCCCCCAACCCTCCCAAGTTCCTATTCCATCATGTAGTTGCAGATAATATGCCGTCGCCAAGTCCTCATGTATCTCTTCAAGATGGACATGGCTATCCTTTCCCCGAAGTCAGCTGACACATTCCGTCTTTCTGAAGGCGGCACAGCCCAACTGCCACAAGATGGATGCCGGCCACGACACTTGATGTGACCGATCCAACACGCAAATGGAGCCACTAATTTGGACTGTCATAACGTGTGTGCCAATCTAGATAGTATAGGCGTCAAGAAAAGCGGCTAAATCGCCATTGTTAGTGTACTCTTCACAGAGGTTGGCCCCGAGCGGTAACTCGCGAGCCTTCACCCCAACGTCGGAGCCCAGGGCCAACTCATCACGCCTCCATGCCATTCCAGCTCATTCAGGCTCTGACTTCGCTGCAAGCTCATATCCAACTTTGTCACAATGCGGTTCCATCTAGCATTTGTTGCAGTTTTCCTTTTACTCGCCGAGACCATCACGGCCCAGGCGGAGGGAGAGCAGAGCTCAAACCCTCTGGCCATCTATCCCCCTTGCGCAGTGAGTTTCCCTCTGGCAAGGCCTGGAGGATGATGAGCTAACGCCCCAGTACCATGACAGCAAACCTGCATCATAGATGCCTTTACCAAAACATCGTTTTGCCCGAACCCCCTCGACCAGACCTGCACCTGTGAGAATGTTGGTTTCAACGACTTCATGACAAAATGCGTCATGCAAATATGCACCGTACGAGAAGCCCTCAGTAAGTTGCTCAACATCCGAGCCTCGGAACCGTTCAACGACTAATAATACAACCACTACCAGCCACGCACAACATCTCGATCACCTCATGCGGACAACCAGTGCGCGACCGGTCACACGAGCTTGTGCGAGAGGCAATCGCCATGTTGGTCACCACTGTCGTGGTTGTAGCGTCGCGAATCGTCTTCAAGCTCCGTGCCAGAGGCCAGACAATCTGGTGGGACGATTACGCGATCGTCTTCCTCCTGCTCTTCGGCGGCATCCCATCCATGTGCCTCACCATCGCCGTACTCGCACCGGCCGGTCTCGGCCGTGACATGTGGGCTGTCCCGTTGGAAAACATTGACAGGATCTTCAAGTTTTCTTTCGTCTCCGCTGTCTTGTACCTGCCACAGGTTGCCGCCCTGAAGCTCACCTTTCTCTTTTTCTACCTGCGCATCTTCCCCGGACGACGGACACGCCAGTTCATATGGGGCACCATTGTGTTCAGTTGCCTCTTTGGCCTTGTCTTCTTCTTGCTTGGTATTTTCCAGTGTTGGCCGGTCCAGTATTGGTGGGTTTGGGACGGTTCACCAGGCGGCAAGTGTGTGAGCAAGGACGGCGTGCAGTTGAGCAGTGCCGTGATTAGCATCGTGCTCGACGTGTGGATGATGGCCATACCTCTATGGAATGTACGCCGGCTTAATCTCCATTGGAAGAAAAAGCTTGGTGTAGCGGCTATGTTTGGGGTCGGAGCATTGTCAGTCTCCGTGTTCTTAATCCCCCCCTCTTCTCCCCCCTCTCAAGCTTACTGTCCCCGAAGCAACTACTTACTCAAGCCTTGCAGTGTCACCGTCGTATGCTGCGTCCGACTCTCCTATCTTAAGGACATCACCAGTTCGACGAACCCCACCCAAGTCCTCTTCGATATCATCCGCTGGTCCACCATCGAAGGTTTCACAAGCTCCCTCTGCGCATGCATGCCCGTGCTGCGGCAGATGCTGGTCGCCGTCTTCCCCAAGACTCTGGGCACGGGGACCAACAACGTCGCGTCCTCGGCATACATGCACTACAACAAGGAGGATAGCCAGCTGCGCTCCGCTCCGGTAATGCGCTCAGAAGTGCGGGTAGACCATTCCGTAGCCGGCCCCGAACCCGGTCATTATTGGTCTGTGAACTCTCACAGTACACTCCAGCGAAGTGATGATGAGGAGCTCATTATCCAATACCCTGCGCGTATTCCGCTAAGGGATGTTCGTCAGTGAGGGTGTTATTAGGGTTAGCATTTTGCCTGGCTGAGCTCGGTAATCATGACCTCACCTCTAGGCCAGTTCTCCTTTCATTTTCTCCTTTTTCTTCTTTAGGCTCAGTGTACTCGTACCGTGCAGTCATTAGGTAGTTAGTTACAATGTACGGGGTTCCGTAACCGGCTAGGTAGTCGGATGAGTTTGTGCCAAATTTGTCACCGTCTGAACTCGTTCTTCTTTCTTTTTGCTTCGTGGGATGGCTCATGGGCTTAGCAGGAGGTTGTAAACAACAACGCTAGAGGTTCTAAGAGGACATATTAATTCTTATCATCTTGGCAGCTCGTAAGTAGAATGTGCAAACAAGATAATTAGAGAACCTTTCGTTATGTACGCCGTCTAATGGCTTCTGATATATGACTTGGCATCGATGGGCGGAGGACTCAATAGGTACAAATTATCCCTCCCTACCAGGGCAGTTGGCACTCGATTATTCCAATCTTATACGGATAACACAATGAACCAATTCTGGCTTGTCAATGATATACTTGCATGTGTACACTGGAATCCACCAGGTTATTGACAATGCCGTCACTGCCACCATTTCTGGTTGGAGCGAAAATACTTGTAGTCATGACGAGTATCTTCCATGTTAGGTTCCCCCAGGAAACTCCGTTTGAGAGGCAAATATGACTTGGCCATGCCTTGCGCGCGAATCAAGAGAGCTCGGCGGAAACAAATTAGAAAGGCTCGTGCCGAGGGACAAGAACAATTCAACCGCCCAGGATACTTTCGCGTACCATTGGTGCGCTTGATCCATATTCGCGTAAATGTAACATCGCCGGTGGGATCTGCAACTACTTTCTTCCTTTCCCACGCAAATATTGCGCCAATGATGGTAGTGCAAGGATTACAATGTCGGCTACCCATGGGTTGCGAAGCGGAGGTTCACCGGCACCACCACTCCCCGGGAGTGAGATACAAGTATGATATATAAGTCAGGTCGCCCTTAAGCAAGATCTCCAGCTTATCAGAGCGACGGCATTCTAGCATTAACCAGTTGTGGTTAAGTTTAGCTCGAACAAAGACTCCATTCTGTCCCACCTACCTAGGGAGAGAACCAGAGACCCAACATGGTTCCCGTGACGATGGCGCGTTTAAACCGTCTTCTCCCCTTTTGCACTCTGCTCACCGGCACGGTGTCTGGCGCTGCCGTAGACACAACCCTCCGGCCTCGCGCCACGGAGTTCAACAACCCCGTGCTCTGGGAGGACTATCCTGACTTGGACGTTTTCCGGGTTGGGTCGGTCTTCTACTACTCGTCCTCTACATTCGCCTACTCTCCCGGCGCCCCAGTCCTCAAGTCCTACGATCTGGTGAACTGGACTCCCGTTACGCACTCCGTCCCCACCCTCAACTTTGGGGACCAGTACAACCTCACCGACGGTACGCCCGGCGCCTACGTCAAGGGCATCTGGGCCTCGACTCTCCGCTACCGCGAGTCCAACGACAAGTTCTACTGGTATGGCTGCATCGGCTTCGGCAAGACCTACATCTGGACCAGTTCGGGAACCGGCGCCGGCACCAACGACGGCGAGGTTGACCCGTCCAAGTGGCAATGGGAATCCCACCCACCCATCGACTCGTGCTACTACGACAGCGGCCTGTTCATCGACGACGACGACACCATGTACGTGGCGTACGGCAACCCCAACATCGAAATCGCGCAGCTGTCCGCCGACGGGCTCAGCCAGGTCCGCTCGCAGACGGTCTTCACCCCGCAGAGCGGCACGACCATCGAGGGGGCGCGCATGTACAAGGTCGACGGGGCGTACTACATCCTGGTGACGCGGCCGGCGGACGCCGAGTACGTGCTCAAGTCGACGTCGGGCCCGCTCGGCCCCTACACGCAGCGCACGCTGGTGTCGCGCATCAACGGCCCGCTCGCCAACGCCGGGTTCTCCCACCAGGGCGGCATGGTCGACGCCCCCGACGGCACCTGGTACTATGTCGCCTTCATGGACGCCTACCCCGGCGGCCGCATCCCCGTTGTCGCGCCCCTGGCCTGGACAGATGATGGCTGGCCGGAGCTGGTCACGGACGACCAGGGGAACTGGGGGAAGAGCTACCCCGTGCCGGTGGAGACGAGCAAGACGGTGCCGGATAGCAATGAGTTGGAGGAGTTTAAGGGTTCGGAGCTGAGCCACCACTGGGAGTGGAACCATAACCCGGACACGTCCAAGTGGGCGTTTGCGGAGGGCGACCAGGGCGGGTTGGTGCTGCAGACGGCGACGGTGACGGATGATCTGTTCGGCGCGAGGAACACGCTGACGCGGCGCATTGCCGGGCCCAAGTCGAGCGGCACCTTCAGGTTGGATGTGAGCAAGATGAAGGACGGTGATAGGGCTGGCGCGGTGCTCTTCCGGGACCGGGCTGGGTACATCGGTGTGTGGAAGGAAGGGAATGAGGCACGCATTGTCGTAGTTGACGACCTGCGGTTGACTGAGGGTACTTGGACAACTGCTTCAACGGGCAGAACCGCCGAGACGGGTCCGACCGTGAGCGACACGGCAGATGTTTGGTTTAGGATCGAGGCCGACATCACGCCGGCGTTTGGAACCAACACAGAGAGGACCACGTCGTTCGCCTACAGCGTGGACGGGGGTAACACTTTCGTCAAGCTTGGGCCGGCCCTGAAGATGACCAACGCATGGAATTATTTCACAGGGTACAGGTTCGGTGTCTTCAACTTTGGCACCAAGGACCTTGGAGGAGAGGTTACGGTCAAGAGCTTCCAGATGGAACCCTTGTGAGCACCATAGTTGCAAGTAGGAGAATCGAATCCCGAAATGATACAGCCCACTATGGTTGTGTTGCCAGTGGTTGTTCTGGGTTTGATCGAACCAACTGGATGACTTGGCATATCTATGTGCCGATCTGCCGAGATGCACTGTCTCCAAGGGGTCTGATACGAAGATGGCCACCAAATGGTTGCAAGAGAAGGGGTTGTGTGACTTCCACACTAGTGTTCCGTACTGGCGACATGATTCGTGGGGCAACATCACTTGACGCGGTCAAGGTGGTGCCACCTCCTCACGGCTGACCCATCATGACGAGACTTGAAGAGGGGTCGGCTGCTCGATCGCCACGTTGTGACACCACGGGGAAATGAAGTTGGGGTATATATTGGTTGGCACTCTCCGAGGTGTGTGAGAAAATGAACATGTCTGTCCTATAACCTTTTCCATCGTTGCGGTTGGATCATTTTGAGGACCTCCTCTTACTATTTTGACTTTTCGACTCATTACCACTCATTATTGTTTGTTTAACCTTTCGTCCCCTTTTGATCCTCGATACCTCCTAGAACGGACGTTAACGCCAGTCTCCGATGCAGCAGTTTCAGCATGGCCCCCGACTAACACTGGCCGGCCCGCAGCTTTGAAAGCTAGCAGCAACTGACTTATTATCAGTCCACCGCCCAGGGCGTAAAGCGAAGCCAACGACCTGATCCGGACCGCGAGCGACATGTTGTCCTCCGGTAAGTTTCGGCGTGGTCGCTAACCTGGCTGACAAGTAGGACGCAGTGATGTCCAGAGCCACCCAGCTCTTGGGACGGTAAGTCGCGCAGGCCTGCCCCGGAGTGATTCCCGCCGCCATGGCGTACGGTCCACAACCTGTTCGAGTCCGAGCCCTTGTCGTCCATTCCTAACCCCACCACAACACCCAACGGCCTATATCCTCCTATACCAAGCGGTCCCACTCTCTTGCGCGCGCGCTCTGTCCACCTCACCCATCACAACACCACTTCGAATACCCTCGTGGTCTCCCCAACCTACGGTCGCCCTCACTCAAGGCCCTCGATGATGCTACTAACCGGCACCGAGCCGTCAAAAGGTACGCAGAGGACTCACCCACCGCAGCTGGCCCTCACCACCTCGAGGGTACCGGGACTTAAACCAATTTTCAAGTCTTCCATCTCTGGATGCCATACAAGGTCCGGACACCACCACCGGCTTCGCTTCACATCGTTTTGGTCCCCGCTTCCGTTCGGTTTAGTTCCGCACACGGTTTGACGGCTGGAGGTTTTAAAGCAAGCGTGGAAGGTTGAGTGACGATGGTTTGACGGATATTGGTTCATGGGGGGACGGGTTGATGCAAGGTTGTACGTAAGGAGTGAGCTTGGGCTTCATGTATAGTGATTGGGGGAGTAGAGGTGCATTTAAGGGGTTGGTTTGCGGGTTGATGTTGGCGGTATTGGGACGGCTATGATGCATGTATGCGCTTGGGTTTTGGTTTAAGGAAGGAAGGCGGAAGAGATGAATGGAAGATGATTTGAGGGGGGCAAGTTGTTTGCGGTGTGGTGCCGTGATTGAGTGTTGTGACTGCTGAGAGGATTGAGTGTGTATGGAGCTAACATGATGCAACAAGTTGTTCATGCGCCTTAATATGAGATCTATCAGTCTCCCCCTAATAGCTCTTGAGGATCATAACATCCACACATTGCATACTGTTGCCCAAGTTCATTTTTGCACCCTCATCTCCTACACGCTGATCGTCCTAAACACGCTAAACTCCTCGCCCGTCGCCACCAGCATGCCCGGTATTTGCGGATGCCAATGCACCTCCTTGGCCTGGTTTTGGTAGTGCACAAATAACAGCTGCGGCGGCACATCCTGCACGCCCGCAGTGTCCTTGCTCTCCTCGTCATCCAACTCAACCGCCAGATCCCACAAGGTAACCGTGTTGTCACCCGCCGAGACGGCCACAATACTGTCGTCTGTCGGGTGCCACTCAACGCCCGTGATCTGCTCCTGGTGGAAATTGAAGCTGGCAACCGGGCTCGGCCTCTGCAGCGCCGACGCGGCATTTGCGCCCGCGCTCGGCTTCCACTGCCGCAGGTCCCACACCCCCCACACGCCCGCATCGTCACCCGAGGCTAACAGGTGTGTCGTCTGTCGGGACCACGACATGACGTTTACATCCACGTTGCTAACCTGCATGGAGAGCGCGGGCTTGCGGCCCTTGCTGCGCACGTCCCAGACCCGGATGGTGCCGTCGCTGGACGCGGACGCGAAGACGGACGCCTCGGAGGGGCTCCACTGGATCTCCTCCACGCTGGACGTGTGGCCCTGGAAGGGGCGCGTGTCGGTCACGAAACCGCCGCCGTCGGTCCGTGTTGTGACGTAGATCAGGCCGTCGTTGTCGCCCGTCAGGAGCTTGCCTGCGGGATGGAGTGGCGACCAGTCCACGGCGTACCCCTCCGCCTTGTGGGCGCGGATCGTGCTGAGAGGTTTATTTTGTTGGGGCGTGATAACGGTACCCGGAGTATCGAAGGAGGCAAGATGGGGCGTGATGTCGTGGATCAAGACGTTGGTCGACTCGGTCATTGTCGCGGTGAGGGTTGTCGGCGGTTTCGACGGGTCCTGAGACGGCGTGTGGTGGGCTCGTATCCGGTTCGTAGTGGTATTGAGAGGAATGCTTTTGTGTTCTAGAATTGGGTCCGCGTCCTCGTCTTCGTCCTCCTCGTCGCTGGACTCGTCGCCGTCGGCGCCCTGCATCTTGCTAAGACCGCTGAACTTCATGACCATGATGGAGTTGTCGCCAGCCTTTGTGCTCTCGGCTTGCGTTCCGGAGACGGTATACATGGTCGCGGGATACACACTGCGGTTGTCGCCCAGACCGTCGCGTATGATGTCAAAGGAGAGGCATGGCCACGGGGTGCTGAGGTTGTGCAACATCCGGTATGTTGTCGGATCGGGGGAGAGGGTCTGGCCGGGCTCGAGTTTTGTTCTACCAACGATAAAGGTCCCGGGAGCAGCGGAGTCGACGTCCATTGCCTCTTCGGCCTCTCGCTCAGCATCTGGCCTCCCATCGACGCCGGCCTCGATGATCTCGTCCTCGCTCTCGAATTCATCCTCGAATTCGTCCTCGAATTCCCCCATCTCGGCGGGCTTGTCGTCGACATCCATAGCGTCGGGGCGCCCGCCGGCCTTGAGAGGGCCGGTGGTCTCTTCATCGGCAGTGCGCTTTGCCATTGTATTGTGTTTCTGACCCGTCAAGGTTGCGCCGATGGCTCTGTCGCCGATTTGGTCGCAAATTCGCGTCAAAATCTGTGGACTGGGAACTTTTTCGGTGGGGTCGTCTTATCACCCCTCACCTGTGGGGCTGTTAGAGCTTATCGCTCATCCAGGGGCCACGCCGAGCACACGCAAGCCCAAACTCGCATCCCTAACCCTAAGACAATTTGCGTTATGCACAGCAAGAGCCAGCGAAGAAAAAGAACCTCAAGTCATCGACTCCTCGCAAAGATTTGTAAAGCCGCTATCTCCAAGCGTAACTTATTATAAACCTAATCCAATGCGGTAGCTTATCTCGATTAATACTGCTCCAGATGATCGGGAACAATCCCACCCTTTTACCTCACCACAAAGTGACGACTTCTGATTGCTGGGCAAAAATGGTGACATGACGCCTGCGATTCGGAAGCCTCCGCAAGGCTAAACAGCGATCTGCATTGAATCCTCACAACTCAACCCATCACAAAAACCAGGCTGTTAATCGCCTCGCCCGCCCTCGAAGGTGTACAACAAACAACCAACCTGGCATGAGCCACCAACCCCGCCGTTATTGCCTGGACAAAAAGAAGAACCGTCAGCATCGTGCCAATTTTCGAAGCACAATCAGTAAAGACAGAGCCACTTACACTTCGTATAATCCTCTCTGACAAGAACGTAAGCAGTTAGGCTCTGCGACGTCCCCAATGGGTAACGGAAGCTCTGCTTCTCGACCGTGGTGACACAGCCACCAACCCACTCGACGCTATAATCATAGTTCACCCCGTTGTTATCTTTGCCTCGCGACTTAATCGGCGCGTCGCCCGGCCTGATGGTGCCGTCGTTGAGGTCGCCAAAGTAGAGCGCGAAGCTGTCCTGGTAGTCGGAGTTAATCTCACCGCGGTCCGGGAAGTCGGCCCCGTTGAAGCAGCGGATGGGGTCGCGCGTCAGCGGCCTCACGCTTGGGCCGGGGTTGGCAGAGGTAGTGACGGGAGTGACGGAAGCGGGATGCGAGGTACTGTAGGGGTCTGTGGTCGCCGTGACGCTGTGCATCGTGGTGTGCGTCGCGGTGCTTTCAGCCGTGGAGCTGGACTGGTCGGGCTCCCCCGAAACTCCCCCGCCGATCCTTGGCCTCTCGTTACAGGACCCGGGAGGGCAGTAACCCCTTGGGCAGGCGAAATCGCACAGCCCGTAGTCATTGGGCGCCGAATCTACGGGAAAGCCCACCGTGTCCCTAATCACTGGCGGTGGAGCGTTGAGAGCTCCGGTTAGGTCGCAAGTGCAAATATTTGACGGGCAGTAACCAAAGTTGCACCCGTAGGAGCACAACCCTTCGAAAGGGCCACCTGCCGAACCGTGTCCTTTAGTACAAGTCGGTGGGAGGAAAGGGGAGACCGTCTCGACAACCAAGGGAACCTCCACTGTGCCACAGGCGGAGGGTGGGCAATATCCGAGGTTGCAGTTAAAGGAGCACAAGCCCCAGTAATTTGCGCTTTTACCAGGGGCTGGGTATCCCACAACGCCGGTGTACGGTGGTTTCGTTTTCTGTATGCCCATAGCCTGGCAGAGACAGGCGCCGATAGGGCAGTACCCGAGTGAACAGGCATACGAACAAAGTCCGGCGAAGTCTCCGGCGCCCGTGCCGCGGATGCACACTTTGTTATCGGTAGAGGGCTTCGTAGAGATACTGCCTTCCGACAAGGCGTGACCGACCCAGGCGTTCCAATTCACCAGCGTGCAGCTGGAGGTGATGGACTCCCCGGATGACGTTGCAAAGACAGTACCTCCACGGGAAAGCGAGACTGTCACTGGTCCGGTACGGTCGTTAAAAGGGACATTTCCGTGGTAAAGGCCGGCGCCTCCGTCAGGTGTGTCCCTCCACTTCCCGGTGGTGGCCCGACCCCCGATATTCACAGTAACGGTTGCGTCGGAGCCGAGCAATGCCGTATAGAAGACGGCATCGCCCATGACCTGTGCCGGCGGGAACTCCAGCTGCAGCTGAGAAGCAGTGTTGCCGGTTGTCTGCCCGCTACCTACATACATCCCCTATCAGCATCTAGTGCGTCTCCCCTCTTTTTGCGGTATAGGACCTTGCTTACCACAGGCGGACGCGGGATTAGGCCGATACCAGAAGGTAATCCCCTCCTTGGTAATCTCTGTCGTATTCTTGACGTACATGTCGATCGAGAACGGAAGGAAAGCGCGCCATGAATCGTGCGGCATACCGGTTACGAAGTCAAAGGGTGCGCTCGACAGGGCACCCAGGGCATCGTTCCGTATGGGTCCGATGTAATGCGACTCGCCATAGTCGTTCCAACTTATGATTTGCACCCATTCCGGTTGCACGTACAGGACCTCTTGCCACCGGTCAAACCACAGATTGTCGCCCCTTGTTCAACGAAGTCAGTTCCGGCCCGTCATTAGTACACAACGGACGAATGAAGAATAACATACCGCCATAGCCAGTTCTTTTCCCACCGAGGTAGATTGGTGTAGAACCACGGCGACACTGGCATCATGTACGGTTTCCCGTTCAGGTACTGGAGGTAGGAAGCGTCGATATAAGTGTCCATATCTTGGGGGCCCCACGGCCAGGCCGCCCAACTGAACAACCCATCCGCCACACCGTCGGATATTTCAATGGCTGCCTTGGCGCCCAGCGAGGACCAGTCCGGGACCAAGAAGCAGCCGGTAACCTCTTTAATATCGTGCCAGTCGTCCGCATTCTCCCAACCTTCAAACGTTGAGACGAAGGGGCGGCCACTATAATGGTAGTAAGAGCTTCTGTCCATGTAGGCTCCAATGGTAGACATGACCAGTGCCTTCTCCCAGGGTCCTCTGCCGGCGTAGTCAAAAGAAAAGAACAGTTCAAAGTCTTTCCTCTCGGCCGCCACAAAGGCCCTGGCGATCGAGACACTGTCAATGCCTTCCTTGTACGCCATGTTCAGCGCAAAAGCTGTCATGTGAGCATCCTGGGCCTTTTGTATGTCATCTTCCCAGTCTTCGACAGTGTAGTTCGCAGCGTTGGACACCTGAGAGGTTTTATTAGACTGGAGCCGGTTATTGTAACTCTCGGTGGTGTTAATAACTTGCCATGAAATGTGCAAACACGGCCTTTGCAAGGACATGTCGGGCACCTCCCAGCACCATCAGTGCCAAGGGTAAGAGCCGGACGAGAAACATTGTGAGTAACCAGGGCCGCAGGTGTAATGGAACTCAACATGGCCATCTTGCTAAGATCCTAATAAAGGTCGAGACGCGGGTTTATACCCAATCCCAATGGAACACCACAGGGACCAGCTCCGCCTCAGGGATTGTTGCCCCCCACATCAAGGCAGCGCGAACCGCCCTGAGGGTAGGCTTCACAGGGATAACTACTTGGCTGAACGAACGGACAGGCCCTCGCAGGAACCTTGGGGGCCAAATTGCTGAACTAGCACCGCAGACTATTGAAGACGGCAAGGCAACTGCTGCAACGGGCCGCCCCACTTAGAGTTCTGCTCAAATCGGACTTCTCTCCGGCCAGCTGTGCCGCTGTTCTCGACGTCTGGTGGAGAAAGGCCATGGGGTCTTTGAACAGCATGCCATCAAGCCTTGGGCGACGCTCCGCATGACCATGCGAGAATACTCGTCATCAGGTCATATCCATTATGCGCTGCCGCTAGCATCGTGGTAAGCGCTTGACTTTAGTCGGAGTCGTTCCGCAGACCGTTACCTCATGTACTGAGGTGACAGTGTCCCCTGTTTGACCGGCCGAAAGCTTCTTCACGAGGTCGTTGGCCCCGCTGAAAAACGAAAATGCAGCGTCCTCAAACTAACTATCATTTCCTTTCCGGTGCTTCCTGACACTCTCTCGAGGGCCCACCCGATATGCCAGGTGTCGCGGGTGTTCGACGGAAGCCGCTACAGCTGCTTCCGCTTCAGCGCTTCTCTTTGTCTCGAGAGCTGGGGTAGCCCGAGTGCCAGTACAAAACCCAGAGACCAGATTTGCCGGTGTTATACTGGGCGTTTGTCACTGCCATTTGTATACAGAGATACCAACAATGCGCCTTCGGCTAACTTCTACCCATGACAGCGCGATGGTGTCCGGCCAGCCATTCGGAGACTGGAGATGGGTGCCACTGGCGCTGGCGAGACCATGAGATCGTTCTACCAGTGGCTATCTTAGATGGGAACGCGGGGAAGTGGCTGCGGTTCGGTCACGAGGACCGCATCAGCATATTCTGTGGATTATCTACTGACCCCTTACCGTTACGAGAGGGTGTTGTACGAGTATACCGACTTTTCAAAAAGGAGACACTAAATTAAATCTAGGAATAGGTTGCTTGGACCTGAATGCATGTCGACGGCCTCAGCACTCAAGCAACCAGCACTGAGCAGAGTGCCAGATAGTAGGGTGGGGAGGGATGTACCGATGTAATCATACACGAGCTCGGTACCTACCTAGGTATGTCCATCCTTACCGTGTTACACTTTTGGGCGCCCGCCAATGTGCAAGTGGGAAGGTGGCTGGCGAACCCGAGCAAAGCCCTAACCCGCAATAAGACCCGGAACTGTAAATCGCACCAAGGGAAGTAACGAGTGCGAGGGACTATCCGTATCCATTTTTTGGTCGCAAGTCGCGTTGGGCCATTGGTCGGAACCGGAAGGGAGGGACGTGTCGAGGAAGGCACCTCTCGACAGCGCAAGCTGCCCCTAATAATTGAATAATTGGGCATCCATTTTCCCTCGTAAACTTCATTCTTTAAAGTCCCTTCCCCCTTTCAACCCCCCATTCTAAGGTAGCTCGACAATGCCTCCTTCACCGCTCAGACTTGAGAATATACCCGTGGAGATTTTGACTCGCGTTTGCCAATATGTCGGACTTCTGCACCGCCCCAGCCTCTTATCTTTCGCACTTGCAAACAAGCGTTGCCATTCCCTTGCAAAGAAGTTCTTCTTCCACACCATCCAATTCTCAACCGGCTTCTTGCGCCAGTTCGAATTGGACGTCGGCGAATGTATCCGCATTCTAGACAGAAATGAGGCATTCTCCGACGTCCGCATTCTGCTCATTACAGACCGCAGCCAACGCAACTGGAGGCTTGACCGCGCTCTTGTATCGGCCCACAGTGGCACCGGATCTTGGTCCTTTGGCCTGCCGCTGAGCGTATCCGAGATGGTCGATGCCGACAAGGACAGGCTACAAGGCCTTGAGCGCCGCTCTAGCCTCGTTCTGGCCGAGACCCAGAAAAAGTCCCCCGATATCACCAGTCTGACGCACACGGCCTGGCAGCAGTTGGCCCGCCTTCTGCAAATGTTGCAGGGTCTCGGGGACTTGTTGTACGCGGGCGAATCCCAGGTGCCGCCCTGCCTTCTCCAGGCACTCCTCCAATTTCGGCCGCGCTGCCGACTCCACGTCTTCACTTTCACCCTGCGCAGCCTACTGCTTCCCGAAACCGACCCTAACGAGCTGGCTCTTGTGACAGCGCCGTGCCTCTATAGCATTTGGATGTGGTACCGAGAGACGCAGGGCTACGACGACGACGGTCTGCCATCGTACGAGGCCGAGGCCGTATATAGCATGGTGACGGGTCTGGCACCAAACCTGAAAGAAGCACACTTGTTCCGGGAAGTTGGGCACACCATCGGCTATGGCGAGGAACCGGAGCCTCCCTGTCCGCCATGGAAGGGCTTCACCAATGTTGGCCAAGACTTCACCCGCATCCCGGCGCGGCTCGAATCTCTCACGCTAGGACTCAACCACTGCCTGCCCTTTTCTCGTTTTCTCCTGGATAAGGACGTTGTGGACGGCTGGATAACAAAGACGAATCTGTCCTCCCTCCGCGCCCTGAGGATAAGCCGCCTCGTCAGCCATGGGGCGCTCGAGAGTCTCATAGGAGCTAACAGCTTCCCGTGTTTGACAACGCTGTTGTTCACTTGCGCAGGACAACAAGACCATGCGTACTACGACGGCATTAAACAGTTCATACACGGTCTACCCCAACTCACCAGCCTAGAGATCATCGCGTGGCCACCCGATGAGTCTCTAAGCGCGGCTTTACCCCACGGTCTACGGGAGCTGTGGCTGCGAACACAGGACGTGCTGGGCCAGGGTTTGGACCAAGCAGCCATCCTTGAACTTGCGACCTGTTGCCCACGCATCGAAACGTTGGCCCTCAAAATCCGCAGGTCTCGAGGCAGCGCCGCCGAGGTTGCTCTATACCGAGCTCTCGGCCGCTTCGCGAACTCCCGCCGCCTCGTCCTCACCCTCGACGCGTCCCCTGCCCCGTGGTTTCCAGCCACGACCCCCCACGAAGAACGATCGGACGACTTTAACACGGGGGCTGTGACCTTCGACACTGCCGTCGACCCGTCCTTCGACGACTCCGACAAGGAGTATTTGGACGACGACCTGTTTCCGTACCGCCGCGGCCACATCCGCGACGTCTTCATCAACACGGCCGTCGACGAGACGCTCGCGCGGGCCATCTTCGACACGGTTTGCGCCGCCAAGGCCAGCGCCCACGGCCACGGCGCGGCCCTCGCCCTGGAGCGCGTGATGATTCAGGCCGAAGGAGGCCGGTCCTTCCCACACCGGGGCGGCATGATGCCAACGGCCTTTAACTTGATTCCTTATATGCAGGCTCTCGGTCGTTGCTGGCTGCTGGAACGAGACATGCGCGATGATGCCCGCCATGTGGTCCACGCGCGGGAAATCCACGGGGAACTGCGCCTCCGGATGCTGCGTCCGTATCGGGATGATGACGATGGTAGTTATGAAGATGAGAGTGTCTGCATGTCCATTTTCCGGCGGATCTGGCCTAAGAGGCCGGGCGGGGAGGCTCAGTGGTACAATGATTGGCACAGCTGGCCCCTGTCTGAGACAGCGTAGGGTTGCCAGGCAAGAAAACGGAAACCGACTGTGTCCGATGGGCCACGGTTGGTGGTGCTAGCTGTGAATGTGACCAATGGACTGCTCCATGGTTCCATTGTAAACTGTGTCATATTTAGGTACTGATACATAAACTGCCCCCCACATAAAAGCCCCAATTGTCAAGACATGGTCCACCCGGACAATACCAACCAACATCTCTACAAGCCCCGGATATCTCAAATCCCACCCCGTAGCCGGTAGTGCCCGGATTCGTTTCTCTCAGGCAGAGGATGTAGGGATAGCGTTGGAACTTGAAGTCCGAGTGCCGCCGGCAGTCACGGTCACAGTGATGTATGAATCGCAGAGTCCGTACTCGGATTGGCAACCGAGGTCGTCACGGCATTCATCGCTGGTCCAGCTGCAGAAACCGGCGGCTGAGCAGCAGTTGCCAAAGTAGAGGAGTGTGTCGGTGCACTTGTACTTGTTGGTGTAGCCACAAGTACCGTCAGGGCTGGGAAGATAAGGGGTGGGTGGTCCTGATGTTGGCGTGCTAAGGGGAGGACCGGTCTCGGTGATGGTGCTGCTCACGTCACCTCCTCCTGCGCAGGCTCCGGACTGGCAGTTTCCCGCTCCGCACTCGGCGCTCGTGCTTCCGCAGCTATGAAGTGAGGCCAAGGAGTTAGAAGTTAGAGCAGTCGAGACCTGACCTGGGTGGTTCGATTGGGAGGGAGGGGGTTGGGGTACGTTATTTGGGTACCGAGGTAAGGTACTGAGGAAGTCACTTACACACCGTCGTTGGAACAACAGTTTCCCCACGATCCACCGCACTCTAAGCCGTAAAACTGAGCGCCACAACGTCCATCAAACGTATACCCTGCCTCCTCACAATCACCAAATTGACAGTTTCCGATGCCACAATAGGCTGCGGTTGACCCACAACGGCCCTCGGAGCCACAACACTGCCCAAACTCTGATCCGACGCAGGTGATGGGGATTCCCGTCACATTTAAGCCGCAGGAACCATCCGTTGAGATTATATGGCTGTAAACTGCCATGTGTCAGTGGCACTTGCACATACAGAGAGCCATGTCGAACAGAAACAAAGCAGTGACTTACCAGCCGAGATGCAGTACGTTGCCCCAGGAACGAACCTGTAACAATCGGTGTCGACGGAGGGGTTCAAGTCATAGAAGTCGGACAGCTCAAGCCTGTAGCGGTCGATAAAGTGGCGACATGAGTCCCATGGGTTAGATTGAATCCACAATGTGCAGCTCTCCGGATCAAAAGGTCTGGCCCCGACCTTAGAAATCGCCGTGGCGTCGAGGTGGGCTTTGCTCGTGAGCATGCGGTGGTCAAGGCGGTAGCCATCCGTGAGGCGCAGAAGGGGAACCAGGCTCACGGCCATGAAAGCCAAAGATTTTCGGACCGCCATCTTTCGATTTGAAGAGTATGCCCGCTTCAAAAAAGGACAATACCAAGTCGGGGGATTGCCCAAACGACAGTCAGGGGAGGGTACCCTATCTTTCCTGGGGTTATGATACTACATGTTCCTCGGGGGTCGTCGGCTTTCTCTCGCGCTGGGAAGCGATATAGGCAGGTTAGATTCACTGGTCGGGGTGTAGCAAGGCTCCTGTCGTCCTGCGTCGCACCCCCGCCCAACTGTCCGGTACAAACGGGTACCTGCATGCATTCTCCCCGTGCCGTCATCCCTTCACGCACCAGTGCCTGCGGCATGCGGGTCAACCCCTCCTCTCCATCATATAAGGTGTGTTGGTCCTCTTCATCCTCGGTCGCTACCTACTCGTTCCATCATCCGCCACATTATCCATCCAACGACCCATCGCTATCCCACCCAAGGTTGCAGCCCTCCCGCAATGAAACCAATATTTCACGCACCGGAAATTATCATTCTCGTTTTCCAGTCCTCGAGCGCGGTTGGGGATGGGCTCTCGCTGGCGTCCACATGCAAGTTCCTTGCCTCTGTCTGGCGCATGCATACGGCAGCAATTCTCTACCGTCTCCTGGAGGCCAAGACACCCGCCTTCAACCAAGCACTGTTAGCGGTAAGTCGGACGTCGTCATCAGGCAAATATTCAGTGCCACTAACTGACATGACAGGTCCGAGCGACCAACTTGGTCTGCGATGCTTGCCGGGCCAATAAATCGCCCCCTCGTCCGTTCCCCCTGCATGAGTTAGGAGTCCAGGTCCGGAAGCCGGACATTGGCGAGCTCAAGCAGGTCCAAGACCTGCAGCATCTTGCCCGCTGCGTGGAGCACATGCATTTCCGCGGGAACCACCATGACCAGATGCACCGGTTGGATGACTATGACCTACCGGAAGAAGAGGGTATCCGTCTGGTTTATCGTTTCCACTGCGCCATGTACAGGGTTCTCTTCGCAGGCGCAGTCCTTGCACAGGCATATCTCGAGCCCTTATTCTTAGCTCCCTGCCAAGCACCCCCACGCCTCCTCCATCGCTTGACCACTCTGCGTGTGGACGAGGAGCAGGACCTCGACGGGCTCACCCAACAGGACATTGAGTACCTGGAGCGGTTTCCCGTTTACAACCTCGAAGCTGGCCAGGAAAGGTGGGAGCCAGCGTTCGGCGCCTTGGCGACTTGGCTCCTTGACGACATGGAGAGTACGTTCACAAAGGTTGAGCCGCCAAGGTCTTCCATCAGGTTCCAGGGTATGCGCGCGGAGGAACTGGGCCGCTTGCAAGAAGTCACTTTCTTCCTTGCTGCGTATCACCTCATAACGGACAAGCTGTTCAATAAAGACCGTTGCAACCCTGACGCCGACGATCTCGACATGGTGCCGCCCCCGTTCCCGGGCCGTGTGCGAAAGGTGCCAGTCGTGATGTTTGGAATCTTCCGGCCGGAGGAGGTATCCATGCCTGAGAGTGTTGAGGACTCATCAAGTTGTTACCTCGTCAACGAGCCTCTCATGCCAAAGGAACAGGAGACGCTGACGCCTGTAAACCAGGATAGGCAGGCTCTGGATTGCCCGTCTCCGTGGGCTGCCGATGTGTGGTGGGCGTTGGACATCCTGCATAGACAGTCCGGCCGTCCTAATCTACGGAATGGACGTCCCTCCCCAACCCCTCCTCTCCGGTTTATCGAGTTCATCTTGGCACAATTCTTTAATCAAAGGTTCCAAGACGGCCTGTTTGATGAGGAGTCACCGCATGATCACATGCAGGACTACCAACTTGGGTTTTTGAGCGACCCCGGTTTATTTCGGGACGGCTCTATCACGTTTACTACGTGGCTTTTTGCCCGGGACCAGGCCCAGAGCCTGGGTTACCGCCGGTTGTGGTAGTGACTTATTCCGCTCGGCTGGCTTACATGGTACTACCACACAGATGGCCTGGGTTCAATGTTATCATATCAAAGGTTCTCTCGACTGGACCGGGTTGCATGTAACGCCACGCAGGCCAACCCACATATGCGACCTCAAAACGCATGAGCCGTGTCATCCCGGTAGATCTCTATAGGTGCCTATGGAAAGTGTTACCAGATTCGTTCCAGCAAGCCAATGGTTCTCCCGCTTGTATGCACATGTGCCATGCGCGCTTTAATATCAAATAGGACCCTTCAATGACTGCACAAAGACTCCGTCGCCGAACTAGCTGTCCGATATTGGGTCATTGCTGAGACCGAGAGGGAGCCCGTCATGTCACTCCTTTCCCGGATTCTGTCTGTGGTTCTGGCCGTCAACGCCGTCCATTCGGCCTCCGACTGGCCTGGGCCGCGACAAGTTAGCACCGACGTTGACGGGAACGAGTATATCGATGCTGCCACTGTCGAGGGAGGTGAGAATATTCGGTATTATGGTATGTCCTCGTTCTGTCCTACCTCAGACCCAGCTCGAGCTCTGATGTGATCGAGATATACAGTTGCGAACTTTGCTGAGATGACCCCGACGGTTTTCTATAACTGCAAGTGGATGCCCACCCTGTGCCAGAACGCTGCTGCTTATCTGGGAGCTGGCAATAACGGACCGGTTGAGCTACACTACGACAGGAACGCAGGCCGGCGCAAAGAGCGTCGGCGCCACGCCTGCCCCGATCGCTGGGCCAATGTTCACTGTCTAAACCTCGTCGGACTACCAAACTGGTACACGACCAATGACAATGGTGCTAGGGACTACCCTGTAATGCAGAAATGCGACAAAGAGCCCAAGCGATATCACTACGAGAAGGTGAACGACTTCGACAAGGACGGCAACCCCAAAGTGGCCGCGACCGGTGTCATCGCGTCCTGCGACGAGTTTCCTGCGGCTTCATGGGTACAAGGTGGCTCCGGAGCTCAGACTATATGTGCACCGAACGGTAAAAAGAAAAATGGGGGTGTAAAGGCATGGATGACGGAACAGAACTGGCAGGGAAATATGTTTGGCAACCTCCCCGTAGGTGTTGCCACCTCCTTCTCATGACCCTCAGCGCCGCCATCAATGCTAACGCCTTGATTCGAACCTATAGGCCTGGTTCAGCAGGTTCACACCGAAAGACCGCCTGGGGGCTGAGGACGCCGACCGCATGTATTCGATTTTCAAGTTCAACTTCCAGATGGTTAACCAACCTTCGAACGTTGACATAACTTGGATCACGGCCAACGGCGTGAAGCGCTACTGCACGGGGATCCGCCCGACCAGCTGTAGTGCGACCCTTCGTCCAGGCGAACAGGATATCGTCGATGAAATCAACGAAGCAATTCTGCAGCTGGAGGAAGACGTGAACACAGCATCCCAGGCAAGGATTGCCAATAACACCGTGGCTCGCCATGGCAATGCAAAGCACCAGGAAAAGGCAGACGTGGGCAGTTTGGGAATGGTCATGGCGAGCTAGAGGCGAGTTCCGAGTTCACATACCTACCTCATCCATATTTCTTACTTTCCGATGTGTACCATAGTGGGATAATGAAGAGAGCCGTAGGCCTTACAAGCCTTACACAAGGCCTGTTAGGCTTACCAAGCAAATAAGCCTTACAGACTCAGTAAGCCTTGCAGCCACCCTACCAGATTCAGGGGCTCCGATTTGGCAAGCCGGTAACAACACCCTGGAAGATAGGCTATTAAAACAATACTGGCCTAGAAAAATGGTAGCGAGACCTGAACGCACTAGCGATAGCAACGACAGTGGTAACAGACAGGGCCAGGCTATTTCTATGGCCAGCGCCATTACCAGTGCCAGCCATTGCCATTGGTATTGCCATTGCCATTGCCGTGGCATCGCCAGTGCCGTGGCCAGAGGCATCGCCAGTGCCTTGTATTGCCAAGTGCTTCCCGCCCTGCGACTTCCTCGTAGAGCCCCGTTCCTATATAACGGTACAACCTCCTTCCTCGATTGAATAGCTTCTCTTGCCGTAGTTCAATTGTAAATACTCTCCTCCCTTTTTCGTGATATCCCATGTTCAATTCCAAGCCGTGACATCTTTCTTTAATTGCAGTGTTCAATGAAATGACAGTCTGGTTCAGAAGGTTAGGACAACAGGTCCTTCAGAAGGTCGGTAGCAATGGTTGTTTTTTTAGAGCCTTTTATAGTGGGCTGTAAGGCTTACTCAATCTGTAAGGCTTATTTTATCTGTAAGGCTTACAAAACAATTTGTCAAAACTTTCTTTGTAAGCCTTACAGGAACTGTAAGCCTAACAGCCCCCTATAGATTCCCGCTGCGGTACCTACCTACTTTGTTCCACCACCCAAGACCAGAAAGCGATATCTTGGCCATTCAGTAGACGTCACTCCACTTTACAAAGAAACACATTGTGGTTTTTAACACTACATGCAACTTGTATGTGCACATCCATGAGTAGCCGCGTGTAAGTCGTAATTGGGTTTTGGGGGAGGCACAACAATAGCGTATTCGATCCATGCGTTCTCCTCTCTGTCTCTTTTCGTCACACATAAAGGCCTACAAATCCCTCGCAGCAGCGCGGCGTGAGGAAACGCAGCCGATGCAAAGGTACTGCGTACCTAGGTATCCAACCTTTTGCAATTTCCCGGATGCAGGGACAACTGCAGAGAGGAGCCGAAGGGCGTATCCCGGCACGCTTATCCGCGGTATGCCACCCACGCCAGAACCAACCACCCGTCCTGCGACCTGTGGTGATTGTTGTGTCCTCGGCTCATTTGTCACGGAATCTCGGCCGGAATCAACTTGGTTGAACTCCGAAAGCTGCCCCCCTGATTCAGCGAGCCAAACTTTGCGCTATTTGCACACCCTTCTCGGTCCCGGCACGACCAGCCGGGTACTTGGGAGTACCAAAAAGGTCAACTCTGGTGTTAACACGGGGGGAAAAGGGGGGGGGGGGGGGGGGGTTGCAAGGCCTAGCCGGAATTGACGGATTGGCAACAGTTGAGCTTTGCGCGGGAGTGCCTTGATGTCTCCCAACTTTGTTTTCTTAAGACGACATCTTTCGAGGGCGATAATGTACCTACCCAATGCCAATATTTTCTGTTATCTCTCATCAGTCATACACCCAGCCTTTACGTTGCAAAGCCGCCCTTCCTTGTGGTCAAGAACCTTTAGGCGAACATCCACGCTTTTGATTCCATCTGACCTTCCATAACCACAATGGTTCTGAAAGGACCTAAGACCGGGCTTGGTGTCTACCAGATAATACCTGTCCTCACACTCGTTTTTGTTATCGCAGTAGCCATCTCGCAAGCAAGTTACCATGACGAAAACCGCCATGCTTCCTGGCATGCCCACTATCCGCCTGGGAATCGTTGGAAACGCCAGACCAGCCCCAACGTGACCTTTTCGGTGGATGACAATAACTCGACCGAAGCCAAGCGGATCGTGAAGGCGGCCCAAGCCGAAGCCGCAAAGCGCAACAAGTACCTCGTGGAGCATGTCCGTCGAAACCACTACACTTTTACGGCTAGCGCTAAAATCAGTTCCGCTGGGGGTGAGGTCAATGACACCCTTGCTACAGGATTCAACAACACTGTCACGGCGGCCGCGGCTGTCGTCGCCCAGAGCTTGTCGTCAGGCAACAAGACAACCACCGCCATCTTTGACAAGAGACAGGCCAGCTCATACTGGATGGCCAACATGGTCCAGAACGGTGTGTCGCCGTTTGCTCCGTCCGGCTACCGGGTCTGGCGAAACGTTAAGGACTTTGGTGCTGTCGGGGATGGCGTCACCGACGATACGGCTGCCATAAACCTCGCCATTTCTTCCGGTGGCCGCTGCGGGCTTGGGTGTGGCAGTACTTCGACCTTGTTTGCCGTCGTGTACTTCCCACCAGGGACGTATCTTGTCAGCAGCTCCATTATACAGTATTACATGACACAGCTCGTTGGCGATGCTGTCAACCGTCCTACCATCAAGGCATCGCCTGCTTTCGTAGGCCTGGGTATGATCTCCTCGGACGTGTATATTGAAGGCGGTGACGGTGCTGAATGGTATATAAACCAGGTCAGTCTCTCTCCCCTTTCGTAATTTCCGTATTCTTTTATTGACGGACAAGGGATAGAGCAACTTCTTCCGGCAGGTGCGCAACTTCGTCCTCGACATCACAACTGCGCCCTTACAAGCATACGTTGCTGCTATTCACTGGCAGATCGCGCAGGCCACCTCCCTGGAGAACATCAAATTCGTCATGTCCTCCTCGCCGGGCAACAACCAGCAGGGCATCTTCATGGAGAACGGCAGTGGTGGGCTTCTGAATGACCTCGAATTCGAAGGTGGTGCCCTCGGTGCATACCTCGGCAACCAGCAATTCACGGTGCGCAACCTCAAGTTCCGCGACCAGCTCGAGCGAGCCGTCGAAATCCATTGGGACTGGGGTTGGACCTGGAAGGGTGTGGATATTGCCAATGGTCCCATCGGCGTCATCATGTTGACTCCCGGAGTTCCCACCGAGGTTGGCTCGGCCATCTTCATCGACAGCGCCATGTCAAACGTGGCCCTCGGTTTTAAGGTCCAGCCGCCCATGGACGGCGCCAAGGTTTCCCTTAGTTTGTTTAGTCTCAGCCTCTCAAACGTACCGACTGTCGTCCAATACGATGGCGGTGCTACGCTCCTCACCGGGACATCTGGATCAACTACGATCGCTGCTTGGGGGCTGGGCAAGCGTTACGACACGACAGCGGGCGAGGATTCTGGGGTGTGGCAAGACGGCACGGCCTTCCCTCGAGCGCCGATCATCTCGTCGGGTTTGCTGAAAGACCCTGGCCTCCAGACATCTGGCTTCTTCGAGCGCTCCAAGCCGCAGTACGAGAGCTTGCCGGCATCGGCATTTGTCAACCTCAAGTCCGTCTTTGGCGCGGTGGGTAATGGCGTGGCGGACGATACATCGGCACTCAACACTGCCTTTGCCTCGGCCGCGTCCTCGGGTCTGATCCTGTGGATCCCGGCGGGTGTGTACATCGTGACAGACACCGTCCTTATACCGCCGGGGGTGAAGGTGGTTGGGCAGGTGTGGTCACAGATTATGGGGTCCGGCGGCTTGTTTTCCCATGCTGATGAGCCACGGCCAGTGGTCAAGGTGGGTAAACCGGGCGATGTTGGCAGCGTCGAAATTCAAGATTTGTTGTTCACCGTGCGCGGTGCAACAGCCGGGGCGGTTGTTCTACAATGGAATATTCGCGCGTCGTCTCCAGGGTCCGCCGCAATGTGGGGTGAGTCCCTCTGGAGCCAATGTGGGAAATGGCTGATAACCAATGCTAACTTGGTATCCCAATGCCATAGATGCGCACGTCCGGGTTGGGGGGGCTGCAGGGTCGGATCTGCAGGTCGGAGACTGCCCGAAGCTAACTGGCAGCGTGAACCCGAAGTGCGTCTCAGCATCGATGCTTGTCCATATCACCAAGGAGGCCTCGGCGTACTTTGAGAATACCTGGTTTTGGGTTGCCGACCATGTACGTATTATGCTGAGATGCTTGACGGCCAAGCCAGCCTGGGATGCTTACATCGGTATCAGGACCTCGATATTCCTGCTCAAACCCAGATTGATGTATATGTCGCCCGAGGTCAGTGTCCAATAACAGGTGCTTGGAGGCCAGACAATGTTTCTGATACTTCCCCAGGCTTCCTCATAGAAAGTACTCACCCTACATGGCTCTACGCCACCGCGAGTGAGCACTGTGTGCTGTATCAGTACCAAACCCTCAATGCCGCCAACGTTTTCATGGGCATGATCCAAACCGAAGCGCCATACTACCAAGTGGCGCCTCGTGCCCCTGCACCGTTCACCCCTGGAACCTTTGCGGCTGATCCAACTTTTGATTATTGTGACCCGGCGTCAACCAAATGTGCCGTCTCCTGGGGAGTTCGCTTCATCAATAGCGAAAGCATCTATCTATATGGCGCCGGCCTATACTCATGGTTTTCCGAATACAGTCAAGTCTGCGTCGCTCTGGAGAACTGCCAGGACCGAATCTTTGAGATCGACGGCACTAGTGACGTATGGATCTACAGTCTCATCACGAAAGCGTCCATCGAGATGGTCAGCCCTTACGAGGGCACCGCAGTCCTTGCTGCGGACAACAAGATCGGTTACTGCAGCATCGTCATGGCATGGCTGGGAGGTTCCGACACGAGCGAGGCCGGAGGAAAGAAGGGTGTGTCATACAAATCACCCATTTTGGCGACTGTAATTTCCTTCCCGGCTACGACGGTGCCCAAGTCTCAAACATTCACTCTGGGCGGTGCCGTATCCACTGATGTTGCCCAAACCCCCAATGGCGGGCATCAGAACACACCGGACGGCCCCAATGAGGACAGGTGTCTGAGGTGCGACCTAATGCGCCTCATTACATCCACCTGCTGTGGAGTTGGGGGAAGCATCGGAAACCCCGTCACGATTCAGCCGGGCGCCAGCATTCCCAGGCCCTTGATCCTACCACAAGGCTTTGCCCCCAACCAGCCAGTGACAGATGCGAACACGGGTATCACATACCCAGCAGGACAACCCCTAGAGGACGAGGTGACAATTGACGGGGGGACCACCTTCCCCTTCCCCTTTTCCATACCCGCGGGGCAGCCGTTTAGTGATACCTTTACGCCCGACGAGTTCAAAGACGACGACGACGACGACGAAGACAACAACATTCTGTATATCACCAGCGACTTTTGGGACCAACCGCATACCGTTTTCTGCCACTATCCCTGTACGCTGATCTTCCCGCCATGGACCATAACGACAACCTTCACCCCTCCTCCATTTACAACCACCGTCAGCGGGACCGTGTTTTCCACCACACCGCCCCCTCAGACCACCGAAAAGCTCAAGATCAAGAAGACAACGGTCCGTAGCACGGAGGGGTCATCCCCAACCCACGTCATCTCTCCCATCACTCGCCCAGATCCCATCTGCATCAGATTTACCATCCCCATACTTGGTATAACCATCCAGTTCGGTTTCTGCCCTCCCAAAGTCGAGCCACTCCCCCCGATCCCCCAGGTGACGATCAAGCCGCCGCCGCCAGGCACCAAGTCTGGTCCCATCAATATAAACAACGAGCCCACCTCGGAGCAATGGGAAGAGAGAGACGAAGACGAGGACGAGGACGAGGAAGAAATGTGCGACTATGGCCTGGATTACGACAACGGCGACCCGACGTCCGGAATGGACGGCTGGCCCGGCGGGCCCGACAACCCCAACATCCGCAACAACTGGGAATACGGCCCCATGGCCGACCCGCCTGCCGCAGGCATAGGCAACCCAACCACCAGTCGCGTCACCACTACAATATCAACCCCGCGACCCTCAAGCGATCAACCAGCCAATCCTACCAGCCCCAATCCCGACCCGCTCTTGACGCCCGTTCCAGTGCCCGACAGCCCCCCCAAGCCCAAGTACGACGCCGGCACCGAGACATCGCACTGCTACTACGACAAGCCGGGGCTCCTGGTCCGGCGCAGCCAGCTCGAGGTGGCCGTGGACCTCTTCTGCATCCGCTACGACGGCGTCACGATGCGCGACAACGAGTTCCACGCCATCGCCATCCCCATCTCGGGCCGGGTCCCCAACGCGCGGCTGACGCACGCGCCGGGTACGTTGCGGGTCGGCGTGTACGGGAGGAACAATGTTCAGTTTCGGCTCACGTACGGCGAGTGCAGCCGCGTGCTGAAACCCCTGACGCGGTGTTACACGCTCGCGCAGCCGACGCTGGGGTTTGGGGGCTCCGTCGAGGCGAATGCCGCTGTTTGGGTGCTAGAACCGAGTCGGACGATGATCAATTCGGATGAGGATTGTTCGATTTGGGTGTTGGAGGATGGTTCGTGCTATTGATGTTGGCCTGTAACTAGAATATAGTTGCTAGATGCACTGGTACTGCCACGACATGAGGCTACCGTTTTTCTCGGGAGAGGCAATCCAAGTTGAGTACCTACCTATCAAAAACGTACATGTAGGCGATCTCACTGCTCAGGTTTGCGTTTGTTGCTCTCCATTCGCCGGGGATAGCTTTGTCCCGCAAAACAGGAAATATTCCAAGTTAGGTATACTCCCCAGATGCCGAAATCCTAGAGCCTCATCCGAGCGACAAATTGTCGAAGCAAAGAAGCCATGGGAGAATGACTCGTGTGTGCTTCTCCAGTAGGCGGGTCCTCGGCGACGTCGTTCCGATGGCAAATCGGGACATGATCCGCAACACCCGCCACCTGGAACACGCCAAGAGGCCACACTTTGGAACCGCATCTGAACAGTTCGTTGGCACTCGATGAGGCTTACTCGGTTTCATTCACATGCCAATATCACATCACAACTCGGAACACAATCCAAGGTTTCTATCAATGGGAAATGGGGAGGCCGCTCACCAACACCCCGGGCTTCCTGGCTCGGCCACGTGGTGTGCTGCTCACTGTTTGTCTGATCAGTCTGGCCACCATCTGGTTATGCCGGCTTCCCAAGATGTGCCTGTACGGTGAAGGCTCCGCGGACCCCAGAGTCGGTCCACCAGCACACCAAACCGTCGACCTTTCCAAGGCGGACGCGCCGTTCATCAGCTGGCCGCTGGAGCGAGTGTGCAAGGAGAGCACCACATGGACCCCCGGAGTCGTTTTTGTCTGCGATAACAACTCGGGCGGTATTGGCAACATCCGCAACTACATCCTCACATGCGTCCGCTACGCCATTGATGCGGGGGCAACGGGCATCGTGCTTCCGCAGATCAGGACACGCTCAGAGAAGGACCTCGCAAACATCATGTTGGAGTACCAAGGATTCGACTACTTCTTTGACGAGGACCATTTCCGCCGGAGCCTGCAAACCGCCTGCCCTCAGATCACACTCTACGACTCCACGGACGACATCCCAAATGCTCCGGTACCTTACAGGGCCGAAAAGATCACCCCGCGTAATTTCGGCAGGCGAGGGGGCTGCGACAAACGCGAGCTGAACAAGCACACGGGTCGCTTCGACAAGCAGTTCTGGAACTATATCCGGAACTCCACGGAGCAATTCAAGCTGCCGCCACCCAGCTTCGAAACCCCCCGCATCATCCGGTTCACCTGGGGCGTGCAGTGGGACTGGCCCGTCTTCCGCGACGGACCGGAGTTTGTCGCCAGCTACGGCGGCCTGCTGCGGTTCCGACAGGACATTCTGGACTTGGGCCACCGGGCGGCGGGGTACATGCGGAAATTCTCTGCCGATCATGGGGGTTCCCGTGCGTTCGCGGGCCTCCATCTGCGGACCGAGAGCGATGCGCTCAGCCGGTGGCCCAAGTTCGACGACCAGACCGGTGCATACCTCGAGAGGGCCGGCGCCATGGACTTTAAGGCCGCGTACCTTGCTACGGGCAACAAGACGGAGGCGAGGAAGCTGACCACGGCCGCGCTGCAAGAGTATGGCATGGCGGTGATCACTAAGCATGATTTGTTGGCGGACTATCCTTCGGATCTGGCTGCGCTTGAGGCCCTTACGTGGGACCAGCAGGCGCTGATTGACTTTATTGTCTTGTTGGAGTGTGATTACTTCCTTGGAGTCAGTCCCAGCTCCTTCAGCATGAACGTGGCCGGAAAGCGGCACCTCAAGGCGGAGGGTCTGTACACACGCCCGTGGAGAATCGGTGGGGATGGGGACGGCCGGAGCTGGCTTGTTGGGAGCTATGAGAATTACTGGGAGGACTGGCTGTTTATGTTTGAGTCCCTGTGGCCATGACCTACCCATCCCCTGTTCCATTTTGGGTATCACCACCTGTTTCCTGGTTCTTTGTTATGGGGAGTCACTAGGGTTCAGAGAGTCAACCACGATTGTCACTAGTAGCCACGCCAGAGTAGGATCATAGAGTTGTATTTCCAATTCCAGGCCAGAGATGAGTCCATTTGGCTGATACCGTTCTAATATCCAAACCATTCATGACGAATCCGTCATCGAAGGTAGAGGTGACGATGATGGTAACACTGACGGGAGGATTAATTAGTGATAGTGGCGGTAAAACTGACAGCGGGAGAGATACATACCATATCCAGTGTCCAGGCTTGCACCGGGCCCTTGTTCTGTTTCGCTAGCCGAGGCCAACTTTTTACGACGACGTGCCATGAGGATGCCGTGACAGGACATGCAAAAGATGCCCTGTGATGTCCTGGCGTACCGAAGGTTTTCAATCCTGAGCTTGCAGTTCCGGCATCGGAAGCAGGAGGAGCAGAAGGCCAGGTCTCCGGTAAGGATGGCGAGGTCGTCGATCTTTTTGCCGCAGACATGACAGGGATACAGACAATCAGAACAAACGAGAGATCCGTCCCACAGGAGCAGAAGGTTCGAATCGGCGTCAAACAGCACATTGCACTCGCTGCATCGGAAGCAATCGAGATGCCAACGGTTCCCGGCTGCGAATCCTTGTAAGCTTGCCAATAACAATGATCGGCGCGAAATAGGGGGAACTCACCCAGCTCGAAGGCTTTGCCCTCCACCAGTATCTGTTCCCAATCCTTCGTCAGTAACGAGAGTCGTTGACGACGTTGTTATGTTACTCCATACCTCGCCGCAGCCCTTGCAAGGGAATATTTCGTCGTCTGACATATCGTCCGCTGGGCCCAAAGGCCAATCTTCGTCGAGAGGTACACCGCACTCACCGTCTTCACCCGAAGCATCGGGTAAACTCTTCCCTGCTTCAGCAACAGGCATTGACCCCTCCGCCGGGCCTGATTGGGGATCCGCGTCATCGTCGGTATATTTGGAGCCTGTTAGACCTGTCGAGACTGCATTCATGGCGGTCATATCGTCCGTTCTGTCATCTGGTAGGATAGTCTCCGACCCGATCACGTAGTATTGCCCATTGGCAACATCCAGGGTAGTCAGGGGCATAGCAATGACCGACATGACGGATATGTCTGCCAAACTGTAGCCCGAAAAGACCGACCAAGCATGCGAGCGTTGCGCAGTGCTAGCGAAGGAGCGGTCGCATTCTTGATATTGGTCCGTCTTGCGATAGACTCGGGACTGCTCGAGGATGTTCTCAAAGGCGAATTTGATGGCACTACCGCCAAAGGTGCTGAACCTGCTGCGGACTGTGTTGCTGCGCTGGACTCCCCTTATGGTTGAGGAATCATCATTGTTGTCGTCGCGGATTGTGGAATTTTCATCGTCCGGATGCCTCGTGGCTATGCTCTTCGCAGCAAACGAATCCTGGGATTGGGAAAGCTTTTGTCTGAGGCTTGTGTTCTCGTCTAATACCTTTTCGATTAGAATTTGTAATTTTTCCTGGTTCTGGTACGCCTCCACGTCGGAGTCGCTGCGGGCCATTCTTGTCAGCCAGCTCGCTCAGGTGGGTGTTGCGGATGTTACTCACCACTGCAGAATACTCACCATAAGTGTCAGCGACAATTTGTAGCGCTCAATCCTCGCTAGGTGCTCATCGAGCTGCTTCGAGTACTTGGTCCACGATATAGCCCCGCGGGCCCTGGCGCGTATGGCCAGCTGCTGCAACAATGTCTCGAAGGTGGAAAATGCCAACATAGCATCGGCCAGTGTGACACGCAGCTCGTCGACCTGTATCATTTCCCGCCGCGGACTGGCGGCTTCGACGCGGCGGAGGAGCCGCTGCATCGAGCGCAGGGCGACTTCGGTGTGCCGGACCTCATTCCGCGCATCTCTGATGGTTGTGGGAGAGTTCCGAACTGAGGACAACCACTCTAGCAAGCTGTTGATCTTGGCCGCTGCGGTGAGCAAGCCCACTATTGATGCCGTGATACTCAATGGGTCCATAGGTTGGACGAGATGGAACACGCAGCTCGCACGACAACTGAAGGACGAAAGCTGCCCCGCAGAGACAAGATTGACGACGGTCTCAGCTCCGCCCACATAAGCACAGCCTTCCCCCAGAATGCCGAGCGACTCGACTCAGCCCCTGTTGGGCGCCGAGGGCTGCATCCACGATTGGCCGGGCGTCAAGAGCACAAAGAGCCCCACAGCATCCTACGCCAGCTGCTGGTTTGAAGAGCGCAAGCGTTCAATTGGTTGTCACTCTCCCGCGGTGTGCGGAGGAAAGGGGACTTGCTTGCTTTAGGAACGCGAACATCTGGTAATTATCCTGAGGCATATAGGTTCGGCAAGGGGGTTGAATCGAAAGCATACCTAGGTAGGTAGGTAGGCTTCCACCCGTTGCACTACGGGACAAAGTTTCCCAACATGCAACAATGCGGAATTCGTCCAAAGCCGATTTGTCTCAAACGGCGGCTAACAAGAAGGGGACTCGGACCGAGTTCTACGGGACGGTGCATATAAAGGTTATGCACCGGTTCCGGTTGCCTTGGGGTCGCTTTCTTCTTCTTCCCACCATAGCAGTCCCTTCCTGTTGATCCACCTGCTACGGGAGCTACCGTGACGTGTATGCTGTATCGTGATGTTGGTAGGTGCACTCGTGTGACAAACTTTGCGGCCTTCACTTCCTCTGCATCATCCTATAGTCAACTGGCGAGAACCTTTTCAGACTAGACTTTCTAGCGGCCTCCCTTATGCGAATCCACCACACGTCCATGGAGGCATCCATCTTCAGGTCCCATGCTTCTCCGTTGTCGATCATATTCTAACCGCTGTCAATACTCCTGGCCGGATGATGAAACGCAGTTAATCAGAATAGAGCTTACCTCACTCAGGGTAAGAGTGATAAAACTAAGCAAAAAGGCGACCTAGGCAAGGGTGCCCTAGGAAGTCTGGAAACTGGGCCCCGCCCCTGAACTCGACCGTATCGCTATGCTTGTCGTCTGCGGAATGGATGTTCGCAAGCCCCACAACGCGTTTCTGCTCCCCTACATGAAGTCGCACAGCTTCCTCGCGGACTGGAGCGATTGTAGCTCGCTTGCGACGGACTGGAGCCAGGCGCGGTTCCGGCCGTTTTGTTGTAGCAGGAAGTTCAGTCGACATTGGCTGCCCTCGGAGTTGGGTTGGCAGTACTCATCTACTCGGCGCGTTTGGGGCAAGATGGTCGCTACGTATTTCTCGTATGCGGCCACGGCGAAGGTGATCCGCTTGTTCTTGGGTACCGTGAAACTCGCGTCTTCGTTCAGGGGGTAACATGCACGTGGCCGCCACGGGTGCTGCTAGATTGGACGTCTCCCAGGACTGTCATGGCCTCCCAGACGTTGCATATAGGTAACCTCGGTAAGACCATTGTTCGCCGTGAGCTTGGGCAAAAAAGCCTCCATCGACACTGCGGTCAAGTCTCAGCAGAGAAAACAGGTGTGTGCCATCGTCACCGATCAAGAGGATGCATTCTTACGTTCTTGGGTGTCCTGACCCCAACCTCTAAGTAGTTATGACCAGCTATATTGACTTGCCAGTGAGCAGTCCTACCCGTTGCGCGCCCTGGAATTCCAGCCGATTCCTTGAATCACAAACGAGTTAGCACTTGGTTGGTGCCCGGACTGACAGACAATTCCATCACGAACCTAAAGCCCTTTGTACAGTGACTTGCGCTGCACCACATTCACACCCCTCTTCTATTCCAAAGGACCTACCTATCTCTAGTCGGGGTGTTGGACGTTCAACACGAGGTAGGGTAAGCGAGGGGATGCGCTCTCGAGCAGCTTGACCCGCCGCCCTGACCAAACCGTTGCCCCTGACAACGACCCAAAGCATCTCGATCCACTGGGCACACACCCATCGGCTCACTTTGGGCACACCGGGAGCTCACCGCAGGCTCAGTCCCTTCTCTCTTTCTTCGTCCCTCAAATTCAGTGTGCTTACCACCAACCGTGATGTTGCAGCCCAACCCGGGGGGCACCAAAAACGATTGGCTGTTAGCTATTGCTGGGCGGGCGCCAGTCATGCTCCAGATGCCACATCGAGCGGAGGCTTGCGGTGAGTTGGCCCTTAGGTACTCCAAAAGAGGTCAAGAGTCTGCCTGCATGTGCGCCTTACTCTCCACAACATGTGTGATGCATCCACCACCATACCTGTAGTCTTGCAAACCGGGCGTTGGCCGTGGTGGAGATATTACTTCTGATTTAGTTGGTAGGTAACTGAGTTCTGGAATCAGCCGGTGGCTTAGACATTCCTCGCATTGCGTGAGGCGCTCTGCGATTGTCGGAAGCTGCGTTCCAAGACCCGAAAGCGCGACCTGAAACTTGGTTGGCATGTAGAACTTAACGCTGGCAAGTCTCATAGGATACCTGCCATTCCATCGGCCTGCCCCCCATGTCCGCTTGCTTTGCTGGCTTTTGGGCACCAGTATCGGCATGCCTTGGTATCAATGAACCAAGATTACCTCGTTTCTCTCCCGTCTTCAGGGTCCTCATCAGCGTTGCAACATCTTGCTAAACTTCCCCCTTGCCATACGCTTCCGTACGATCTCCAGTCGCTATAGCTACTCGTTAACATCTCTCCCTGTCCCCGACGCACGCGTCCTCTTGATATAAAGCGACTCTCTCGCCAGTTTTTAAAATCCTCCTCGATATGTCATTCGACCGCCTTACAAACGGGATTCCAAACGGGAACACCTACAGCTCTCCCAGTCAAGACGGGAATGAGAACTGGGTCAGGGTTCAAAACATCTCGTACAAATTCGTGCCGGACCCGCCTTCTCTCCTTCACATCCTCCAAAGGCGCTACGGAAGAGGGAACTTCTATGTTGAGGTTGGTGCCTACTATTATCTCTTGTGTCTTCGCTGCCAGGAACTTGACATCCTGGCCCATTTGTGGGGTGTTCTACTTGAGCTGTGCTAATATCTGGACTCTTGAACCCATTAAGCTGCGGAAAAATGTGTACATAGTCACCGCGAATGTGCCTTCTTGAGAGAAATTGGGTTTGGTGTTGTGAATGGGTGCCGTACTTGGCTGGATGGGTGCCGACGTATTTACAGCGGTCAGCTGTTGATTCGAACCAGGTAATTTATGGACTGTCGTGAGGGACCGGGTTCGAGCTGCGATCCGGGAGAGTGCGAAATCAGATGTTTGCTTTGGAAGAGTCTCGAGTCTCCTAAACTGTTAGGGGGGTACCCCGTCTGTCGGATACGAACCGTTGCCACTTAGGCGGCCTGACTGACACATATGCTGTGACCCATTTTTTCCGGGCCTGACGCCGTGCAAGGTCATTATTTCCAAAGCCCAACGTAGGTGGTCATTACCAATAGCAAACGGGGGCTTGTCGCGGGTGACACCAATCCCCACGTTCCACCTGTGGGCATCCACAAAACTCCCTGACGCGTGCCCCGAGTCATTGTCACTTTCCCCTTAGCCGCCCGGAGGGACTAGTAAGCCCTGGCATTCAAACATGTACCCGATTCAGACATGCATACGGTTGTGTACTGAGACACTCCGTGTTGATGGTCGGCGGTGAAGGAAAGTGGCGGTGAGTTGCGGTGAGCTGCGGTTTTGAGAAGACGGTGGCTGAGTCTTTCGGGTACCAGCAACCAGTCTGCATGTGGACTGCAAGTGAACGGCGCACCCCTTGACAAACGACCCGAGTCGGGTGGGATTGGAATCTAATCAATGCTAGGGACCTTGAGGGGAGGGAATACGCCTGTTTCGAACGCGCATCAAACAGGGCACGAATCCCCTTGTGACTTCCGCCTGTTCCGCTGACGAGACAGAATGAAATACCAAAAAAGCAGCAGGGTGATCATAGTGGAGCTGGCAGTCATCAGGAAATATATCCAGATCTCTGGGGAGACAGTAGGACCGGAGTTGTCACCAGCGCTGTCGCTGTCAGCGCCACCCTTCCAGTTGAAGAAGGTCATGGAGAACATGCTCTGCGATTTCGAACGGCGTTAGCCTGAACACCAATTTGGACGGGCATATGGGGTATTGGGTGCTTACGGCGAAAAAGGTCCCTGGGAGGAATATCATGGTGACCAGTGCGATAGACCGCATCTGACGCGAGTCCTCGCCGGTGGCCGTGGCGATTTCCATGTTTGTTTCTCCGTGGGACTGAAGTCAAGGCAAATTTAGCATCGTGGACTTTGCGTTGTGAGATAGGCAGACCTACCCATTGCGTTGCCATCGCCATACCATCGACTTCCATACTGCAGGCCCTGATCTTGTCGTCGTACTCCGCGATTATGGAAAGAAATCGATCTTCCATCCTCATACCCGCTTGTTGCAGGATGACTTGGTACGTCGCATCCGGGTCGCATGTGCTCTCAGGATTTGACGTCGTGAGCGTTTCCGAGACCGAGGACTCCGAGTCCAAGGACATCTGACTGCAAAATTGCCAGTTGCTGCTAGTCGAGGAGTGTGGCGTACCGGGTCGTAACCCCTTACAGGCGGAGTGGTCAGGGTCCTGGCGACGAAGATCGTGAGCTCCCCGCATCGTGGGATTCACCAACATCGCATACTCATCGAGATGCCGCCGCATGCTGAATAGTAAGGATTTAGTAGTCAGAAGGATGTTCCTCGAGAAGGCGGCGTCAAGCCAAGCTTTGGTCTTCTGCTTGTTCCTCTCGGCCGTGGTCTGCCGGCTGTGCTTCCAGCTGGTGAGGGTCTCGTTGTCGAGCTGGAAGATTTGCATCTCCAGCTCGTCAATCATCTCGTCTGCAATCTCCATTTGCCTCTTGCGTTCCAGCTCTGCGAGGATTCCTGGGAGAAGCATGGGGTGGGCCGTATCTGGCCCGGCTGTTCTAAGCCGTGCTAACACGCTCCTCTCCTGCCCTTCTGAGGCACCGAAGAGTAGCGCGAAAGTCAGTTTTTGCTCTGGAAAGTGTGTGACAGTCAGGGCCATGTCGTTTTCCCATTCGTTAGATGTTCGGCAATTATATACTATGGAGTGTTAGCATACCTAAACTTTTGGAAGCAGGCCACAAATCCACTCACTTATTGCCTTCTGACGAACCACACCTACGCCAGTACTCGTGTACAGTGGCATCTCGGTCAGCGTCCGTTCAAAGGCCGGTACATTGGCTCGACTTATAAGCCGACCAATCCAACTGTGAATAGACATCCTCTTCGCTACCAGCCGAAAGGTATCGAGTGTGAATGGCATGTTTCGTAGTTTTTTCCGATGATCACTACGCCGAGTGTGGGATTCGGAGTCGCTGGCGGGCCGGACTTCAGCTTTCTCGTTGGGAAGTGTGTCATCCTCCCATCTCATGAGAAAAGATGCTGCGGCGGGAAAAGCCCTACGACAGCGGCTAAGAAACCGTGAGATAAGTCCTTGATCCTTGAAATTCACGCCATTGGAACGGATACCCTCAACTAGAGTATCTGTATGTCTTGTCGTCCATTTTTCTGTCTCTTCGGGCCGCGCTATTCTATTCCACGGCTTAGCACTTAAAACTGGCTACTTCGGTACTATTCCGATTTGTGCGATGAGAGAGAAAGCGGACAACATACACCAAAAGGAGTTTCGGGCTTAGATTTTGGTCCGATTTAGGGATAACATCCGGTTTTGAGCCCTCGCTTTTGACTGATGGCAATACGTCTGCGAGAAGTTCTTCCCAGTCTTCACGATCTCGGAGCTTTCGCTGATCGACGTCCTAGAGTTCATGAGTGAGTTAAGGTAGAGCGTGAGACGGGAGGAGGTAGAGGTCCTATCCTCACGTCATCGTCCATTGGACTCCTAATCACAGTTGTTAGAGTGGTTCCAGTCCGATGCATCATCTCATCGACGGCAAACTCTCTATCTCCTTCTCGAGAATGACGAAACCCGAGAACTTTCCCAAGGTTCCGAGCCTCGCTCAATTCATCCATCGGCCGCTGCCCGTCCATAGCAAAGCGTGTTGGTGGACGCTTTCGATTTGTGAAAAATCCCGATTCTGCGATGAGAACGTACCTATCTGGGACAGGAGCCGATGCCTGAGGTGGGTTTTTAGATGTGCAGAAATTGGCGGGTCGCGTGGCTCGGCGATCGTCAGCAAACGGGCCCAGCCAAGCCCCCCATGCAGTGGAACACCAAACCTCCATCTGATTCGGAAATTGTTTCCTAGCGCGGTACAAAGTACCTCCCTACTTTCACCCACGTCGTTAATTCTTTCGGTTACCTCACCTCTACTTGGGGGGTTGTGTGGTACGGAAGCGGATAGCCGCCACTGGACACGACCCAGCTTAATTACCCAGCTTTTACAGCATTTAGACTTACACTACAAATTCCGAGTACACCCGTTCGCCGACGTGGCTTGCAGATGTTGGTACCTGTATATCAACACGCCCCTCCGACGTGCACCATCCGTCCACTTTTACTGGTGCCCGCCTCCACTTTCGTTCCGCCAAGGGATGATTCGGTGCTTCAAATTGTTTGAAGTAATCAGAATCGAGCTCGACAAAATCTGCCCTGCCGGCTGCAGCCACAATGCAATAGTAATTCGTTCTTTACCGTCTTTGTGTTCCGCATTTGTGTCCTCCCACACTTCACGGCCGCCTCATTGCATCTCTTTCACCGCTTATGGGTGCCCTTCAAGAGGGAAGATAGGTATCAACCTCGGTCAGCCCAGACTGCCAACCATCTCCAGTTGGTCGCCTGGTCCTGGTATGAGTGTGCATCGAGGCATTACCTTAGTGTGGGCATTTCATAGCGGGCGTTTGTGCAGAATCCCGCGACCCCGGGAGGCTCGATGCAACGGGGAGCAATTGGTCGCCCGCTTCACTAGCCCGATTCCTGATAGGGCAGCGCGGTTGGGTTGGGGGCAGGAGGCAGGGCATGTGCCAGGAGCATGCAGTGATGGCTGTGCAACTGAGTGAGTGCTGGGGATTGGATCATTGGACCAACCTGGACTTGGAAATTTCAGAGCCTCATTGCTAACAAAATGTGCGCCGGTGACCGGACTCTGAAGCCTGGCGGGGATTATGCCCTTCAAGTTCCTTGCCAGTGAGGAGGCTGATAAACAGTTTTATTATAAAGGTGTCAACTTGGACTTAAGTGACAACTCGCTCAACACAACTGTCTCGAACCATTCGACATAGGCCCTGTTTCATGGCGACGTGATCAACCTAAAATCAACCAAACGATCTTGGGTATTCATAAGGCACTTCTTACATGTACATTTCGTACATAAGGTGCCACACTGGGGATTTGATTGCAGCTGCTTCGCTCCACCCTAGCAGTCAGGCCGAAAGGTACCTACCTACTGTTGTCTCCTAGCCCGTAAACCAGGACAAAGATGGGTAAGTGCCGAGTTCAACTAGGTGATTTAGCTGCGTCCCCATAATTAATTCGCTATCTTCGGTAGCCAACCAACAAAACGTAGGCCTAATCGTCACGGTTCATGCTCCCAGCGATGGGGAGACCCCGGCAAGGCAACCTCTGGTACCGGTAGTGGTAGCTGCCACGGAACATCAAGCCACGTCTTATACGCCGCCCTCCCGAGAGCGTATTGCCGAAGTCGTGGAAGCGTGGGAAACTAAGCTCAAGAATGACCCAAAGTGCCCGAAGAGGGGGAGCTTTGTAGGTGTCTTGCTTAGAGCCGCATCCAGAGAACTGGAGCTGTACTGGGATGGCACAACCGACAGCAACAAGACTTTCTTCCCCCACGGCCTACTGGTGGAGGTGTTAACCGAGGACCGAATCCACGCGAGTTTATGCTTCGATTCGGAGGAGGCCAAGGGCTATACCCCCGAAGAGTGTTATCGACGGATTCGCGGCAGTGGCGTACCGAATGAACTCGGCGAGTATGCGCGGGTTTTTACGGTATTGCTCCTTTGCGACATGCCGCAGGACATCTTTGAGTTCTTCAACTCGAAGTATAACATAAACGACGATGCCTTCCCGTTCAAACTTGGGAAAGACGGCTCTAGCATCCGGTCTAAATCTTGGCGCGCCGACATCCCAAACTTTCAACCACCGTGGACATCCCAATACTACGAGTCGTTTGCCAGCCAGCAATGGAGGGTTTTTCTCCCGTGCTTTAAGGACACGGAAGAACATCAGAACTTTGACGGAGATACGGTCATGCCTTGGCATGACTATCACCCTCCGGTCAATAGTGGAAGCTCGACGAGTTCAAGCTACCGCGGCACGGATGCTCCGGCGGGCGGCAACAGTGTGGTGAGCCGAGTCTTCATCCATGACGGCCACTGGAGTTTCGATAGCCTCAATCCTGTAAGTGATCGGACCAACGCTTGTTTCTATTCGAACACGTCTGACATCACACGTATCAGGTGCCGGGGGATCAGCGAGTGGTGACCTTTGCTGTCAAAAAGCTAGTAAGCAACAAAGAAGAGGACTTCAAACGTGAAGTTGCCATGCTCCGCCAACTGGGCGGCAAGAAACCTCACACAGTCAAACTTCTCGCCACGTTTCGGCATGGCCGAACTTACTCCCTGCTTTTTCCATGGGCAGAGTGTGATCTCCTCGACTATTGGCGACGCGACTCTGGGTACCGAGAAAAGAGTCCGCCTTTGATTGTCTGGGTCGCTCATCAGTGCCATGGTCTTCTTGATGCACTACATTGGATCCACGACCCCAGCGGTACCGTCTTGGACCCGAAACAACAACCGCTTTACGGACGGCACGGCGACATCAAGCCGGAGAACATTCTCTGGTACAAGCAGAACGCGGATGGACCCCACCCGCTGGCATCTGGGGAGCTCGTCTTCACAGACTTTGGACTGAGTGCACTCAACCACAACCAAAGCCGGTCCAACGTCAAAAACGGGGATTTTCATCACACAACAACCTACGCACCTCCGGAGAGTGTTCTACCGGATAACGTCATTTCGAGATCTATTGATATCTGGGCGCTGGGGTGTGTCTACTTGGAATTCGTCACCTGGCTCGTCGGAGGCCCATCACTTGTGGGTGAATTCCAAGCGGCTCGGATGTCCCCCTTCCTGGGATCCCTGCATTCAAACGACATCTTCTGGGAGGTGCAGGAACTCGAAGCTCCCACGGCTGAAAATCAAAAGCATGTGACGGTTGTCAAGCCAAAGGTTGAAGAGGTATGCGCTCCACACACCGTTCGCTACGGTACCTACATGTAGGTACCTAGGTCGGTACTCCCTGTTTTGTTGGTCCAAATACTCATCACTTCGAACCCGTTTGCCCAGTGGATCAACAAGTTGCGCAAAAGGTCCGAAGCCACAAAGTTCATCCAAGACTTCCTCGACATCATCGCAAACGACATGTTGGTGATCGAGAAAAAGGACAGGGCAACGGTCGGTCAGCTACTGCCCAGATTCAGTGCCATGAAAACAAACTGTGATCGAGATGCTTCTTACTATATAGATTCATCAACAAGCAGTGGCAGCCCGACCGTCGCCCAAGTACCCGCTGCTAAAAGGCTCAGTATCCAGACCCAAGAAACAATCAGTAGGTGGTCGCGGGGGATCCCCCGATACACTGGCCGGGCGGAGGTGAGGCCGGAGCGGAGCGGAGCGACTCATCTCAAACCGTGAGGGATTTTGCCGGGGTATTTCATTACCTACCTACCTACCTACCCTCATTCATTCGAGTCCGTCGCATTTCTCATCAACCATATATTATATACCACATCATTTTTCTTCCATTTCCCCTCCACTTGATGTTGCTTACCAGAATCTCACTATGACTGGCAAGGACGCTCCGCAGATGTATTTAGAAATGACCGGGAGATTGTGTAAATTGTTTTGAAGTTGGTCCGGTAGTCTCATCAAGTATTCCCATTGTATCATCTTTCTTGAACCGATTGCCCTCTTTCAATCACATTATATAAACTACATGAATGTAGCTCTTCCGCCGTTTCAGGGAGCTTCATCTGCGTAGTGGTTCGCCTTTATAGCAGCCTTGATAGTCCTCGTCTCATCCTGTAGGGTGTTAGGACACTATTGCGAAGAAACTTGACGGATGTTTATGTGGCTTACATCCGTGAGCTCCCTCGGCGTGGTGCAGATAAAGCGGCCGCGCTGGTACTGGATGGGGTGTTAGGTGTTATTGTGTCCAGTTTGGGTTCCGATGGGGTCCGATGAAAGGTGCTTGCTTACGATGATGGTAATCCCAGTCACCATTGGGAATATCCGAGTGAGCTGCTCATGTATGGTGCCCTCGTCCGCATATCGAGCCGAGAATGATTTGGCGTAAGACATCTTGGCGAGGTACTGCGTGTGATAGAAAGAGGTGGAGATTAGATGGTGAGTGTGTTTTTGAGTCCGCTACAACTCCACTTGTGGGACGCGGGAGGTTGAGTTTGAATGACGGCCCTCGACAAAGTCAAAATGTAGGTAAGGGAAAGGAGCACGAACTACCTGGTAACTGTGCCCAGAGAGTCAGTTACGGATTGAGCCCAGCGCCCAACCTGACTGCCTTGGTACCTTGGCTGGCTTGTTGGGCTGAAGTGCTCGGGGGGCTGGGGGCTTCTCGACGTATCGCAGGGCGAGGCAAACCTCGGGCCGCGAATCGTTGTCGAGGTTCGTTGACAGGGTCGCACTTCGAAGAGCTAAGCCACCCTAAGCGTTACCGTTTCTGCAGGTTCGGCCTGCATGCAGGTCGGGCAGTGACTGCCAAACACTTTGTCAGACATGATTTTGAGTCAAGAACCAGACCCTGGTATGACCCGACCATGTTAATCGAACGAATTGTTTTATTGTACGTGGTTGTGTCGTACACCTTCTTGTCAGCTACTCGACAAACGCATCTAGGTGATGGACTTGCCTCAGGTGGAACTCCATCCCTCATGCCGTGTTCGGGCGAGCGGTTTCAAGGGGCGGATCATTCTTTAAGGCCCCATCAGTGTCATTCCCCCGAAGCTGCGAGGGGCTTGGCGAGACCTCTTCCGCGCTTTCGGTCGCGATGTCATAAAAGAAGGCGAATAAACTTCTACATCTGCCGTAGACATTTCCATTCCCGATGGCTACCTTATCCAACAACGCAAGGAACCTATCCTACAACGCAAGGAAAGCAACCCGAGACCATCATCCATGTACCTCAACCAACTTGACGGAACTGGACGAACCCGAGCCAACGTACCTAGGTACCTGGTGATTACCGAGGTACCTTACCTGACAAGAAAGGTGTCAAGCTAGAATTCAACCGCGATAGTAGCATACAACAGTGCCTGTATTCAAGCTAGAGAGGTATAAAAGTCCCACTTCAATGCCAAAACAACTTCTAAGGGTCTAACAAATGCCGACTGGGACGGCGACGAGTGCATGAGAATCCCGGCGTGGCTTGTGAGGTTTCGTTCTGCCAAACTCCTTATCACGGAGAATTCCAAGCGTAACGTAGGTATCTACTCGATCGTTGGTACGGCGGGGGCGAGGAGACGTTCCACCTGGGAGCTGTCAGTAAAAGCCTCGGAAAGCCCCATTTTCAGTGCAGGACACTCACGATCTTCCTCTGGTCCATGAGCTCCACAGAGTTGATGATGTACATGTTATGGCGCATCTCAATGGTAAAACATGGGCCATAAAGCTCCTCGAGAGTTGACTTCAACCGTTCGGGATCGTTGGCGCATCGGGAATGGACCTTCACGCGTCGAGAGGCACCCCCGCTCTCGACGGCAAGGGGTGTTCCCGCTTCTTCGATTTCGGCAGGCATCCGGTGGCGCCCCAGGGTACAAAAACTCTAGGACTTTATTGTCGGTCTTTTCGCGAACTCGGGGGACATTTGTCGGTATCAGCGACCCGATTCGGTTTCCGGAGTCGTGGTGGTATATGGAAAAGGGACCGGGCCGCTAGGGGGCACGTTCAGACGGCACCTGCGACTAATATCCATCCCCCAACACTCCGGGGAGCAAGATTTGTCGGACTCCCCGCCAGCCCGGGAGGGCGGGCTCCGTTTCAAGGTGGCGGTGGCTGAGTGAATCTTGGGGGGGACCGAATGGCCATGGGGCGAATGATTTCGCGCCTTAATTGGTCCGAGGCGGAGGGGCACGCAGTGGCAGAGACGTGAGACAGTGGCAGAGAATGGTGCACAAGGGGACTGACTGAGTGACGTGGGGGCCCAGCCCGCTCCGAGGTCCGCGCGGAGGCCGCGGCAACCAAAACCCCCTTTCCTCCAGAGCCTTGCCATTTGGCGTGCGCAGAAGCCTGGCCCGTCCGTACATCTATAGTATTCCCTGCCGGCGGCCCGTCTGCACGACATTCATCGTGCATAGACTCGCAACGGGTTGGCGAGATATTAGATTCGATCTTTCCGTCGTGTGACTGTACTTGCTAGGTAAGGTACATGTAGCTACTCATTCCGTCCTCTACCCCTGATGCCCATTGACGAGTTGCCTTTGGGGCATCACAATGCGGGCATGGAAGCGTAGGTAGCCAGACGGCCCTCCAAGCGCCCGGTGAATCAGCTGAGAACAGCCTCCAAGTGGCGTTTGGAGATTGCGACCGACCGGCTCGGGGTGGTGGCTTGCAGCAACAAGGCGCTTCGCCCCTCGCCGGTCTCCTCCATTGGCCGCTCACGCTGCTCGAGCTGTCCAGCGTCTGTGTTCCACACCTCCCCGTTCCACACCTACCCGACACTCACATCCACACAATCCACTCAGCTCGGAGGACTTAACCCGTAAAGGCAACAAATACCAAGATGAGCGTACATTTCCGGAGCCTCGCGTTACGCCACCGAGGAAAGTTGCACGGCCAGTGGATGGCGCTTCCGTGCCTCAACCTCCCTAGGTACCACCTAGTGCTGCAGCTCGAAGCCTGAGTCTTTTTCAAGTTCCAGTCCTCGCCCCAATGAAAACCCCGGGCTGGCTCCTCACGCCAGCTCCCGTCATTCATTAGGTAGCTTTCCGTGTTTCACCATTCATTCATTCTCTCCCGCACCCGACGGAAGCTAGACGACCCATCGATCGCCGACGATTGCTCCCTCGCACTGCCTATCACACGTCCGGTTCGGGGTTGCCGTCAGCGCCTTCCGTGAGTGGCACTGGCCAAGACAATGAATGCACGGCCGTCAGGACCAACACCAGGGCCAGTAGTACCACGGAGATGACTATCACCTATGGGGGATCGAAGAATTGTCTCGGTCCGAGCAACCACGAAAGTAGCAACGAATCGCCGGGTGTGAGTCCAATCTGCGAGTTGACGGGCGATGGAGCCACTGACTCCCATTGTCGTACCCGACAACTCGGCCCGAGATCGGCACTTGCTCACACATCTTTCTTAGCAGCAGAGCAACCTCAGGCTCAGTCTCGATATCGCTGTCACTCACCTGTCACCGGCATCACAGACCGATGACCCGGATGACGGGTCACGAAGCCCCAGTCGTCCTCGGACGCCCCGTGCGGTAAACGTCCAGGATCCCCACGGGAAAACGACAGCCATTTACCGGGACGACGATCCAGCAAGGGGTACGAATAGGCCTTCGTCCTACACAGGTATCTTGTTGACACTGCGACTAACGTCCATGTGGGAGACTAGAAGAAGCCACGGCCGGAAGGAATGCCTTTTATAACCATCCAGACAATGGAAGCGAAAACAGTTTTGCTAGCATCACGACTATCACTGATCTTGGGTTTGAGAGACAAGCACAGGTGAAGCCCACCGTTGACCAAGGCTCGGAATCTTTGCATTTGAGAAACCTTCGCAGCGAGAGCAGCGCCAGCTCGCTCCACTCCAACGATGAGACTGAGGGCTCCCATGCCCAAAAGCAGCTGGGCAGGCGCCTGCGGGCGGCCTACTGCAAGTCCACGGCGAGCGACAAGGATGCAGACTTCATTCCGATCAGCAAAATCGAAAGCATCCTCACACAAGAAACCGTGGAGGGCATCTTGAAGCAAGAGTTTCCGGAGCTGCAGAGTTCTGAGTCAAAACCGGAGCTCGACAAACTAACGCAAGACATTTGCCCGTCTCGGCGGCGACTGTTCGCGCTCCTGCTGTTGAACTTGAGCGCGAAATGTATCAAATGCTTCGTCGAATGCGGCGTCACCGACATGGATTTCCCGTTTGCCCAAGCTCCCGATTCCTCGGAGTCGGCTAGAGTCCATCCTAGGGGCGATGTTGAGTGTGAACGACCTGTCGACTGCTTTAGCGAGTGGAAGCCAAGCGAGGTGGAATGGTTTTTGCGCTGGCAGCATGTGGTGGCATCTCCGTTTTTCGACCTCGGACCAGGAAGCTTATACCTCTACACACTACCCAAAGACAGCGTACTACCATTCATCGAATCCGAGCCCGCAGGTGAGGGGGGTCACGCGAATGTCTGGAAGGTCTTGATTCATCCGGCTCATCATAACTTCCCAACTCAACTAGTAAGAAACGGACGTCCGAGAGGTCTCCAGGCATTCATTAATCATGGCAGGTATAGCTAACACGTTGTTCCATGTAATTAGGGCGCCAATAAACAATACTTCGCCGTCAAAACACTTCATACTAAACAGAGAGAAGAATATGAGAGAGAGGTCGAAGTTCTTCAACGATTCAGCGGCCGACACGAAGGTCACCCACACCTCATCCGGCTCCTCCTCACTTACCAGCACAAGGACAGCTACCATATGGTCTTCCCCTGGGCTAATGGAAACCTGCGCGACTTCTGGGAAAGCGTGAAGTCGCCACAAAGGACCCAGGACATGGCCCGTTGGATGCTTACCCAGTGTTTCGGCATTGCTGACGGCCTGCAAAAGATCCACGGCGACGGGGACGTCGCCGGGCTGAGCCCAAATGATAAGAACACAGGCCGACATGGCGACATCAAGCCCGAGAATATCCTGTGGCTCAAAAGGCATAACGACAGCGACAACCACCTGCTCATCTGCGACTTTGGCTTATGCAGGTTCCACAGCTACCAGTCGCAATCCGTAGACAAGCTTCCCGGCTGCTCGCCTAGCTATCGCCCGCCCGAGTGTGACCTCAATCGACTTAAGATCTCGGTGAAATACGACATATGGACGCTAGGCTGTCTGCTACTCGACTTTCTTACTTGGTATCTCCGCGGCTGGGAAGCTGTTGACACTCTATTTCCCGACGCTCGCCTGAAGGACGAAGGATGGGCTCCCTTCAACCTAGGATCCACACAGGACGAGAGGTGCTTGTACGAAGACAAGTTCTACCAGCAGAGCAACGATGGTAAATACGTGATGGCGCAGTTGAAACCATCGGTGATCGAGGTCAGGCCGCCGCAATCCCGTTCACTCTTTGGGTGTATGTCCTGTGCATGGAAGCGAGCTGACAACTCTTCACGGTAGCAGTGGATGGAGGAACTGCACAAGCTCGACTACTGCCCAGAGTTTGCACATGATCTACTCAAAATCATCCACAAAGGCCTGCTCCATCCCGACAAGAGGCAAAGGTGGGATTGTACCAGGATCGTAAATGAGCTCAATAGGGTCCGCGAAAGGTGCGACACCGGCAAGGCGTACTGCACCACACCCTCTCGTTGGAAGGGCGAGCGGTTGGAACCATTTACTGTGTCGGTATGTCACAAACTGCCATTCTTAGCTTTTTCTGAAACCATCATCGCTAAATCGTACATAACTAGTATCTTGTGACCCCAAACAGCATCAAAACCAATGCCCAACAGCAAACCGGGCCCCATAGCCCTAGGAGCCTAAGCCCTGCCAGCCGGGCCTCTCACGCCGGTACACCGCCACCGGAATTGCAGGATGCAGAGTCGCTGGCGGCCGACGACCTGGGTATAACCTGTGCAATATTACCGGGAAACCCCCTCTCAGTGGAAACGTTCAGTCCAGAAGAACCCCCAGGCCCGGTCCAAGACACTCCGGTGACGCAAGTCCCGCCTCCGCCTCCACCGCCCCCGGACACACACAGGCAGAGCGGATCGGAAATATATCTCGTTACCCCCGGTACTACCATGGACACCCGGAGGACTACAAATTCATCAAGACCCTTGCTCGCCCCGCCACCCGCTGGACAACCACGGCTCATCGGGAGGGGCAAGCATGCATGGGGAACTTGCAAGAAGTGCATGAAGACACTGGGGTGCTGCTTCATCTTTGGTTGAGCGTGAGTGGCGATGATGGAAAAAGGTTATTGATGTCCCGAATCATCAGGAGTGGCCGTTGTTTCTGTTCGGGCGTGGACTTTGTTTCTAGATATACCCCGGTTTTTAATACCCCAGTTTCCGTTTTGTTTCCTAACATTGGTACAAGTGATAGTAGTATATATTATCATGTATGGAGGAGCTTTCCCTGGAAAACGTGCGAGGAGTGAGTACTTCCTCCGGAAGGTTCCTCTTCAAGTTACCAAGAGAAACGGAACCCGAAGCCTTCTTAGGGCGACAATGTCAAGGCCCGATTAGGTACGCACCCAAGCACAATAGTATAAAGCAGCACGCCCCGAGTATAGGAAAACACGCCGTCAGCACATATGACCACAGCCACCACGCAGATAGGAGACCCTGCGGCCACCAACCCACTCACGGAGGTGGCAACTTTCAAGGTCGAGATTCGGAAAATGGGATGGCCTGTTATTGCTGTTGCAGAATCTTATGCAACCTCCGACCTCAGCGCGTCATATTGTACATACGTAAACATTTTGAGGAAGCACAGTACTCTCTGAAGCGATCGGCCAAACGGGAAGAGAGACGGTGAAAACACTCAAACGTTGTTTCAAATACCCGGCATGAAGGGTCCACTTGTTGCGCGTGTTGATGGAGAATGCGCAGTCAGACTCTTCCTACCGATTCCCGTTTCTATATGATAGAGCAATGGAAGAAATGGTTGAAGGGTATCTTACCCCGGTGATCTTCTCAAGATGGCCAAAGGACACAACCCCCTCGTTCGACCAAATGTTGGGACCGTCCCCAGCGGCAATTAAAGCACTGGCCGGCATCCGCCATGGGCTCACCGGTAGTGCGAATGACGGCGGTACCTGCAAGGGCTAAAAGAGCTACCGGGATGAGCCCGAACTTGAACTCAATGGGTCAAGAGCCTTCTGGGAGAGGCTTGGGTCCGAGTGGCAAGTAGCCAGGTATTGTAAAAGCTCCGAAGGCTCGGTGGTCCCTTTTTGTTTGCAATGTTTATAAGAGTAGGAGTTGTAGGGCAGTAATTAGTGTATACTAGCGTACAGGGTTTTCCTTTCTTCCAAACCAACGTTACCATCTTTTATAATTCTTGATACCATATTATTGGGTACCTAGGACCGTAACCGATCGCGATGGGGCCGCGCCGACTTTACAGATTATAGGGTTTCGAAAGCACACCAAACACTCAACTACCTAGGTATGCAAGCAGGTTCGCGCGGAAGACAGATTTTCTTAACACGTCATTTTACGTACAGGTAGGTACCTTCCACGAACCCCTTCAGCCAAGCTGCGATGTCCGGGCTCACGCTCCCTTAATAGCAACATTGATATTGTTGTTGGTGACACAGTACGCGCTGCCAGAAACAGTGTCGTCGGCACGCCAGCACCGGTCGAAAACCCTTCCGACAGTGCGGGCGATAGCATTGCTACCCGGAGACTTTTATTAGCATGCTGGAACATAACGAGAATGTCTCAGGCAGACGAAGGTACTACATACCAGTTGGCTCCCTGCTTATGAGCGAGACCGTGCTTGATGCCGACAACCTCGGCGTTCCGAATTTGACACATCTGGATCTCGAGCTTGTTCTTGGGGATCGTACACATAACCCCGTTGTTGCCCTTGCGGGCAAGGTCATCGACACAGGCGGTGGCATCACGACCCTGGATGGATTAGGTTGTTAGCGCCGGGTTTATATCAAGTGTCATGGGGTGCTGCAGGGTAAAGGGGGCGGGAGGAAATATACATTGGCACGAGTCCACCTGCTTGGGCCGCAAGTGGCCCTCTTCACCAGGCCACCAGCAGAACCGACCGCATCGGCAGCCTCAGCAGCGGCGAGGGCTTCGTCGACCGTCAGAGCCGTATCCGGGTGGGCGATTATGTCCTCTACCCACGCCTCGAAGGAGAAGGTGGTGCCGGAGACGGCTGGGGTGGCTCCGCCAGGGGCGGGCGCGGCAGCCACCGAGCCAGTCATGGCTAAGGCAACGAGAGAAAGGGCGAGTTTGACCATTTTGGCAGTTGTGCGACTGGCTGGGCGTTGTGTGCTTGGGACTTGATGCGGACCGAGGAAAAGGCTCGGATGGGGGAAGTTTCGCTCTCGATATATAGCATATTTTCGACTGTTACGTGGTCCGCCTGCCTGGCTGTAGTGATTAGGTAAAGTCAATGTTAACCCCGATGTCAACAGCGGCGGATGTTGAATGTAACACTATTACAACACAGCCCGAATCCCAGGATCACGGTTGGTTGACTGAGTCGATGATCTCTGGTATGCGTCATATCTGACAACAGCTCCCCTAGGTTCACGCCGTCGACGTCGCGTAGACCTATCTGCATAGTCAATGTGGGTGGCCAGAACCATGTGTTACACATCCCACACCCAAGCGCAAGCGAACTGTGGCTCCAGTCTCAATGCGGATTACCTTTGAGGTCTCGTTCTGAACTCAACAGAAATAAAATTAAAAGAGTCACAGAGCATACCGCTAATAGCCACCATTCCTGAAGGATTGTATGATATTGCTCCTACGAAATATTCAAGCTCAACTAGCGTGGTCCCGGCCGGTAAAACTGGAACAAATGGTTCCTTTGACATGGCGGTGAGAAGGGGCAAGGAGGAACAATGACGCGGCTTCCAACGATTACAGCAGTAGCGGAAGATAGGTATTCGATGACTAGACCCGAAGAGAGTGTAGGGCTCGCCAATTCGAAGGAGGAACACGAAATACGGGAAGCCCATTCGGCCCGCGCTAGTGGATGGCCCATAATCCTTCGACGCCCGGACCGATTAGGAGGCGGGAGTCATCATGCAGGGAAACTAGCGAGGCCCGGCCTTGGGAAGGCTTAGACCAGACGACCGCGAATAGGGTGACAGGAAATAGAGTAATAGGATTCTTCGAGTCCAGTGGTGTTCGGACGCTCAAAACAGAGACATGGGTCGCCGCCCTTGAACCTGCGCTTTACCACACAGGTGGCGGGGAGGAAGGATTGAGGGAACACCATCCACCACTGCGTGTTGTACGTGAATTGGAAGTGTGCGTGAGTTGGAAGGGGCATGGCATGAAGTTTAAGCCGGAGCGGAACCACCATGAACTTCAAACCATCGTTTGTCCCTAACTCTTGCTTGTGCTTATCTAAACCCATCCCTTTGCCGTGTAAACTCCACCAGGCGCCTTGCTTAGGTGTCCTCCATATCCTGCCAAAAGAAAGAAACACAAAAAACGCCCACCAGCTCTAGTTAGGCCACCCTCCGTCGTAAGGCATGTCGCTCAATGTCGAGCTCCACGAAAGAGACGGCGGACTGACCCGCCCATCCCTCTACTAAAGGAAGATAGCACCGAAACCCGCACCGGCCACGCCCGCAACAAGGGCGCCGAGGTTCAGGTTCATAACCGCGCTAGCGTCCGACGTCGTGTTCAGAATATCCTCGTCGCTCGTGAAGGAATGGCAATTCCTGCGGCAACCGCGCCTCCTCTTTTCCAGGCCGTGCCCATCGTCTCCGGCGCCGGTGCCGTGCTCGGCGTGGCCCTCGTCACGGGCAACGACGTCCACGGTGTCGGGGTTCGTGCTGGGCAGGTTGGCCGCTGTCGCGACGGCGAGGAAAGAGTAGAGGGCGATGGTGTACTTCATTTGATATTGCCTAAATGAGGTTTGTGTTGGTTTGATGCAGGTGGTGTTGGTTGATCTTGGTGTCTTGTGTGTTTGGTGAATGGTGCGTGGACGTTGCTTGGTTTGAGTTCGCGAATCCATTGGAGGGTGTCACGGCAATCTTATAGACCTCTCCCTCCAAAGCCCTCTGCCGACGTCGCCCCCAATGAAGATATGTAAGGGGTTCCGGCAAGCTTTTGTTTCACTAAAACAAGCCTTTGAACGGCCACCGGGACGCGCACCTAATTGTTGAAACGACCTATCTGCTGGCCAGGCCAAGAAAAACAATCCGATCAGCAATTCCGATAGGTTCCACAGTTAACCCAAAACTTTGTGCTACCACTCGTCGGGTTCGTTGGGCAGCCTCGAGGAGTGGCCGTTTCGAGTAATGCCCAGCGCCGGCCCGGGTCGGGGGCAATGACACCTGCCCGGCCAGTGGATAAGGTCGGAGGTCATGATTCATCCATCAAGTATCGTTAGCGTACATACACAACCTTATATTCACAGGAAATTAAGTCTGTTCCTATTATACCCGTGTGTCTACCAACCTTAAGTTCGACATTTTTGAAACCGGAACACAACCGGCGGTCACAGGTTGTATTCTAGCAAGCTCAGGGGGTAAACTCGAACGGAGCCGGGTCGCATGTGGGGCCGGTTGTTTGAGACCCACTTCGGCCTCCACCCGGCCGCCCGGGGCTTGCTCCGGGTCACGGTGAATGTGCAGGTCGAACCCCGACTGCCCAAGGCCATGGGCAAAGAAAGCCGACCTCTATGTACTGTGTACAGACGTCAACCGAACGTTGACTGTAGGAACGAAACGAAAGATATGCAAAAGAAACCGCAATCGCTCAATTTAATTTCTTATTTTCATGTCTTTGATTTCGCTTTTCGATTTAAAAATACAAGTCACGGCGATGGCCAAGAGTTCGAATAATGTTGCGGCATCTAGATGATGGCCTCGTTTCAATGTCACTTGCCCGCGCGCACTTGTAGCCACGCCCATTGCGGCCCCGACACCATAACCTGAACCCGAGTCCTCGGTTTTGCCGATATTGCCCTCAGTCATCATCCTAGTTGTACATAACCCCCAACGCGTATTGCCTTGCTAGAGAGACGCTACGTAGATACTTGATCATAGGTTATTGCGCTCACTATCAAGACTTTGGAGCTTAACGTGGGTTTTAAATCACAACTGTGCCTCGGCCACTACTTTACCTAGGTATCTAGCGAGCTCGCGATCCTGGCAAGCGGGCCACAACAAAGCCGGAGTCAGTCTCACGCTAAAATCGCCTACACATCCATAAACGTGATACAACAACACCCCTGAGATTATAGCTTTTGGGATGCCCCGTTCTTTCATTCCTTTCCATTGTCCTGTTTTTTGATCAAGGTTAAGACTAACGCCGCCATGAAGAACATTCTGTGCAACTGGTTGCTCCTCACATGCCCCTCTCGTTACCTACCTAGGTATGTAAGTTGATTTGAGCCATGTGCTCAGGAATAAAGCCACGAGCAGTACGATGCTGCGCCAAACCTTTGTATCCGACTACGGTTAAAATATGGACGATCAACGTCACAGCCTTCGCTCCATACTCCATTGATCATGAGTTTACTGATACTCCTCGCTAAGCCATCCCTACCTACGATAAGGATGTCAAGTCAACACGTGAAGGCCAGTATCAACTCTACAACGCAGGTTATCCGAACCACCAGAAGCCCTGGTTGGGATGACTGGCAGATATTGAGCATGGCTAGACACATGACAGGAACTCCGAGTGGATTGAGTTTATCTATAAAGGAGTCAACGGCACCCCAGTTTCACTCTAGAATTCTACAGAACGCATTGGCAGTCAACAAGCTACCACACATCACCAAATCAACACCTCCATTCTAACTCAACCCACTTATCATACATTATGGCAGGACAACACCGCAGTAAAGCATCGGGGGCTGTGTTGATCACGCCCACAGCCTGGTTCATATCAACGCTGAGATGATAGGTAGGGGAAAGGGGAGGGGGTTCATGAAATCTCTGAGGGATTGACTTTTCACTACTATCATAATTAAAGAAGCGGGATTCTTCCCATCATTTCGTGCAGTTTCGAGGATGAAGCGGCCCGTCACTGTCTCCCCGACTTGATCCCCCGGTTTGTGTTTCAATAATTACCTACCTCTCTTGTCGGACAAACAAACTCGACCAATAAGCACAGAGACTCGAGCCACCCAGCCAACTAACAGTTCGACTCATCACTCGAGAACTTTACCCGGGTCGTTCCAGAGGTTTTAGAGTTGCGTATTATTTTTGTTTCTTCCGTATGTTTTTTCGTCTCCCGCCCGGTTTTTCACGCGCATCATGCATGGCAGAAAGGTCAGGCATGGTTCAGTGCCGTGAAAATCCGAGTCAGACGCGGGATAATATTGCATCGAGAGACTGATAGTGGTTAGCCTCGCTAAACCAGGTCAGAATCGGGACTGGGAATGGCTTGGCGAGAATCCTCAATGTGTCATAACGTCTCGCCTTTAATACGAGCGAGCTATGCGCGCATCACAACATGAACTCGTGCGTCTATAAAAGGGAAGGCCCTGTACCACGTATCGTAACCCGAGGACCGCACAAGCCACTCGTTCAGATCACCGTCAGCATAGAACCATACCACTTACACTCAACTCGATCACCAACATGGCCATCTTCCGCACCGAGACCGATGGCGCCAGCCTCTTCTACCGTTATTACATCCCCTCCTCCACCCCCCACCGGCCCGCAGCCACCATCGCGCAGCAGCCGCTGACGCTGGTCTTCCTCCACGGCTGGCCCATGTCCTCGCGCATGTTCGACCAGCTGATCGTGCCGCTCGTCGAGACGCACCGCTTCCCCGTCATTGCCCCGGACCGCCGCGGCTTCGGCAACAGCGACTGGACGACGCCCACGACAGGCGAGGTCACCTTTGAGACCTTTGTCCGGGACGCCGTCGCTCTGCTCGAGAATGTCATGAAGCCGAACCCGGGCCCGTTCGTCTTTGTGGCAGCTAGCATGGGCAGCGTCGAGTCCGTCCTGGCGCGCGCCGCGAGCGGGTTCTTGCGCGAGCACTGCAAGGGCTTCGTGTGGTTGGGGCCCAACATGCCCTGCCCGGTTAGCTGCGAGGAGTCCCCCGGTGCACCAGGCCCCGAGGTCTGGGATGGGCTCATTCAGGGTTTGCGAGGGCCTGCCGCCAAGGACTTTATTGCCCAGTCGGTGCCGGGCCTGTTCCGCAACGACTTGGGGAACCAGGTCAGCCAAGACGCGATGCAGTTCTTTGAGAGGCTCATCCTCGAGGCCGATCCCGTGGCCGTCGAGCGGACGGCGGTGATCTTACAGAGATCGATGATAGAGGAGCTCAAGGAGTGGGCCGCGGCTGGTGCTGCCGATGAGAGGGAGAGGTTGGGAGTTTTAATACTCCATGGGGACTCGGACACGGGCATGCCGGTTGAGGCGAGCTCCGCTTTGATTCACAAAATTCTACCGTGGTCTCAACTCAAGGTGTACGAAAACGCGGGGCATGGTGAGTACTGAAGGTCGGAAAGGTGGTCCAAGGAATAGTTACTGACCTTAGTTCTAGGGATCTACTTGACACATGCGCAGCAGGTACTGGACGATATACTGGCCTTTCTTCAACCGATCATTTCTCAGCAACAACTTTAAACAGCCTAGACAACATAATCATCCGTAGAAATAGTATTGCATGAGACGGATCAAGGTCCCTTTCCAGTTTAGACGTGTTGCACTTTTACATACCTTGCAGCATTTACAAAGGGGGCCATGTCGCCTCTTAGGGTATTGCAGAGAGCGAGAGAGCAGTGACTTTAAGAGTATTTCAGACCAGTATAATCAGGCCACTGCTCTTGATAAGCAGCGGTTTGCATATAAATCTTGATTCCGTACCTCGATGACGATACCGATATACATGTAGACGTCCGTGGCAACGGCAAGGGACCGATCAATGTTGCCGACCCAGAGCTTGGCAAGCGTGCCGTACAACATTGAAGGCAGGCAAAAGCCGCCTAATTTCGGACAGCCACCTCATCTGGGGGAAGTGTTTGCCTCTAGCTCCTCGGTAAGTAAACTGCAGTGCTCATCTGCCAGCAAAGCGAAAGTAGAATGGTGTTGCACAGCCTCGTCATTCCGACAAGACGGACGGACAGCAATCGCTCTATGGCTCAGAAGTCCAGGCGATGCGCATGCATACATGAAATACATATTCAGGCATACGTGGCCATTGTTCAGCTCAATAGCCGACCATCCGCCCAGTATCCCCAACCGCCTTCCAACCAAATCTTGCTTCTTTCTCTCCACGACCGCCTCATAGCCTGCAGCAGCTTCGGTAGCTCGTGTGGAAGAAGTCTGCCGTTAAAAGTCCAGGAGCAATGCTCCACTCGTTCCATCACCTTTGCTGTTTCTCCCACGTAGCCGTCCCAGAAGACGTATCCCGCATCTCTCAGCAGGAGATTTGTACGGTCAAACACGGAAGCGTAAGGAACATTGGCGACTCTCCACAGTTGCGCTGGAAGCGTCGCTGCGTCATCAATCCCCTTCCAAGCGGCTTGGCCCTCAAGCCCCCGAAGGTCGTCGGCGTCCTCTACATTTGTGGCAGATCTCCGGACTACCGACTCGGTTAACGAACTTGCCATGGTGACGGTACGTTCATTGCCGCTCCACGTTCGGGACACGTCGGCCGAGTCCAGCAGGGATTTCCAGGTCTCGAACTCGTCGGACTGCCTCAGTCGGTAAGGAAGACCAAGACCGTTGAAGAGCTGTTGGCTGGTTAGGAGGTAAGTTTTGCCACGAGCAAGCCAATGCCGTCGTTCCAGAGAAAACAGCTAACTCACAAGGAACCGTCGATGGGGGATGGCGACACTCGGTTCGACCCAATCGACTTTCCGCCAACCCCATTCGACATCGTGGGCGGCTACGTCGTCGAAAAAGACCGAGATGACGGTCTCTAGGTACTCGAAAACACAGGCCAACTGCTCATTTGCCCAAGGATGCCAGGGCCAGAAAAAGCTTTCCAGCTCGCGCCGCATGTCCTCCAAACTCTTTCTCGGCAGTGTCGGCCTTGCCCAGTCTTCATCCTCACTCACCGGCGCCGTAAGGTTTGCCTGCCTCGCGCTCTTTATGGCCTTCCGTCCAAAGATGTTGCAATAAAGCTGAAAGCGGTAAAAGGCGCGCAAGATGCGGAGCTCCTCGGACGGCGAGCTGGTTGCAGGTCTTGTGGTCTCGAAGATGCGGCTGAATCGGGGTATTGCTTGCTGAGCAAAATCAGCGGTAAAGTATTCGACCATGAGGTGCACGCGCTCCATTGCCGCGACCATACGATGGGTGAGAGGCAATGGCGGCAGTCCCGGCGGCGGACTCGACGATTGAACTTGGCCAACATGAACCCGATCAAGAAGGCGCCGAATACGGTTCCAGTCCGAATAGTCCATTGACTCAGCCTCGTATGTAGCGAAGGATAGAGGCAATAGCCGTAGTGGAACCAAGCGGAGCAGGACTTCTTTGAGAATATGTTGTTGGAAGACTTGAAAAGTTGCATGGAACAGGGGATGTGCCAGAATTGCCGAGAGCAACGATCCCGAGTCGAGACAGGCTAGGATCTGGGCGACAACTTCGGCAGCCAAACCATGGATCGGATGGAGCCTCTCGTCCCGGGAGGCGCTGCGCAAATGGCAGAGGTTGTCTCTCGAGGGCGTAGTTTCTACCATTTTGATTCTCGAGGACGAAAAGATAGGTACGATCACGGATGTCCCGCTCACTCTGTAGGGGCCTGACGCGGGGTATAATTCAGCTGAGGCCGGCCAACCAAAAGCCCAGCTTGGGACGGCGGCCAACTGAATGGAAACCGGGCCGCGACCGATACGTCTGATATACAACCAACAGTTAGTACCGGCCAAGACCTCAGTTAGGGGCCGAGCGCGTTTGGCATGAGAGGACTATGGCCCTTTTAACCATGGAAACCGACCCCATATTGCTCTGTCCCTTTTGCCTGAGGAGCCTGCACCGCCGCCTTCATGTTGTTAAAGCTTTGCAGCTTCATGGTCATCGATCATGAAGACCTAACCAAGACCTGGCTTCTATTTTCTCAGCCAACCTTGGAGGTTTCGTAGTCTGGGTGAGACGAACGACGAGACACTGTTGGCCTAACGAGGAGGGCGGGTTTATCTTGTGGTTTGGGCAGCGGGCTTCGCTGTACTAGGGAAATAACTGTCTCAGTGCGGCGACCGGGTTGTGGCACTAAACAAGGCGATCCCAGAGTGGCCAGCCTCGAAAGACACGCCTGACAGTCCAATTGTTGTCGTAGACTGCTGGACTGGTTTTGATCCAAGTAGAGACACTGGAGATGGAGTCCATCCGAATAATCCGGGAAACGAGAAGTTGGGAAACTACTTGCGCGGACTGTTAAGGGCCACGATGTTGTATTGGGGGCGGAAGGACACCGGGCGCACTGAGTCACCGAGCCAGTTCCTCGGGCTGCGGGCACGGCGATGTCGTATTGTCGTGGTGAGTGTTTCAGTCGGGTTTGTTCAGGTAGTCGCTAACGTCCAAACTCCACTCACCTTGTCCCGACCATTACTTGGACGTGGAAAAGGGGGCACATCTGTTGATTGCATTGAGTGTTCTGCGCTGTGAGGTTGGGCTGGTACTGTGTGCCAGAAGTGCCTTCAAGACTGGTGCTCCGTTCCTCCAACAGAGGGCCAGGCACCACGTGGGCGAGCAGCGGGGGGAGGCTGTGCAAAAAAGGAGGCTGAGTATCCGTACATGGGTACATACCTACCTACAGGCGGGTGGTGTTTCTTGGCCTGCGGTCTGACTCATATCCCTAAATACCTAGGTAAGGTAGAAAGCACCAGAATCTCGCCCTCCTTAAAGCAAACCCGCTCGTTCATTACCTACTTTGGCTCACAGTTGATCGACAATTTGTAAACGCGAGTTAAAGGCTTCTCCCCTGTTGAGTCCTCCTCCCTTTGCGCAACACCAAGCGGTCGCTCAGAATGGCTCACCAAACATCAAACATTCCATGGAACATCTTGGCGTCAAACCTTCAATTTTCCCAAGCCAATCAGACCCATAATAGAAACCTCCATCTCCGACACAAGCCTGGCCAAGGCAAACGACTTCATTACTTCGTGGAAGCCTTAACCAACAATATCCACCAGCATTCCGCACAAACCCGTAAGAGATATCCCGAGCGATATGACGCACCACACTCTGACGACATCATCCTCGACGATGCTACTGTCAGAAAAGTCACCCCGACTGTCCACCGTTTGCGCTCCCACGCGTCTTGGAAAACAGAATACGAGCCATCCATCTTTCCGTCTCGCGGCGAGATCTGCCAACATAAAGGAGACACCGAATGTCGATGCCCAATCCCTTACGAGGAGAGAAAGGCTTCTTCGTTTTACCGGAGATATCGCCGGAATAAATGTTACCGGTTCCACGAGGACAACGGAGAGGCCTTCTTCAATCTTGAAGTTGTCAAGAGCTTGCTTTTGCATGGCGAAATGGACGTTATTTTCCGCGTGTGCGCTTACCCTGGGGTAGACCTGGGGACTTGGTGGGACATGTTTACGTGTTATTGCAATGTAAGAGAGAAACTCACCCGTCCCTGGCATTATCAGCACTTCAGTTTCATTGTTTCACCCCTTTTCCCCCTGTCAGTTGCCCCAAACTGACCCTTCTCAGCCGCACGACGTGGGTTGGGATACTCTCTGTACCAAAGCACTGCTGCCGTACATCGGCCTCAATGTCATTTTTTGCTTCCCGGAGACGTGGGACCCGGCATCTGGGATGACCGACGAAAAGGATTACCGCCAGATGAAAGTCTATCAGTATATGCTCCACCAATGCACCTTGTCAGGAATGACTTCCGAAGTCGCAACGCACCCACATCGACAGTTTTTCGGCATCGAGGATGGGCAGTTCCATAGTCACGGCGCGCTGGGAGGTCCACGTCCTCTCTACGGATCAGTGTCATTTGAACACTTCCTGAACTGTGAGACACCGACAGACAGCAGACCAGGACGATGCGATGTCCCTCAGGTTCAGGGGATTCTTTACAGCAAAGGATTGCCAATGGAGTTGGTCTTGGAGATCATGGATCTAGCAGAGTATACACCGAGAGGAAGGCTTTGGGTGCCGCATCACCCATTCCACCGAGGTAACTGGGATGAACTGGAAAAGTACTTGAAGTTCTGTTGGCAGGTGCTTGTCCGCTGCGACATGATGGCATCTGCTCTTGGCATGGTGATCCCTTGGCAAGAATTGGTATCCCAGACTCTCATTGAGCTCTTTGATTGTTGCACGGGACGATGGTGGACCCGAGACTGGGATACTCCAAAGGGCTACACGTTCTTGTGACTAAACTCCAACGCAGCTTTCGGATCCTGAAATCCTGAAAACATGGGAAAATCAAGATCCATTTCACAAATCTCAAGGCACAGGGCGAGATCTAGAAAACTTGGACTACGCAGAGTTCAATAACGTAACTAAACGGTGTTCAAGTAATGGAAAAAGGAAACCAGAGAACATGCCTAACCACAAATCTCCCCTCCATCTGGGGAAAAGCTGAGTCTTGTCAGAAATCAACTATCATGAAGACAAAGCGGCCATGTAGTGAGCTATCAGCTAAACTTGAGAAACACCGAACTAACCTCGCCGTCAACCAAGGACAAATAATCGGCAAGGGCGGACCCTACCACCTTTGAACGGGATAGCAGAAAAGGTTCGGCAACAAGGCATCCTCGGCATACTAGGCTACCACCCAAACGCCTCATCAACCAACACATACCGCCTTGCGGCGGGACCAAGTTGTGCGAAAGGCAAGATTTTGCATTGGGATGGCTCCGCAACCCCAGGCGTCCGTGTCAGACGTCAATTGTTTCCTGCTCAGAGCCAATCTAATGGGCTGGATTATCTGGGTATGGATGCGGCGGTGGCAGGATTCGGCTGACTGTGCCCAACTGGGCAGGTGACGGCGACGACGGCTGCACATGTGGGCTCGGGCCGATCTAAGTCGACGAGCTACGCATGCCGAGAACAGTTGACGACAATTCACTGTAGCTGTGTTACCCACCAACAAGAATGCCATTGCCCACTTCAGAAACTGAGCGACACTGCCTAATAGTTAGATGGATTAGAGAGGCCTGGAGCCCTTATTGTTTCCCCCACGTCCTCTGACTCCTCTCCATTAAGATGCGCGGTAGGCCACCAATGCGGCAGAAGTTTGTAACGACTCGTCCAAACTCAATGTCGATCCGTCTTACGTTGGATGTGGGATTTCCGAACACCGCAGCAGTCTGCAACACATCTCGATCACGATACACCAAGCACATGTCATGTCATGATGTTGTCACTCACTAGAAACTTGTATTATTGTAGCCTTGGCGGACCTTTTCAGCTCTGCTCGCTTCCCTTGAATTCTTCTGCACGGCATCGCTTTGGGCATCCAGCATCCATCCACACCTTTTGTCCCGGTTCTGGTATTCGTTGACACGACCAACCCCGCACCGGTAACATTGACTCCCCTTCAACCGATCCAATGTTTGTTATTTTGTGGGAGTGTGGACGAGCAAGAGGAAGAAGATTGGTTGTTCTATGGTGTTCGAATTGCATGATTGTCTTCGAGCCCGTGCCAATAGCAGTAGCCATTGCCGTGTGACAACGTCCTGAGGTAGCGACTTACCCTAAAAGTTCCCGCGTTAATGACGACAACCATAGAGAGCTTCTGGACTTCGCACGGCCGCTATCAGTTGAGGGCGAGGTGCAGAAAATGGGCGTGTCTGGCCCATGCTCAATCGGGATTGAATGTAGTAGACTGCGTCATGCATCGAATCGAGCGTTAGCTGTGGCTCCATCCTTCCTCGCTGCATGCTTTATTGTTTCAGGAAGAAAAGCAGGTTGATCCCTGGGTGATGGGGAGGCGAAACGTGTACATAAAGGCTCGGTATGTCCTGGCAAAACTCTAGGGATTAGCTAGAGTAATTTGCAGTTTCTCATCGACAACTTGCAACCAGTGACTCTCAAGATGGCCACCGAGGTTTATGTCATCACCGGCATCAAGGCAGGTGTTGTTGATAACAAGCCGCCACTTCGCTTCGAGGTAGACACTTGGTACCAGCCCGACCACAAGAAGCAGACGAAGGAGCAGTTGATCCAGAACAGTTTGTTCATCTGGGCTCTCAAAGCGTTCGAGGAGAAAGACCCCACGACGAAGCTCTCCTTTTTCTCGGTTGCCGGCATTCACGGATATCCCTATCAGCCATGGGATGAAGCAGACTACACGGCGGCGACAGCCGGTGCAGGTTACTGCACCCATGACAGTATCCTGTTCCCGTGCTGGCATCGTCCATACATCCTGCTTTACGAGGTATGTCTCTTGTAATGTCCTCGTTCTTCTCTTACTAATGATGTTTCCGCATCTAGCAAGCTTTGTATGAAATCATGATGAAAGAGCTCATTCCGGAGGTCCCAGGGACCGCGCAAGAGGAGTGGAAGGCTGCTGCGAACACGTGGCGGTTGCCGTATTGGGACTGGGCGCAGAAGAAGACTCGGCCGAGCGCCGACGGGTCCCAGACAAGACTCATCTATGATGTTCCGCTGATTGCCAAGTGGCCGAGAATCAGTGTGGTTGACTACAGGCAGGCGGACGTGGGGGTCATCGCCGAGATCGACAACCCCATGTACAAATTCACCATGCCCCTCGAAACGAAGATGGGCTCTTATGGTATCAACGACTTGCAAGACATGAACGCGGATAACCAACTACTCACTACTCCCGTGAGTGCATCTTCCCGACATACTCTGGTTTTAAGTTAACATGTGTGCAGTTTTCCAAGTCTCAAAGCTCGTCCCGTTGGGCGACCTTCGAACCCCAAGGGGAAGCAGTCTCGGCGAACTGGGTGGATGGCACCGTCAACAACGACCGTATTGCGGAAGCTCTCGAAGCTCACCCGTGGTACAACAACAACGCTGATGGGGTGCCACTCGCCGAGATGGTCTACCGGCTCTACGAGCCCGAGTACGTCAAGTCGTTCGCGCAGTTCGCGACCACCAGATTCCCCCAAGGCCAAGAGCCGGATCCCAAGGCATATCTAAATTTGGAATTCATCCATAACAACATCCACAACTGGACTGGTGGCCTCAGTGGTTTCACGGGCCACATGGGACAGGTCCCCGTCGCCGGGTTTGACCCCATATTTTTCATGCATCACTGCAATGTCGACCGACAGTTCGCCCTCTGGCAGGCTCTCAACGAACAGAACGCCGAAAACTGGTTCGATAACCTGCAGCCACCGTACGATGATGACGGGACGTGGAACATTCCTCCTGAGACTATCGACACACCTCAGACCGCCCTTGCGCCATTCCACAAGAATTCGCAGGGTGACTTTTTCAACTCGGACGATGTCAGAAAGTGGATTCCGCTGGGGTATTCCTATCCCGAGCTCCAGCCCTGGCTCGACAAGTACAAGGCGCCAGATGGAGCGTTTGACTACACCAAGTACGTCGAAGATATTCGCAATCAGCTGAAGGTCTTGTATCAGCCGCCCACGTCGCCCACTCTTCGCGAGTCGGTAAAGTCGGACATCATTGTCAACGTCACCTACGACCGGTATTTCTCTCCTTTCTTCCGCCCATATTCTAGAACCGCAATGATTAACAGGGATACAGCTTCGCCTTCAACGGTCTTCCCTACACCATTTACCTGTTCGTCGGCGACAAAGCCAAGTACGACAGCTACCGCGACGCCAACAACCAGCGGGTGCCGCCCCACAAGCACCCCCAGCACGTCGGATTCGTGTACACCTTCAGCAACCCCATCTTCGGCACTCGCACCGGCGGCCGCGGATGCAACAAGTGCCAGGCCAAGTCCCAACAGAACACACGCTGCCGCGGCCAGATCCCCATCACGGCCGCCTTGGTGGCCCGCGCCGGCCTGCTGCCGGGCACCGCGCCGCGCGAAGGGGGTGGGCCTGAGGGCATCCATCCCCTGCCCAACCTCGACAGAGACCAGGTTAACGAATACCTGCGCAGCTTCCTGCACTGGAATGTCAAGACGGTACGTCCCTACCTAACAAGTTTCCCCGCTGCGGAAACCGGGCCCCAGTGAGACAGGCCGAAGCTAATGCGAGCAACAGGCGGGCGGTACGGATGTTGCGGTTCCTGCTGAGGACGCGTTCATCGAGGTGGTGGCTTACCATCGCGCTGCCCGTTTGGATGATCGCTCGGTGGAGCCTTATCGGCCGCTGGAGGGGGCGACGCTGGGCAAACCTGGCGGTATCAGGTCGGGCGGCAGTTCTGTTTGAGCGCAAAGGGCTTTCGCGGGTTCGGTAAGTTTCACGGGAGCGGTTGGGTATGCCGCACAGAATGCACTTGTGTCTGGGTGAATTGTTAGTTACCTGGGTACCTACCTAGGTAGGTAGGTAGTTTGTGAGCCAGTTTGAAATTGATGCCAGCAGCTCTATCACGCTCTTTGTGCGTTCTTACATAACACGCATCCAAAGACTTGGCTTGAATGTTGAACGAGATGAACGGTGATCATCAGGTATGTCAGTCTCGTTTCTGGCCGAGGCGGTGTTGGGCGTGCTCTTGACGAAGAGGCGCGCGAGACTTCAGGGACTGAAAAGGTGTCCCAATTTACGAAGTATGTACATAGTACATACACTTTCTGCTTTTGGTTCGAAGCCTGCATCGGCAGGGTCACGCGAGCCAGCGAGCCACAAAACCGGGGAGTGCTCATGACAGCTCACCAAACTCACTCCCATTGGCGGGTGAGCCCGACCGCCGGAGCAGAGCCACTTCCTTCACTGATCTCCCCCGCGCTCACCCGGCCCGCTTTAAGCGGGCCGGTGGCGGGCCGGAGTTTTGGGTGTGGAGCCAACCGCGCGACCGTGAACCATTCTTCTGGGAATCCGCCCTCGACGTGGAGTGTAAGGTGGAGATCTCTGAAGATCTCACTCGTATAAGCTGTCGATCCTGCGAGGATACTTCATGCCGTCGCAGGCCCCGAATCCTGAGATTCCATGACAACAGACTTGTCGATGAATCAAGCCTGAATACGCGCTGGAAGGAATACGCTGAAGTGTAAGCTGCAGATCTCCAAGGATCCTACTCGTCCACGCTGTTGATCTCTCGAGGAGACTCTGTGTCGTGGCGGTCCCTGAATCCTGAGATGATGTAACAAGAGGCTTCTAGATGAAAGAAACCTGAATACGCGCTGGAAGGAAGACGTTCTGAAAGCTGAATACGGGCTGGAAGGAATACGCCTGCGTGTAAGCTGTAGATCTCTGAAGATCCTGCTCGTGTGAGGTGTTGATCTCTCGAGGAGGCTCCCGGTCGCAGGAGCCCCGGGATGCTCAGATTCTGTGACAAGCAAGAGGTTTGTCGATGAGAGTGCTACGACTGCGGATATATAAACCAACTTCACATCCAGTGAAAGGCATTTCTTCATTCACCAGAACCAAACAGTTCCCAACCTCATCCAAATCATTCTTTCGATCTTACTTTCAAGAAAGGCATTCTTGGTACACTTCAACGTCTTGAAAATGCATTTTTCCAAGGTCCTCATCACCGCCGCCGCCGTCTTCATTCAAGGCAGCCTTGCAGTCAAGGCCTTGGTCTACGCGGACTATGACTGCAAAGGCGAGGGCACCGATGTCAAGGTCGACAATAGCGCAGCCTGTGATGGAGATGTCCCCCGATTCAGGTCTTACAGGGAGAATGGATGGGGACCGGGCAACGGGCAGAGAATCGCCTTCTACCAATCCGGCTCATGCACCACCGACTCGTTTTTATACGACACATACTCACGCAATGGAGATTACTTCAAATCAAAGCAATGCTACAACATCAAGGGTCATTCGGTTTCGGACACCGCTGCGAGTATGAAACTCTCCTAGCTCGGTGTGTTGGTTTGGCTCAGGCTAGGGGCGTCGACTATGCGCATCGAGCACGCCATCAACCGCCTTTCTAGCTCCCGCGCGACCGGCATCGCCTCTTCGACCGCGGCCAAAAGTCCTGGAAAGGCTAGAAGATGAAGGCATTGTTACGGCACTGGCCCACGCGGCTGGGGAGGGGGATATCATGTGTGCAGTCATATGATGAAAGTTGGATCGTTTCAGAGGAGGCGTATAGACACGGGCTCTTCTATGTTTACTTCATTCTGTCGTTATCTTACTATGTTCTCAATCGAGATGTACTGCAGCTATGCCTCCTTTGACACTGTGCCTCTAGATTCAATCAATTCGAATGTCTTTACCAATCCTACCTTCACTGATCCCGTCCTCTCAATGGCTTCGGTAGAAACACAGTTTTTTCTCGCCACCTGACGCGGCTAAAAGCCGTCGCGGAGCTATATTCACGTTGAAGTAAGCAATATTTGCCGACACACCAAACTCATCACAGGATCCGAGCAACTTCAGGAACTTCTTCCATTCCGGTAAAGTAATATTTGGCGAGCATCAACGTCCTTCGCACCGACATACCCGCTGGTATTGGAGACGGCCCATGATCAGCCCGACCGGCATTGTATTGATCTCGACAGTACCGAGAAAAACCAGGAAACCGCCATACTTGAGCATGCTATACACGTGCTTCATTGTGTGTTTCCAATGAGTAATTATTAGGTGGCGTAGAAGCAGTGCGATGCCAAAGCCAAGTCGTATAGGTGCCCGTTGAAGCTTTGTTTTCCGCTCACGTACCTGTTGCCGCGGCCCTGTTTGCACTTGTCGTCGCACACGGGCGAGGGGGTGGTTGAGCTGGCTGGTGGAGTGGTGATTATGCCAGCGTTGGGGTCCTGGCGGTTCCTGAAGTCCGGCGGGATGCCGGCTAGTTCCGGGCTGCAGTTTCTAAAAGCCCGGGCAGAGTGAGCCGCTGCAGCGGTTTTCGTCTGCGCCGTAGGTCGGTGATGGCGTTGGGCCCGACTTGTAGTCGATGGATGTATCAGCGTCCGGTTGAAGGGGCAGCTAACTCCGCCGTGGCTTTGCCGTTTGTGCTGTTGCCGTTGGGCAGCGGTTGGCAGGCGCGTTACAGTCCACGGGCTCGCTAGGGCTGTCGGATAGACTGCTGCTGTCGTCCGAGACGCCCTGGCAGGCAGTCGCGGCGTCCCAGGTGGCGCGGGTGTCGTAGCGAATGAGGCGACTTTTGTCCTTGACCTGCCCATTCCAGATGACGGGCTTGCTGCGGCCGGAGGTGTCAAACCGCTTCTGGCGCTGGGCGTCCCAGAAGCCGTATCTGCTGTCAACGGTTGGATCAATCCCTTGCATGTAATTGTTCGCCGCCGCAACAAAGACGACACCCAACTCGTCGAGCTCGCCCAAGACCTAGCTTGTCATTCTTACGGCCGAGTCGGTGACTTTATTGCGATACAACAAAAACGTGGATGAACGGTGTACGGCATTAAAAGTGTAAGCACCCCAGCCCATCTATACTAGGTAAGGTACTCTAAAACACTTCTAGTTCTCAGTGGATCCCTGCTCTTCTCACACTATTAGTCGATCTCGAGATATCTGTAAAGAATAAGTCCAGCATCTATATCGTAGACTTGGATCTCATGCTACACCGGTATTGGTTCTCGACGAAGAGGTTTATATATATGAACGACTCCGCGTGAAGATAGTAGTAGTTCTCGTCATAGCCGGTGCAACTTCGACTCGGCCTGGAGCTCTTATCGGGTGTCTGTGCTACGAAGACGTAGAGTTTCATCTCTTCCGGCCTGTTCTCGGTAGTAGACGGACACGTGTTGGGCTAATTAGTGGTCAAACTAACGTAACCAAGATTAAGAGGTCTGCTGGCAAGTCAAGGCCAAAGAAGTACGGATTCTACGAAGAGGACACCCTCTTCTATAATTCTGTCTTGTACATAGAGAGTATTGCCTTTTCTGATATGGCATTTGAGGGCTTGAATGACCCGGGGGTCCGGCGGCTTCGGACACGCCCACACCACGGGCCGACGCCACCCGCTGACCGGGGGAGTCTCGTTCAACATTTCGTGCATGCTTCTCCGCGAGTGGAGGTCGATGTGAATTGTGCGTCGTGGAGAATCATCGCGCGGAGCTCGGGGGCGAGGTTGAAGACGAGGGATTGGGGTTGCCGCGAGGGTGGGCCTTTGGCGGCCGGAGCTGGTGGAGGCGAGAGCAAAGGCGGTTGTGGGTATACATAGGGTGAGATAGTACGTGTGTACACATGCTTATCGGCTGAAGCACATTTTTAGCGGTGGTTGATGGATGAGGAATAGGAACAATAACCAAAGCGTGAGAAAAGGGTGAAAAAAAGATTGGGAAAGAAAAGAGAATAGAAAACGTATGAAAAACAACGGTGAAACATGAGGCAAAAACGTATCTTGACAAAGACGAGATTCGAACTCGCGCGGTTTCCCACTAGAGAAAATCAAGGGATTTCCTAAATCTAGCGCCTTAACCACTCGGCCACTTTGCCATCCAGATGTTACTCGTAAAGCGCAGTTTAGGTAGGAGTATGCGCTGCCGACGATACCTTGTCTCGATAACAAACGAAAACGAACCCCTCGGGGGGGACCGCGACACGGACCCCTGAATCAGAATATTCCCCCTGCACCCGCCCAGCGGTATTTGACGCCGGCCTGGTCCGGTAAGAGAATGGCGGAAATCCGTCGTGTAGAGCAGCACGATTCGGCATTCTCGGCAGCTCCGGACGTCAAAGTCAAGTCCGTTTCTGGCAATGGGCCTTTGCTCGCCGAGAGGTGGGCCAACTGCCACCCACCCGGAGCGACGTCAACCCTGGAACCGAGCAGGGAATCTTGGGGTATGCAGCAGGTGTTGGGGGCGCCAAACGGTGGAATGTAACAGCACTACCGGGTCTTCCAATGACAGATCTCCAACCTTAAATGAGGATCCTAACGTAACCGCTTACAAACCCCGATGCGGGGGATGGGAAAGGGCTGGGGAACCGCAGGGGATGAGGTCAGACGGCAGCCAGAAACAAAAGGATTGCGGGCCGAGTCAAGGTCGAGGGGCAGCAAAGCCAGCAAAAGATGTGAGGACCAGAGGTCAGTGCAACCCATCTAGAGCTTAGCTTCACATTGGGTGGCAATTTACGCGCGAGTAGGGTTAATGACGGTTAATATCGACAAGGTCCCTTCTGGCAGCAGTGGGTGAACGAAAGAAGCAACTAGCCTGATCACCGGACTTCCGCACACGTGCCACACGGCGAGATGACAGATCGAGGAGGAGATATGGCTGTTGGTTGTGACGTTGTCAAATCCCAGTAACCGGGACATAACACACCTGCCTACCCCGGAACTAGTACCGTAAAACTCCGGGGGGGCATCCGTGGGACTAATCGGGCGATCCATGGACGGGGCCTCCGTGGAACGCCCGGAGGGACTTTCGGGACATTCAAGGAGGTGTGATAATGACGCGTTGGCATCCCGATGGCTGAGTATTTATCTGATTGATTACCGCCCTTTGGCGACGTGCCCATCTATAAAATCAAACCAAATCAACCTCGCACATCCTCCACCATCTCCCCTCCCTCACCTTACCCATAATCAAACCCAACACAACCCACCTCGATACCCATACCCACCCTCCACAACCTCCCTCCACCTTCAATCCAAGCAAGCCAACAACAACAACCACAAAAGACAACACCAACAATGCGTACCGCAACCCCCCTCCTCCTCGCCCTATCGGCACTCCTCCCCAGCACCCTCGCCAAGGACTTCACCGGCTTCGGCCAGCTGCGCACGCTGCACATCGGCAGCGACCACTCGGACCTGGGCTGCGTGACCAGCGCCGGCAAATGGACGACCGACGAGTCGCAGTGCGGCGTCTTCTCGGCCGAGCAGCTCGCCAACGGCCAGTTCCAGCTCTTCGCGCCGCAGGAGGCCGGCGGGTGTGGGATCGAGGTGGCCACGTTTAAGTGCGGGCGGGAGGTTAAGGGTGGCGTTTTTGGGGTGCGTATTTTACCTTGCCTTACTTTGCCTTGCCTTACTCGTCTCTTGCCCGGAAGGGGGTTGCTGCCGGTGTTGCCGGTTGAATGATTGTGGCTAATGTCTTGTGATTGATAGACTTTCGGGACAGCAGGGCCTATTCCCGGGCGTGAGGTGCTGAGGTATGCGCAGTACGGTGTCCTGGCCACCAATGCGCCCGACAGCCCGCCGTCGCCGAAGGATGCGCCGTTGGATATGCACTTCTACAGTGGGAGTGAGAAGGGCAAGTGGGTGTGGCTGGGGTGGAAGCCATTCTATGAGCACCAGGAGGCATGAGGTTCATCCCGGGTTGGGTCTCAACATGAATAATCCTTACGAACAGTCCAATTTGCATTCTCATAACATCGTTAAATAGTTGTCACATGAACATAAAACAATCTTCGGTTCCATCCTCCAAGCACCCCTCCGCACTTCCTCGAGTCCAGTTGAGATGCCTCCGCTAATCCCCCCTAACCCCTGAACGCCTTCTCCAAATCAGCAATCACCATCTTCCTCGAATGCATCATCACATCCGTCGCCCTCCCCGCCGCCGCTTTATCCTCACTCGCGAGCATCTCCTTCAGCGCGGTCGGCACAACCTGCCACGACACGCCGAACTTATCACCCAACCAACCGCACTGCTGCTTGGCTGGGTCGCCGCCCTCGCCCAGCTTGTCCCAGTAGTAGTCGACCTCGGCCTGGTCGGCGCAGTCGATCTGGAATGACACGGCCTCGTTGAACTTGAAGTGCGGCCCGCCGTTGAGCCCGACGAACCGGTGGCCGTCGAGCTCGAACTCGACAGTCAGAACGGTGCCGGGCTCGTGGCCGTGGAATTCTTTGCCATTCTCGAGGTAGTGCTGGGTGCTCACGACCTTGGAGTTGGGGAAGATGGAGGTGTAGAAGTTGGCGGCTTCCGAGGCTTGGCCGTCGAACCAGAGGCAGGTCGTGATTTGGAGTTTGTTGAGCGACATTCTGAGTTGGGATGGATGCGGTGAAAGCTACCTATATGATCTCGTTGAGCTTTGGTGATTGTTGCAGATTCCAATACTGAGGCCGGTGGAATGTTGGGGAAAGCAAGTGCTGGAGAATAGATCCCGATGCTCGAGACAAAGGGGCCCCTTTAAATCTTCAACAGTTCCTCCTGCTCCCCCTCGTCATCGAGTGACCCAAGCTCGATCCCCTCCTTTCTTGGCACGCCACTCCTTAGGCATCCATCACCACCACGATTAAAGAGGCACGAATGAGAGGACTAGCGGCAGGCAACGCGCTATGGTTTCCCGTCGCGTCAATGAAACGGGGAAATGGGCTGCATCTCGATGTCCTTGGCACGTAAGTGGCGCGCTATCAGGTGTGTTGATCAGTAATCAAGCCGGTTCTGGTTGAACTTGATTTATTTCCTGAAGCAACAGTTGTTGCACAATTTTTAGGCAGAGTTTTGGAGTTTGTGGGTGGAACTCGAATTCGGAATGCATCAGACCACTTGCGGCCATCTTGGCCCTTGATTTCGCCCACTGCTCCATCCAACCGTCCCTTTGTCATCATGGTTCCTCGTGCAGAAGGGAAGCAAGACTGGATTCAGTACCTCTGATGATTAACAAAGGATCTCTATTGACGTCCTCTTCTTATGACGCATCCCTGACCTGTGTGGCCACACAGGTGCTTCGCTGGGTATGTACCTAAAATACTCCTGACAGCATTTATTCAACGCCAACGCATACATAATGCCCAAGGTACAAGTACTCGCACTGACTGCCGTAGTTCGCGTTCCAGTGGTAAAAGTTCTCCCCGAGGTCGAACTTATCAATGATCACAGCGCAGGTGTCCCCCTCGGCAACCTCGTAATACTTGGTGCAGCCACAGATGAGCCCGGGCTGGGTCGGTGTCGGCGCCGTCGGGTTGCACGTCTCGGTCGGGCTCGCGCTGGTTGAGCTAGGGGTCGGCACCTCGGGCGCCTCAACGCAGTAGTACCACCCGGCCAACAGGTTGCTGCAGTCGGCCCTGACCGCCGGGTTCCAGAAGAGGAAATCGTCAAATGTGAAGGTTCCAAAGGAGCTGGCGATGTCGACGCAGATGTCACCGGTCTCGGCGCGGTAGAACTTGGTGCATGACTCGATCAGTCCGTACTGAGTCTGGGTGGGCTTAGGAGCTGCCGTGCTGCTGGGCGCGGCCGTGGTAGTGGCCGGAGGGGGGATGCCGTAGTTGACTTCGATGCAGTACGAGTTGCCGATCTTGATGCCGCTGCAGTCTGACTTCACGCTCGGGTTCTGGGAGAGTTAGAACGTGGTTCAAGTAGGGGGGATAGGTTGCTACTAATACTACACACCATTCTGACAAACTCTTCTTCCGAAATGCCCCACCACGATGCGAAGTGGGCGCAGTCGTCCGAGGCAGTTCTAGCGGTGTCGAAGTAGGTACAGTCCGCGGCAGTGTCGGGTTCGACTGGGCCTTCACGGCCATCTTCACCATCTTGTCGTTCGACCCTTCTGTGTCCTTGACGCAATCCAGCAGCTCCGGCGATCAACAACCCCTGAAGAAGGGCAAACGAGAGGTGCATGATGGGCAAGAAGACCAGGAACTTGAAAGTCTGTGGTGAAGTCTCCTCGTTGATCTTCGCTACCACTAGAGTTCCAAGAGTTTAGAAGGCGGGCAACGGCTGACTTTAACATGAAATGACTCCAACAAGGTTCAGTCTCTGCCCAGGCCGTATGCTGCATTGCCCTTGTGTTAGGGCTCACGCCCAGGCAGAAACCGACAGAATTGAGGCTCACAACCGCCGGGTTACGACTCAAGACGGCCGGGATGTTCTCGTGTAATATCAGTGACCAATTACCTTGGGGCAAGCTGACGGTGGTGGCGACCAAAACGCGGTTCTGGGGAGGAGATTGTGAACTCGTTTCGGTCGCACAGTGGCATTGGGATCGAAATCCCAGCATGCCAAGCAGCCTTTGACAAGAGTGTGACTCTGGGTTCGACCGCGAAGAAACCGACACGCCTTTCTCCGAGGTCAACGACTCAAAGCCTGGGAGTTGTAACCAGTTGGTGTCCCAGACCCCCTTCGTTAGCGACAGTCTTCAATGTTAGCATTTCTCTGCATGAAACCGAGCTAGGTGGCTCAACTGGCTCTCGAAACATGTGACTTCACGTAGGAGTAATATCCGTGACCGCCAACGATAAGTTGTGAATAATTACCTCACTCTTGCAGCCCTTGCGCTGGAACATCCGATCAAGCACACCTTTGCTGTCATCTAGATTTTGGATACGAACTTGCTCGTGCTTCACTCCCAAGCATCGCCACGGTTGGGTAAACCCCCTCTTCGCACAAGGCCCTAGCATTAGGAAATGATCAATAGGTACTTAGTTTCCAAATAATCGTCCACCCTACACATTCTAATGCACTGTTCTTGGCTTCGAGTTCGGTTGACGTCACAGTACGAGGCCGTATAACGAGTGCATCGTGGCGGGTCGTTCTTGCGAATACTCCGGGTGTAGGCAGAAAGGGGCAAAGGACGCGGCCGGGTCAGCTGCGTTTGGCTTTTGATAATCGGCCTGTTCAGGCTATTACAAGAATGCCATGTTTCCTAATCCTGGTACCTACCTACATAGGTAGATAGGCCGGCACAATCCAAGTTCGTTGCCGGCAAGCATCTGGGGACAGAACGTTAATAAAGCCCGCCATTGAACGGACTCGAAACTGACGTTTGGTAGCAACAAGGTGTTTGTTCACCCAAACACTTTGGTCAAGGCAAATAGAACAAGACGAATAAAACAAGGGACATATGGATTCCACGTAGCACTACTAGTACTTACTCCTAATGTGGCCGCCCCCGAAATTTCAAGCTTCCCTTCGGCTCATGTTCGACTCTCTCCCCTCGACTACGTTTAGATCTGCAGTAACCCGACAGCAACCCCAGAATGGGCTCCACACACCCGGTTACGGCATGTCAGAAACAATCATACACGAGTTAGCTTGCCTCCTGGAACTTTTATGGTACTGTATCCTCATATTCCTACCTGTCTTGGTCGCCTTTGGGATAGAGTCCTCTCCTTCGGTAATAGGGTCGTGTTTCGTCCTATCCTACCATCTAATGCACATTTTCACACCATGCCAGCTTTGCTGGGTCTACGCCATCACTGGCTGCACATGGTGGCTTTGGAGTGCGTACCGGAAATATCTGGATACCGTCCAGAACCTTCATGGAAGGCCAGTAATTACTTTTAAGGGCTGGTGCGCCCTCACAACTCTCACGGCCCTTGCCCAAGTCGATGTGCTCAAGCCTCCAAAGGTCAAACCCAGCGAATTCTCTAACCATGGGTATCTTCCTACCCTCCTTGAAAGACCAGGGAGGCGGCCAGCTGTCGAGCGCGCCGTTCCCACCGAGCAGCTTAACCAGCGCGCCTCGCGGGCAATGTTCTACGAGACCAAGACGCTTCTCGGCGCTTACGCGGCGACACACCCCGAGCACCTCCAGATCAAGCGGTCCTACCTAGAGCCCGAGAACGAGGCTCTTTGCTGGGATATCGGGCGCCGGCCCGCCGGAGCTATCCACCAGCGAGAGGAATGGGGCGGTGAGATCGCCCATGTCCACGGTGTGGATGGTTCCGTCCACGTTGTTTTGCACCCCGAAGATATTGCGGTGGTGATAGAAGCGGGGTGGGGTGAGAGGCATCCCCTGTGTGCAAATGACAAGCGGTGGTTCAGGTTATTGTTTCACGGGTTCATGGAGCAGCGGTTGCCGGTGCCCGAGGGGCTGGTTCTGGTCTATGCGCCGCGAGATGAAGGCGAGCTTCAGGTGCTGGATGCCATCTTGGAAGCGGCGGTTTGGTATGCCACGCGGGGTGAGCTGCCCCCGGTACGTTTCGGTGCCGAACACCCGAGGACCGAAAACCAGAACAGTGCCCGGTCAGGGGGCGAACCAAGGTGGCGTCAGTGCTGCATGTCCCCGCGGAACTGCACCGCGCTCCCGCCCCCATCAGGTTCGTGTGTCTGCACCTGTTCGTGTGCCGCCGCTGAAGAGTGGGCGGCTGCCACCAACGAGCTGCAGCTAATCACGTTGCCAGAGGCGGACCTGGCTCTCTTGAACCCCGATCGGGTATGGTCGACACCGGAGTCCGTCACACCGTGGGGGGCTGACCCGGAAACAAGCAGTCCGCCGCCCCCGTTCGAGCCCCTCAGCTTTCCGGGATACGCATGGCCGGGGTACGCATCCTTTGGACAAACCCGTTTCACATCAGACGAGCACAGAACTTTCGACAGAGACGACGTCAAGCAACAACAAGGCTCTTGCTCTTCCAAGTTTTCTCTCGGGCCCGACTCTGGCAGAAGCCTGGGTGGGCCGCCGGCTTCCCCGCCATCATGCAGTGACGTCTCGGAAGAAGAAGCGATCAGCCCGTCAGCCGGGGCGAGTGGCGGGTTGCATCCGGGGAGCGCGGAGGGACATTTCGCTGCGCTGGCGGTGGGACACCACTGGTCGCAGAACCAGGAACAAGGGGAACAAAAAGGCGAGGTGACGATGGCAGGTGAAGACGACTTTACAGAGGACGATTTCTTTTGAATGGCTGGATCACTGGAGTCATTTCTTTGGTGTCGAGAGATGCCTCCAGTTGCCGGTGGTGGAACATATCTACTCAGCCCCTTGGCTGCAAGTTCGCGATCTCAACCAAAGGCTAACTCAAAACGGTGTGACAGTTCCCGGTCGTTGGATTCCCGACTCCAAGTGTAAGTACAAACCCTCAATCCGACTCATAGAACGCTACATACTTAACCACCATCCCAGTATCAATGCCGGTTGACGTCTCGTCGTTTGTATTGCCGTTTTCGGGAAGGACTGCTCGGTTCCAAACGCGACGTTGAGTACCGGATAGTAAGCCTGCCATGCGATTGTCGCCCAAATGTCCTTGCTGGGATGGGAATATCGCTGCCTTTGACTTCGTTGTATTTGTTGTCGTCCATGAACCCTGTAGAAAGTCATTATCCGTTCATGAGTGTTAGGGTTAAGAAGAGTACGAACACTGCAACGTCTGCTTCGTCCAGTCCGGGTCGGTTCGATTAACCTTGATTGCCCATGTGTGGTATACTGGTTATACGCATCTGTATTATTCCTTTGCGTCTATTGATCCCATTACCTTTGCTGTTATACTAGCCGACCCCGGCGACGTTGCTCTTTATACTGAGTTTACTGGTCTAAAAAGCCGAGGTCTTCAGACGTGAGTTTGATTCGGTGTTGTTCACTTACTTATCCGTGAAAGGTAGTCGAGTAGAATGGTGCTAACCTGCCTTGCCACGCTCTTCAGTTGGATAGCAGTGGGGGGCTTTGACTTCAGCGACCCAGGAAAGGCAACACATGGGACATGGTATGCGCTCTCATATATTCGGTTCGGGACATTCTCGGCAGGACTTATATACTGACCTCTGTCTTCTCAGGAGCAAACTTGTCTCGACCGCCGCCAACCGCGCGGCCTTCATCGACTCGTTAAGGGAATTTATGAGCAAGTATGGATTCCAGGGAGTAGATCTCGACTGGGAGTATCCAGTCGACCCCAAAAGAGGAGGCGCCCCGGAAGATACGGAAAATCTAGTACTTCTTGTCCGGGAGATGCGTGCTGCGTTCGGCAGCGCGTATGGTATCAGCTTGACACTGGCGCCAGACTACTGGTATCTCCGATACTTTGACGCCAAGGCCATGGAGAGTTCGGTGGACTTTTTCGGTTTTATGGCTTATGATGAGTGGATGCTTGAGCTCCGTGCTTTTTGAGTGATTCCCATATCGCTTGATATTATTATGAAGCTGACCCTTGCCAACCCCCAAGACCACGGCTTTTGGGACCAGGACGTGAAAACGCTAGGTTCAATCGTCCGTGGCCAGGCCGATATTCGTGACATCGCAAACAATACGGTACCTTTGTGGTTTGCCGAGCTGGACCCCGCCAGAATCAACTTTAGGCTGGCGCTATACGGACGTGGGTATACGGTAGCAGACGCGAGGTGCAACGAACGCGCTCGGCTGCTCGTTCAAAGGTCCAAGTAAGCCAGCTGCCTGTACTAACAGCGACGGAGTAATGTCGTTAGTCGAGATTCAACAGCTCATCAAGGAAAAGGGGTTGACACCTAAACTCTTACCTGAAGCCACGATGAAGGAGATCACCTGGGATGATCAGTGGATTGGGTACGACGATGCCGACACCATCAAGCAAAAGAAGGCTTGGGCGGATAATCAGTGGTTTGGTGGCACGATGGCGTGGAGTATCGATTTCAACTCGGGAGCTGGAAGTGGCCTGACGCCCGTGAATACCACCAACGGGAGTTGTGGGAGGGGCAAAGGACAAACAGTGTGCGGAGACTGGCCAGATGGCGATTGCTGTTCCAGGCATGTCTAGCTCTAGCACCCCTTTCCGATTCCAAACTCCCTGCTAACAGCAATTGTTTGCCTAGTTCCGGCTGGTGTGGCAAGACGGAAGCCTTTTGTGGTAGCGGCTGTCAGTCGGGCAGTTGTATTCAAGGTGCCGACACGAATGACGGGACCTGCGGTGTCAACCACAAAGGAACAAAGTGCGGAGATTGGAAGGATGGCGGTTGTTGCAGTCTGGCTGGTTACTGCGGCGCTACCAGATACCACTGCGGTGTGGGCTGCCAGCAAAGTTACTCGGGAAGAAGATGCGGGTGGAGGGATTTCGGCAAGGAGCAGTACATTGACATTGAGGACGGTACGGTATAACGCGGCTATCAAGGGGAGGTGGCGACGGAACTGAACTTGAGGGTTGTACGCTGCGGACCTCGTGAAACTACAGAGAGCGAAAGGGGCCCGGATGGATGGAGGAGAAGGAGGATCACGGCCAGCAACGGGAGTCACCAACGCCAAGAGAAACACATGGCATCGCCATTGCCTGCATTTTCATCTCTCATCTCTCATCTCTCATAACGATACTTCACGGCTTGGAATTTGCCACCGTTGTTTGGAAGTTACCCGGGAGTCATGCCAGATTCAGTCAAACCCGGCCTTGACGGCAAACACACCGAAATCGGGATCCTCCCCGGGGATCGCTGCGTAACGGGCGGTGCAGATCGGGATGTGTTCACGGCTAGTCACTCGGCGCCGTGATGCTTAACGTGGAAGGTGGTAGACCAAAGCAAACAAGTTCTCCCAAGCCTCTCCCCGTTGCACTCAGTTGTCAGTTCCAAGCCAGGACCGACCTTCTAACTCGCCGCGAAGAGCCGCCGAAAGCCGGACCAGCGTACCGTGGCCTTGATCTGTTCGAGTCACCCCACTCTTCTTCCCCCGGACTTCCTCTTTTTGTGACTACGCCGAACCAACTCCATCCACCGCCCGTCATGAACAGAGCCTCGTGCTCAATATTTCCAGAACCGAGAGCAGTTTGCGTTTGACAGCTGGGACTCAGGAGCAGAATTTTACAACACACTTTTCCGTCACAGAAACAAAGTCGCACACAACGTGGCAGCCTCGGCTGAGTCGTGTTTCTCAGAACCACCAGACCTCCCGTTGTCATCCCGACTGGCCAACAATGACGACAGCCACTTTTCACCCATTTCCTCGTCTCCCATTCGAGCTCCGTTCTCGCATCTGGGGGCTGACGGTCGAGCCGCGGACTGTGCATGTTCGCGTCCGGCACAACGAGGCCCTTGTCACGAACGATGCACCGAACGGGAGGAGAACCCGGCGCAGGGGGAAACGCCCCAGCCACGTCATGGCTCAAGTCCCACGTCTAGTCACATCGACGCCGGTGCCAGCAACTCTGCAATTGAACTTGCCGAGAAACTCGGAACCTCGGCCTGTACCAACAGGCCTTCTCCGAACTGACCACACAGGAGACACGTTATGTCTGGCTGAATTTGGAGATCGATATGATTTTCATCGACACATTGTCCCGTTTGGAACACTTCAAACCGGTTGCACATCTGATCAAGCGACTGAAGATGGAGCGGGAAAATACAGACGAGAGTTTCTACTACTTCGAAGCAAACGAAATTCGCAGCTTTGCCAATGCCACGCAAATTCACGTCGTGTGTGGAGACGGGATAGAAGCATGGCATCAGGCATCATGGGAGCACCACTGGCCGTGTGGGAGGGAAAACCTTTTCCTCATTGACAAATTTGATGGTCGGATGATGAACAGTGTCGAGTTGGACGAAATGTGCGACCAGGAATTGAAGGAGTCAATGGCGGCGGAACGATACGATGATACGGAGACCGGTGAGCCTTTCAGTGAGGGCGAACGATAGAAATTACATGTCTGCTGCCAGATCATTCTACTCCTTTCATCTTCGATCCTTCAAACACCTTCCTACCTCGCCCGACACTTGACACTGGTATCTGCCACCCGCTTGTACGACTTGATGACCTGATAGTGCTCCCTCGCCGCCTTGGCCTCCGTGTCGTCCGCGCCATAAAACTTGCTGATGAAATCTTTAATCTTTCTTTTGGCCCTAGGGACGCCGCTGGCTTCGGCTTGCTTGGCCGTCTCACCCCAATCCACCGTGTACCACTCATCACCTGTCGCCGGATTCTTGCCCAGGTCCTGTTTGTAGACTGTCATCTCGCGGCCTAACTTGTCGTGTGCCGCTTTGTACCTAGAGCCTCTACGTACTGAGTTATCTACTAGGCTACGTATTAGACCGAAAGTTCCATCATTCGGCATACGAGGAGCTGCAGGCAATCTTTCTTAGCATCGCTTATCTTGTTTATAATGGGCAGTCGTTGTCGCAGCTACCCTTGGGTTGGCATTCTTGATCAAGATGATGCCGTGAATGTCCGCGCGAATGACAAGATCGAACTCGCCAACGCGGTCGTTCTTGGCCAAGGCACCCGCCATCTTTGATTCATACGTTCCTAGATATCTACCAGAGGACGCCGGATGTTACCCTTCAACTCGAGCATATTTTCTATGGCCATCTTGCTATTCGTCACCAGATAACTCGACTCAGTACGTTTATAGGCGGTAATAATAGTACCTCGAGCCGCGCTGCTCGAGCATGCAGTGATTTCAGTAGTCCTACTGCCATCGTCATGTGGTCTACCTACCCCGGCCGCCATCGTCGTCGTGGTGCGGATCAGCCGGGATGCGATACTCCCGGTTTCACTGGTCCCTATACTCGCGGCCCTACGTGATGCTGGACACGGTCCGTAGGGGCCCGGCGAACGGCATCGGAAAGCGCTACCAGTCGTAAAACATCATCCTGTTCATGTTAGCCATGTTCACAATTTAACGGACCCCCTTGTTAAACTTACATATATGAGATATTCCATGATGTAAAAGAAGTACTCAGTCTCTTCGTAGTCATAGCCCACCTCTTCGATAGCCTCGCGAATGATCAAATCCTTAGTGATCTCGGTCCAGATCTCGCGACGCTTCGAGGTCGGCGGCGGGTGATCAGGAGAGTCCCCGTCGTCGCGGCCGGGGATGAATCGACAGCGCCGCACGCCGCTGTATTTCTGCCAGGTGACTTGGGCCGAGGTACCGCCTGCACCGTCCAGGCGCACACGCTCTGTGCCGGGGGGCACGTCTATGATGACCCAGTCCCTTACAATGCTATGGCGAGTCTCGATGCCACGACGCGAGGTATATATGTTACTTTCCGCATCGCGCTCCCGCTTCTCGCCGCCGGGGTCAGAATTGCGCCGGGCATGGTTCAGTCCATCTTTGGGGCGCCCTTGGACATTCCCCGCAGCCTTCGTCGCTGGGATGTCGTCGAGCCACGACTGTTTGCGGCCCTCGACTTCGTCGGTTTGGTCATATAGCGACGCATGCAATTCTCCTAGCGTGGGCCGCCTTGAAAATCCGCTATCACTGCCTTCGTTGCTGTCGGAACGGGGGTAAGGTCCCACATTAGTGCCAGGATTCGCAAATATGCGGCCGCTCTCTCCGCCGCTAAGGGAGCTCTTGACATCAGAATTTCTGTTGTCGCTGTCAAAGCTGCCCGATTTGTCTTGACTGCCCACTTCTTTGTTGCTCTCGCTGTCGTCGCCATCGCTGTCCTCCCCTCCTGCACTCGTGCTAGGTAGAGGAAAGAGTGCGAGCTGCTCGAGGTGCGCTGCAACGTGTGAGGCGTAATGTTTGTCCGATGTGATCTTAAAGGCAAGACAGAGCGGGCACTCCGCCTTCGTTTTGGTCAGATCAAGCTGGCTACTCAGACTTTCGAGCGTATCCAAGCTTCGCGCCTCCCTTCCATGAGCTTCCTTGATATGCGCGCCAAACTCTAGTTTTGAGTGGAACGGGGGTAAGCAGTTGAAGGGACAGCTCCATGTCCTCCAGTGATCTTGCTTCATGTGGTCAATCCAATCGCTCCGTCGTAGGTACTGCTGCTCGGCTGTCGCACACGAACTGGACAAACAGATGTACGGCCGCAGATCTCGAAATACATGCTTCTTCCAGTCGTACCTTGTGTGAATCGAGACAATCATGCAGCAAAATGGGCATTTAAAGGGCCCTTGGGCATGCTCCTTTGGCAGGGGAGGTATACGAAGTAGACCTTCGTCAGCGGTGGATAGGGCGTATGAAGTCTTGGAGACGTTGGACTCGCTGTCGTCAAATCTGGCAATATCTTCCGTCGTCTCGAGTCCTTTGAGGTGGTTAGGGATCGAGGAGGCAATCGTTGTTGCCTTCTCTCGCTCGCCGCCCTCGCTAGCTTCCTCTACCGCCTCGCTAGCCTCTCCCACCCCTTCGTCCATCCCTTCGGCAAGTTTGTGGGCATGCTCCTCTCGGTACTTGAAGTACTGCCTTCTGCGCGATATGGCCTTCCCTAGCCTCTCGGCGATTGCAGGTTCCGCCTTTGGGAACTTCCCTCGGACGTGCCCGACATCCCAGGGTTCGTAGAGGTCGGCGAGTTCTGCCCCGGCTCTGGACTTGAAGTGATCATGCGGTGCAGGGTTTCGAATCGTTATCGACAGCCTCAGTAGACAATCAACAGTGTGCCCGATCTCGTCGAGGATATCGCCTAGTTCGGAAGCTCCGCGAGTATTGTCGTTCCGAAAATACTCCTCTAGTTCAGCGTCGGTCGAGTATCCAACTGCGTCTCCATCGTCTTTATTTAAAGGTGCCTTTACGCTTGTTTCGTTTGCCGCGGAGACTCCTAGGCAGGTCGGCATCTCCATTAGCAGCTACAAACAGAGTTTCAGGACTCGGAGGATCGCACATGCCTTCATCCACGGAATCGCATAAATCCTGCAGCAGCGAGATGACGTGGTTCCTGATTGACGACGCATCGCGAAGTCGGTATTCGAGAGAACGACTCCCAGAGAGACGATGGGCGCCCAAACTTCCGACCCATAGCTTGAACCGCGCGATATGAGAGACGACGGTTGCGCCCTCGGGAGCGCCGTCGTCCACAGCGGAAATGAGCGTCTCCAGTAGCGAAAGGACCCGAGAAACTAACGTAGCAATCCGAGGTTGAGACGCTACCAGGCCTTGTCCCATCATCGGTGCGATATTAACGACGCCAGTGGGCTTATGTTGTCAAAGCGAAAGCGGAGGAAGGTGCCATGTTTCTTACCCCGGCTTGCGGGGCCAAAGCAGCTCCCTCGAGTACCTACCTGGAGTAACCGAGACTCATTTTGCGCCATTTGTGCAACCGCACCTCCTCTCCGCTTGCGGGTCATCAACCAATCCCATCTAGCGCATCAGCGTTCTGCGACCCGGGGAATCTGACCTCGGAGCTGGACCGCGGGGTCGTTGGACCTCAATCCATCGTCGTCGAACAGCGAGCAGCCAACAGCCAGCCGGCGCGATTAAAGATGTCAGGGTTCGAAGTCGCCGGGGTCGTTCTCGGCGTTCTCCCATTAGCAATTGGGGCGGCCAAGGGGTACATGGGCATCCTCTCGTCAATGAGAGATGCCAAGCGAAACCTCAAAGCTCTGGTTCACGACCTCGAAACTGAGCAAATCCGGCTCGAGACGACGTGCGAGGTCCTCCTCGACGGCATCGTTCCCCCTTCCGCAGTAGACCGCATGATCCGTACCCCGCTTGGTTCCGAATGGAAGCTGTACAACGACCAGCTCAAGTTGCGTTTGTGGACGACGTCCAAGAAATTCGAGGAGCAAGTCACCGAGATGCAGAAGGCTGTTGAGGAATTGCGGGCTAAGCTCTGCATGGAGCGGGATGGCAGCGTACAAGCCCCCAGGTCTTTGCAGTCGTGACGTGTTGCTAACACTTGGATGACTTATTCCAGACGAAAATAACCGACCGCGTTACCATCATCCGAGAGCTGAAACAGAACGCAGCGTTTTCGTTAAAGAAGAAGGATTACGAGGACATTCTAAATAGGATCAAGACCGCCAACTCCATCCTCCACGACCTCACAGGTCAGAACTGTGGGCTCGGGCCAAGCCGAAAATACCGAAGCCAAGCTCGGCTCATCGGGTTGATCAGGGGCCTGGCCAGAGGAATCTTTAATGGCCTCTGTAGCGCAACTTCGACCTGCTGCTGTGCTAAGCCTCACGACGTCGGGCTCGAACTTGAGCCCCGGGATGCCGTCATCGTACCAACAGACACCGACGACGAGGTAGGGAAGAAATTCGACTTCCATGTGGCCTTCGGCTCGAAGAGAGCGCCGGAAAATGCGGGAACCGCATTGGTGACCGCCTGGGAGAGGATCTACGCTAGGCTCGCCGATGACATTGCGCTCGCACCGACTTGCAAAACGGCCACCGTACCCATCGCCGCGCCGCAAAAGACTACCCATGGCACGGGGTGGGCGAAATCTTTAAGTTTGAGATCAGCCAAAAACTCACTGTCCTTCTCGGCGGACACACAGACCCTGGTAGAGGTGTCACCAAGCCTGGCTGTGGCGCCCGTGACACCCGCGAACACTTCTTCCCCATATGCCCATCTCAAAATCTCCGAGCTATGTCAAGTCATCGTCCGGAGCCCGAAGGCGCCCGCGGTGGACGGATACGGCGTCATCACAAACGTTGAGCGCAACTTTCAGCTGCGACCGCCCGAAAATGCCTCGAGCGACAGTCACACCGCTATCACACTTCGGGAGGTGCTGTCCGCCGGAAAAGACACGACCTTACCACCGTTTGAATACCCTGATAAGCTCAGAATCGCTTTGGCTCTGGTCGTCAGTGTTCTCCATCTTTATAAAACGCCCTGGCTCCCGACTATCGTAACATTGGACGACGTCCTGTTCCTCAGGGAAGGAAACGCTCCGCAACTGTCCTGTATAGGGTACCGACCATTCGTAGCTAGGAACCTCAAAGATGGCCCGGAAGCTGCCCAAGCACCTAGAGGCCCGAGACCAATGAACATCACGGTGTTATCCCTCGGCGCTTTATTGATCCAGCTGATCGTCGGCAAGGTGTATGACTCCCTGGACATGAAGGGGAATATGGACATGGAGTCGATATTGTCCAAGTACGAAGCAGCAAGTCGGTTCAACGGCGAAGTTATGACAAGCGGGGGGATAAATTACGCGTCAGCAGTCAAGTGGTGCCTCGGGACTGTGCTGGAAGTGGCAGGGCTGGAAGACGACACCTTCTGTCAGAAGTTTTACGGCGCAGTTGTTGCGAAGTTGGAAGACGATGCGAAATTGCTCACACCGGCTTGACTTTTTGTTTTTTGGCCGCGTACGATACGATTTAGTTGGGGAGGTTACAAATGATCGGTACGGAGTAGATCGTCGAGTACAACCAAGAGGCCGCGCCTGGCCGCACCGCAGGTGAAGAACATCCAAAATGCGCCCGCGTTCTTCAAATCTCGCACCTCGTATGTTAACCGCCGATTGCCTCTCGCAGGTTTTTATTCTCCCTCCAAAGGCTTTCCAGCTCCGACTCAACACCTGCTCTCTGTCCTCCGGGCGAATCAGACTGGACGAACGCCCGTATCCTCAAACCCACCACCTGTCAAAACAGTTGAAGACTCGTCAGCAGCAGCCGCCCTAGTGTGCCTCGATCAGAACGTCCGGTTACGGTTCCGACAAATTTCACATCAGAGGGTTGGCCTAAACGATGTCTCCGGATCCCCCTGCACGAGGAGGATGAGGTCTGGTTCTTCGACGGGACTGTTGAGGGATACCCCATCGAGATATATTCATACTGGGCCACCCTACGGGCTTGCTCTTCTGGATCCCTTTCGTTGGTGAAGCCGCTGGCGCGGTTGGTCTGACCACCGCTCGCACGTCGCTTCGCCTAATCGGGTCGGTTGCCAGGGGAGGCGGGTATGGCGGTCCACGGCGTGGTCGAAGAGCCGGACAACGCGTTCATGTCGGTCTTTAGCTACCTGCTCGGTGCCGGGGTTGGGCGTGCTGGGTTCGGAAAGGTGGCCGCGTCGAAGCGGGCCATGGCAAGCAAGAAATTTGACGGCTTGGGGAATGTCAAGTGTGGATTGGTTGGGTTCGTCGATATCCGAGCACTGAGTTGCCGTGCCTCGAGCGTGCGTAAGCAAGTGGCGATGTCACGACCAGCGGTGGAGTTACCGGCACTAAGCTGCAGATGAGGTGTCAATTGGGAACTTTGCCTCTCCATGCTCCCAATCGGCTCCTTGCCTCGTCTAGCGTCCGATGTTGCATGCCGCTTGACACGACGCTTGACATGCCGCTTAAGATGCCGCTTAAGATGCCGCTTAACCGCAGCTCACGCGGGTTCCCGGAACGAGGAAACTTGTCGAGCTAACTGCGCGACAAACCTGTTTTAAAGGCCTTCGGACCCCGATGGGGTTCCCTGGGGGGCCGAGAACCAGATGCCGACAGTGGGGACATGCATATTTGGGTGGCATTACAGGGGCCGTCAGCCCCAATATCACAATGCCTGCATCACTTCACAAGCTGAATGCTTGGACCTTTGCGAGGTGCAGGTGACCCACCGGGTATGGCAGCGTTCGATGTGTCTTGGAAAATGCCGGATACTGGTCGAGGTGTGGGTGGGCGCGCGGGTTTATAAATGCCTGGGCAAGTAGAGAGATATATGAGTTCTGTCGTACGCGTTATAGCCCCCTTATGTTTTCTTGATACCCTTATGTTTTCTTAATACGGTATTCTATAATTAGCTCCTAGCCCGACGGACGGTCAGCCATCTCAACAAGCAATGGTCCACCTCTCGGCAGCACTGCTGGGTGCTTTGTTACTCACATGCAGTGTCACCGCTGATACCGACTACACCGCAGTCTGTCAAGACATTGCAAGCAATGTGTCTCAAGCAACTGATGTGGTCTACCCGAGTTAGTTATCCTCTCCCTCCTCACCCTTCGTGGACCCACCCCCCTCATTTTCTTGCCAGTCGAACTTGTGAGTTACAACGCCGCCACCCAACACTGGTTTCTCTCTTCGAACGGGGACGCAGCTTGCGCCGTTGAAGTGGGATCGGTCGAGGACGTTGCGCTAGTCTTGCAGATTGTTGGTGCCACCCGCACACCCTTTGCCGTGTACTCGGGCGGACACGCATCGAACCCTGGGTTCTCTAGCACATCTGGTGTGCACATCACGCTCAAGCGTTTCAACCAGATCGATCTGTCTGAGGATGGCAAGATTGTCACCCTCGGCTTTGGTCAGGGATGGACCGATGTCTATGATGCTCTCGAGGGCACCGGGGTAAACGTCGTTGGTGGAAGAGTCCCCGGGCCAGGTGTTGGCGGGTTCACGCTTGGTGGAGGGTATTCCTGGTGGGTCATTATGATTATTATGATCCAGTTTGAGAAGTGTATAAACAGTGCTGACTGACAGCGGACAGGAAAACAAACCAATATGGTTCGTTATTGTTCGTTTCCAGCGGACATGGTGGTGGCTAACCTCTTTGTCTAGGTCTGACTTCTGACACTGTCAAGTCTTTCAACGTGGTCCTTCCGGTCAGTCTATCTATGCATGGTGAAGCAAGCATAATCGCTGACAAGGAGCCTAGAATGGCACATTCACCAAGGCGTCGGATGGGCAGAACCCTGATCTGTTTTTCGCGCTCAAGGGAGGCCTGAACCGGTACGGGATCGTGACCTCGGCCGAGTTCTACACGCACCCGCAGCCCGCCCTAGTCTGGGTGAGTCGAAGCGTCCAGATCTCAACCAAGCATGTCATGGTAATTCTAATGTCATCAAGGGTGGCCTCCGCGCGTACTCTGCGAGCCAGGTTCCTGCATTCCTCAACGCAACCGAACGCTTCTTCTACGAGAACGAGGACCCAAAGGCAGGGCTGCTCACGACACTTCATGGTTCAGCCTTAGGTACAACTGCTCTGGGCCTCTTCTTTTATGACGGACCGGAAAAGCCCGAGATTTTCGACATGTTCGACGGGCTTCTGGCCACTCTCGATAGCACGGGTAGAAAGCCGTACAGATCGCTCATCGGCAGTTTCCCAGCCCAGCTCATCTTGAACCACCGGGGCACCTTCGCTACCTTTTCTACTACCAAACTTACAGCTCGCTTTATGGAAGCTGTTCGGCAAGAGGCAGAGGTATGTACACCCCCCACATTCGAGCCTGGCGAATGGGGAAAATAGTCAAGCACTGATATTCTCTGCTATCCAGGACATTGGAAAGGTCTCCGCTTTGCATGGCGGCTACATAGTTTCGTATGACATAGAACCGTTTACGAACTACGGCGAGCATGCAACACAAGGGGCGATCCCGCATGATGATTCACTTCTTCCGGTAACCCTCTATCCCCCCTTATGTTTTGGCTTATACTTTACTGTTGACACTAATTTCCAATAAAGCTCAACCTGCACTTTGCGTGGGTGAAACAAAGCGAAGATGAGTGGTGGTACGCTCGCATACGCCAATCGCTGGCGACATTGAAGCTCGTCGCCATGGGGGAAGGAATTTACCAAGCTACATTTCCGGAATACTCGAATTACGCCCTCTCTGACACCACCGCTGAGAGGCTATACGGGGAGAACGTCCATCGTTTGCGACAGATCAGGGACCGGATAGATCCCGACCGGGTAATGGAGTTGGCAGGGGGGTTCGTGATATGAACGGGTGGGGGGTAGTACATGTACGATGGTGATCGCCGTAGACTTTCGGGCTTGTCCCTTCTCCTGATCCTCTTCCGCTCCTTCGGGTAGCAGCTGCCCAATGAAACCGTGTATTAGAAGGGACGGCCGACGGGAGTGTTAATATGTGGGGAAGCGCTCACCATTCATCCGATTCCTGCATCCGACTGGAGGCCTGCATCACAACTCAGGCTCCGTGTCTCAACTTCCACGGCCACACACCACCGCAACACCGACGACAACAATACCAGACTCCCCTTGTACAGCACCAACTCAACATCCGCCCACGCTCCAAGCCCTCACAACCCCCCACAAAATGTTCTACCAACCCGGCAAAACCCCCCATAGCCTCCCCTCCGACCCCTTCAAAGCCTGCCTAATCCCGCGCCCCATCGGCTGGATCTCCACCACCTCCGCCATCCCACCGCCCACCCCCTCCCAACCCAACCCCCAACCACGCCACAACCTAGCCCCCTACAGCCAGTTCGCGCCCTTAACCTTCGACCCGCCCTACGTGCTCTTCGCGGCCAACCAGGACCCGCGCACGGGCGCCCGCAAGGATACCGTGCGCAACGTCGAGGCCACGGGCAAGTTTGTGTGGAACTTGGCGACGTATGAGCTCAGGGAGGCGGTCAATCAGACGGCGAGGCCGCTGCCGGAGGGGGAGGACGAGTTTGTGTGGGCGGGGTTGGAGAAGGAGTTTACGAGGGGGTTGCCGGGGGATGGTGGTGAAGATGGGGATGGGGATGGAGGTGGTGGTTGTGATGAGGGGGAAGGTAACGGGGGAGGGAACCCCGTGCCGATGGTCAAGGCGAGTCCGGTCAAGTTTGAGTGTGTGTATCACTCGACGGTGAGGCTGCCTGGGAATGGGCCCGTGGGGAGCGTGGATTTGGTGATTGGGAGGGTGGTAGGGGTGCATATTGCTGAGTGGGCGCTTGATGAGAGGGGCCGGTTGGATGTTAGGAAGACGCGGCCGATTGCGAGGTGTGGGTATTTTGAGTATGCGGTTATTGGGGGGGAGGGAACTATCTTTGAGATGGTTATCCCGGGGGCCGATGAAGTGATGCTGGCGGCGATGCAGGGTGATAAGCAAAGGGTGGATGAGGGGTGGGACAGGGTGAAGGCGAAGTTATAACGCACAGTCAAGACGGGGAGGAGGGTGTCGTTGGAGGGGGGTAGATGGGTATTCGGTGAGATCTTTTGTTGCATTTGTCACGACCTTCCCATGATCAGAAGCGAAGATGGCATTGGGTACCCAGGTAGATTCCGAGTAATTGAGGTTAAATCGGGCCTTTAGCATGGTCTAAAATGCATTCGAATGCGGGTATTCTTCTGTACTTCCCCCAGCTCAGCCACCGCTCACCGGTTCAGACCTAGGCCAAGCTGCGTCACTCAAGGCGGCCAGCTTCTCGACCTCAGCCCACTTCCCGTCCCGCTCCCAGTAAGAAACCTCCCCATCTTCTCCCTCGGTTACCATATGGATCTTCTGGTCAAAGCTCCCCTGAACCAACGCCCAAACATGCTTCACCCCGGTCCCAACCGTCTCGGTCAACTTCCATTTCCCCTGCTCGCCCTCCACCGGCACCTCCCGGTCGATATCGTCATTCAACCTTTCCCAGTACTGCACGCTGCCGTCGACAGCAACGGCAAGCTGGAAGCCACCAATGCTCGTTTCGTTGACCGTGTTGAGGTAGTCCTGGATCATAACCGGCGGCGTGTCCGGCGGGATTCCCGAGCCAAACACTTCACCGGCTGACCATTTCGCAGTATCCTCACCGCCGCGCCAGAACAATTGCAGTTTGCCATCGACACGAACGGCGACAGTGTACAGGTTGCCCCGCGAGACACTCTGCGGGTCGTAGATGTTGAGGGCAACGTTGGATTGGACGAGGGAGGGGCCGCTTTGGGCGATGTCGCTCGCGATGGGGGAGTTGGAGAGGGTCCATGTCGTGCTGTTTGGGGGTTGTTGCCACTGACATTGTTAGCACACTACTCTGACTTAGAACGATGGAAGGAGACCGGGCTTACTTCGTTCAGCGTTCCGTCGGCATGCTTAACCACCATGACCAACTGGGTGCCATCACTCTGGGCCAGACCAGGGAAACCGTCAATGCTCTCTCCCTCAATGGCGGAAACCTGCGACCATTCCTTTGCGGACTGGCTGTATTCCCATTGCCGCACCGTGTGACCCTCGTCAACCCCAACGGCGTGGAAGTCCCGGTTGAAGGATGTCCCCACAATCGCTGGTTGGCCGCTGAGGCTGCTCCCCTCGATGTCAAAGACCTTGCTCCATTGCGTAGTGTTGGAGTCGCGAGAAACGTGAGCAAAACCAGAGCCACCCGGCTCGCTGAGGAGTAGCTCAAAGTTGCGGTGCGTTGGGCCGTTGCCCGACTGCATCATACTGCCGCTTTGGTGCCGCTTGCGAGTCCAGGGATCCGGGTTGACGTTGGCAACGCCGTATTTGGTCCAGCTGTCAATATTGGCTTGGTTGTAGCTAAGTAGGTACTCTTAATGTTAGATTTCGTGGGGGAATCGTCAGTCAAATCAGGGGTGGTACTGACGCAAAGTAAACAAAGCCGTTCTCTCCCCAGCTGGGTCCCCACGAATTCTTCATGATCCATGCCTGCTTCTCATCGTCATACCCCACGACGATCGTGAGGTGATTCCCCGTTGACGCCGAGACCTCGTCCCACTTATACACGCTCCCCTCGGTCGTCGGGTTCCATGACCCAAAGTCCTTGTATAGGACAAACGTAACAATCAGCGGCCCGTACTCATCCAGCCACCTCTTCTGGTCCTCGATCATTCCCAAGGCCTGGTAATACGGGATATGTGTGGTCCTCCCTTCCCGGTCCGCACAATGCTCGTAGCCATGCAGCGTCGCCTCGTACGGGTCGCACGGCCAGTCGGCAATGCCGGGTCGCGCTTTTTCCGTGTCGTTTAGGAACTCGGTGCCCTGCCCGGCCACCCACGCAAGGGTTTCCTCGGCGTTGCCGACACTCTCGCATGCCGCCCCCGTCCCATCGTGCACATCGGCCTCGCTGCGCTTACTCCATACCCCGTGCTCGATGCGCACCATCGACTCGATCAGGGCCGCGGCCGCGAAGGCCCAGCAGCTATTGCAGACGCCTTGGTCTTGCGCCGTCGTAATGTAGTTGAGCCCATTGCGGTTTCGCCAGTCGACGGCCAGGGGAGGGGCGGATTCCGCGGCGGCTTTGACGGAAGCGAGTCTGTTGACGGATTGCCGTCGACTGAAGGCCGAAGGTTGTATCGTGGACCAGTCAAGCGGACCGACCGCAGATGCTGGGACTGGTTCTGGCCATGGTATCTGGCGTGGCCGTAGGATTGGGTTGCCGACTGCGCCAGTGGCCAAAAGCAGGCTTAATGACGCCCCGAGAAAGCCCATCTTAGCCAAGCTATACGGGAGACAGGGCTGAGCGCACAGGGGAACAAGAAGGGTGGCTGTTAAACGACGTCTTCCAAGGAAGCCCGCGAGTTCCTCACTCCCTCACTATATAATTTCATATCCCGCATCCTTTTCCGCATCAAACCAAGGCCCAGCGTTCTCTCCCGCGTGAACACGAAAGATCCCCACAAACGGCCCTGTTCCTGGTGCGTCCCCTATCCACACTTTCTACTTGAAAAGCAATCCTTCCTCCGAGACTGCCGAACCGAGTATGTCTCTATGGAGATCATCTATGATCAGCCCTGGCACCTGGCGCTCGCCAAGCATCAGCAACTTCCCACCAATTACCAGACCGCTTCCCAAGCATTGCGCCAGGTTAACCGCTTGTTGATCTCCCGAACTGCCGTCTGAAACAGAAAGGACCCACAAGCATACAGGTGCAATACCAAGGTAAATATGAGACCCTTTAGCCGCGGTCCCCCGCGCTAGGTTACATCGTCACGCGGAGCGCCGTTATCCCCCTTGCCGATTGAGCTTCCAGACCGTGGCAGACGTCATCCGGGTTCGATTGGGATTCTCTTTGGAACAGAAGGATGTTTGGTCGCATGTTGAAGTCTTCGTAGGTACCTACACAGGGAGAATTGGCCGGGTCGAGCCCACCAACCAAGTGTCAGCAGAAGGAAACCTCGCGAGAAACCCGGGCCGGTTCCTTTCGGTTGAATGATGCGTTGTACGACTGCCTCTCGCTTGTGCACAAAGCCCTCTCAAGAACGTGAACGGCCGGCCCTTCTGGTCGCGTACCCGGTCGGCAGTAACCCTGGAGACGCAGTGGCTGTGTTGACAACAGAGAGGAAAAGAATAGCTTATCAACCATGCGCATTTGGACTTACAAGCTGCGTAAGCTGGATGGCTTTGGCTATTTCGTGCAGCAGCAAGCCGCTCCCTGCCCAACCTGGACACCAAGGGGCGCTGTCGTGAGTGGTCGGCGGCCGAGCACCCGCCACGATGACTGGGGTGATGCCCTTTGCTACCCAATCACCTCCTGCGCCCAAAACAAATTGTCAATTTTTAGCTGTTCAGTAGGGGCTTGACACGATGCGCCTTGCTCGCCTTAGCCATCACGAACCAACGACGTCCCTCCCGACCCTTTCTTGTCGAGACACGTCACCCGTCAGCCCGAATCAAACTGACACAAGCGCCGATTGCAGTTTTTTTGGTGCCAGCAACCCACTGAAAATAAACGAGAGTCGCCTTGAAGTTTGTTCAGCCCAATGGTTGTCTCCACGTTGGATCCTCCTGCCAACAGGGGCATGATTGGGCGCGATGGCCGCGTCAAGTGCCTGATATACGGACCACCACCACCTCCCTCGCCGTGATCGGTTGTTGAGAGCATCGAGATGCGCCCAGCATGTTCCTGGTCTTCTATACACTGATTCTCTGTTCTCTGTTTGTACGATTAGCGCATTCCCAAGGTCTCATCATGGACTCCATGTCCTCCATCAAGACCACCACACACGACACCTCCTCGGCAGGTTTCCACATGGCCGACTTCTCGTCCTTCTTATCACAGCTCACAGACGCCGTATCTGCGGCATGGCCGGACCGGTTCGCGACGCGTTACAGGAAGGTCAAAGTCCTGCTCATGAGCTGGGATAAAGACGATCTTGGCCTTGAGACAGAAGTCAGGAACTTGGAATCGGTATTCAGGGGCTTGTACCATTACGATACCGAGTACTGGAAAATTCCATCAAGACGGTCGGCCGTTGAAGTATCCCGAAAGGTTGCCGATTTGGTGGATGCCCACGGCCAGGAAGGGAACCTCCTCATTTTGTACTATGGTGGCCATGCCCGCCCAAGTGAGCAACCCGGCGGCAGTCCCGTGTGGGCAGCCAAGTAAGTCTAGGGCTTCGTCTTCTTTATCGCCGTAACTAACCCAAGGCCAGTCGGAGCCGGGATTCCCCTACTGTACAGTCATCCATACTGCACTCGTTCCTCGGGGAGATCGACTGTGATGTCCTGCTCTTACAAGACTGTCTCTATACCCATGAGAACAGGGACACTTTCATCGGGAACGGGGTAGTGGAAACTCTGGCAGCAGGCGGCTTCGACTCGACCCAAGCTGACGGGGACCACGATTCCTTTACCGCCTCCCTTGTTCAGGAGCTCGCGCACGCCGCCCACACCACCGACTGGCTCTCTATGGTGGAGCTGCATAGAAGGCTCATCAACCGACTGCAAATCTGGACACCAGAGATCTCCTTTACCGACGACGCCTACTCCATCGTCCAGGTGGATCGCCGCACAGGACAACCGATGTTTGAACGACCACGCCGGCGAACCCCCGTCCACTCCTTCCTGTCAAGGAAGCCTAAGACGATCGTCCTCACCCCTCTGCCTCCACAAGCTCAAACACAATCCGAAGAGTCTCTGATCCAGCTGAACCCGCCGACAACTCAGCCCAACAATAACATCCCGGAAGGACCCGGGATCCTGGTGACTTGCCGGCTCCGCGATCAGCACATCGACGCCGAGAAGTGGAGACAATGGCTGCTCAACGCGCCGGAGGGGGCCAAGAACATTCAGATATCTGCAGTGTTTCCCAGCTTTGGGACAGTGTTGATGCTCGAGCTACCGCTGGCTGTCTGGGATCTCCTGCCGTCGTCTCCTGCTATCTCATTCATCGCGTACACCACTGGCGGCAACCACATCTCCGAGTTCCGGCGTGCTTTGCTGGGGTCGGACGTCGACGAACTCGAGGACACATTTGCGGAGGATTCAACCGACGATGAGACCGAATCCGAAGCCGGGAGGAGCCTCAGAAAAGCCAGCCGCAAGAGTAAACGATCTGTCCAAGATGCCAGAGAGACTTACATCGCTCCGTCGCTTTGGCCAAGGTCGTTCGAGAACAACCGTACGGGGAACGATGCGACCGAGAACATGCCGTACTGCCTGACCTTGGCTGAGATGCAGGGAGATGACAAGACCAGCAAAGCCGCGAGGATCGTTCGGGCCTTTGTGCAAGACGCGGACAGCCCGTCCATCCGGTACATGTACGACGAAATCCGGGACTTCTGCGCCCCGGCGAGTTTTGAAGCACTTTCTAGTGGCCAGGAGGTTGCCCCTGAAGTGGTTGCTATTCTCGACGAGCCGTCACCAATCGGTCCACACTCTCAGATGAATGGCATGCAGTTTCTTAGCCATGGTCAACTCTATGAAGCTTTAACCGCAGTACGTGACTCTTGTTTGATGGATGGACAGCGCTAACAAGACGAGCAGAGGGCTGTTCCTCAATTAATCGACACCGAGTCGAAGGACGACCTCTTGTCTCCCAAGAAGCGCCTCGTGTAAGAACCCTTCGCTACACTTTTGATGGACCTCACCTAACACTGTCAGCTACGTCACCAACCTTGACCCTGCCAGCACGCTGGCCCTTGCCTCAACAGTTTCCGAGAGACAAGCCCTGCCCCTCAGAGATTTTGTGTACAAACATTTGGACTTCCAGTCTGGGATGGATGTGAAGCTTCATGTATGGACTCCGCGACCTACCGTTTATTCCATGCCACTAACCCCTTGACAGCCCGGAAATCAGAGCTTCCACCTCTCCTTCCACCTGCCGTTCCTCGCATGGAGGCAGGGTGGAAAACCCTCCCTCGACACCCGATTCGGCGGGAATAACGGGCCGCTGAGGGACTCTAAAGACGTGGGCTTCCTAAACCAGTCGCGCGGTACCCAGGCATACGTCCACGAGGCACAGATTTCGTGCATGATTGTAGGCGTTGACAACACCCATTGGACCGCGTACGGCTTCTTCGACACGTACCACGATGGCGGCGAGAGCAGATACGACGTCCGGTCCTACCAGTCGACGCAAGGAGGGGCTGTCATGGATCCGTTGACCTGCGGCCGCCGCATGGCCGAGAGCTCTGCCTCAGACGCAAGGGGGTATTTCATGCAGGCGATGGAGTCTTGCGTGCTAGAGGTGAAGGAGGAATGGGAGAACGCTGTACGACAGGTTCTGAAGGCTCTGAAGACACAGGTCAGTTCCCAATCCCCACAAGCATACCCTTCCCCCATCAGAGCTGAACTGACCTCCCATACAGGTCCTGAACGGCAACAGCCGCCGGGCGCAACGGATCTCCGACCAAGCGGTGCAGACGCTCGAGCAGCTCACACAAGGCTTGGCTGGGACAATCTCGTCCTGGGAGCGGTTCAAGCAGACCGACCTCCCGTACTTTGATCTAGACAACATGCCCGCGGAAGCGCCATCCCCCATCCACAACATCGAAACCGCCATCCACGACCTACGCACCCTCCAGTCCTCCCTCCTCCACCAAACCGCCACTCTCCAGTCCGTCACCGCCCGCGTTAGTACCCCCTGCCCCTATTCCCACCCCCCATACCCTGCCCCCACCAACTCCCCATCACTAACCACCCCAACCAACAGCAAACCGCCCTCACAACCCACAGCACCACCCAAACCAGCAACGCCCTCCTCACCATCGCAGTCTCCTTCCTCCCCTTCACCCTCACCGCCCTCCTCCTGCACCCGATCACCCACGCCAGACACTCCACTTCCGAATCAGCAGTAGCAGCATCAGCAGCAGCTCAATCCCAGTCCACTTTCCCATTCGCATTCACCCCCGCCCGGTACATGCTCGTGTCCTCTGTGATCGCGGCTATTGCGGCGATGGTGTTTGTGGTGGTGGTGAATTGGGCGGCGGCGTGGGAGAGGGTTGGGGAGGTTGTGGATGGGGCGAGGGTACCGTTTCTTACTAAAGCGCGGTCAGGGGTTCCTGGGGTCGGTGGGAAGAGTGGGAAGTGGAAGGGGGCGGCGTGGTGGGGGGAGGGGGGTGGAGGAGTTGGGAGTGGCGGTGGTGGGAAGGGGGATCGGTATCAGAGGTTGGGGGAGGAAGGTGGAGAGTCGGAGGATGAGGGAAGGGGGAGGGGATTGCCGTTTTGAGGGTGGATGGGGGTGTGTTGACTGATAGGGAGAGGAAGGGGGAGAGGTTGATGGTGGGATGAGATACACTCTTTTAGGGTTTCCTTTGTTCTTAACACTTATTGTTTGCGGGTAGCATAGCGAGGCAAGGTTGGTTCTATTTCGGACACCATGCATAATAGGAATGTATTTTGGACATCGTGCCGTATTAACCTTCTCTATCTAAGTTGCATAGTCCATTGGATATCGTAAACTTTGGGTATGGGGCCGGCCAGAGATCAAGGCAGGGCCATGAACACTTCCTTCAACTTCTCGTAGTTCGGCGCCCCCAACCCCGTCACCGGATCCCACCCCTCAACCGCACTAAACCCGTTTGTGCCACAGCCTGGGTTCTTGCCCTCGACAACATCCTGGAACACCTCCGGGTGGGCATAGAGCACGGGGTTAATGAAGCCCACGGGCCCCTTGCCAACCTTCAGGCGCTCGCCGTTGATCAGCGTGATCATGGCACCAAAGGTGGGTGCAGATGCAGACGTGCCTGAGAAGGCCAGAAAGCCACCGTCAATGCCGGTAATATAGTCCTGCGAGGCCAGTGCAACGTCCGGGTAGCCGCGCACCTGCTGCGTGTTGTTGTAACGGGATGAGTTGTAGCCGGGGTCGTGCTGCGCGTAGTAACTGTTGATAGCATCTGCTTGATACGACGGGAGCGAGAACAGGTTGCTGAAGCCGCCACCGGATCCAAAGTTGTACGATGCGACTTCCGGGGTGGTGACGGGCTTGCCCGCGGGGAGGGCCGTACCACCGACCGAAGTGATCCAGGGGCAAGTGCCGGGAAACACTATCCCTTGTTAACTCTCACATAATCTCGTAGGGTAAGGAGTGGATGCATACTTGGGTTAAACTGGCCGTAGTCCGCGGCCACAGGCGTGTACGACCCGTCAGGGTTAACGCATTGGCTCCTAAGCCCGGCAACGCCAGTGTCGCCAGAGGAAAACAAGACAGTCACGCCCATTAGTCCGAGCTTCATGTACTCGGCACACTCACGCGCCCGATAGCTCGCTGGCCGGGCATTCTCGTTGCTGCCGTACGACACCGAGATGACCTTTGTCGCATTGTACACGCCGCACATGGGCTCGCCGGTGTACGCTCCGGGGGTGGAGGCGTCGTGCGGATATATGGCATCCCAGACCGGGTCGTCGCCGCCGTCGGTCGTGCAGTAGGACCCATCGACGGCGTCGAGGAAGTTGTTGTTAGTTGCCGGGTTCCACGCGACGCTGTCGCCGACTTGGTACAGCGTCACGTTCTGGGGATAGGTGAGCGACATGGCGTAGCACAGGTCGAGGTTGGACTCGCCGCGGATTCCGGAGCCGGACTCGGTGGACAGGTAGCCGCCGTCGATGCCGTTGAAGATTGGAGAAGTCCCGTTAGGAATATTGCCGTTACCATAAACGGAGAAGAAGGCGTTCAGGTCGTCCTGGTTGTAGCTCTGCGGAGCGAACTCGACGATGCCAAAGCTGTTGCCCTCGACGGGTTGAGCACCTTCAGGAATGCCATACCTGTTACAGTCAGCTTCGTAAAAGTACCCATGAAGCTGATTGCATACTTACAGAGCTCGCAAGCATTCCGGGGTCGTAACCTCGCTGCAGTCCTTCAACGGGTCGGCTCGCACATGCCCAGGTGGAAGCTTCTTGAACTTGGGTGCTATTGCTTCTTCGCGCTTCTTGGGTCCGCGGGTGGTGATGATGGCCTCTCTCTCATCAAACTGGATCGTGGGGGCAACCAGATCGATGTGTCCTTGGATGGCAGCCGGGATGCTGTACGACTCGCATGCGACGAGCCGAGCTCCAGCGGTATTCTCATAGACACTATAAGAGGTATTGAGCAGCGACTCGGCTTTACCCACGGTGGTGGTGACCTTGATCCAGTTGCGTCCGGTCGTCTTGGAAATATCGTCACTGGCAACACCCTCGCTGGTGAGCCACTGCTCGGTTTCGGTGATGGCGTCGTTGCTGGGGGCAAACACCTCGGCAACCTTCTCGGGCGACCAGTGCTGGCCGTAGGTCTCGGACCGGGGGTTTGAGATGGCGTGTATAAACTCTTCAGCACGCTCCAGGTTACGCTGCTTCAAGCCAATGCGCAAGGTCAGGGGCGTGTCTGCGCCGGCACGGCCAACCTTTGTCCACTCTCCATGAACGGTGTCCCGCTTCTCATGGGTCAACTTCGTGGGCGAAGTTGGATGAGCATGAACTGTTATGGCATAGGCCACAGCAGCAAAAAGGGTGGACGCCACCCGAGTAGAAACCATATTAGTGTGATCGGTCAGTGTAGATTTGGATGTCAAGGAACCAGGAGTTGAGATCCGAGTAGCGGTTTAACAATCGACTAAATACATCTTTCTAACCTCGTATTCTCTCTCAATCCTGGACTTGATTTGCTTGGTAGCTTATTCAGGGCTCGAAGTCGCGAAGTAATCGTAATCATCGCCGTCAGTTACACCATTTCGCCCCTTTCTGGTCACCTCAGCCCATGCTTTCGTATCTCAAAGGGTCCACGGCCCCGGGACCGTATTAATGGCAACAATAGGGTTGTAGGGTGGGACTCGGCCTAATACCCGGAAGTAGATCCTCGTGTTGGCCCCTGCCCTGGTGTGGTTGCTGATTCATACCCCGAGCTTAGCGCCTCATGGCTTTGGGCTTGTGAGTATCAGTAATCGAAATCGCCGTGCTGAGTACCTCGTAGGCTGCAAGCACCTATCCTAAACCTGGAAGAGGACGTAACGTTGTGAAGCCGATACCCGCCTGTTTGTATGTATGTATACCCCGGCTCACCCACTCCACCAAGGGGGGAGACCGCGAAGTTCTAAAGAGTCGTGAGCCCCGTTCATGGTTGATTTCACACTTTCATCTTGAAGAAGATGTATAACCACGCGTTCGAGAGCTTCATGGTCACCCATTTCTTACCCTCTCCTCTATCCATGCCCCCTCCTAGGATCACTAGGACGGCTGGGTAACGGGTCGATTTGCCAACGTCTTTTTGTTGGGAATACATTCATTATCTGACTCTTGCATCATCCCAAATCTGAGATGGCCTTTACCGCTCATGAGCAAGTGTCTTCTCTCATGTGATCTTACCTGGAATACCATAAAGGGGCAACTTGTAACTCGGGCAAAGTTAGGTCCTGCAGTTAATTAAATCGGGGCAGTAATTCAGGGATTGCTTTCTACAGTTATAAAAGCCATTAAAACTCTTCGGCCTCAGCGCGGAGATACGATATATTCGAACGACGACACGAACCCCTCACCTCTGAGCTTCGGTTGGTGGCTGCACCAGGGGGTCGTGGCAAGGGCGCGTGGTGGGACTCGGATAATCCCAAGGCCTCAGAGGGGTTTGGATTGAGCAGTCCACGGGCCTTCTTTCGCCCGCGACTCATGAATGAGTCAACCATGCGGTGACGTTTTGGGCAGATATCTTCTTAAAACCACGCCCGTAGACAAGCCGAGACGTTCTTCTCATCCCAAAACCCCTTTCATGGCCCATCCCATCACCGTTTAAACCACACCACCTGTCCATCATGTCCCCAACCGCCGCATCCCTCGCCATCCCGGCCAGCCCCCGCGTGCACGCCCTCCTCCAGCGGCTGCACGCGGCATCGGCAGCGCAAGAGCACACCCTCTCGCAGTCCTGGTTCTACCTCAAGCGGCTCATCGCCTTCCACCTCTTCTCCACCACCTGGGCCGCGGCGGCCGACGACCACATGCGCGACAAGTTCGTTGCGCTCGAGGAGGACAAGTGCCACTTCGTCTACCTGCTGGCCCGATCCTCGGGCGCCCTCAACATCGTCGAGGCCGGCACCAGCTTCGGCGTGTCTACCATCTATCCTGCCCTGGCTGTGGGCCAGAACGTGGCCGACCAGAAGGCGAGGGGCGCGAGTGTCAGTGGGCGGGTTGTGGCGACCGAGAAGGAACCGACGAAGGCGGCGCGCGCGAGGGAGCATTGGGCTGAGGCTGGTGACGAGATCGCCGGTGTGATTGACCTACGCGAAGGCGACTTGCTGGAGACGTTGAAGAGGGACGATATGCCGGAGCAAGTTGATTTTCTGCTGCTTGACAGTGGGTTTCTCCCTTTGTGAATATGTGTGGACTGTGACTAACACGCCGTAGTCTGGACCCCTATGGCGCTCCCTACACTCAAGATCGTCAAGCCCCGGTTGAAGAAGGGCGCGATAGTTCTTGCGGACAACACGAAGATGGCTCGCGCGCTCTACAAGGAGTATCTTGACTATCTCCACGATCCAGCAAACGGCTTCAAGACGACCGAGGTTCCATACTCTGGTGGCTTGCAGATGTCCGTCTATCTCCCGGATGAGAGTTCTTAGCTGAGCTTGGGTTTCGTGCGAGGGAGTACATAACAACGTGGTAATTCCTGCAAGCGTACCTACCTAGGTAGGTACCTAGGTAGGAATACACTGTGCCCGAGGTAGGAAGGACGGGGCGTTTTAGTTCAGCAGTGCATGATGCATAAAATCGTCGCATTCTCCTTTCCTTCGGCTAAATTGTTCCGAATGGGAAACGTCTCTTATATCTCCTCATATTTAAACCAGGACTATTATTAACTTGCAGTCGAGAATGGGTTGTTGAAGTACATCCCTCGGCGTTCATTTGTTTGACGTGAAAGCCCCCACGCAGCAATCCCACACCTCTACCAAGGTACCTACCCACACAATCAATCCAGCATCTCCTGGCCGGGAATATGAGTGACCCCTACCAGGCGGTTAGACAATCAACAGCACGACATGGGAAGAGGCATTTCACGTTGCAGGATGTCACTCACATCCATCGACATCGTCCTCGACAGTCTGCGGGATGGTGCACTTTATCGACTCCTCGAAGGTCTGGTGCTCCAAAACATCGCAAACGTCTCCCGTACAGCGGTAGTCCATGGCGCGTTGGAGGGAATCGTCCTTCCAGCCAAAGACGTAGTCACCGTGCTGCGTATAGCCGTCCCTGTGGGTCACTTGTTGTCAGAAACCACTCTTAAATTTGATGTCTGCATCGGTAAAAAAGGACTTACCGGTCGTTGGTGCTCCAGACAAACGGCTGCGAGCCATCCTCGGGCCAGAGCTCTTCGTCGTTGAAGGGGGTGGTCTGTGACCAAGTCAGCAAGTAAACCCAGCCAATGCCTTACTACTGTTGACAATGCTCGCATAGTGGCTGTCCAATTCATAAAGAGGCCAATATGCTTACATCCCAAATGGTTTCCAACATAACCTGCGGGATCTTAACCGGGTGAGTCTCCGGGCAGGGGCCACCATCAGCGTTGGAATCAAAGGTGCCCTCAGTCGGGTAGGCAACATGGCTCTTGTGATCCGGGGTGTCCGTGTTCACACCGTCCCAGCACGTGGGGAAAGTGATGACCGAGCGGATACCGCCCACACAGGGCTCGGCGGGCAGGGTCTGTGAGTCCGGAGCCGCGCAGTTCAGGTTGCTGTTGTCCCCCTCTTCCGGCATGCAGCGGTGGCAGACCTTCGGGTCCTGGCCGGGCTCGCTCAGAGCGGCGTCGCCCACGAGCATGCGGAAGCCGGGCTTGAAGGCCGTGACGTTGGTCGTGCCGTCGTGGGGCGGGATGTAGTAGATGGTGACGCCGCCGTTGCCGCCGAGGCCGAGGTTGGGGAGCTGGGGCACGCGCTTGTACGTTCCGTTTCGGGCTCGGAAATAGAGGACGGCGGTCCAGTAGTTGGAGAAGTCTTCGGTGAAGGTGCAGCTGGTGCATGTGGAGGACTTGACGAGATCGTGCGTGCTCGGGTCCATGGTCGCGTTGAATGAGTTGCCGCCGACGATCTGGTGCAGATGCGGCGACGGTATCGAACCGGGACTAACGAGAGGGTCTAGACGTTCGATGACGAGCTGCGAACACTGGAAACGTAACATGGCTGGTATCCCGTCAGGCACTGGGAACCCCTGGCCGAAGCCATGTTCGACCAGGAGAGCTAGGGCGAGAGCTTTCCACTGCATCGTTAGCAAAGCGTTTGAGATTTGTCGTTGCGTGAGAGAGAGATAGGTAGTTTGTCAACCCAGGTAGCAACTCGAACCATAAAGGCCTGGGGGATGGTTGGTTGCCTTTGAAAGGAAAGGCCTTATCATTAGCTGCCGCGTCCTATATGCCGTTGCTGCGGTGGTAACTCCCGGCGTCTATCTTATATTACACGCATATTGGCGCTCTGCCTGCTTCTACCATTGGACCTGTCTTCTCAAAGGTTGGTTGCAGATATCAGTAATCTCAGGCCAACTAAACGACTCCGACATATTGCATTCCCGTCCCGTACCTTATTTTACCGTGTTAATGGATATGTCGGTTCTTGTGCTCTTGCAAACCATTTGATCGGTTTTCCGCCCGCGGGGCAAAAGAATGGCCGGATGAGTGTTCCAGAAGCAAGAATGGGGGGTCAGCGTGTCGATCTCATTGATTGCATGATGATCCCGTACCCGGCTGCTGGACCTCGGTTTGTGACCTGGACAGGGTTAATATTCCGTCAATTCCGCTGCGTGGAAGCAGAACAAAACGAAGACTTGGTTGTTTGGGTTGGTTGTGGCCCCTGAATCCGCGTGGCTCACGGTTTGAGGTAACCAACCGTATAACCCGGTCCTGACCCGCGGCTTGTCTGTCACTCTTGTCACGTAACTTTACGGCAGGTCAAGTTCCCACCCCATGTATACTCTCTTGGTTTGACGTAGTAGTAAGTACTGGTGAACAACATGTTACCCATCCCCCCTTCTCCCATACTCCGAGACGCCGTGCCCCCGCATCTTGGCGTCCTCATGCTGCTCGAAGAAGCGGCGCCAATTCTCGTTGCCGCCGAGGCGCATGCGCTCGATCTCAGCGGCCTCGAAGGCGGCCATGGATATGGAGCACAAAGGAGATGTGGACGCCCAGGCCGCGGTGGACGCCGAAGCATCAACGATGTTCCATAACCACCGCCCTCATCCTGTTTTGATACTCATACAATTTTCCCATCGCCTCACCCGAGAGCATGCCCTTCTCCTCCATGACCTGCAGCAGCTCATCCTGGTGTTCCAGCGTCTGCCGCAGTCCAACCAGCGCCTTCCGCATCGCCTCCTTCTCGGCCCAGAGGGACTCATTCTCGTTGCGCAGGTCTGCCACCCGCTTCTTCAGCCGACAGATGCACTTCTGTGCAGGCCCACAGGAGCAAGCTAACGATAACTGCCCAACCTCGGCGGTACCCGTGAATTGGTACAAGCTGTCGCAGGCTGCTGCGGCTGGCACAGGGGTAGCCGGGAACGGGTCAGGCAGTGGTGGTGGGTTCAGATCTGTGGCGGCGGATCCGAGATCAAAGAATTGCTCCATGTCCTCCGCGCCAAAGTGCTGGGCCGTCGACGCCTGAACCAGCGGCTCCGGCAGGAAGTAACCTGGTGTCTGTGGCGCTGCGTGGCCGTTAGCCGGGTTCTCGCATCGGTAAGGGTCTGGATCCATCCCGGGCTCCGAGACCTCCTTGGGTCTCGGGCTGGCACCTCCGGGTCCTGGTTGATCACAGCACCCTGAAATCTGTTGATGAGGCGAAGGGTCCATGGATTGCGCAGATAGTCCTTCTACTGCCGGCGAAACGTTCTGGTTCCCGGACATAGGGGTCAACCCGGGAGGGTTTGTAGAGTCGCTCTCCGGAGTCCACGTGTTGTCTGGGCTCCTATAACAGCTTTGCTCCCTCGAGAGTAGCTTGAGATGGTCTGCACTGCTATAGACTGGTGGGTCGACATTGTTAGTGGCCCAGCTGTGTCTGGCTCCTGATGCTAACTCACATGGTGTGTGTTCGGCGCGGAAACTCTCCGGGTTATAGTCTTGCTCTTTGTCGAACAGCACATCGGCAATTCGATACCAGGCCTCATCGCTCTGGCTGGCGACCCTTTCGGCTTTGAGGTGCGCGATTTGTGATTTAGACAACCAATGCTTTGGTGGACTAGTTCGCTGCAAGCAGCTCCTCGTTTCGTGGCAGCCCTGGGCGTCTTGAACCTTCTTGTACGCTTTCCAACAGTTCCCGCAGTGATGGTCCAACCCGTGGCTTTCGAGAAGATGCTGCCTAGGTAGCAATAAATGCTGTTAACAAGCGAACCCCCTGGCCAACCAATAAGGAGATGGACGATGACAAGACAAAAAAGACGTACTTAACACGAGACACGCTATCCCAACCAAAATCACGTTTTGACCCGTGCGGCATCCCACAGAGGGGGCTTTCCCGGGGCTTACGCTTCTGGTATGGGCAGGCGTAGAATTTCCTCGCACCGGTATCGTTGTCTGGTGGTCCCCTGGCGTCCCGTCTTTTCGGAGGCGGGTCCTCCTCGCTGTCTCCATCGTCATTGCTTCTTTGTCTTTTGGTCGAATGCCCGCCAGATGGTTGACGGCCGGCATGCGTTGTCTGGCCGGTTGTTGAGCTCGCTCCCGTTGTTGTGGCGCCGGTACACTCCTGTCTATGATGCCCGTCGTCGTTGTCGGTGGGACACTGCCCCGTACCGAACTCGTCATCGATGGCCTCAGCGTCCCCAGGGTGGCTCAAACAATTGGCTATGACCTCGGCCGCAAATTGCTGAAGACCAAGCTCGCTGCCCCCTTCGTACCAGCGCTCTGGCCATGGGGTTGGTGCTCTGGAATGCCCATCCGCATCCATGTCTTCGTCGTCTGTGAGTACCGTTTCTTTGCCGCAGTCTGCAACATTCCCATAACAAGCCGCAACTCGGTCTCCTAGGGGCGTGGTCCCGGGCGCCTCGTTGATAGTTGGGACCTGGGCACGGACTTCTTGTCCCGTAACCAAAAAGCGCTCCCACTCATTCTCGGCTTCCTCCCACAGACTCAGCTGGCGATGAACCGGCACTTTGTCCCTAAAATCACCCCGTTAGCGCCATAATGCGACTTGAAACCAGACGCGGAGCATACGTTGTTATGGGCACATGGCCTTCTTCGAAGCTGATCTCGTCTTTCAACCCGTTGACAACCCAAGTATTGCTGGAAGAGGCATCTTCGTCGCACTCCAATTGAGCCCTGGCGTATGGTACGTCACAATATTCGACCAAGATACCGTCCCACAAGAAGACGGACGTTGGCGTGTTCAAGCTTTGGGGTGAGAAGGACAACGGAGCCACGTCGAGAAGTGACACATATCCGCTATCGGTGCTGTTGATCGAGAACACAGACGCTGGGGGACGAAAAGGGGTGCCAGGTTGGGCTCGGTGGCTCTGTTCATGCAGCTCTAGATGCGCCTTCAAGCTGCAGCTGTTGTTGAAAGGGGTATGGCACCCGTCGATCTCGCAGTTGAAGCTTTGGAACGCTGTCCTGCCACTCGGTGTAAGGCGCCACGACGGCTTTCGTGGCTGTGCCAAACATGAACGGTAATACCGCTGTTTGGTAGAATGTCTGGGCTCAACGGATTGATGTTTGGGGGTCCGTCCAGTTTCTGCCCAGCCGCTGGCGCTGACAGGCTCTTCAGTACAGTTACTGACTGAGAACGGGGTTTGTTCCGCAACTTCAACTGGTGACCACGGGAATGGTTCAGAGACATGGACCGGGTTGCCAGTCGGGAATCTGCCGTGCGATGTTCTATAAAGGGTCATTGGCGACTGTTCGGAGTCGTGGAGAGATGAAGTCGACCCCCATTCTGCCGACTGTGAAGTAAATTGAGGGTATTGTGGGGAGGTTGAGTTACCGGCCGTCTTAGACCGCAGTTCTCTGGCATCCGAATCAGCTACCGAGTTCAGATAGAAGCGGTCAACTGCCACGTCACGCTGCTCATACTGGGGAACAAGGAATGGAGGAAAAGAGGATAGTTGTAGTGAGAAACGTACGCATGCCGATAGGTCGACTGAGCTGCGGCATCGAGTGCCCACTCATTGGCGAGCTGAGAGGGACGACCCGGCTGTATACTTGGGAAGTGTCTTCCAGAATACAGGCGGGGACTTGGGATGGTAGGCCCCTGGGGCGCGTCTGAACCGCTCTGTTGTATCAGCTCGAGCTTTGTCAAAGGACCCAGGGGCAATTGTTGCTGGCGCTTGGCAGACGCACCCGGAGTGTTCTGTGGCATGCATCTTGCCTGAAGTGAGTCGCCGTGGAAACCTGACCGGGATGCCGCCATGACGGGTACTCAAGCTCGCTCGCAGTAGATACGATGGTCTTCAATGCGTGTAGACAAGGCAGCCCCCATCGCACTTGACGCCAATCTTCGGATTGAAAGAAGCCACCAGCTGGACGAATGCGGAGGAAGACGAGTGAACATTTGCTTTTGCAAGTGGATGAGGGTGAAGCGTTCCCCTATGCGCACGCAAAGCCCCTTATGCGGGCGCTAAGCCGAGTTGGTGACTGGTGTTGGCGCAGCCAAGGTTGACATCGACGTTGCACAGCAGTTAACTTTGCGGCATGCGGGCGCAGCCCCTGGGAAGCAGATCGAGCGAGTACAAGAAACAAGGTGCAGTACGAGGACAAGATGTTGCGTGCCATGGTCTAATTACATGTGAGGCTGTGAAATATGTGACGATGTACGAAGAACACTGAAGTTGTCAAAGTTTCTTTTGGATTAAATAATACTCTAACCATTCCTAACGTGACGAGGACTAGAGGCCAAGGTACCTACCTACCTACAATGGAGGGCCCAAGGGGCGGCCTTGAGATGATCCTATAAGTTAGGTAGGTATGCGAACGCATAGTTAGCGGGCGAGTCAACACGTAACGGAATTGCAAGGCACCTTATGCGCACGCACAAGTGAAACTAGTACCCGAATGATATATACAATCCATTCCGCTTCCTTCGCTTGCTATTATCCTGTTTTATCCCAACCTTTTGTCCAGTTCGTCCACCACCTTCACCGCGCAACGTCTCCTCAGCGAATGCAACTCCGTCTTAAAGCAACACAAAGTCCACTGGTCTTCTCTTCTGTACGCAGCGGGTTCCATATTATCAACCTCTAATTCTAGTGCGGGTCACCCACACAGTGAGCCTCCAGTACAATGGATGCCAGAGCGACCTCGGGGTACACGCCTAGGCTCCGCCTACGATACTGTAAGATCTGCATCCACATGCCAACCAACCGCCATCGCGTCAGAGGTTGACCTGAGCTTTTCAAGATGTTGATTCGGCCCCCTCACAGTCAGCTGCCGCAACTGTCGGGTCGGTCTCAAAGACAAACAGCGCCAAACCAAGCCAGGAGAAGCGTGTTGGTGCTGGGGTGACGCAGAGAGAGGTCGAGCTCGCTCATGTTGGCAGCCAGTTTTCCGATGGCCAAGGTAACCATGGACCGAACTACGGGGAGCTTGTAATTGAGGAATGAGGAGTATATACGGTCCATGTCCACTCGGCCGTGGAGGTCGTGTCCCGGAAACGTAGGTAGACACCTTATGGGCAAACATGGCATTCAGATGGAATCTCAGGACCTGGTCATCATTGCTGTCAACACGGTCGTACTTGTAAAAGCTTGCGATGTTGATATGGCATATTTAAGTGCGATGTCAGAATAATCCCACGTAAATGGGTAATATCCGCGATTGTGAGTCTACGTGACACTCTTTTTGCCCGCGCTCCGGGTGACCAGAACCTACTAACCAAGCAATGGACACTGTGGCCAGGTTCTTGTTGGTGTTGTCGGACCACGAGATTGAAAACTGATGACAAATACCGAGACGAGGCACACAGTCAAGGGGACTGTTGCCGAGAGACGTTGGATGGCGTCTCTATTGCACGCTTCTCGGGATTCACTGAAGGAAACACACCCGTCCCCCGTCGACTACGAACTGAATCTCGCAATATCAACCCAGGGGGCGGGTTAAGGAGTGAGTTAATATCGCGCACACAATGCCGAATCTCCTCGAGCCCTGAGCAGTCCAGCCGAAAAGGGGGCCATGCGCGCCAAGCATGGGGTGCTTGATTTGGCTCGCTTGATGGTACAATTTCAGCTGCATGTTGACGAAGCCAATAGCAGCCAGGGATACGCGCCATCCAAAACCAACAGGTGCATTCGACACGGTGATGCTACGCTAGAGCCCTGTAGGTGGGGGGGGGGAAGGGCGGGCCGGTAAAGTGATCGCCGACGCAACAATGGGCAGCGAGCCTTGTGGCGTTTTCGAAGTTCTCTCTCTTCCCCGTGGGTCTATCCTCCCGAGTCTTCAGGTTCTCAGTTCTGCATCAAGCATCATCAACTCCTACACGGCGCTACTTTGAAGCCCCTTTCCCCTGTTCGCGAACAATGGCATCTCCGCCGCCTTCGCGGTCGGCCGGACAAGATGAGGCCCATGACACGCCGGGGCCGCCACCGATGGAGCAGCAGTTGGGGTCGGGCCCGGACCTGGAGACAATGGACGCCAGCTTGGAAACGGGATCCGTCGACCCCAACCCGGGGAACATGCCTCACAGTAACCCCCCAAGTGAGCCATTTGGTGGACTTCAGGCCGAGCCAATAAAGCTAGACACAGCCAGCCTTGGTCTGGGCCCCGGGCAAGAACCGGACGCCCAGCCTCAGACCACTATCTCCCGTCGAGCGCAGCAACCACAGACGCCACTGACTCCGGTGGTTGGCCCCGGATTTGCTCCTGGATGGCGGAAACGCGTTATCAACGTCAAAAACAAGCTTGGGACCACGAAACAAAATCAAGCACCCACTTCGCAAAGGCCTGGAGCCTCAGGGCTGGACAGCAGCAAACCAAGTCACGTTGGCCAAGGAAAGGCAGCCAAGGCAGCCAAAGCAGAAGCCGCAACACATGACACCAACGAGCCCGAACTTCCCGCACTTGTGGATCTCTCTAACCTGGCGCCATCCCTGGTGCCCACCGCTGAAATCATCGCGATTCCCGACATTGGCCAGTCGTTGTCAACAGCATGGGCCTACATCCCCGAAAAGAATTTCGCAAAACGGCCTGCGGCACCAGCAAACACAGCTGTCGGACCTGCCCCACCCGGCCGTCAGGTTCCTTCGAAGGGCGCAGCAGCTTTCAGAGCTGGGCTGAAGGCGCTGGAAGAAATCGGGCGCGTGAAGGGAACCGTTAAGGACTGGACCGACTCCACGGGTCCCGCCGTTGCCACCCGTGGTTGGAAAGGGGAGCGGGGCGAACAGGCTCCAGGGACCCTCGCCAACGAACCGACGGCAACCCCAGTGGACAAGGCTAAGGGAAAGGCTGATGGCAACGACATGGGTATTTTGGAGGACGTGGAAAGAGGGCGCCGGCCCCCAACTCCGCAACAACCCAGGCTTTCCACCGCAGAGGAAACGGCCCGCGAAAAGAGGGCCGATGCCGATGACCGCACTTCACGTCATTCAAACCGCCCATCGTCTACTAGGGGCTCAAAGCCACCATCAGAGAAAGATAAGGCGTTGAAAGCTGGGAACTGGCTGACAGACCGCACGATGTTCGCCAGTGATGTTGACCGGGCACGAGTTTGGGGGTTTGCCTACAAGCCGCCCGAACAACCTCAGTCCGCCGACAACCCATCCAAGAAGCCTGATTACGACAAGTATTTGAATGAAACAGCGGAGGCCCTCCGGTCATGCCTGAAGATGAAACCAGAAAGCCGTTGCTCTTTGGTTTTCGTCGCCACAGGTTTTGGGTGCCTCATCGTCCAGAGGTTGCTGGCCCAGATCGCCCAGGTTCCCGACCACATGCCGAACGAGAGCATCGAAGTTCTGCTCCTGAGCGCGGCTGTACTCTTCCTTGATCCTCCGAGTCCCATCCCGAAAGAGAAGGCAAAGACAGAGAGAACGAAAACCGCACCCCTTCTAGCATTTCCGGCACCAACAAGCTCTACCCGTGCGAACAGGCTTAGGGGCATTCTGGAGTCAAAAACCATTGACGGCTGGGATATATGGGAAAGGTTTCACGCTGTGGTCATAAAAAGGGACCTGCCGGTGGTTTGGTTTTACACCCAAGCCCAGATACCGAACCGGAATGTTTGTGCTCATGGATGCCCCCCGTCCCCCTGACCGTACGCCTGAAACTGATACGTGCTAGGGAGGATCACTACGCGCAGCTGGCGTTGACTTTGTCATGCTATCAGACCCAGCCCCGGTCAAGCATACTACTAATAGCCGGGTGTCTTCAAGGTTCAGAGGACCGGGTGATCCCAATTACCGCTCCTTCGTGGACCAGGTCAGGCGGTTCCTCTTTCTCAGGGCCTCGGCCGTCCGGGACTGTGAAGAACTCCTCACGCAGTGTATTGACCAAGGGTACAATCTCGGTGTTAAAGACCACAAGAAACGCTGCGCCCTTCACCTAGCGGTCCAGTCTACTAATGATGCGGCCCTGATGCGCCTCGTTAGCGCTCGCCCTAGCCTCGTTATGGAGCAAGATAAAGACGGCGCGACACCCCTGCACGTGGCCATCATTGATGCCGGTCTCTATGGATCCTTCCGACGAGCCTCCTACCGGATGATGATAGAGAAGCTGCTCTTGGCTATGGCCGACAACAAATATGACGACGAGACAAGGGACTCCGAAAACAAGTCGGCATGGCATTACGCTTTGGAGGCCAATCATCGCTGGATTCTGGATCTGAAAAACAACCAATACCTTTTCAACGGTGCACGAGCGGCACAACCTGAGGCGATCGACGACTCGGAGCCGGTCTTCACCCCGGCAGAAATAAGTGCTTGCGTAACATTGAACGCCACCCTTGCCCAGTTCTACATTTCGAACGACGACACCAGTGACTATCTAGAATTTCAAAGACCGGATGTTTTCTCAGTGGTTTATGACCACGAAGACTACGGGATTGGAAAGTTGTTCGAAAGGAATCTCCGCCACGACGATGACAAGCGGGCAACATGTCGCTGGGTTCACCTTCCTGCCAATAATGTGAGTGAGGACTACCATGGGCCTGTCATAAACTGCAGAACCAAACAATCTAACACAATGATCCAGGAAAAATGGGTACATGTTAGTAGACGCTGTGACGAGATATTCATGCAAGAGTTATAGGAACTAACCCGAGGACACTTGTCATAGGACTTGTTTGCTAAACAGCTACGACGCATCGACAAATCCACCAGTACCAGGCGTCACATAGGTTCGTTTCATCCAGTCCCACCCCGCAAGCTTGCTTCTTCTGTGCATCGGTGAGTGCTGATTCCTGCCTCAGGGTCGACGCCGTTCGACCGGCACATTATCCCTGGCGCGGTTAGATACAAGCAGGTGGGTTCGATAGTCTGATACCCACCGTAGCCGCCATCGCTGACAGCCACAGACCTACGAACCCCTTCCTGGCGAAGTCTTCCCCTCCCCTTCCCCTCGGTACCCCTTCCCCTCGCCGTCGTCATTCAGCAACAAATCCGGTGATGGCCTCGGCATCCCCAAGAAAGCGGTAACGGCCCTGTTTGTAAGTTGGAACCGCTGCAAATCGAACCCGGCAGCAGTAGCTGATATATTGCGTCTGGAAAAGATACCAGTATTTGGGTTCGAAAAACACCGGAACCGCCAGAAGTTGAGCACGACGATGAAATTTGGGAATTTATCCAGCAATGATGAGACTTGTCTCTTGGTACGCGCCTACTTCGACAAGGACAAGCTTCCGTTGCACTGCCGCCGGACCCTGGATCAGTTCACTTATCACATGTTGGACGACACCGAGAGGCGTGACAACAGCCAGGTCATGTCCAGGTGGGGCAGGAGGGAGTCGGCCAAGAAGTACAAACTTGGCCAGGGGCCACGCCCGGGAAGAGGGGGTCGGCCAGTACTCATGATTGACCAGCTATGGCTGTGGGTTCTCGAAGATGAGCAGACTATAATCACGAGTCTTCCCAACACATGGGAACCGGCCGAGGATTACAACCTCATACGACACCTCATGCACAAGGAACTGAGGGATAATGACGACCGACCGCTGATTAAGGGGTGCACGGATCTCGCCAACGCCATCATCCGATGCAGTGTCGACTTTTTGCACCGGCAGGGCCCTCTGAAGGTCTCGCTTTACGAATGTTTTCAGTCGAGTATTACACTTGTTGTAAGTGGGCACGCATCCTCCTTCCTTTCCGTCCCCGGATGCAAACTCATGCGCGTACAGGCCGAGCGGCAAGCTCTACAGTTCGAGGAATTCGAATCTCTAGTCCATCGCCTGACACAAGGTGGAATCGATGTGCAAGAACGGGCAAACTTGACCAACAATCTTTTCCAACTGACCAAGGAGACACGCCTTTTGGCTGAAATCATCGACATACAAGACGAGCTCAAGACCATCCACGAGGTCTTCCTTCGGCAAAGGGATGCCCTCAAGAAATTCGCCAAGCTCATGTCCAATCAGGGCCAGAATCGAGACAGGGCAGACGATGAAAGTGACATTGTCGAGAACAATACCCCGGAGTCATCGCAATTTGGCTATCCGTTATTCGAAGACCATGACCACGAATCTCCCGATCACCATGGAGAGAGAAGACCTCTCCATTCGGCTATGTATAGGGAAGGCGGCAGGCCAAAGTTAGAACGCAACGTCCGGTTCGCCGATGAACGGACCCAGTACCAGAGACCAAAAGCCCGGAACCAGGCTGAAGAGAATCTTCATCTGGTCGAGACCAACATCCTCACGATCAAGGAGATGACCATGTACGCGGAGAAGGTTCGGGTGGAGGTGAGTCGTGCTTTGCGGTTCATGTGCTTTGTGTTTGGAAAGCAACAAAGAAGGAAGCCCTAGCTAAGCACACTCTCAGATCAACGGGCTACTCAGCCATCGACAGAAACAAGCCAATGCGTGGGAAGCTAGGTTCGCTCGCGAGGGATCAGAGCACACGCAGCGCCAGAGCAACGTAAGACCTTGTGGCATGATTTACACCGGAAGGGATGGCTGACGGAAAGCCCAACTATGCAGATTACCTTGGTCTTTACCGCAGTCACCGTCTTGTTTGTGAGTAATATCCCGGGCAAACCAAAAGAGCGTACTTGAAATGCCCAACACGACGCTTACACTCCGACAGCTGCCCCTATCATTCATGTCTAGCGTGTTTGCTATTCAAATCGACGCGTTCCCTCATAACCCAGAGACGGGGGAGGTGAACTGGCCCTTGCCAAACGTCATGGGCCTCCTCTGTGCGTCCCTCCTAGCTATCCCATTCCTCACCCCGGTCCCACCCAACCCACTAACCAGCTCCCACAGTCGGCCTCTCCCTCGGCACCATCTCCCTCGTAGCTTTGCTCGGCTTCTACATCAACCGCATCTCACGCCTCTACACCAAATACTTCGGCGACACCACCAACCAGCCCATCACCGCCACCGGACCAAACCACCACGGCCATTCCGACTCCGACTCCGATTCCGACTTCCACAGCACCACCACCGCTCGCCGCTCCCGCCACAGCAGCCACGACTTCCTATCCGAGCACTGGTCCCATCACTCCCACGCTACCAACCGCCCCAGGTACGCCCGGCTCTTCAGGCGCTGGACCTTCCACGAGCACATCCCCCTGGTGCGCAACCTCTGGCGGCTGCGCTTCTACCGGCGCTTCTACCGGCGCTATCGGCCCGCGGCGCCCGCCCCCCGGCCGCCGTCGCCGGCCGAGTCCTATGTGGGGTCCGATGACGACGGGGGCGGCGAGTTGGACGCAGACGGGTTTGACGGGGACCGGGACCGCCACCGCCACCGCCGGCGCGCCCCCAGCGTGCTCTCTTCGTCGAGCTGGGGCGTCAACGAGTGGGAGGAGGTGGAGGACTACCCCGTGCATCGCGCGCACGTGCTGATGGAGCGGTTTGTGGAGGAGCAATCTGTGCGGCTGCTGCGGAGGGTGGCGCCCGAGTGGCTGATGAGGAACGTGAGGCACCTGCGGGTAAAGGAGAAGGTGGAGGAGGGGGAGTGGGAGGGGAAGGAGGAGTATTATGGGGAAGGGGAGGAGGAAGCGGCGGAGGAAAATTCGATCCGTCCTAGTATGCAGCGGAGCAGTGTTGTCACGCGGTCGGAGGCTAGTTGGGATGTGCCGCCGGAGGGCCCGCTGCGCAGGCGGAGGACGGAGCAGCGGGAGGGGCGGCTTAGGGGCGCGAGTGTTCTCGTTGCTGGCCTGTTTCCGTGGCGATGGGGCGGGCCTGCCGATGGACAGCCGGTGACCGTTAGTTCGGAGAGTGGTGGAGGGAGCGTTGACGTCGCGCTGGATCCGGATGAGGATGACTCGGTACCAGGGGGTGATGGCGGTGAAGGGGGACGAGGCCCTGGTAAGAAGGGAATTGGGCTTGGGATACCGATGCCGTTGCAGATTCCGTTGCCGTCGTTTGGGAGGAAGAAGGTGAGGGAAGAAGACGTGGAAAGCAGCAATAGGGCTACAGCGTGGGCTCGCGATTCTGCGAGTGCTCCCAGCCGGGGCCCAAGACTTCCATAGGCTTTGGTTTGGTTAGCCCGAAGGTAGGTAGGTAGGTAGGTAGTTATTAGCTCAGGAAATACTAGTGGCGTTGATTCTACCATCCTCTCCAGCAAAATATTGTACTGTTCTAGGACCTTCTAGACAATGAGCGCAACTGCCAATCTCCCGGGTGGCGAAGTAGATGGAGTGTAACATTGCCCTAGCAAATAATAAAGAATGCAAAGCTATCCTGCTTCTCAGGCTGTACGTTGGATATTAAAATGTAGTTGGTAGTCAGGTCCGCGAATGAAGCAGTTTTCACTACAGTGTCTCGATAACTTGTCTGCAAAGACCCTTGTACAACATGTACACTAATCATCCTGGCGGTCGTCTGAAGCGGCGTCTGCATCGTCCCTCTGCCTGGTCGGCAATGGTATCAAATCTTCCGGGTACTCATCCAATGTTAGCAGGACCTTGTGGTTTCTAGCCTTGATCCTCATCTCTTCCATCGTCTTGGACCCTTCCAAGGCCCACCCCGTCGTCCGGCCCTGACGCAGCACCGCGAGAGAGCTGCTCTTCGATATCTGCACCGCCTCGGGCCTAGAGGAGTCTCTGACGGTCAACAGCCAGAACACAAGACCACCGGCTAGCATGATCGCATGAAACACTATCCAGCCCCATTCGATGCTATAATACGTCGTTGCGACACCGACTAATCCGTATTCGGGTTGATTGTAGCTGCCCAGGCCTATATGGCCATTCAGCGGGTCGAACCTGGAGACGCCATCTCCGTTTCTGCGCATGTCGTTGGTAATGCTCGCCCCGAGGGCCGCAAACTTGGTCGGAAGGTCGACATCTTGATTTGTCTCGAAGATGTGCCCCAACGCTTGCGGGTACGCCTTGTAGCCTACCCAAGCGCCATTGTAGCCGACGGCATGCTCGCCCAGCCGCTCCATAATAGCACGAGTTACATTGGTTGATCCTGTCATATTTGCTGTTAGAAGGGTCGGGAAGTAGGCGCTGATGGGCTTGACGCCGGTTTCGGATAAGGTATAAATGGGACCACTGGAGTTCTGCGGGTAGAACAAGGTCAGATCATCTCGTCGGATCGCAGAGTATCGTTCGTCCCACTCCAGGCTTGACATTTGGTCATCTGGCGGGATGTTTTCAGGAGCGTACTCTTCGTCCAGGGGTGAATCCTTTGGCTGCCAGGAATTTGGATCTCGCTTTGCATCAGTGTCCTCTGTGGTGTTTTCGTAGATGGTGTTTCCCTCAACTGTCGCGTTGATGATCTGAACGCAGTAGTACACTGCACATTCGCTGGCGTGAACAGGGACATCAGGCCACATGCGAGAACGTCCAAGTTGAACTGTATCTATGTAGATCATGCTGGTCGACCAGATCAAGGTGTCCACGTCCTGCATCCGGTTGGTCTTTTGCGGGTTCCCGCTTCCAAACGCGGTCATCGTGGGACTATCCACGATCCACGCGTTGCCTGAGTTCTGGTAGGTTCCTGCTATGATCCCGGCGATACTGGCAAACTGCCCATTGATACCCGCCATAAAGTGACCGTTGGGCAAGACGAAGGCCGAGCTATCGTTCGCCGCCATTGTGCCGGATGACAAAAGCAGAGGCCCCGCGACATCTCCAAAGTTGTCCACTCTCTTTAGATCTGAAGTGAGATTGTGGCATGTGTGGCAGACACCAAGGGTCTTGCAGGGTGGCCAGGTGCACCGGCTTGTTGGGCATGTGACATTAGCCTGCTGACGGATTTCGGCCAGCGAGCGAGAGAAGCCATTCAGGATGGACCCCTGCATCGACGGATCTATCATCGTCCGCGCCACAATTGCCTTGGGCCCTGATGGATTTATAGTCGAGTTGGTAGCGTTTCCATACACCACGTCGCCCTTGGTGTACTCCCGTGTTTTCGCACTTTGGGCATAGGCGTCGCCCAGCGAGTCAATAAACTCGGTTCCCTGCCGCAGCTGCACCAGCTGCTGCGAGAATGGGTCAAAGGCGATGGCGAGCAAGGTCAGAAAGGCACCGAGTCGGACGAATATTCTGAAAATCAGAATCCATTAGCCTCTGGAAATAGCAATCAGGGACGAACCGAGCTACTACTGCTGCTACTGCTGCTACTCACGATCTTCGAGTCTTCCAAAGAACGTTAATCCCCCCAAGCGGACCACGACTCGCCGAATCTATCCGCTCAAAGTCGATCAGCGGCCGCTCCTCGCGGGAGAACAGGATCCATTTCCACTGGCTGAGGCATTCGGCAATCGCATAGGTTAAAGCCGCTTTCATCGCGGCAGAAAGTATCGACACCAGAGTGTTGAGCGTCAACCCGTACCAGTCGAAAATGGGCCGGTCGTCAAAGGCGCTGAGCAGAGCCACCATCCCGGCGAAAGCCAGCCCTGATCCCCCGAGAGCCCAGAGCTCCGGCATCCAGGGCGCGTATGCTGCCTCACGGCGCTTTGTTGGCGTTGTGTCTTTCATTTCGAACAAAATGCAGGTGACTTCCGCGAATGCGTGCGTACAAAACTCCACGAAGCTCAGAGGAGTCAGAGCCTGGCGACATCCCCCAGCTTGACAATGGAGCTCACGTGAAGGTTCTACTTTTGAATTAATTGGCTTTCCCCTCGTGTGAGACAACCCAGCATCTTGGCTCCGCCACTCATGTCCGCATACGTCGCACCTCCATCTTTCCTGTGCGGCTGTGCGGCCGAGGCATCCCATGGGCCAACCGTCGAAGAAAATCAACAGGCACAGCCTCCCAAGCCCCCTGAACAGCCTGTCGGAGCTGTGGAAGGCTCAGACCCTCAATATCGTAGTGATCTTCAATCCATTTTTTCATCCAGGGCCAGACATTCTCAATAGGGCTGAAGTCTGGGCTCCGAGCTGGCCATTGTAAAACCTCGATTCCAAGAGCACCTAAAAGGGCCTTGGTTGACCGGGCTGAGTGGGCTAATGCATTGTCCTGTTGGAAAGTCACCACCGGATTCCTCCTGAAACGTATAAACCAAAGGTACCTATATTATACACAGTAATGTTAATACTTCTCAGCCCTAAGTGTTGCAATTAACCCATGCCGTGGTAAGCTTTTAAGAGCTTGGCGAACACGTAGTCGAGCCCTTTGTCCAGAGGTAAACACCTTTAGTCATGCATTCAAAAGGTTTCTAATTATACGGTAACAACGTCGTTGAAAAGTGGTGATCTTCGTATCTGTCTTGCTTGTCTCCCTCAAAAAGGGAGGCCCCGGGCGGCCCTATTACACAGTCGGAAAATGCAACGCGCAAACGGAAACGGAAAAGCAAGAGACATCCTCCCCCTGGATAGGCCTGTCCAGTCCCCCTTGCAAATGGGCGTTTTACCCCAGTTCAAAAGGTAACGAAGTGGTAAACAAGGCCCCCGTCCAACCCCCCACTCCCACTTCACTCCCTCTCAACCCCAGAACCCCCCGAGCACGTATGCACACACTCCTACGCATCAGGGTACGCACAAGCCCACCCCGTGCGCTCGCACCGCTCGCACCGCGGCCTGGCGCGCGAACACCTCACCTTGCGTCGGCGACACTCGAGACATGGGAGAGGAGCGGGTGGACCGCCCCGGTTGGCGGCTTTTGCCTTTTTGGCGGTGGAGGCTGGTTTCCGGTTTGTGATTGAGCTTGAGGCTAAGGCTGAGGCTGAGGCTGAGCTTGGGTTGATGACGGGGACGGGGACGGGAATGGGGGTTGGCTTGGTTCGGGGTCCGGGCCCGGGTGTTGGGGGTGCTGATGAGGATGATGATGCTGATGATAAGGGGGATGATGATTCGCGTGGTGGTGGTGGTGGTGGTGGCGGCGCAGTGGTAATGGTGATGGTATTGGCAGTCATAGCCGGTGTTGAGGTGGGTTGTGTGGTCTGCTTCCGGCGGCCGTCGGTTGGCAATGGCTTGCGGCTTGACACCTGCTGTGGCGTCCGAGATAGGGACCCGTTGGTCTTTTGTGCGGCAGAACCTACAGAGGGAGACGAGGATGAATCCAACGCGAGCTCGTCTGGCGACGGCGATCGTTTGGGGCGCTTGCGGGGTCGTGCCACCGAAGGAGAAGGAACCCGCTTGGGGGTGGGTGCGGGCGAGTAGCGGATACTCGACAACGGGGAGAATGACGGGGCTTCGGATGGAGTCCTATGATTGTTTGTAGTGGCGGTATGTGATGGTTTAAGAGGGTCTGTCTCTTCATCGGTAGTATCCCCGTGTGAAAAAAGTGGGCTTGGGTCAGGATAGAACCTGACAATAACCCCGGCGTCACCAAAGATCTCGCGGTCGACAACCCCTCGACAGGGCTTCGCGCAGGGATGAGTGTTGGGGACGCTGGGGAGGCGGGAAAGCTGTTCCAAACACTCGGTGTACCGGTCAACAAACAACTGGTCCCTCCTCTTGTAGTCCCTGACCAAGGCATGGAGCCGGTTGCTCATTGCTGCGCTCTCTTCGTCTCGTTGCAATTCTATTTCCTCCATTCTTGCTTTGAACTTGGCCACGAGGACCAAGTCGGAAGTTGCCGAAAGAGCGGGAGGTAAACGAGCACGAATGGATGATGCATCGAGATCGGGCTCGTTCTGACCTGGCGGGGATTCCATCGTGTCGCGTTGCGGAGCGGATTAGTTAACTAGTGTATAGAGTCGTGTATTCGCCGAGAGACAACCGAAAGACGCGAAATGGAGGAGGGTGAGATGCACCAAGCAAGTCGGTAACTCGCGATGGAGATGAAAAACGGGGCCGCGATCTCAAAAGCCCCGGAGGTCTGGTACCCGCCAAGTTGCCAAGAGAACCTTAAAGCTGAACCGAGCTCGCTGAGGCAGGTCTGTTTGTGCACGCCAATCGAATCGCAGGCAAAAATGAAAGCGAAAAGTCAAAGACAGCAAGGGCCAGTTGTAAACTTCAGCAAACGGCTTGATGGTGGAGGGGTTGGTGGAGCCGGCTGCTTTTGATGTTTTCGATGACCCCGGGAAACTGGGTTCCAGAGGACTTCGGAGGACTTGAGTGATGTTCCCATGGTATCCGTAACCCACCCACCCAAGTTCACGTCCACCCCCATTGCTTTTTGTGGCCGGTGCCAAGCCTCACGCGTGTGTGACGACGCGTGTGGCCGTTTGCTTTATGCCCTTTAAACTCTGAAGACTCAAATATCACAGCGGACGGCGTTGAACCTGCCTAACTTTGCACCGAGTCAGAATCACCAGCACGCCCGAAACCCACTTTTCATTAACCCAAACTTGGGACTCGCATCAGCAAGCACCGCTCTCTTCTTCCTCGTACCTTATCATTTCATTCCCTGCGAACACAAAAGATGCCTGTTGTCGGTTCGGTTCTCCAAAGCCAATTTGCCAATCAACATGATCAAAAGACTGCCGATGGTCCTCAGGACGCGTAAGTTTGACTGCCTTTCCTGTGTCGACCTAGGCAACATTCGGTATCGACTCCCTCATATCATATATGAGAAGACGATTAATACATTCGATTCTAACGTAACATCGACCCACAGTTGCCTGGGCATCGATATAGGGAGCCACCGGAGCCGCGTCTGTCTCTGGAAATTGGGCACCACGAAACCAATCGTTGTCGAGAACAAAGCCTACCACGGTCTCACGGGCCCTTACACGCCCTGTGACTTTCCATCGGCCCTCTACATCTTCGATGACGTCTCCCAGGACGTTTACTTCCTCGAGGACGAAGACCTAGGCCGGCAATGCGTGTCGGCAAAGTATGCTTTTTACCCTCTCGCGAACGCCTCCGACACACTGCTGGAGCAATATCCTTCGGTCCACCACCTTACCAGCAGAAAGGATGACCCAATGTTCCGTGCCCAGCTCCGCAGGGGTCTGATCGCATTGCTCTCCGGGCTCCGTGACGCCGCCAGCGCCGTGTGCTACGAACAGGGTCTCCGCATTGTCAGGATCGGCCTTACGATCCCGGTACAGTGGGGGCTCGAATTTGAGGATTTGTACCGTGGTCTTGTCATGGAGGTGTTTCGGATGCGTGACCTAGATCAGATCCACTTCTTCACCGAGACAGAGGCGCTATCGAGATACCTATACAAACACCACGCACACGAGCTTGATCCACGCGACCGCCACGATGCCATTCTCTTTCTTGACTTTGGGGGCCACAACATGGTAATACATCGCCGCTTTCCTCCTTCGCTACGAGTTGCGCCTGAGTTGTTGACATTTTATCTCAAAACAGAACGGCTGTCTCTTTGGCGTTGCCCGGGACCATGACCGTCCGGATGGGAATAGCTTTTTCCGAGTTGGGAGCCCTTTTGGTAAGAAGCGTGCCGCGCTATGCTCTTTGAATGACCCTGTGCTAACCAAGATCCCCGTGCAGGCGCCGGTGGGGGATCCGAGCAGTGGGAATACCACATCGTCCAATGGTTTTCCGACCGCTTCTCTCAAGACACAAAGGTCCCCGTACCTCCGAATGAGCTCGAGGATTTCCTCACCAGATTCCGGAGCCAAAAGAACAAGAGGGCGGCCTCGCGCAGGCCGATCACCACCAATTTCCCCATGCCCAACAGCATTGATACCTGGCGAGCGACCCTAACCGTGGAGGAGATAGAGCACGCCTGGAAGAGAGGCCTCCGTGGGCCGCTCCGTACTGCTGAACGGGAAATATCGCGCCTCGTCGAGAGGACGAAGCTGGGCGTGGTATCCCAGCCTCTCGTCGTCGTTTCGGGCGGCACAGCCCGCAACCCGGCAGTGAAATCACGCATAACGTCCTTATGTGATGCAAAGGGCGTATCCGTGGTTTTCACCGACGAGTTTAATGTGCGGATAGCATACGAGTCAGTGACTACCCGCCCCCCCCCCCCCGCCTCTCTTTTATGTTATCGCCCAGCAGGCCCCGCTCTAACATCAGCCACTCATATCACAGTTCCGCCAAGGTCGCAATGGCCGCAGCCTACGTGGTTAGCGAAACCCTCACAGTCGAGGAATTCTTCCAACGAGGGGCTGCCATCGGTTTGCAGATGCGCCAGGCCCGGGAGCAGGGCAAACCAAAGACAGAACCCAGGGAGTGGGATGACTGGGGAAGGGTGCTGTTGGATCTGGTGAGTTGAATACCTATAAAATTGCACCGTATTATCCAGGGTATTAAGAAAAGAAAAAAGAGGGAAACGCCTAATTAACGTTTTGCCTCCCACCCACACAGGACGGCCATCACACGGTCAAGTTCTCCGCGAGACGCACCGACGAGTTCCGCCTCATCTGCGACCCCTTCTTCTCAAGACTACCCCGCAACCAACGAGAACGGCTGCGGGTCCCGGTGAGCAGGACCTACGACCTTGTCTACCTTGGCAGGCTGAAACAAGGGTCCTGGACCTTCCGACCCTCGCTGCGCGGGTCCGGCGACGACATGCTGCTCGAGATCGAGCAGTTGTACAGGAGGAAGGACAATGCCCGGCTCCGTTTCCGAACCGACAAGACCCTGAAGCTGCCCCTCTACTTTGACAGGAACAGCAGCTGCATCCACGTCGGCGCCCGGAACTGCGACATCTCCGAGCTCGGGCTCGATCTCCCGCCGCAGCCTACGGACGAAGAGGGGGAGACGTCGTCAGATGACGACGACGATAGCGAGCTGGAATCGGATATGGACTCGGACTTTCACATGTAATCAATCCTTCATAATTGGAGTCTAGGGCAGATGTACATACATCTAGAAAAGGAAACAGAGTCGCCGTTGCATAATCTATCATTAGATAGATTCAATACGGTTGAGACCTTTATAATCTCGGTCTGAGGCTCGAACATAAAGGTGGTGGGTTACGGAAGTGCATGAACATACAGGAATGCTGCGAGCTTGTTGGTCAATGATGCAACACGCATGCTACATACCTGCGTGAATGGAACCAAGAAATCGGGCTGAGATGTTAGGCAGCACAGCCCCCGAGGCATTTTGCTCCCTCCTTTTAGGCGCAAAGGGGAACACTCCTAACCTTCAAGCGGTCTAACATCCAACACATTTCCATGGCACACAAAAGCTCCAGCAGCAAGACCACTGCACCCACACTACAACTGCTATATTAGTTACCTAATAAAGGAACACATTTCTCTCTTACACCACCTTCACCGCTCTCACTCTCCGCCCGCAGCTGCCATCATGCGACTTGTTAACACACGTACTCTCCGGCTGGAGGAGTTCTTCGACGCTTCTACTCCCGATTATGCCATCCTCTCGCACACTTGGGCGCAGGACGAGGTCATCTTTTCCGACATGACCGACCTCGGCAAGGCCCGCACAAAGATAGGCTTCGCCAAGCTGGAGGGTGCGTGTCGTCTCGCGGCAACGCAGAAGTACGACTACATTTGGATCGATACGTGCTGCATCGACAAGTCCAGCAGTGCCGAGCTGTCCGAGGCCATCAACTCCATGTACCGATGGTACGAAAAGGCCAAGGTCTGCTATGCGTACCTGTGTGACGTCAAGAATCCGACCCAGCTCGTTGGGTGCAAATGGTTCACTCGCGGTTGGACTCTGCAAGAGCTCCTCGCTCCCGACGACGTGGAGTTCTACACGCTGGACTGGGTCTATCTCGGAAATAAAAGGGATCCCAGCCTGATCCCAACTCTGTCACGCGCCAGCCTGGTCGACGCGCCCGTCTTAGCCCGTGTGATCCAGCCATGGGACGTTAGCGTGGCCAAGAGGATGTATTGGGCCTCGAGTCGGGAAACGACCCGGCGAGAGGATGAAGCCTACTGTATGATGGGACTCTTTCGCGTCAACATGCCGCTACTTTATGGCGAGGGAAGCAAAGCGTTCTTCCGTCTTCAGCAAGAGATCGCCAAAGATACGCATGACCAATCTATCCTGGCGTGGTATTGCGAGCCAAGGAGGGAGACTGAGTTGGCGCGACGGGTTGGGACGCGGTCCGAGATCGATTTCGGTTGCTGTGCGCCTTCACCTAGCTGTTTTGCCATGTCGGGAGATATCACGTCCTCATCCGCACCGAGCCCCGAAGGATCACTGGGACAAATAATCTTTACGGGGCCAGGGACTGAATTTTTAGCCCCCTTGAAAGGTGGGGATGAAAATTGGTCGCACGAAGATGACTGGAAAGCTGAGAACGAAACTTGGTGGGACGAACGCGAGATTATCCTCCGTTGCCAGGTCGGCCCGATCCCTGGAACGTTTCCAACCTTGGTGGTAGTTCAAGCCGCAAACCGCGGACAATACTACCGCCGAAATTTGACACACGGCATCGTCTCGAGTGTTTCTCTCTATACATTTCCATCCCATGTGGAGGAACCTAATAGGATCCGCTCTGCCCGACGTAATAAGATCGGCCTGCAGATATTTGCCCCTACCACGCCTGTTAATGGCTCTTCGGGTGTGGCAACCGTCGAGGGCGAGATGCGTACGTACCCATTTCATGGGTAGTAATGACTAGTTACCTACCTAGTGTATTCGTAAACTACAACGTGTACGGTTATTACCACAAAGCTAACATCAGAACTTAGGCCAAAAGGTCCGGGGCAAGGGCTTTCCTGTCCAACGTGTGACAATAATGCGGACTGTCATCTCTGCCCCTACCGAGACCAAGACTGGCGCCGGCCACTGGCAACCCCTAGCTCCCGCCACATTTTGGTTACTCCCGCTCGCCGCGGAACAACAAGGATCCAAGATTTTGGCCTCGGTCATGGACGTATTTCCCATCCACTCGTGGGATAGAAGCTCTCACCAGTTCTTCTGGGTACCCAAGCAGACCACGAACCATGGCGAGGGACTGCGGCCAATGCCTCTGGGTGGGCCAATAACGGTCGGGGTGGCTTGTATTCGAATCAACTTTCCTATTGAGGACCCGGGGGCTCGGACCGAAGGCCCACCGCGTACGGCAATTCTGATATTTGGATTACGAAAAGCGAAGCGCCAAAACGCCAATTATCCTCATGGTCTGCCTTGGTGCCACCTCATCCATGGCGGTGATGATGCAGGCGCAGGCCTTGAACGGTACTTGACCTCCCCAATTGCCGACGAGGACAGAACGCTGTGCGCATCACTTGCCATTGAAGATGGAGTGGCGCTCAAGGCCGCCATTAACGAAACGGTCATCTTCGGAAACCTGTGTTTCTTAACAAAACTTTGGATTGTAGTGCCAGGCAGCCAGAGCCGCATCACAGTCGTCGGATCCCCTCGCCAGATTCTTCTCGGCGGCGGAGAGCGGGCGGAGAGCTTGCATGGTGGCGGCGCAATGGCCTTGGCCTGATCTGGGCACCTAACTCTCGTGTTGGGCGAATGGGCTTCAGGAACTCTCTTTTATGTTAGTTGAAGGGACCAATGGACTATTATTTGGCTTCCAAGTCGTGCTGTCAACCCCTCGGTTGTGTAACAGCAGCCGTGCTGGGCCCATCCGGAAGGATAACCCGGCGTCATGATCTAAACTCAAAGAGCTTACTACCTTAGCTACGTAGGTAGGTACCTATATCTCATCTTCTTTAGCAGTAGGGAACAACGAGCGAGATTGGTTTATAGCGGGGGAGGTCGGCTCGAGTACTAGTAGGTATGGTATCCCAGCCGTTTGTTTATTACCACGTCTATCATGCCTGTTCTAGCGCCCTCTTAAACACCGCTATGAAACCCCAAACGTCCTCAAACCTACAATACATAGGCACCGGTGCGACCCGAATAACATCTGGCTTCCTCACATCCACCACAACCCCGCCATCAGCCAGTTCTCGACTCACCCTCTCCAACAACCCCCCTTTCAATAACAAACTCAGCTGCGACCCCCTCTCTCCGGGATTCCCAGGCGTGAGAACCCGAAACGCCACCTCCCCATCCCCCCCCCCTCCCCACCCCCTCCTCTAGCAGCCCCAACAACAACCACTCCAAATACCCCGTCAACACCACCGCCTTATCCCTCAGCGCCCGCATCCCCACCCGCCCAAACACCCCCAGGGCCGCCCGTACACACGCCAGATCCACCACGCTCGGATTCGACACCTGCCACCCCGCGGCACCCTCCGCAGGACGGAACACCTTCTCCATCTCAAACCGCACCTGTTTATCCGCCCCATACCAGCCCGCCAACCGATGCCGATACCCCAGCCCCGTCGCCTCTTCCACATCACCCACATTCCCACCCACATGATGATGATGATGATGCCGCTCATGCACAAACACCCCCCCCACCGCCCCCGGCCCGGCATTCAAATACTTATACGTACACCACACCGCAAAATCCACCCCCCACTCATGCAACTGCATCTCCACGTTCCCCACCGCATGCGCCAGGTCCCAGCCGACCACAATTCCCTTCGCACGCGCGTGCTGTGTGATGCGGGCGATGTCGAACAGCTGGCCGGTGTAGTACTGGATGCCCGGGAGGAGGAGCAGCGCGGTGCTGTCGGCGTGGGCGTCGATGAGGGAGAGGATGTGGGCTGTGGAAAGGGAGAGGCTGGTGGTGGGGTTGGGGGGGTGGATTTCGATTAGGGAGGTGGAGGGGCTGAGGCCGTGCCATTGCAGTTGGGAGGCGATTGCGTACTGTTGGGGGGGGGATGGGGGTTAGTGAGTGGTAGTGGTAGTGGTGGTGGTGGTGGTGGTTAGTGGTGGGTTAGGAAAGGGGGGAACGTACGGAATCGCTGGGGAAGGGCTTCCACTCGGCGATGATCTTGTGCCGCTTTGCGGTTGGGCGGTAGAAGCTGGCCATCATCAGGTGGAGGTTCACCGTGAGCGTGTTCATGTAGATGATCTCGCTGGCTGACTTGGCGCCGACGAGGTCGACCGACTCTGCTGCGCAGGCTGCCGCCATGTCTTGCCAAGAGGCCAGGGGCGAGTTATCGAAAGAGGTGAAGTGGCCGTTGACACCAATGGATGCCCACGTCTCTAGATGTGCGTCGATGTATTGCCGGATGCATTTTGGCTGGGCGCCGAGGGAGTTGCCGACGAAGTAAATGGAGGTTTCGTCCATCGAGTCACCATTCGTATGCTTAGTTCCGTTTTGCTTTGCAGCAGTGCTAACACCATTGAGCAATTTCTGTTGTTTTGCTTCCCCTGAAGCATGAATTAGACGGGGAAATGCAGCCTCGATATCGTCAGGGGATCACTTGCCGGCAGCATTCAGGGCCTTCTTCCGCAGCGAATCCTTGGTTGGGATGTTGAAGTCGTCTCGGAGATAACTCAACTTATCTTGAGCATCAAGTTGTCTTGCATACTCGATAGACTTTGCGTGAGCCGGAAACTCGGGCTTTTGCCCAGCCCGGAGGGTCTTGATGAAGGATTGGTATTCAACGTCCATTATGCGAAAGATTAGAGCGAGGATTGTGTGCCGTTCTCAAAGTTACTAGAATTCACACCCAGCCTGCAATCATCGAGATACTTTATAACATACCACCGCCGTCTGTTTACTACCCCTGAGCCCCCGAGCCCGACTCCGGTTTTCCTCCGAGGCCGCTCCGGGTGGGTCCCGGCTAATCCCGGGGACCCACTTTCCGCATCCGCCGACTTCCGTTCCGTCTTCCGTCTTCCGTTCTCCGTTCCGGCCGGCCCACACTGCGCCTTGTAAATCCACTCTTTTCGGCCGCCAACTTGGAAATAGGCAAGTCAATGATATCCAAGCCTATTATGTTACAGATACCATTCGGTGCCTTCCCGATCATGACTGGTAAGGTGGCCGTTGGAGTGGGTCATGAACTCTCTCCGGCTTTCCTTCAACGCTCGGCACGGTGGGCTTCAGGGGTAGAACAAACCCTTGTTCGGTAACCTCGTCCGTTTACGCTCCGTTCCAGTCACGTCCACGTGCGGATATGACATCAGGCGATGGCGGATGAGCCGCCCCAACATGGCGGTAAACAACGGAACACGAGGGCGTCACGGAGCGGATAGCTTGGCTGTGATGATGAATACTTCTAGCACCCGCGATCTAAGTTTCGCCTTGACATAGTTCCATGATCTTTTTGTTTGTGTAATTCTCAACTCCAACAAATCCATCACAAGCCAGTCTAGGATATCACACTTGGTCTCTTTACTCTTCTTAAGCCATCACAACTCGCCATGTCACCTTTAGAAACGCCAGTCTTCCCGAGCAAGGGCGTCCACACCGACACACCGCCCGTGTCACTAACAGACTACGGTATTACCTCCAACGGCTTCCTCCCCGAGGAGGCACCGCTAAGGAGGCTACCAGACCCCTACTACGCGCCGTGGGAGTCTCTAGTCGAATCTCTCTCTACATCCATCGCACAGCAAACACTACGCCACCAGGTCGACCAGCTGCCCATCCTCTCCACCGACCGCCTCACAACAGAACCAGAATGGCGACGAGCCTGCGTGGTCCTAGCCTTCCTCACACACGGCTACATCTGGGGCGGCGAGACCGCAGCCGAGGTATGCTCCCTTCCATACTCCACCCCCCCCCCCCCCCTCTTCCCCTTCGCTCAACCCAGCCGAAAAGACCAACCCAAAACAAACACAAAAGACGCCCCCTACTAACCCCCCTTCTCCCAACAGATCCTCCCACCCCCCCTAACCCTCCCCCTCCTCACCATCTCCCACCACCTGGGCATGCCCCCCGTCGCCACCTACGCCTGCGTCAACCTCTGGAACTTCCAGCACCCACCCACCTCCCTCCCAGCCAACCTCGACACCCTCCACGCCCAGCACACCTTCACCGGCACCCCCGACGAGTCCTGGTTCTACATGGTCTCGGTCGCCATGGAGGCGCGCGGCGCCTACCTGGTCCCGGCGATGCTGCGGGCGCTGGAGGCCGCGACAACGCGGCGGGATTGTGGGGCGGTGGCGGGTGGGTTGCGGGAGCTGGCGGCGGGGATTGGGGAGCTGGGTGGCTTGTTGGAGAGGATGGATGAGCGGTGTGATCCGGGCGTGTTTTATCATCGGATTAGGCCGTTTTTGGCGGGGAGTAAGAATATGGGGGCGGCGGGCCTGCCGAGGGGGGTGTTTTATGATGAAGGGCAGGGGGGGAAGGGGGAGTGGCGGCAGTTGAGGGGGGGGAGTAATGGGCAGAGCTCGCTGGTGCAGTTTTTGGATGTGGTGTTGGGGGTGGAGCATAAGGCGATGGGGAATAGCAGTCCGGATGGTGTTGGGTCGGGGCAGAAGGGGGGTGGGATGAGTTTTCACGAGGAGGTGAGGAGGTATATGCCGGAGCCGCATCGACGGTTTCTGGAGGATGTGGCGAGGAGGTATCCGGGGGGGATGAAGAAGGCGGTGGGGGATTTGTTGGCGGATGGGGGAGGGGCGTCGAGGGAGGAGCGGACGGCGGTGCGGGAGGCGTTTGAAGGGGCGACGAGGGCGCTAGCGGAGTTCAGGAACAAGCATTTGCAGATGGTGACGCGGTATATCATCATCCCGTCGAGGCAGCCAAACGGGAATCAGGGGGTAAATTTGGCGACGGCTTCATCGCGGTTGAAGGGTTTGCCCTCCTCGAAAGGAAAAGAGGCGGAGCCCACGGTCAAGGGAGAGCTAACGGGCACCGGAGGGACGGCATTGTTGCCGTTCTTGAAGCAATCGCGGGATGAAACGTTCCAGGCCGGGCAGCTACAAGTTCGGTGATAGTTGTGGATGGACGAATGAGGCTATAGTCATCTATAAGTTGCCGGCGCCTAAGGTTAGCAAATTAGAGAAGCATACAGCCACTCTCAGTTATCGCCAGGCATTCCATTGCCCTCGCCGCCGTGATGTCCCTCCACAAAATCTATCGTACATCCGTGGACAAAGGTAACCTCGCCATCCCCGGTTGGGACTGACTAACGGCTGTCAGATATTGAGGTCTCGGGACGTCTTGGTTGAGCCTCTGCAACTCGGTGGGTACGCTTTGTCCCCGTAGAACCTATCATTAATTGGATAAATCCTGAGGAGGGCCACCGCGGTCGGTACCTACGCTTCTCAAAGCAGAAGAATCACCTCTCGAGCTTCTCCTCGGCTTCTCGGTGCCGGGAGACGGAACGCCCGGCTGGCTCGTTACGCGTGGCTCTCGTCATCATGTCAACACCATGATGCCAGGAGCAGCTGTGTTGTTCGGCGTCTTGTCCTATTTCTTCGATGTCGTGTTCAGGCCGGATGCGCCGGGTCATGATCCCGCGCAGAAACCACAACCTCCAGAACACCAACTGCGTATTACTCGGCGCACAATAAGCAGTGATTATGTCAGGGATCGGGGAGATATCTGCTGTCGGGATTCCTGCTGTAACCCTTTTCCCTCGCGCCATTTCTCGCGTTTCGGCGTGCGGACTCTATGGAGCCACCATGCCGAGCATGCACCGTAACTGTTCCGCAAACCCCGACGAATCAGCGGCCCGATGAACTTCTGCATGCCTCAACCCAGGCTCAGATTGGTATTGGGATATTCCAAAGAGGTGAAAATAGCGAGAAAAAAGCGAGCGGTGAGTCGGAAATACAAACAAAAAAAGAACCCGTGAACATGAAGCTCCTCGGAAGTCCTTTCCCGCCGAAAAAGTCAAGCTTTTGTGGAGTGGAACTCATTTTTCTCACAGCTCTGGCGCAAGCGGCAGTGCGTCTCGAGTGCAGCCAACTCCGCATTTCCAAGCCCATGCTGCCATGGGAGCTTGCATCAGGATCGACGCGGGAAGGTGGGAAAGCAAGCAGGCCCGATCCGGCCGGCAATGTCGAGAAGTGCAAGAGCTCCCGAGAACTGGTGCTAAGTGGATCCCGCCCAGCAACCGGGAACGATCGCGATCTTGCATGCTCGTGCCTTCCAGAAGACCATCTCCAAGCCTCCTTTTTCCGCGCAACAACGACATGAAACGGTCAAAAAGAAGCGGCAGGTTTCTAAATTCGGTCCTCTCCGCGGAAATCCCCTCGCCTCACACAACCCAACCTTCCAGGGATCTCGGGACCCCAAGGTTCCTGGCGCTGCACGTTCCCGGCGCTATACCAGATCGGGAATTTCTCTTAGCAAATCTGACGTAAATCCTGGGGCTGCCGTTGGTTCACAGCTGCTAACCCTTTGTCACGAGTTTTGGCTGTTTCCCGGCACGCCTGGGCACACACCCTCAGACTTCGGAGCCACAGCAGCACCGACTGCCCATTTCTTCTGCCACTTCGATGCGGTCGTGCCACCGCGCCGCCGGATGGCAACATCCAAGGATGGCTTGGGCCATCATTCGGGATTAAATCGAGATGCCGGGGGCCAAGCCATATTTAAAAACCAATTTCCCATCTTTACTTAATTCCCATCTTCGGGGTTGTTTCCCTCTGGTGGAAGGGCAGAAACAGACGACTCGGGATCCAAACGACACTCGCTTCGCTTGAGCAAACAACACCCTCTCGACATTGGGTAACATTGCTCTTGCCGTAACTTGGCGTCAACGGCTTTAATTTAGGTTCTCTCGTACATATTTGGTGTTGATTGATTCGGCATTTCATCAGTCCGTCCCTCCGGAATCCCCATCCCGGCATCCATCTCAACATCCAACTCCCCCAACGCACTCTAATGTTCTGAACACACGTCATCGACATTTCCGAGGTCGTTCAGCACCATTGTCCATTGTTTTGGAAAACACCTTGGATACACAGCAAAAGGGGACGAAAACACGACAATGATACCGCCCAACCAGGCCCGCGGGGGGCCATCCCGGTGGCACTTCGACATCGACAAGCACATCAACCCCTTCTTCCCGCCGTCCGCTCTGCCCTTGATGCCCGCCCCCATCGCCCACTTCCTCGGGTACCGCACCCACCCGCCGGCGCACCCGTTGGGCAACCTGGCCATGATCTTCTGGGCCGTCATCGGCGTGTTTTCCAGCCTGGCCATCATCGGCGCCGTTGCGCTAGCCGTGCCGTCCTTCCAGGCCCAGGGCGTGCCCACCATCATCGGGAGTTTTGTACGTTTTCCCTGCGGTTTCTCTCCCCCCTCCCCCCGTCCATTTTCCAACCCCTCCATCCCCCGAAAGAAAAGAAACCACAACCCCCCCCCCTCTCAACGCTAACTAACAACCCCCCTCCCCCCTCACCACAGGGCGCGGCCGCCGTCCTCGACTTCTACGCCATCGAATCCCCGCTCGCCCAGCCCCGCAACGCCATCCTCGGCCAAGCCGTCTCCGCCCTCACCGGCATCGCCATCTGCAAGCTCCTCGCCTTATCCCCGCACTTCGAAGCCATCCGGTGGCTGGGCGCGTCCCTCGCCTGCGCGTGTGCCACCGCGCTCATGGCGCTCACGGGCACGGTGCACCCGCCGGCGGGCGCGACGGCGCTGATGGCGGTGCTGGATCCGCGGCTGGCGGATCTGGGGTGGTTTTTGTTCTTGCCGTTGTTGTTGGGGTGTTGTCTGATGGTGGCGGTGGCGATGCTGGTGAATAATGTGCAAAGGCGGTTTCCGTATTATTGGTGGAGTCCGAATGAGACGGGGGGGTATTGGCGGCGGCGGCGGCAGGAAGGGGGTGGTTGTGGGCAAGGGGGGTGTGGGGAGGGGGGTGCTGCTGGGGAGAAGGGTGGCGGGGTGGTACACGGCCAGGGGAAGCCGCGGGATGAGGAGTCGAGTGGGAGTTCCTCTGGCGGTGAGCCGGAGGTGGGTGGGGAGTTGATGCAGACGGTGTCGGTGATGAGTGGGCGTGGTGGGGAGATTGTGATCCGGCGTGGACGGGTGCAGATACCGGACGGGTTGAGCCTTAGACCAGAGGAGGTTTTGTCGCTGGAGATGCTTAGTGAGAGGTTGTGATAGAAGGGTAGACGCTAGTAGTAGAGTTTTAATGATTACGATGTTTATGATGCACTTTACGGTGCGATCTACTGTGCTGTGTTGTTGGACCCTGTGGTCGTGAGCAGCCCAGTCGACATCCGACATCCGACCTCCATCCCTTTCGGTCTTACCCAGATCCCTCCCACGATGTCAGCCATCCACCCCATCCACCCCTTCCCGACACTCGATCACCAGCCGCCTGCTGTACGACGTCACATGGCTTACCCACCCTCCAGCCACGCGCCAAAAGCAAACTCAAAAACTCTCCGCACCAAACAAAGCATCCCGCACCAGGAGGTGTGGCACACCACCACGCTTACGGGCACGACCCGGTATCACAGCACAACACACCTCCCGGTTCCGCGGGTCTGGGTTACCCGGGATGTATCCCACCACCATGCAACGCGGCCCGAAACAACACACGCGGCCGGGACGGGAGGGTAGCGTATATAGCTGTGCACCAGCTGTGTTAGGTCACAGCATATCAAACGATAGACCCGTGCCAAACCCGGATTTGCTGTTGATGGACAGTAGCAGCCAGTGTGACCCGACACTTTCTCTTTTCCGAGGGGAGCAAGATGTGACGATGATCACCTGACATGCGTGGTTCCGGTTGGGAGAGTGTAATTCCCGAGAGGGGTCGTCTTACCAGAACAGAACAAGATGGAAGGAGTGTGGTTGCCTATTCGGGGGCAGAGGAGGCGGGTGGGGCTTGAAATTTTACTGTGGGATCCCGAATGCCGAGGGAATGCCGGGCCGCCGAGGGCGAGGTTGGGCAGCGGCCGGTTAAGCAGCCCGCGCCGAAGAAGAAGTCGACAACGGCAAGCGGACGGCGGGGGCGGCAGAGAGGGGGACCGCTAAGGCGGAAGCGGGACAGCCAAGGCGACGAAGCGAAACAGGAAGTCGAAGTCGACAACACGAAACGGGGCGTCAATGACGACGCCAAAGACAACGCTAAATACAACGCTAAATACAACGCTACATACAACGCCGAAGCCAACCCCCCCCCCCCCCCCCCCCCCCTGGGCACTACGTCCCATGCCCATCCAACAACGCCAGCGCCTCGTCCGCCGAGATACGATCCCGGGGTCGAAACCGCATCAGCCCGCTAATAACAGGCAGAAGTGGCGCCAACCCCGGCTCTGTCACCTTCTTGGTGAATGTTTCCTCCAGCTTGGACTGCGCCGGCATCTGGGCTAGAGTCGTTCTCCCGTTAGATAGTCTGCCCTGCTGGGAAATATGACAATGGATCATACATACCTGGAATGTGGTCCCAGCTTCTCGTGGCGGCTTGCTTCATGCACTCCCATTGGGGTCGCCATTCGGCGGGCAGGTCCTCGACGAAATGAATCATCTGCCCTACCAACGCGTTCATGTCCCCAAGGTGGTTGAAGGGAATCAAGGCCATCACCAAGAAGTATATCTGTCGAGATCACGTTAGCTTCTGGTCGTACAACACTAGGTAGCTAGCACAACGAGCCCAGGGAACGTTACCGTGCAGCCGGCCCGCCACAGATCGACCCTGTGGTCGAATTTCCCGGTAAATATTCCCTCGGGGGACTGTAATCCCCACGGCTCCGCAAGCTTGGCAGGTGGTGTCGCATGAGGGAAGGATTCGCCAAGGTCGATAAGCCGGATGTCCTCCTCGTCTTCGTCGCTCCAGTCATCCCACCTGGCCTCTTGGACTAACTGCTCTGGGAGGCCAGGGGCGAGGGGCTCCCCGTCGCGGCGGACGAGCTTTTCCGTCTTGGGTGCCCCAATAACCTTGAGTAGATCGTCGAGGGACAGTGTGGCCAGCCGGCTAGTCGTGAAAGCCACGTTGGCACCGCTGATATCTGTTACGAGGGGGAAATGATAGTTAGTATGGAATTCCTTCCGTCCTGGATGCCCGGCGGGCGCGACGAACCTCCGTGTGCATAGCCTGCTCGGTGCATAGCCGATACCGCTTGCAGGAGCCGCCTGGTGATGCGAAGGATGGTATCTGCGTCCAGACGGTCTCCGCCGTGATGGTGGTCAAAGACCACGGAATCGACCGCCGGCCCAAGTAGCTCGAAGACTAGACATTGGTGGTCCCCGTTGGGTCCCTGGTGAAGGAACGCATCGAGAAGCTCGACGACGAGGTGGGCTGCGTGGGCTTGGCGTAACTTCTGATGGGCTGCCAGCTCTCGCGAGATCCCGATGTCCTTGGCCGCGGTGATCTTGATGGAGACCCACCGATTCAAACTGATGTCGGTGTCAATAGGTACATGTACTGTGGATGAGTTGAACTTGCACGGATAAGGACCAACGTAACATACTGTTGATCTCTCGCGAGCCACACGGTCGAGAAGCCGCCCCAACCCAATTTGTGACAGACCTCGTAGCGACCGCAATGGAAGGTGTCGCCGATCTTGACGGGATGGAAGCCGCCTGGTCGATAGCGTCCGATTTGTTCCTCCGAACGCAGGAGCTTGGACCGTTTGAAGCACGAAACGTCGACCATGGTAAGGATGATGGAATGATTGATATCTGTGAGGAAGTTGATGCGGAAAGGGCGTGTTCTTTGGCACACTGCAGTATTGCTTCACGTCTTCAGAGAGGTCGCAGAAGGTGTGGTGTGTGGTGTCAACTGCCCAGGCAAGCACGAAGGGCAGCGTCAAAAGACGTAGTAAGTGTCAAGGCATGAAGGGCAGTGGCAAATCGGACCTCGGGCTCGGTGAACGGCAATTCATGACGTGGACTTTGGGATCTAGAAGCATATGGAATGGGAGAATGATCCGGGCCGATATTGGCGATGGTTATTGGCGGTGGTTCCAGGCTTTTACTTGATCTTGACATACTCGGGAATACCCGTACAGATCTAGAACACACTACATAAGGTCGGGGTGTGCCTGCTTGGTAAAGAGTGGGGGGTCGATCCCAGCCCTACGCAAGGCCTGGCCCTGCGGACGGCAAGCACATCCATGTTGATATATGGATGTACATAGGAAGCAATGCCCCGCGAAAGGAAGGGGCAAAGCCAGTCGAGGAGGAGAGCCTGCCGCCCCTACATCAAACCCCAGTCCGCCGTAGACCACAGCGGGTCCATCTCCATAAACGCCAACCCGCCCTGTCCTGACATCATGTCCACAGCGTAGTCACCATCACCCGCCCCCACGAACGCCTGACCACCGGCGCTCTCCCCGACGCTCATCGATGGCATCATACCACCCGCCAACCCGCCATCCATCCCAGTCCGCACAACTTGAACCCCGCCACCGCTAGTACCGCCACCGCCAGTACCGCCACCCAACCGCCCCTCTGCCCGGATCAGCGCCATCTTCCCCTTCAGATCCCTCACAATCCGCGGCACCTCTCTCCCCTCACCCGCACCACCACCCCGCCTAACAACCGCCTCCCACGCCCTCAACACCACCCCCGCAAACAGCCCAAACACCGGCTCATACCCGCCCCCCCTAAAATCCGCATCCATCCCCCTCGCCTCGTAGTTCTCGCTCATCGCCTCCCACACCTCCGCCTCCCACTCCCTGTCCCTGTCCACCCCACCATCACCCTTACCCTTCCCCAGACCCCCACTCCCTGCAGCAGCGATGGCCCCCGCCGCAGCGATGTACGCCAGAAACGGAAAATGCGCGACCACATGCCAGCGGAACCCGTGCGTCAGCGGCGACGCCATCAGGCGCGTGTCGCAGCGCATCATCGCCAGCGCGTGCGTGATCACGGGCGGTTCGTCGCCGCCCCCCGGGGATTGGGCGGGTGGTGGTGGTGTCCTTTGCGAGGGTAGTCCGTGTGGTGGTGTGTGGGGGGTCTGTGCGGCGGCTCGTCGTGCGCAGTGCTCGAGCAGGCGGCCGCGGGCGAGAAAGGCGCGCGCCGTCCAGATGGTGGTGAAGTGTAGGGGGATGTTGGGGTCGCAGTGGCGGAGGGTTTGTTCGAGGGTTTGGTGCATTTTGTGGAGTGGGTCGCTTGCTTCCTTGTCGGGTTGGTTGGTGGTGCCGCTGCTGCCGTGGGTGGTGTCGGTGGTGTGGTGGTGCTTGGACTCGGTGAAAGTGGCGAGATAGGGGTCGGTGAAGTCGAGGTGGAAGGCGCAGTGGCGGATGAAATCGCTGAGTTGGCTGCGGGCGAGCACGAACAGCGCCTCGGTGGGCTTGTCGTGGACGACGGGGGCGGTTTTCATGTCCGGAAGGAGCTCAAAGTCGTTCAGGTTGAGCGGCGTGCTGCAGTTCCAGGTCGGGGCTAGGATACTGGTTCTGTAGTTGTACGTCTCGCAGGTGCGGCTGTTGAAGATCACTAGGGCCCACCATAGTCTACGGCGCATCTCGGCCTCGAGAACTGGGCGACCTTTGTTGATGGACTCCTTGTGATAGCCCATGCGTTGCGCCATGTGGATGGCGACGGCTAGCATGGAAGATAGAGACCGAGGGTGCACGCCTGGCTTCAGGGAAATCTGGCCGGGTGAATTAGAACATGGCCGAACAAGCTTCGCACGGGTCCCACGGGGCGGTTACCAGGTAAAGAAAGAATGCGGTAAGGCAATCATGGTCGTCTGACTGCAAAAGGTTGCAGTTGAGCAGTGCTTGTCGGCAAGCAAACTGGTATCCTGCTAAGAGATCCTTCTTCAACGACCCAAATAGGCTTTGACAGTGGTCCTCGTCTAGGCTCAGGATAGCAGCACAGTAGACACCGAAGAGTAGGGCCTCCAACTGTGGGGTGACGGTTGAAAGATCGCTGATGGCGTCAATAATGCGCCCCTGAAGGCTGGGCGTGTGGGTGACTTTCAACAGAGGGTTCACGTTGTCCAGGTAGATCTGCCAGAGCCGGAAAATCTTGCCCTGGTCGGGATGCAACGTAGTTAGGGCAATTGTGTTCACCGGCGAGCCAAAGAGGAGATGGTGACTGCTTTCGGAGACGTTGTTGTAGGTGCGATCCCACACATTCTTGATGACGTCGCCCATATCATCGTCGTCACGTAGAAATCGACCGTCCCTCTCGTCATCGTCCGGATCGTTCTCACTACCACCGTCCAGCTCGGAGTTCTTTAGACGGACATCAGCCTATTGCATACTGCACATAAGGTTGGGTGGCGGCCTGGATGCGCTTACGTCTTGACTCAGGGCATGCCACAGATTCCTGGAGACAGTCAGCCACTAATTCGGTTAAGCTAGCTGTAAGGGGGGAGGCTAGTGTGACAAACGTCGTTCTTGGTTTAGTGGCCTTCTCCTGGGTGGCCGCGTCCGACTGAGTGGTGCGCGGAGTGTCAGGGGTGCTAGTATCCATGCGAGACAGGTCGTCTGTGGTCTCGCTAGTGACACTGTTGACTGCAGGCGGGTGCAACGGATCGAATGGAACATTGTGTTGACGAAGCAGTGTTTCATAATGGCGGATGCGAGCGAGTAGTTCCCTCTCGGGGAACCTGCGTCGTCGTTGACGTGGGACGAGGGTAGCGGGGGCACAAGGGGTGCCTGCGCGGGTGCAGTTTGCGCAAGGGAACTTTCGGTCGCACTTGACCTTGCGCTGCTGGCACAGTTGGCAAGCCAACACACGCTGTGATTTTCCCGCCATGCGTTCCCGTTCTGGTGCGGTCCGGTGATCTATCGGCATGCTTTCGATGTCATCGGTTGAGGGTTTGTCGTTCCCGAGGGACTTGGCAAAGCTTGACTCGGCCCCGGAGTGATGAGTGGTCCAATAAGGGGCAAGCTCACCCCACGCGCGGTCGTGACCGTGGAACTTGTAAGTGGACTCCTAACTCTATCACGACGTCGTACATACACCCTGAGAATGAACGTATCCGGGTTAATTACTTGAGTCGGGTTGGTCAAGCACGGCAAACAAAAAACAATACCTTAGTCGAAGAGTTGAATCATCAAACCAGGGGTATTGATCTGACTGTGTTTTGCGTACGTCGTTCGTTCGGGACTTAGCTTTCCCCGAGCAACCCCCGGCTCAGCCCCGGACGTTAGCAACTCCCGACAACCAACACCATTCCCAATTTCGTGTTTACAAAAGCCCGAATATTGAAAATGACTAGTAGCGGAAGGACCGAGTCATGTCTCCGGCACAGCCTTAAAACAGCCAGAGCCAAGTCCAATGCCATCAGCGAGCAAAGAGCCCAACCACCTCTCGTTCCTGTACCGGTATTCATAACGGAGTACTACTAATCTCATACGGAACAACTAAAGCTACCTACCTAAGCAACCCAATATTTGCTGTGTAAAGAGGAAACACACACCTGTCACTCACCATGGCACCTCACCCTTCCGTGGCCACGCCCAGCGACGCCGACCCCAAGACTGAGGAGTCGTCGGATTCAGGACAGGCCCAGGATACATCCGATGTTCCCAACCCGGATCCCTCAAAATCGGATGACGATGAGCTGATAGAGATGGACAAGACCACCAAGGTCCTTTTAATAACCTCTGTACTGCTGAGCATGTTTCTCGTTGCTCTCGACAGGACCATCATCTCAACGGTACGACTACCTACCTTCATCGCTCGCGATACCTTTATTTATCAGATTGATGCTAACAATACACTTTCAACCAGGCCATACCCGCCATCTCCGATGAGTTCAACTCGCTCAACGACGTCGGCTGGTATGGCAGCTCATACTTACTCACATCCTGCGCCTTCCAGCTGCTGTTCGGCAAGGTCTACACTGTCTTCTCCGTCAGGGCTGTCTTCCTCGCTAGCACGCTGCTCTTCGAAATTGGGTCCGCCATCTGCGGTGCGGCCCCCAACTCGGTGGTGTTTATCGTCGGCCGAGCCATCTGTGGAGTTGGAGCTGCAGGTCTCTTCGCCGGAACCGTGAGTCTTCCCCTCCAGAAACGTTCTCTGCCCATACTACGTAGGTACCTTAGGCTTACCGAGGTATTCCAGATCGTCTCCATCATCTACATCGTCCCACTTCACCAGCGTCCCAAGTTCCAGGGCATGTTCGGCGCCCTTTTTGGCATCGCCTCCATCGTGGGCCCACTAATCGGGGGTGCTTTTACCTCCAACGTTACCTGGAGGTGGTGTTTCTACATCAACCTCCCCATTGGTGGCGTGACCATGGTGGTGGTTGCCTTGTTCCTCAAGGTCCCCGACCGTGAGTCGACAAAGCTACCCCTGACCAAAAAGATCTTGCAGCTCGATCTCCTCGGGACATCGGTCCTCGTACCGGGTGTGGTGTGTCTCCTGCTGGCACTTCAGTGGGGTGGTCCAACATACCCTGTAAGTTAAGCATCCAGCTTCCCCCCCCCTTCTTTCCCTTACCACTCCCCCCAACAACACAACACTAACAGTCCCCCCCCTCCCCGGCCCAGTGGAACGACAGCCGCATCATCGCGCTCCTCACGCTCACCGCCGTCCTCACCATCGGCTACATCACCATCCAAGCGACCCTCCCCGCCACCGCCACCATCCCAGGCCGCATCATCCGCCAACGCAGCGTCATCTCCGCCCTCTGGGCCACGGTATGCATCAACTCGGGCAACTACATCCTGATCTACTTCCTGCCCATCTGGTTCCAGGCCGTCAACGGCGTCTCCGCCGTCGACTCGGGCATCCGCCTGCTGCCCGTCATGCTAGCCATCGTCGTCGGGTCGGTCGTGGGCGGGTTCGTCAACGCCCGCGTCGGCTACTACACGCCGCTGGCGATCGTGGGCACCTGCGTGGCCGCCGTGGGCGCGGGGATGCTCACGACGCTGCGGGTCGGGTCGGGTCCGGGGGAGTGGATCGGCTATCAGGTGCTGTATGGCCTGGGGCTGGGCACGTGTTTCCAGGCGCCGAATCTGGCGGTGCAGGCGGCGCTGCCGAGGGATGATGTGCCCATGGGCATGGCGCTGATGTTCTTTGGTTCGCTTGTTGGGTCGACTGTTTTTGTGTCGGTTGGGCAGAACGTGTTTACCAACCAGCTCGTGCAGCGCCTGCATGGGTTTCCGGGGTTTAATGTTGGGCTTGTTACGTCGGGGGGCGTCACGGCGCTGCTCGAGGCGCTGCCTGTGGAGGTGCGTGGTGAGGCGCTGGTTGAGTATAACGAGGCGCTGCGGCAGGTGTTTATGGTCGGGATGATCGTGACGTGTTTGACTATCCTGGGCACGGGTACGCTGGAGTGGTTGAGCGTGAAGAAGCCGCAGGTGGGATCGGATGAAACCGGGGATTCAGCCGAGGAAAAGAAGGTCGGGGTCGCGGAATAGTTTGATTAGACTGACCGGGTTGAAGAGTAGAAAGCGACTAGGGGGGGTGCTATGAACCGTGGATTGCTTAGGAGTTGGGAAACGGGTTAGCATGTACAGCTACTAATGGATAGAAATAAATTTTATGTAGAGTAGAATACCCGCTGATAGTTACAAAGCACTTAGGTACAACACTCCGCCCCTTTCTCAGTGTTCAACGTGGGATGGTTGTGTCTACCGTGACCTGTCCCTGCCGTGGTCTGACATGCACTGAAACTTGAAGACGATTTCGGCTTGATCGGACGATCTCAACTGTCAAACCATAGTTTGTAGCACTCAAGTATGAGGGTTGCCAAGCCTAGTCCTACTGGGCCAACCTTCCGTGTGATGGAAAGAAAAAAGGACTCTGCAGCGATGGTGACACTTCAGGTGCGTTGTCTTACTTCGTGTTCGTCGTTCACTGATGTTCCTGGCACTTACTCGTTCGGTGTAGACCGATCAACGCACTTGCTTCAAAGCCTCGCGATATCGAGAGAAATGCCAGTTTAGCATGCCAAACTTCCCGTAAATTAGTTAACGAATACCTGAATCACGCAGCTGAAGAACCCGCCCCTTTCCACAGACTCAACATTGAACGATAGACCCCTTTTCACCACCTCACCACCACCAAAAGCTAACGCAGCAAATAAGCTCGTAACTCCGTATATGTACAAACCCTTCCTCCTGCCTACCAAGTAACCTCAAAAATCGCATTCGCAGTGCAAACCCTCCCCAGCCCGCCCGCACCAACCAGGACCAGGACCATCGGGCCGACTCCCTCCCTCACAAAACTCACAAGCGCACCAAATGAAATAAAACCCGCACCAACTCCGAGCAAGCCAGCCTGAGGCACGCCCGCCCCTACGCCAGCCGCCCACAGCCGCCCAAGCGAGCGACCGAGCCAGCCCAATCGCCCGGTCCCAAGACGTGACATCCAGCCCCACACCCCCTTTCTGCAGGAAAAGGGGGTGTGTGTGTGGTCGGTTACCACGTTACACATCCCTTTTAATCGGGCCACATAACGCCCACGCCGTTTTTTTTGCGCGTGGTCGCACAACACAGATCTGGCCCGGCACATTTGCGGCCGGCAAAGACCCGGGATTACAGGGTTGCGTCCGAAAGGATTGAACCGTGCCAGCGGGAAGGATGAGCAGGTCCGGCAACTGCCGTGGTTTTGTATCACCGGATCGACTAAGTCTGTACTACCATACCACTCTGATATGAACCGAAGGCGAAAATGGGGGTGAGAGAAAACAGAACCAAGATTCACCATCGGCCCTTCCGTCTCGGGTCTGATGATCCGGGAGAGCCGAACCAGGAACGCAACGACATATGCAGGTAGGTATGCAGTATCTATGATGTACAATATGCACATGTAGGACCCCGGACGTCGAAACATCCGTCCCGCTCTAACAACCGTTTCAAGTATCGTGTTTCGTACCCACTTGTCTTTCTTCTTTCATTGCTTTTTCTCAGTCTCAGATTCAGATCCTTGTTGGATTTATCATTACCAGTGATGCTATGTGAAATCTATTACATGGTAGAGAATATTACACGCCGGTGACCGGGCTATGGCAACTGGGAAGCCATGTCAAAAACAACGCCGCCCGGTGCTTTTCCAAGTATCCAATAACCAATGATACACTATCCAAACGCGCTTAATACGCGTACCGGAACTTCTTGTTCTCCTTGTCTGTCAAGGTGGACCACGCCTCGGGTGACATGTAGGCGTCCTCCTGCTCGCCCTCAGAGGTGCGCTTCTTGTTCTGCCAGACATAGTACAGGAAGAGGAGGAAGGTGGTCAAGGCGCAGCCCGCCTGGGTGCCCATAACAGCAATCTTGGCGGGGCGGTACTCCGGTGCATCCTTGGCCTGGAAGGTCTGGGGACCAATGATGTTGCCGAGGGAGAATGAACCGCTGATGAGGGCGGCGGCGAAGGCACGCTTGGTGCCGCCTCCAATGTTGGCAACGGTCCACTGCGAAAGAGGTTAATGACTGAAATCCCGCTGAAACAAACAAGGGAGTACCCACGTTGTAGAAAATGGCCAGCGGCGCGACGACGGCGTTAACAAGGTAGATGCCAGCCAAGCAACCGGCCCTGTTGGTGACGGGGAGGAAGGACATCAACGCGCCGCCAATGATTCTGGTGTGTCAAGTCAGTCGACGAGCCCCGTGGAGGTGTGCTGCTCAAGTCTGCCACTTACGCAGGGATGATGCAGGCAATGATGAAAGCCCAGCGATGGGATTGCATGCGAATACCGAAGCCGACAAAGAGGGTGAAGAAAATGCTGACGGCGCCCGACGGGGTGTTCATCAGGGCAGATTGCTTCGAATCATACTGAAGTCCACGGATAAGGGTGGCGGAATACGTCGTGATGACACCGCTAGAAACGGACAGCTAAAGAAAGATACCAGTCAGCAAGCCGCAGAAACTTGGCCGTTTGTAGCCGAGCACTTACCAGAATAACAGAGAGAAGCAAGAGGTAGATCTGGGGGTCTATTAGGGCCTCGACAATCTCCTTGGCGCGGAACTTGCGGTTCTCGATACCGGTCTGGTTGACGCTGACGTGCTTCAGCAGTGCCACCTTTTCGTTGCTAGAGAGCCACTTCGCCTTCATCGGTGTGTCGGGAAGGAAGAGCACAACGCAGGAACCCACGACCACGGTGACCACTCCGAGAACGACAAACATGATCCGCCAACCGGCAAGTTGGGCACCTTCACCAATGTGCTGGAAGCCATACGACACCAAGCCACCGACGATCTGCCCGATTCCCAAGCCGGTGTACCAGAACGAGAAGCGAGGAGCCTGCTCAGACTTGGTATACCACTGGCTGCTAATCAGCATCAGCGACGGGGCAATGGTGGCCTCGAAGATACCCAAGAAGACACGAGAGACAAGAAGCGTCTGATAGCTGGTGGCAGCAGCACCGCAAGCAGTGGCCGTGCCCCAAAGGATGACATTCAGACCAAGCCATTTGGCGGCAGGGACGGCCTGGAGGAAGTAGACTGGAGCAGGAAGGGTCAGCACCACGGTGATACCATCCTCATGGAATCGACGGTTATCTTACTGTTGGGGATCTCAAAAACCAGGAGACCGACGAAGAGGAATGTTGCGACATTCGAGAAGTCGTTGCCCCCCATATTCAGGTCCTTCTGCAGGCCCATCACATTGGCATACTGCGTGCAGGTGGTACTGTATTAGCCGCCGCCCGGTGGGGGGGGGGGGGGGATGGGGAACCAGCCTCTTACGTTGAGGATGACCTTGTCGAGAAACTGCAGCGTGTAACACAGGAACATCAAGGGCACGATATGCCAATCGATCTTGCGGCGCAAGGCCGTGAGATCAATTGGCTCGCCGGTGTCAGCATCCCGATTGGCGTCGAGATACTTCCAGGCAGTATCCAACTCGCCCGAAGCATCAACGGACACCGTCTCATTGACGTCAACCCGGTCCTTTGCGCTGTTTTTGTCCGAAGTCGACGACATGGCGGGCGGCTGAAAGATTAGGAACCGAAAGAGCGCAATGACCTCGCGGGAGGAAGCCAACAATTAATTTTTTAAGACAAGATGGACGGGAAGGAAGGGTGAGGACGAGGGTGTGGGAGCCGGGGGGGCACAGCAAGAAGGAGATCTCGGTCAGACAAAACCAAAGATGAACGGACGGAACCCGGGGGACGGCTGGGGGAGATCGGCAGAGTTGGCCAGGTGCCACGGGGTTGCAGTGCCGGAGAGAACACGGGAGAAACGAAGGAAAAATTCAGAAAGGAAGGAGAAGATCAACCACCAACATAAAGTGCCAGATGAAACGTGGACCGACGCCCAGAGCAGCGCAAGTTTAAAGGAGGAACTTAAGGCAAAGATGCCGAGGCGACGCGCATATGCGGTTGGTTCTTGCCATGCGAGCGAGCCCACGGTGATTTCGGCGGGCTCGGCCAGGGTCGGGGGCCACTTTCCTAACTGACAACACAAAGTACCAGGAGAGAACCCTGCGATGCAACGAACTCGATAAACGGGACAGATCTGGAAATGGCTGTAACCAAAACACAAATCATGTGCCCGGGGCCTGGTGCAAGATCAGGACACACAGACAGTGTGAAGAGGGCAAGGGGCGTTGCAGGTTCAGGTTGAACGACAGGGGTGTACGATGGTGCAACCCCACTCACCTCTCAACCCTTGCATGCTCTTTCCTTCCAGGGTGTTCCCGACCCCTACCTCTGCCCCCACTCAGACCACCACCACAGGAAGCCGCGAGACTGGCTCACACCTTTTCTCCCTTCCCTTGTCGGAAGGCATCCCCGTCCGGGCGCGCCTGCTGCGCCCAGACGGCACAGCGCAACATGGAAGATATCGGGCCTGCAATGACAAGGTCCCGAATATGGCCGTCCGGTGCCAATCATCTCCGAGAGAAGTTCCCTCTCGAACTCCAAGCCGACGGCCCATGAGACGGCGCTCCTTGGGTGCTTGGCTTTTTGGGCCCTGCGGTGACCTCGTGCGGAACGCACAGTACGCAGGATGGATACGCCCCGGCATTGAGCGAACCGGCGTAGGCCAAACTGGGAACAATCTGATCCAAGTGATCCAAGGGGTCTCTCGTTGCTATCAATGCAGCCACTCGAACCTCGAGATCGACATTCAGACCCAGGGGCAACGGAGGGATGAAAGTGGAGGCGGACGATACTGGTTCTGCTATTGGTTTCCCTCGCCTCGGCACAGAGCATGCAGCAAGCAGCAAGGGCAGGCGGGCGTGCGCGCCCAGCTTCGATGGAACGATGCTGAGAACATTTTTCCATTTTTCCCGCAGGCTCGGTGTTGTTGTCAGGGTCCCCACGGGTCGGTCTCCTTCCTGTCTCATCACACATCCCATCAACCCCTGGTGGTTGGATGACACGATGGAACCTTTGATTCTCTTTTTCTGGTTGCTCGTGGGTATTCCAGTTTGTCGAACGGCAACAAGGCAAGATTGGGGCCTGAACCCCCAGGTTTAGACTTAATGAATTCGGTATCCACGTTGACGCGCAGTGTTGATCTCCCGCCAAATCCATTCGCATCCATTCGCACTTTTTCCCTCCACGCCCGCCCACCCTCGAGCTGCGGTGTTTGCCGATCAGTTCCTGAGTTTCCTTTTTCCCCGGTCGTTCCCCCAGGCCCCCCCTTCCCGAACGCATCTCCCACTCGATTCTGCACCTAAGAAGATCCACCGCACCACACACTCGGGTCTTCTCACGACCGCATCGATTTATCGCTCGACCCGACGGGAGTCGCCAACATGGTTTGGGTCGACAACGCAACGGCCGAGGTTGACGCCATCTCGGAATGGCGCACCATTGTCGCCATTTCCAGTGTTCTCTCGGCATTTTCTATCGCCATCGTGATGGCACGGGTCTGGATCAGGCACAAGAATCATGGGTTGGCGGCCGATGACTGGATGGCGATATTGTCTATGGTGTTTGCACTGATCTACTCGATTTTGTGCATCGTCCGTATGTGCATACCGCCCCCAATCTCACTACCGATACGGCACCCGCTCCGAACCCGGCTTTAACTAATCGATTATTCAACTCCAGAAACGAAATATGGCCTGGGACTCCCGCTTAAGTTGCGGCCGCCAGAGAACCTCCTCCCTTACACCCGAACCAACTTCGCCGGCCGACCGATTTACCAGATAGGCATCAGCTTCTTCAAGGTGGCATTGTTGATCAGTTACCTGCGGCTCTTCAAGGGAACCAACCACCTCGTCTACCGCCGAGTGGTTTGGGTCGCCATTATCGCCGTCGTGGCCGGGCACTTGGGATGCGCGTTGACCCTGATCCTGGCGTGTACTCCGGTAAGTGGGAGCCCGAGACGCCATGCTCCCGTCGTATCGCATCAGCTTGGCCGGCTGCTCACATTGTACAACGTTTAGGTACACAGATCGTGGGAGCCATCGACACCCGGCACGTGCCTTCCACCCGGTCCGTCATTCACAGCATATGCCATCGTGACGATCGTGTCCGACGTGGTGGTGGCTGTCATCCCGATCCCCGTGCTGCTGCAGCTCAGGGTCAACTTGGGCAAGAAGATTGGTCTCATTGTCATTTTCCTGTTGGGTCTTTTCACGACCCTGTGCTCCGTCTTCCGGTATCTGCAGATCGACAGGATCCAATACGGCGACGGCAACTCGACCATGCTCATTCTGTGGGGTGTGATTGAGTTCAACGTCGGGGTAAGTTCCGCTTTTCTGTCTCAGAACCCCCGCTCTCATCTGGTCACAATGTCTCACACTTACGCTCCGCCTCCAGAACGTGGTCTCGTCGCTACCATTCCTCGCGCCGATCTTCCTGCGCAAGGCCAAGCAGTACACGACCAAATACTCGGGGAGCGGGAACAACTACGGCAGCGGGGCGCGCAAAATCGGCAAGTCGAGCGAGGCGTACAAGCTGAGCAGCCTCTCCAGCCAGCACAAGGGCACCTTCGTCACCGCGCAGGGGCAGAGCAACGGCAGCGAGGAAAACATACTCAAGGCGAGCACCGAGAATGCGCCCGAGAACACCATCATGAAGTCGGTCACGTATAGCGTGCGAGTCGACTGAGACAGTGTCATCCAGGGCGGCATGCAGGCGCTTGGCTTGGCGTTCTCATTACACATCGAATAGATTCCAATTACACACGGCGTGACAGAAGGGCGGCGGCGTCAACGGACTGGACTGGCTGGGCTTACAGGGTGGGGTTCTGCTTTTCTTGGGGTTTTTTTCTTGGGCCGGGCACCCAGAAATATGTATATACCTATTTACGACCTTGTGCGATACTCTTTTGACGATGATGCGACAAACAAAAACAATCGAGACAAATCCAGATTAATCGCTTGGCTTGCCTGACGTTCAACCGCTTGGACCCTGAAGCGAAAACAAGCTCTGACCAAGTGGACGAAGGTGCGGAAGCGATCGGCCTTAAATTCTTCTTTGCCCAGTCCCCTTCGAGTAAGGCGGCCTGGTTAAAGTACACCCCTGTCCTGGATGACCCTCCACCCCCCGATCGCCGCTCCCCAGCGTCCCGACACTCCGTCGCGGCGCCGCCGATCCCTCCCTCTTTGCTCTTCCCTCCCTCCCACGCTTCCCACGCACGCAGGCAACGGTCCCAGCGCTCCGGGACTAAACTCCTTCCCGGCCATCCCAGGCCGATCCCCATCCACAGCAACCAGCCATTACCAGCAACCAGCCATCACCAGCCATCACCATCCACCAGCAGCAGCCGCATCCGGCGGCACATCCATATCCGCCTCGTCGAACGCGAGGTCCATGGCGCGCCGGGTCAGCAGCGGGCTCGAGTCGGTGATGCGGGCCCAGCGGTGCGCGTCCAGGCACGCCTGGCGCGACGCCAAGACCGCGGGGCGGCTTCGGCCCACCGCCCTGTCCTCGTAACGGTCCAGCGCGGCCCGGAGGTCCACCACCACCGCCGAGTCGGAGGAGGAGGAGGAGGAGGAGGAGGAGGAGGAGTCTCGGGGGCCCGCGAACTGCGGCATGACGAGTTCGGCTAGGTCGAGCACGTCGACGATGGCGTGGTTGGCGCCCTCGCCGCGATCTGTGGTTTTTTTTTTTTTTTTTAGTATTTTTTGGGGGGTTCGGTAAACAGTAAATTTAGGTAGGGAGGGATGTTTGGTGTGGAATGGTTAGAACTTACACATCGCCATCGGGTGCAGCGCATCCCCGGCCAGGGCCACATGGCCTTTGGTGCGCAGCCCCTTGGGCGGTGGCCAGTCGTAGAGCTCGAGCGACTTCACTTCGGTATCGACCGGGATGCTGAGGGCGAGAGACCGGAACGGCTCAGCCCATGTTTCGGCGAACGTTTTGATCAATGCAATGCCGCCTTCGCTGGTCTCCGGGAAAGCGATCGGCGCCGCCTGGTTGAAGAAGCCCTCCCGGATCGGCCATGAAACGACCATCTGGCAGGTGTATTTTCCACCATTCCCCTCCGGCGTGTTGTTGGGAGCATCGAGAACTTCGAGTTCCCATCGTTGCATGTCAGCTTTTCGCGGGTGCACAGGAGAGCAGGTGCATGGAATCCATGATGAGACTCACCACTGAAATACACAAACGAGTCGTTCTCGGATGCCGCTCCCTGGAGGAAGAAGGGGTCTAGTTGTCGCAGCGGCTCAATTTCCTCTGGAGTGCAGTTGATCTTGACGCCCATCAACCTCACGGGGATTTGGAACTTTTGGTGTTCCGGAAACAGCAGCGCGCGGATGCGGGAGCTGCCACCATCGCAGGCCACAACGAGGCTGCCCTCATAGGACGTGCCATCGTCGAAGCTGGCTGTGACAGTACCGTCCTGAGCAGTCTCGACGTTGTTGACTGCCTTACCCCACTGTTGCAACGCAAAGTAACCGAGGGAAGGTCAGCTCACCCTTGTTTCACTTGCACGACACAACGAGGGTCACATGCCTGAATATCAAGCCCCGTGGCCAGCAACCGCCGCAACCGATCGCGCGTCACTCTAATGCGCTGCGACACGGCGGCGTTGGGGGTCTTGGCCTTGAGCTCGCCCGTGCTGATGTCGAAGAAGGGAAAGGTGGACGGCCGGCCCTCCTCGACGGCAGCCCGGTCGACGTAGGCTTCCGGCAGCCGGTTAAACAATTCGTCTGGCAGCAGGGACCGCAGCGCGGGGAGGGACCAGTGCAGGGTCAGCCCCCAGCCGAGCCCGCGGGTGGTCAGGTCGGCATCCCGCTCGAAGACGAGGACGGGCACGCTGCTGCCGGTCTTGCGCAGGTACTGGGCCAGGAGAAGGCCGCTGAGACCGGCGCCGATGATGAGGATCGGTTTCTGGTTCGGGCCTCCCATGTTCGGTCGCGTCTCGGCGGGTTCAGTTTCGTCGTCGGATTGGTCGCACAGGGACTTGTCAACGCTTAACTGGACGCGGTGAAACGTGCAGTGCCCTGTTTATGCTCTTATGTCGCTGTATAAATTAAATGGAGACCTCTATCCACCCATCGCGTGCACTGAGCACTGAGGGAGAATGGCGCGCCATTCCGGGGCCGGTACACGCCGAAGCGTGGCCCATCCACGGCCGACGAAACTTCCATTGATGTCACCAAGAAGCCCTGGAAATAACCTGGAAATGCAACCACTGGCGGGGTCAATCCCCTTTCGGCTCGCAAGAAACTCCCAACAACCAACAACCGAAGAGTCTACTCAGTATCATCATGCCATGTTCCCCCACCAGAACCAGAGAAATGCAAAATGCCCAGAACGATATCAATACGAACCTAAGCATCGGTTAGCTTCCAAGTGGCCTGCCCTCGTACTGCATGTGAATGCCACTCGGTCGACGCCTCTGGCAGGTGCCCGGTGGCACGGGCTTGAAGATGTACCTATGTACCTTACCTAAGGGAGGTCTTGCCGCGCACGAACTGCGTGCCGGCGCGATTAGGGTTTGGCTCCCGCTGATGCCCGTGTGCCCTCCTACACTAAAAAGTACCGAGGGGCAATCGGCCCGCCAAGCGGGCAAAGGTCTCCGCCATGGCGCTACTTGTGTAGTCACCTACCTAAGTTTTACAATCTTCTGTCGATCAGCTTCGAAAGCGAACGGAGCCCGAGTCAAGGGAACCGTCCCAATTCTGCTGCCTGTGCACTACCAAAACTCCGAACTTGGACTCCGAGTCCGAACCTCGGATTTCCAGCTTCCAGACGCCGAACCTCCCCGAGCTTTTGCCAGCCTTTCATGCATGACTACAAGTACCTGACCTGAGTTAACGCAGTTGACCGAAAGGGGAAAAAAAAGCAAAAAACAAGAGTTCCATCCCCCCTCCCAAGACACGGCATCATCCACAGTATGTATGTACATATGTACATATATGGGTGGAAATGCCCGGGGGCGCTACCAAACTATTCTCCGTCGTCTTGTTTCGAGAACTTCCTTCCCCTCCTCCATCCCTGCGTCTCTGGATCCTGCCCCCCACACGTCTGTGCCAGTCTCCAGTCAAAGGCCCTCGGACCTCGATCGCTCGATCTGGACCAGGGTCGAGGCAAAGCGGCCCCCTGTGGCTGGCCGTTCATCTGAACCGACTAGGGTCCCCGCCAAACCCTGACCCTGTCCGGCATAACGCTCTTCTGTGAACGCCAGTCGGTGGGTTTTGGCTTTTTTAGTTTCGAGTGTGGGCGGCTGAGCAAACACTGTGTGGCTGGCAGTGGCAGGCTGACCTTCGATCCCCGGATCCATTCTTGCTCCTTCGTCCGGCCCAATCTTAATGCCGGCTTGGCCAGAAATGCTTGTCTGCCAAGTCTGGACATGTTTCCACATCCGTGCTCCACGACACAAGAGTTACACTCCACTGCCTGATGAGTGTCAATGGACGACCACAATGTGTGGGAGCCGAGGAGGGCACTCACCTGGAACGCCATGGCAATAGCTGATGCCCAGCACCCTTGACTCGGGAGACAGACCTCCCTTGCTTGTGATAATAATACCTCTAGTTTAACTCAGCTTGGGTTGGCTTCAACTGCTTTCATCGCACGGCATGTGGCGCCGTCGAAGCCGAGCTGAACCGACGGGCCGGAGCTGAGCGAGCGAAAGGGGGCATGAACGGCGCGGATCGAATCCCATCGCCGCAGCCAGGAACAAAGTCATATCCGCGTAAAATCCGTGATCCGAACTAGTTAATGGAATTTCCACTTGGAGCGTCACGTCACAAAAAGCAATAATCTCCGGGGGGGGTTTTCCCTTTTGGCGAGCCTTATCTCAACGACTATTGTCGAGGATGGGGGTGACTCCCACCGTGTATCCGTACAGTGGACTCACTCGATGGTCCAAAACACGAGCAGGTGAGCCGACGGCCCAGTGATTCCACCCTCTCACCTCTTGCGTCAGACAACCGATAAACTCGTGGAATTGGATGCATACCGTCGTCCGGATGCTGTCTCATAAGGATGCCGTGACTCCTTTACCCACGTTGCGGAGTATTTGAGAAACTGAAACGGGGCTCATGTTCACCTGTCGGCAGTCCAAGTTACCACGCCGTTCCTGACCCGGTGGCTTGGAGAGGGGGGGGGGGGTGGGGGGGGGGGAGTAGACCTAGGAGGGAGGGGAGATGCCCGTGGGGGCGAAACCTCACCCACCATACTTTGCTTGTCTGGCCCTACTGTCTTCGTTCCCCTTCCAGCGAATTCTATTGTGTTCTCACATGTGCATCCACTATCTGTCATATTGCTGCTGGGTACGTCATGTAATATCTGTATTGTTCTACTGTAACAAGTATCTCGCCTGCAAGATGGTGAGGCTTGAGTGCCTCTGAACTTTGGCTACAAAAGAAGTAAGGAGGCCTGAGGCTGTTCGCCCGCCAAGGGGTCACTGTGGTCGCCTGCCAAGGGGGTGCGGTGAGGAGAAATTGACTCTCCCCTTCGCTACCTTAGATCCTCTCCCAGGTATTCCTGACCAGCCAAAACTCCTCGGCGACCATCTCCCGGCCCGGCTGAAGGAGGGATTTGGTTCGCTGGTTGGTGGGGTCATTCATAAGCTGCGGGAGGAACCTGCCTGTATTCGGGTCTCGGACCTGAATGATATAGATGTGGCCGCCCACTAGTATCCTTCCGGCATGTTCGCCCATCCACACCGTCATGTGGTTGTCGGAGGCGGTAGTGGCGGTCCGAAGTATGCCATCATCTCCACGGAACGTGTTGCGCCTGCCGTACCTATCGAAGGTGCATGCTCTTCCGTGCATTTCCTTACGGATGAGGATGCACCGGAATTTGTTGGCCTTTGCAACTCTACGGGCAATGTTAGACTGAGCCTCGCGGATCTCATCATCAATTCCCCATTCCGCCTGAAGCCAGGCAACGCTCGGGTCTTCGAAAGTGCCACTACCCGTTACGTGGTAGAGGGCTGACTTCATGTCTCTGTGGATGTCAATTCCACAACCTTCGATTCTCATCCCTCGGACAAACACAGTCCTAGGGTTGATCATCCCGGATGGGTCGACGTTCTCTACGGATGAGCTGCCATTGCCAATCGTGAGTCGGGAGGTGCGCCTGTTCTGGGTACGGCCGTGGGTCCTGGGGGAGTTGCCCGGGCCGTTGCCCCAATAGGTTTTAGAGTTTCGACTAGCAGTAGACATTGTGCCAACTGCTATGCTGCTTGTGCTAGCACGGGTCGAGGAATACAGCACACTAGAGCGTTGTGAGCGGCTGTTACAGAAGAGCTGGGGGTATGTCGAAGTGTGGTCACTGGTTGTTGACAGCGTGTGATAGGTAATGTCGTCGCAAGGCTGTATAGGGGTAGCAATCGAAAGGCTGGGGGCAGAGGTTATCCTATATGCATCCGTGAAAGCGACGATCACTTTCCAACAATCCATACATCCTCCCACACATTTGTTAACCTTTTGTCGTACATTGCCATAGATTTTAGACAATGTCTTTGTGTGAGGACGCATCGAGACAAGTGACCTATTCGATTGTCCGGGCTGGTTTGTCTGCATTCGAAACATGCTTCGAATGAATGCCGCCTTCTACTTTTAGCGCAACCATTCAATGGGCATGAAAGCAGTCGGAGATAAAGACACCGAGAAGAAAGGGGTGGCAATTTCAGAAGACAGTATTTCTTTCATACTCCCTCCCTGAACGCTAAACATTTTGCTTTCTCTTGAGAATTAGCCTGTCTATTCAGAAATCAAGATCTACAATTCATGGAATGAAAATAAATATAAATTGAATCTTGATAGGTGTCTCATAGTTCTCTTTCCGACTACAACCTTGTCATAACTATAGCTACCTCGACAGATCGACAAGCACATTCGGGCTACTTCTGAACTAGGGGCTCTCTAGGTTACCGCTTCTTCACACACAACCGGAATCCCATCAAGACCAAAATGGACAGCCGCACGACGACAAACATCACTTCTAAATCCGACCCGGTATCCAGCCCCGCCGACAACACCATAGTAGCTAATAGCACGACGAAGAGCGGCACGACGACAAGCAGCACTTCTAAGTCCGACTTGGCATCTGGAACCGCCGACAAGAGCTTGACAGACCGAACCCAGGACTCTGGTTCTCATGGCAGCACTTCTAAGCCCGCCTTGGCATCTGGAACCGCCGACAAGAGCTTGACAAACCGAACCCAAGACCCTGGTTCTCATAATTATGTCCCGGACCCCTACTTGGACAAGCTCTTGGGGTTCTGCGACTGGGGGAATACCGAGTACGCTGATTACTATCGCCACGGCGGTTTCCACCCCGTCGATCTCGGAGATGTCTTGGGCGAAGATGGGCGATTCCGCGTGGTCCACAAACTCGGGTACGGCGGGCAGGGAACCGTTTGGCTCTGCCGCGACAACGTCTCCAAGAAGTGGCGCGCCGTCAAGATCATGGCGGCGCACTCGTCCACCGCCGACTGTTCCCACATGAAGGCCCTCGAACTCTTCGACGGCGCCAGCCCGGATGAATTGGAGGCTAACGGCATCCAATTGCCACTAGAACACTTCTGGATCGAAGGGCCAAACGGGCGCCATCTTTGCTTCGTGCTACCCTGGCTCGGCCCCGAGATCCTGGATGTCCCTAGATATTATTGTCATGTGCCTGAGCTCGTGAAGGACGTTTGCTTCCGGCTGGTCATGGCTTTGAAATTTATCCACTCACGGGGTCTTTGTCACGGTGACTTCCGGCCTGCCAACGTCCTGTTCCGACTGGTTGACGGGGTCGACGAATGGGAGGAGGAGGCCATCCTGAAGCTGCTAGGCGAGCCCGTCCTCGTCCCGGTCGAGCGAATCATTGGGCCGGGCGTTCCACGCTATCTTGTCCAGCCCGCCGAGATCAAATACACAGCGGGAGTCTGCTCATCCAAAATCGCCGTCATCGACTTTGGGGTTTCATACTCCGCCTCCCAGCCTCAGGCCGACGGTACCGGCATCCCGATGGCATACGCGTCACCCGAGCTGCTCTTCAACCGGCACGACGCCCTGGGATTTCACAGCGACGTTTGGGCTCTAGGCGTCACCCTGCTCCAGGTTCGGGTAGGCATGCAGCCCTTCGACCAGCACGATGAGGAGGACCCACTCGAAGTACTGGAGTGTATGGAACGCACCGTGGGCCCGATTCAGGAGCCCTACCGGAGCATCTGGAGAGGGATGGATGGCAAGTTCGTCAACTCGCGGGACGAGAACGGCGAGCCCCTAGACGACGACAGCTGGAAAGACGAGTCGCTCATGGCCACGGTCTCCACCGAAGACGAGGAGCGATACCGCCGGACCATTTTCAGGGAGTGCGGCAGTTCCAACATGCTCCACTACTGCATGCGAATGCCGAACCCCATGAGTCTCATCAAGGAGGAAGCCGCCGAGATCACGAACAAGGCAGCCGCCGACCCCGGCCGGATGCCCGGGTGGGAGGACCGAAAGAAGAGCACCCCGGACTCCCGCCCAAAGGGAGTCCAGCATGTCATTCCGAAAGAGGAGGTCGACCAGCTGTTCGATCTCCTCCTCAAGATCTTCCGGTGGCAGACGGCGGAGCGGGCCACGCTCGACGAGATCGCCAACCACGAGTGGTTTGGGGGCCGCAACTGGTCCCAGGGGCACGTCGAGCGCCCGCGCGAGGAGGCGCACGACTCCGGGGCCATCAGGACGGTCTGGGAATCTTGGACTTTCTGCCGGGGGTGGATGGCGCTTGGACTCCGCACGGGAGCATCCCGGGTGATGGCGTTTCTCTTCTGGGGCCTGGGGGAGATCGGAAAGACTATTTCGGCGGTGGTCATTGCCATGAGGGGGCGGGATGCTTGAAGGGAATATATATAGTGGTGTGGAATATTATGGAGGTTGACTTTACTAGGCAAGATTAGAAAGACTCTGTCAAAGGTGATGATTGCTGGAAGAGGGCGAGATGTTTGAGGGGATAGATATGTTGCGAAGGATAATAGCTAGGGAGGTTGACTCTATCTTTGTCACATAGCAGGTAAGAACGGTAAATTAATTGTAAGAGATTGAATCGCGCATAACAAGTCATGATTCAGTGAAGGAGTAACTCTTTTGCCCACCGGATGTGCATGACGGTATATTACAACCGTCAGGCATGCTCGAGTCCAAAGGAACAAGACAGAACAGAAGACTAGAACAAAGAGCAATGAATGGGGGCTGGAGGGGAATTTATGCACCTGGCTGCAGCCATGTTCCCAGTTTCCTGACACTCTCCCATCAAGACGAGCTCCCTCTTTTGTCACGACATCCGAACTGGGAAGTGAACTGCAACAGACGACTGACGGCTACCCCAACCTTTCCACCTCAAAGATGGCCGTCAAATCCTGCGGCACATCGAATTCGACTTGCTGGCGTGCATTCAAGCGCGGCTTGAGCTGCAACTCCTCGATTTGGTAGAGAAGATCGGGGCGCTTGCATCTGATCTGGCAGGGGTTCCTGGTCTTCATGCCGTCGATGCTCTGGATACGCTTCGTTTTACGCCCGCACTTGAGTATCGGAACACAGGGTAGGTCACGGTCGATCTTTGCCTGGAAAGCGGCCCTCGGCAGAACGATAGGGGGGGCGAGAGTCGGCCTCCATATCGTCATACTGAACTGGCCAACGCAGCATGAATTAGCAGAGAGTTGTGGAAGAGGAAACCGAGTTGTGACACGAAGGCGGATGCCGTGCACCCCCGCCCCCTTCCGGAGCAGATAAAACTAGACGCACCTTGTTGATGAACCATTGCACAAGGTCCTTCGGCCCGGTGCCCATCCAAGCGCCGTAGCTTTGTCGTGCAATGCGGGAGGTGACGCGAGTGGGCTCTTCACCTGAAGCAGTCCCCTGGCTTGCGACACTTTGGCTGGCAACAGTCTGGCTGGCAGCAATTTCCCTCGCAAACTTTGTGACTCCGTGCAGGGCTGCGCCATGCTTCACCGCGAGTTGTCTGTGAACGACGCCAGCGTAAGCGAGAAGAACACCTGTCAAACCTATCGCCAAAGCACCCCGGCTTGGGATGGTGATGTTTGGAGATTGGACCTACCCTCCCCCCTCTGTAAAGAAGACGAAGTCGTTGCCAAAGTGATTTCGCAGTTCGACCTGGAGGAATTTGTTGCGGCCAAACCCACCGACAACGACCATGAGCTGGACGTTGTAACAGTGTTAGGTCAAACCAAAAAGAGCCGGGGGGGGGGGTTATGATCTTAGACAAGGCGTACCCGAGGCTGCCCCATCCCGTCTTCTTCCTGACGTTGGCCACTTGGCTCTGTGCGAGCTCTACAATGCCGTTGGTGATGGACCGGAAAGTCTCCACGATGTCAATGCTGTGGCGTGGTTGCCATGGTTCGTTAATTCGACGGCAAGGATGATAGACATGCGAGGATGGACTCACCCGTGGACGTGGAAAGAAGCCATCACGGCGCCATCTTGTCGCTCGGCTAGGACCTCGATCGACCAGTCGGCCAAGTCCAAGGCCCCGCCTTGCAAGAGAGTCGCGTTGGTCCATACCTTGTCCACTTGAGCTTGGAACCTGTGCTGGTTGAAGTTCGCAATGTCGACGCCGAGCCGCGCTTCAGCCTCCGCCTTGATCAGGGATTGCAAAGCGCTTTTCATGAACATGTCACCAAGGAGTCGGCCTTTGCCTGAAACGCACTCATTGACCTCGAGTGGCGTATCGGAGGAGACCGTGTAGGAGATAAAGTCCTGATAAAAAGTTAGGATAACGACACCAAATCCACTCGGATAAAGCCAAAGGATGCTGCAGCCCGGGGGCATCTTGGAGACAGACTTACCATGGTGCCTCCACCAAGGTCAGCAATCACAACGGTTTCATCCTTCTGTCGCACCAACGCGTTAGCATCAGGGCCCTGAACGCCTTAACGAGTGCCAAGGGGGCTTCGGTGGACGTGGTTAAAAATGGAGGGCCAAGGGCACGTACCTGCAACAAATGCTTCTGGACAAAGTAAGGGAGGACGGCCAAGGCAGCGGCCTCGGGCTCAAAAACCAGGTCCGTGAAGTAAGCACCGCCGGTCATGCCAGACCTGGCGATGGCCTGCTCCATCCGCCCGGCGGTTTGCTCCTCCCAAACAGCCGGAATGCCGAACACGAAGCCTATCTTTAGAGAGCCGGGGACCATATTGGCGCAATCGTCTTCTATGTTCCTCAGCAGCTGGTCCTTGGCGACCGCCCACATTCTCTTCATGTACTCTGTGAGAACCGTGACCCCATTATAACCAGCGTCGGTGATCTTGGAAAGCTCTTCTTGGACAGCCCTGAGGTGGTCCGGGTGCTGTGCATCATCTTGCAGTTCGTCCTCAAGGAGTGCAAGCTTGAGCAGCGTCAGCTTGTCCGCCTCGGATTCGACGGCCGTGCCCCAGTTCTCGGGTCCACTGATCTTCCCCAGGACTGATGGTTGTAAAGGTGCTCGCTCGTTGCAGAGGAGCACCGAGGCTGGCGGTCCGAAGAGCCCGCCGGAGGGGCCCACGAGGCAGTATGAGATTCCACTCGTTCTAGATATCACGGGAACGTGGTTAGAAAGGAGCACGCTGTAAATGGCAACTGCTGGGGTGAAAGATTCAAGGTTGGTTGGGCGTGACGTGTCTGCATGGGTTGGACTTACGACACCCCAATATCGACACCAATCGCGATAGCAACGGGGCGAACCCTATCCTGGGAGGACATGGTGGCCAAGCAGAATTCCGGTGACCGGTCGCGAGAAGGAACGATGCGCGGACGAGGAAGGAGGAAAAGGAAGTCTAGTTTGAGGACAAGGCGCCGAGAGATCTGGCTGGGCGGTCAACGCACTGGCGAACTGCAAGATGTTGAACTTGAATGATATCCCCAAGTTTGTTCTGCTCGGCCCAAAGAAAGGGACAAGGAGGGAGGATGCGGGTGCTGTCTGCTTGTCGGAATTTGGTCAAACGAGGTCCTGAGGTGTCCCCTCCCTATTGACATATCGCCGCCACCCGGCACCTTGCTGCCGGGGCATTCCGATTGATTGTGTAGTCAATCAACCCCTGGCACTGAAGCGCGATCATGCTGACGTGTCGACTGTCAACGCGGGGGCGCCCGGGAGGTGACAGATGCGTGATGCCGTAGGCGAGGCAAACGTTGTATTAGACGGAGGAGAAAGGGTGGATATATTGCTGCGGAGTACTGCAGTTTCTCGCACAGGTACAGAAATACATCTCCTTGTACATGCAAAACTTGTTTACGGCAGCCACAGCTTTGGTGTTGGACTGGGCGGACACGACAGACCAATGTACACACAGGCACCAGGGGCGTACGTTACTAACCTGTAGAGCCCTACGTACACCCCAGCGCTCCCCTGGAAATCCCTAAGTGGTAATTCCGTTTATCAGAAACGGAGAGCCCTAAAGGCCGGATGCGGTGGCGGAACGCCCCATTTTCCTGTGCTTTGTGCGGTGTCTTGTACCACAGGCCCCAACCTCGCTCGCACCTTTATTCCCCTGCAGTTTCAGCATGCCGGCCTAGCGAAATAAGATCCCACATACCTTGATCTCGCAGGAAGCCCCCGACCGTAGTATAGCATCCTCTTTCCCCTCAGACTTGACACTTTTGGCACTTGGCCAACATCACCTCCCAATTATCATTAACCACTCACCCCAAGCCTACAATGTCTCAGACCAAGCGTCAAAAGCGCAGGACGCCTTCACCGGACAGTTCCGGGAGTGAAGATTCTCTACCAACTCCACCGAGGGGTCTCTCGCCCCCCCCGGGTCCTCACGTGGACTGCGCCGCCTACTGTTGCAAGAGGGGCGAGGACTGGGTTAGCCGGCAGTTCATTACAGAGACGTACACCAACGGACCTTCTGAAGACCTCTTGGACACGGGGGGTTGCTGGAAACTCTTACGGGTGCAGGTGGGCCTGATGGGGGAACACCTCCGAAAATGGGGCCTCATACCGTGGCAAAACCTGGACCCCGAGGTCCAAAGCCGGTTTAGTAGCTGGTCCCCGGTTGCGAAGGAGCTCTGGGAGTCCGACTTCCTCGCTCATCCGGAAGCCATGGTTCAGGCCTGGATCTGGCACTATCTCGACGATTACCTGTTCTCCTTTGCCGGAAACCAACAGGATGGCGCACTCAAGCTCCGTTCCCCGGTGTGGGAGCACGTCCGGGCCCTACGACGGGACCTCGATGGCGAGTCTTTGGCCATTCCTTGGAGTCCTACATGCCATACTAACACGATGTCTAGTGTTACGTGCCCGCCAGGCTAACTTCCACGACGTCGTCTACCGCCACCAGTTCCAAGTCTGGAGTCGCCTGACCGAGCACCTTGTCCGGGGTGGGCTTGATGACATGGACGTCTTCGATCCGGAAGAGCTAGCGACGCACTTTAAACGATCTCTCCGCCGCATCGCCGCTCGACGAGATGAGATTCCGGACGGCGCCTACGATGGAGGTCTGTGCAAGAATGGCGACATACACGACCCCGCCGACCGCTTCGACTCGTCCATTAGAAGCTTGCTTCAATCTGCATGCCGGGCGCAGTATTTTATCCACGGCATGGAAGGAGGCTATGCGCTGAGGTTCACCCCCGTCGGTGACCATGCGGGCAAGATGTTCGACATCCCGTTCAACCCAATCTGGATGGAGGAGAACAACCCGATCGAGGTTCCAACCAAGAGGCCAAACGACCCCGTATACCCGCGTGTTCAACTTGTCACCCAGCCCATGCTCGCTGCTAACAGCAAGAAGAGCCCCAGCGAAAACACAACATTCACTCTGCTGACCCCAATGCGCGTCGTCACGCCTTGGACGTTTGGGGGGGAGGGGGCGCGACCGCATGTTTTGCCTGGGTTGGAGAAAGGTTGGCACCTGCGGATGGAGAACCAGCGGAAGTTGTTGCAAATGAAGTACCGGGAAGAGCAGCAAAAGGAGCAGCAAAAGCTACTCACCAAGTGGAGCAAAGACGGCGAGTCGCAAGCCAAAGACGGCCATGCCATCGCCGACTCGAAGGAAGATACTCCGTGCGAATGATTCACAGTGCCCTTGCCGTCTTTCGTTGATACAACGTACCTACATAGCCTCCATAGCAGTAAAAAGAGACCACTGAGCGCCGCCCTTCTTCCTTGTGCACATCTCTCTGCGACCTCCCATGAATCCCATCCACCGCTCCAGTCGGCGGATAATCCGCGCAATCACGTCGCACATTCAGCATGCCATTCTGTTGCATCCCCTGTCCTTCTCGTCTCCGTTTACCAAAAACTGACCGAGAAACAGAGGGCGGCGTGTTGAGTCACCGGGGAAGTTTCCCCCGCCCCCAGCCTTCTTCCCCCCGGGAAGAGACTCATCACATCCCACCAATTCCAGTCCCTCCACTCTAAGCCGAAAACGGACGGGCATTGATGGGAGAGAGGCAAACCGTGACAGCGCAGGGTTCTGGGCCGTGATAACGAATGCGGCAGACCGGACTGTGCAACGCGACCCCCTCAGCCTCCCGAGACGTCGCGTATCACAGACGGCATGAGAGCGCCACCTCGCTCTGCAGAATCTGCACAAGCCCGGCAAAATCAGGAATCCGGATTCACCGGCAAGCGAATCAAGCCGCGCCCGCCGCGCGGTCACCGTCTGGTCATGACAGCCCTTGGTGGCAAGCCGGCCCGCGCGCGGCGGTAGTACTGACTACTGACTCCTGAGCGTGTCGGGGCCTGGAGTCAGGCCGGGAACGCGCAGAGATGGAAACGCACGGCGCCGCGCCGCGCCGGCGAGGGGGGGAGAGAGGGGCGAGACCTCTCCTCACGCAAAGAGCTATCGACATCACCCCCGTGCTCAATGACGGCGATCTGCAGGACCTCGTATTGGGTGATCCCGTGTAGGGCGCCAGTGGCCGTTTGCAGCTGAGGAATCAAAGCGATGGGTGGGTGTTGGAAATGGTGATGGCGGAGGGAGAAGCACACCGCCGCCGGGCTTGACCAGACGGGGGCAAGACGGGGAGCTGCAGCCATTAGGCCCGCGAGAGGGCGTCTCTCGGAGAGCATCAGCAAGTTTGCCACCTCGCCGGTTTACCCATTCGATTGAGAGGGGCTGGTCTCTGCATGGTGGATATCAATATCACAGGCAGGAGAAGAGGGGGGGAAGAAGAGCAACTCGCCAACCCGCACCGGCCAGCCACCGGCTTCTCATGTGACGAAAGTACACGTCAAAAAAACAATCTAATCACGCGCCCACGCAGGCGGGGATCGACCGGACAGACTTCTCAGCATGTCGCCGTAGCTATGTGATGAGGTACAGATGTGCACGATTATGCATTCATGATTATGCATTCTGCACGCCTGCAGGAGGCGGCTCAACTTGCGGTGCAAAGGGGCGTTGTGTCGGCAGCATGACCCCAGGATCGGCAAGGGACAACGACCGGGAGAGATCTGGACCTGTTGTGTTCCGATCAGCTTGCAAAGAAGTCGTATGTACCTACATATGTACTGTGGGGGCCTCCGATTGATAGGCTTGCCGTTCCCAGCCTTTCCAAGTTGCCCCCCAAGGACCCCAACTCCTCGCGGTATTTGGGGCGGCGTGGTGGAGCAATCGACGTGAGCAACATGAAGTCTCATGATCAATGATCGTTAGTCGGCCCGTCGCATGTGGCAGTCGGTTTGTGCACGACACTGGGTCCAATCCCTCTGCAGAGGGGGGATGAGTTCAAATTTCCAAGTTCGAAGTGGAAGTCTGGCATGTCGAGACACCATCCAAACGGGGAATTGACCGTGTGATATGCGCAGTGCACGCCCAAGTTGTGCAAGAGTTGTGCGTGGTGAGTGGTCTCGTGTCGGGGTTAGGGCTGAATTTAAAACTGATGTGTTGATGAGCTCACAGCATGGCAACGCGGACATGTGACTTCGCGATGTGGTTCACCAGGGTTAGGGCTGGTCAATGCTCTGAGCGCCCCACGTGCGCCCCTCCCTCCATTCACTGCTGTTGCCTGTGCTCCACCGACGCGTTCACCAAACCAGGCCAACTCGTCGGATGCCCGCGACCTGTGAGGTATGGGTGGGGGGCCACCAACGATTGACGAAACCGACATTTCCATCGACCAACTTGAGCAACCTCATGCCGGCCGGCACACAAACCCCGATCCCGCCGCCGAATAAGACCACTTAAGAAGAAGAAAGACCACCCAACAAGATCACCCAACGAAACACACACAAACCCGAGCAGCAGCAACATCCGCAAAAAACAACGGCAACAATGCCGCCATGGCCCCCCGCCAGCAGCAGCACACCTTCACCACGGTGCCCAACCCGCTGGGGATGCAGGGCCTCATGGCGCGGCCGACCGACGGCCCGCAGAGCAAGCCGCCGATGACGTCCAAGCAGGCGCAGAAGCTGTACCGGGAGGCGACGCGGGGCCCGCGCCTGTCGCGCGCCGAGCAGCGCCGCGTCGAGCGCGAGGAGCAGGACCGCATCCGCCGCGAGCTCGACCGCGACCGCCAGACCACCCGCGCCCGCGCCCTCCGCGACCGCCAGCGCGACAAGGACCGCCGCGCCCGCGACGACAGGAAGCGCAAGGGCCTGCCCCTCGTCGAGCCCCGCGCCAGTCAGGGTACCATTTCGCGGTTTTTGAGGGGGAATGGGGCTGGCAGGAAGCGTGATGCGGTGGGGGAGGCGGTGGGCGTGGCGGTGGGCTTGCCGCCCGTGCGGGAGGAGGTTGAGGTTGAGGTTGCTGGGGATAGCCGATCGTCTACCGAGGACGGGGTGGGTGGGGGGAATACACTGGCCGGAGAGGCAGCGGGGATAATAAGTGAGGGCAAGAGGCGGCGGTTGGGGGATGGGTTGGAGGAGGGTAATGATGATACAGAAAAGACGACAGAGATCAAGGGGGTGGAGGTCAAGGGGGTGGGGATACCTGCCAAAGGGGTTGAGCGTCCTGGGGGCGAGGATCTCACTGCCAACGGACCACAGCCGACACCCAGTGGCCCTGGTCCCGCACCTCTGGGGAAAAGAGCCGACAAGGGAGTGACCCGAGGCGAGGGCAAAGGGGATCTGATGTCCGAGAAGGGGAACCCCTTGGAGACACCAAGGTCGAAAGAGCCGAAAGGGCCCAGAACGGAAACGACACCTGGGAGGAAGACAAGCCCGGAGGACACAAAACCTTGTCCGGCATCAAACAGCACAGGGAACACGGCGCACACCGAAAACGCAAAGACTACTGGTGACGTGGTTACCATGAAGGCGCTTGCAAAACCCCCGGTTTCCCGTCCCTCCAGGCTTGGAACACCTGATCAGCCCACGTCGGGTCGTGAGAAGGGCATGTTGGGAACAACACCCGACCCGGCGCCAAAAAAGACCCCCTTGAACAAGCCAGCGCAAACACCAAACCCCCAGTCTCATACTGCCCGCCCACCGCAGCAACAGCGTCCTCCGAAACCTGCACCAGTTCAGCCCCCACCGACTCGAAAAGTGTTGCAAGAGACAACCAATACCCCGAATCGAATTCGGCCACCACCTGGTTCGGACAGCGCTTCCAAGTTCGCTTTGCCCTCCAAACCGTCCCGCGCCACTCAGCGCCAGTCACCAGCCGCAGTTCCCGCGTTTAAGCAACCCAGGCCGCGGACCCCAGGCATAGGAGGGCATAAGCCGCAGTTTCTTCCTCCGCATGTTCGCAATTCGACTACGTCTTCTCGGTCAACCACCCCCAGCCCCCCCGCGAAGGACGACTTTTACTCGGCACCTCCCACGAGTACCCAGCTCTTTATCATGTCACATATAGACGACCTCTGCCCAAGCCCGACGCAGGAAGCAAGAGAGCTACGAGGTGATCCACCTACGGCTGTCCAACCAGTGAAGCCTGCCCCTAGACAACAACCGCAGATCCCCAGTTTCAAGGGCGACCGTCCACGGCAACCAACGCGGCAAGTCGCTCGCGTTCAGACAACAATGCCACCGCCTCCGCGTCCTACGGTACCTGCGGAACCGGCCCGTGGGAGACCAGTCAAAGTCGAACCGACTACAGCCACGAAGCCGTGCGATGTTCCCGCAATCCCTTTTATCTCTACCCAAGATCTCCTCTTTTCCTCCCAGGACCTGCGAGACGTCGAGGAGCCCACGACAACCCCCAGCAGGACTGGAGGCACCAAGACCAGCAACAAACCACCCCCATTCCAGCGCCGCTCTGCGGCTGTGCAGCGACCATCGCCGTTGTCGGATTATTCTCCACGCGCCCCAGCTCAGCCGCATACGACGCCTCGATCTCGCACCAAGCCTGCCACCGTCGGAGCAAAACAGCTCCTAGCCCCTGTTAGTGCGGACAGATCGTCGGGGGCGGTGTGTGGGAAAAAGGGTGACTGTTTGGAGCCCAAATATTTGTTTGCGAAGAAGCAATCACGGCAAGAGAGCAGGTCTGGAACACCTCAGTGTCCGGCCATACTGGAAGCAAAGGACGCGGCACCTGCAGATGCCCAACGACGCCCTCCTCCGCGAGAGAAGCCGAGGTTTTTTGGTTCGAGCGACGAGTTGGCGGTGGCGCTGGCACTCGACCGGAGCAAGAAGACTCACGATGAAGAAGAAAGGAGGCGTCACGGCGGACGAGGACTACCGCAGAATGCGGGCCGAGAAGGGATGGTCAACCCAACAGACACAGCTTCTCAGGAGACCGACTACGGCGACCCGGAGCTTGACTCGATAGACTTTGAGGACCTGGTCACAGCCATGAGCTAAGATGTTATGCATACATGATGAACGAGTACGAGATAGACTTTTACAGCGGCTGGGATCGATGGTCAGGACTGGTTTGCATATTCTTGGGGCCTTGTTTGCTTAATGCAGCCCTAACCCTGAGATAATAGGATATCACCAACCCCTGAATCTGCCCGACTATCTTTGGGTGACTGACTCCCTACCTGCAGTTCGTCTACCAAAGTTAACCCACAACATGCGGATCTCAAATAGGAGACACATTCACCCAAGACACAATACCCATAATAAGTAAAACCCCGCTCTCCGAGACCCGTGGCCATGTCGCTCTGTGCTCCCCAAGTCTGCCTCACCCAACCACGCCGCTGCACAACGTTTGGGTGCCAAGCACCCTCGATTGGGCAGAAATGCCCCCCTGAAGACAAGACGCGCATGGTGGTAATGCGGCCGACCGTGGCTTGGGATCTGTGGCCCAACGAACCCCTGCCGGCCTGAAATGCAGTGCGGAAATCTCAGGCGAGCGGGACGGACGGGAATCCAGGGCGAAAGCTGTCATTCCCATTGTGCGTCAGCCCCAGACTCTGGAGGCCTAACGGTTTCCCCCGCCCCCATAATCTGGAATCAGCCCGCGTTCCTGCTTCTCACACACGAGACACTTTAGAGTGCCTCTTCCACCCTGCAGACGCAGTCGTCCGTCTGCCTCCCCGCATTCCAGATTTATCCCTGTCCTCTGAGCAACGGTAACACCGCTTTTGCCTGTTTTTTTGTTCTTTTTTTTTTTTTTTGTAGCAGTCAGGCAGAGGCAGAAAGCAGGACACGAGGCCATCCGGACCCGGTGGAGCAGCCGAAGCTGAGAGAGCCTGAAATGAGCCGCTTCGACCGCCCTCGCCACGCCTACGACCACGACTATGACTACACGGGCGGCCGCAGCTTCTGGGACACGCGCACCTTCATCGGGATCGACGACGATGGCGGCCACGACGACGACGATGCCGAGACAGACCGCTACTCGCGCGTCACCCTCGGGCACCCCCGCCGGCGGTCCGCAGCCCCGGCCAGCGTGATCGGCTATGGCGACCTCGAGTTCCGCCCCTGGTCAACGGCAACAACAACAACCACAACCGCCCGGCCCCTCATCACTTACGACTGGGACGCTCCCCACCACCGAGAGAGCCCCCCGAGCCGCAGCAGCCACCGCGAGCGCGTCCGCATCCGGCCCCCCCGCCAGCGCGACGCAACCCTCCCCCCGCACCACTACTCGCCCTACTCCTCCCCGCACGCCCACGCCCACCCCCTGCACCCGCACCCCCTCCGACCCAGCCTCAAACCCTCTCACTCCGCCGGCCTGCCCGACCTCGAGCGCGAATCCCTCAAGCAGCGTCTCTGCCTCGACCGTCCCAGCGCCAGCGACCTGCACTACCCACGCCCCCACCACAACCACCACAACAACCACCACAGCCACCACTTACGCGCCCGCTCCCTCTCTCTTTCACGGCTTGCCAACGGCAGCGGCGCATTCTCCGACTCCTCCTCCTACGAACCGGACCCCGAATCCGACGGAGCCCCCTCGGAAGACGACGAGGCATGGCGCGGCATCCCCCCGCGCGTCCCCGGCGCACCCCCACCACCCAACCATCATGATCACCAGCATCATCACCACCACCGCGACCGTGACCGGGACCGCGACCGTGACCACCACCACCGCCACCACCGCCATGACCGCCATGACCGCCACCACCGCGACCACCATCGCCACAACCGCCACCATGACCGCCACCAAAGTTCCGGCGGCGGCGGCGGCGGCGGTGACGGTGGGTATTACCGGCACGAGCGGCTGAGCCTGTCGAGTCCGCGCGTGGTGTTGGATGGCGCGGGGTGGCCGGTTGTGGGGCCGTCGCGGCCGGGGTCGGTGTCACGGGCGGGGTCGCCTGAGAGGGAAAGGGAGAGGGAAAGAGAGAGGGAAAGAGAGAGGGTTGGGGGTGGGGGTGGTTCGGTTGCTGGTGCTGGTGTTGGTGGGGGTGCTGGTGTGGAGGAGTTGAGTGGGGGGAGGGATCGGGATCGGGATCGGTATGAGAGGGGGTATCAGGTTGTGCCGGTTGAGGTTGATGGACGGCAGGGGGGTGTTGCCGCTGCTGCTGCTGGGCTTGACGTTGGTGTTGGGGGTGGGGAGGGGGAGTTGAGGTTTATTGGTGGCGGGAGTGGCAGGGAGAGGGACAGGGAGAGGGATAGGGAGAGGTTGCCGAATCCGAGGGTGCCGTCGGGGCATCGGCGGAGGAGGCGGAGTGAGAGTTGGGAGAGGGTTAAGAGCAAGACGGCTAATCATGCGGCGGGCGGGAGAACGGTTTCGTGAGTTGCTTTATTTTACTTCGGTCGCCAGTCACCAGCTTGGGGGCGGGGAGGGGGGTTGTTTGGTTTGGGATGGGTATCTAACAGCACCAGCAAATTCCGCAACCCCAAACCCCAGTACAACCAAGTCCACGCCCTAATCATCACCTGGTCATTCCACGACCTCCGAGCCGAGGACTACACAGCGCCGCCGGCAGAGGACTACGTCTCGCTGGAGGAAGAAACGGCCCGGCTGCGGGCAACGCTGGAGAGCTACGGGTACACGGTGCACGAGTTCCTGATCCCAATGCACCGGTCCGTGGAGAGCCTCAAGGCGAAGCTGAAGCAGTTCTGCCGGTACGCGGCCGACGACACGCTGCTAATGGTGTACTACCACGGCCACGGGGCGATGGACGACGACAACGAGCTGGTGTTTAGCAGGTGTGTGCTCTTTGCGGGTGGCTCACGGGCTGCTATTAACAGACGAACAGCCACGACCACCCAGAGAACGCCGAGTGGTCCAAGGCCGCCGCGGCCGAGCTTTACGCAGCTCTTCTCAGCGGCGACGCCTGCACCACGCACGGCCGGCGAGACAAATACCAGGAACTGCTCAAGAAATAGTGCGTTCCCCTCCCCCCCCCTTCCATTTTCACTCCCCTTTCCGACTCCACCACCCCTCCCCTCCCCCTTCTCCTCTCTCCAGCTCCCCCTCCACCCTCAACCCCTCAAACCCCCACCTCAAACCCACCCACTAACACCCCCAAGCGAGCGCTACCGCCCCGTCTCCACCCTAAAATGGGACGCCATCCGCACGCCCATCCTCTCGGCCCCCTGCGACGTCCTTTTGGTGTTAGACTGCTGCGCCGCGGGCGGCGCCGGCCTGCGCCACCTCTCCTGGCAACCCCCGGCCGGCGCCGAGGCGTACACCAAGCACCTGTTTGCGGCGTGCGGGTTCGAGTCCAGCACCAGCGACGACATGACGGCGGCGCTGTGCGAGGTTTTGGATGAATGGGTGCCCCCCATCCCGGCGGGGGCGGTGGTGCCGGGGTTGGTGACGGCTAAGAGTGAGGTGGGGGTGATGGCGACGGCGGGGAGGGCCGGGTCCGGGTCGAGGTCGAGGTCGAGGGCGGCGTCGGCGGATGCGGCAGCGGCTGCTGCTGTTAGGGATGTGGGTGTTGGAGGGGAGGCGGGGAAGGGGGTGGTTGGTGGCGGGGCGGGCGGGCCGGTGGGAGGGGGGCAGTTCTTGACGACGAAGCGGCTGCATCAGTTGATGGAGGATAAGTTGCAGAAGCGGTCGGTTGGATCGCAGCCTATTTTTAAGCAGCTGCTGCCGCAGGACCCGGAGCAGTACATCACGCTGCCGAACTTGAGAAACAGGGATGCTGGTGGGGAGCTGAAGATGGGGGAGAGGCGCGGGAGGAGGGGGTATATCATCGCTTGATGTCAACCAGGCCGTGAGCTTGAGCGAGGTCGCGGGTACGGCGGTCTACTAGTGGAAACGTCGGGGTCCACGAAGCGGGCACGCAGGGTATTTCTTTGGGTTAGGGAGGTTGGTATACGGCGTTTCTCTTTCACGGGCCATCATGGAAGCACGTACAGCACGCGCAAATCAAGGACGGGGCCGATGCAATGCAATATAACTTCATGCCAGACCGCATCAGCGGTCAGCTTATCTTAACGAACCGGGTATCCCTATGCCGCTGTCCAGATCGTCCTATAAACACCCAGAACCACCACGTTCTCCGAGTATTCCCAAGCCAGTCACCAGTCTTCATGTGCCGACCCAACCCATGCGCGTCACTGGCGTATCGTCCCACGCCCAGATTTGCTCGAGAACGAAGACCAGCTAAAGGCAAAAGACTCATTCGGGCCAGTGGAAGAAAGGATAACAAACGGGAAATGGTACAGAATAAACACGTCTACGGAAGAAAAAACGCCTCTACGTTTCCGTCCATGCATTCCCATCCCATTGCCACCCAACCCAGCCAACGCAACCAACGCCCAGCCATGCCGTAATGAAATCTGAACGCGTCCTAACGCATCCCAATGCGGCTCCATGCAAAAGATCACGCTTCCAATGTGCAACATGAGCTGGCAACCGTCGGAAAAGTAAAGAAGAAGAAAGCCAGGGCTCCAGTGATGCCGCAAAAAGGACCTGTTCTCATCTTCCAGACGCAACTGGTGGCCCCGGTACCGAAATAGCCACCCAATGCTCGAATGTGCAGCCTTTGTGGGAGGCAAGGAAGGAAAAACAGGTACCGAGCGACTCAAAGGAACAGGCCGACCCAGTTTGACTTGTTGTTTGCCTCGGTCGAGCAGTCCTCCACAGCGCAGAGATTCTTGCGGGCGTTCTCAGGATCGCGGCGAAAGTGTGCTGACGGGGTCTTGGCAGTTCCCTTGCGGAGGTGACGGCTCTCGTAGCAATTCCTGCAGTAGACCTTTGACGGAGAAGTTAGCAAAAAAGTACAGGCGATCAAAAGCAAGGCAAGGCTATCAAATCAAACTTACATGTCCGCAATCCTTGAGAGCCCAGAAGTGGTGCTCTTCGTGGTCCTTCCTGGTGCGAGGCTTCTTCATGGGGCGCATGGCATCATCGCCGGCGTCGGGGTCGTACTTCAATTCCTGCTCGCAGCCGGCGCAGATGATAACATCGTCGTCGTTACCGGTGTCGCGAGTAAAACCCTCACGTGGCGGGGGAGGCGGGACATGGTCGGGCTTGGGAGCGGCAGCATTGCCGTTGACGCGATAATCGAGGTTGGGAATATTGCCTCCGAGTGGATTATCCATGTTGAGGTGACCACCACCAATGACTTGAACCTCGACGTCGTGCGGGCGACCGAAACCGAGGCGCTGGATCAAATCGAAACTCAAAAAGTCTCTCCTGAATAAACCAGCGAACCTAGCACCAATTCCTTCTTCGTGGTCGAGTTCGACGGGGGGACCGCGCGGGGGTTGGCGACGGCGATGATGGTGGTGTTGGTTACGGTGGTGGTGGGGTGGATTGTCGGGATTGTTGCGACGAGGCAGTGGCAGTGGCAGCGGTGGGGGAGCCGGGGCCGGAGAATCGTCTAAAGTGAGGTCGATGACATTGGCCTGGTTTCCGAGGAGGCTGCCATCACTTCGTGCAAGAGAAGGCGTGCGCTGGTTCAATGACGCTCTGCGCCGCGGGTTCCTTCCCGGCATATGAACCTGAGACCCGTTTGATGCACGCGCCCTGGGAGGCACAACGGTACGCGACTCTTCTGGCGAATCTGGCTCCCCGGTCAAGTCAATGACTTCTGGCTGCGCGCGGGCCCCGAGCGAAGATCGATTGCGGCGCATTGCTGGCGGCGATGCGCGCAGCTCGACCTCAACTATTTCATCGGGCAAGTGACGGCCATTCCGGGGCTGGTTCATCCTAACACGCGCCACGCCCACGTCGTCGGCTGCGGTGTACGGGTTATAGTGACGGTTCTCGCGTGCGCTGCGAGATGCCCTTCCCTGGCTGAGATTGCGGACCTCGGAGTGCAGTTCGGAAACCAGATTGATAGCCCGAGCGTGGTTTCGTCTGACGTTGGAGAGGATCGCTTCGAAAGGCTGCAGCAAATCGGGGTCTTGGTCGACAAAAAGCCCCTCTTCCTCCTCGTGGCGGGGGTGGTAGTTGGCAAGAAGGTCCACGATTTGTTGGTGGTCGCCATGGGGAGCGGGGGAGAGTTGGTTGTCGGACATTTCTTCATCCGAATCTTCCACAGAACCCCGGGCGTCAAATCCAAACTCAAGGCCACCCTCAAAATCGCCCTCAAAATCGCCCTCAAAATCGCCCGCTTCCCCTCCCTCCTCATCCCCCAAAACGGATTGGGACGCGTCCTCGTCCAATTCCTCATCGGTCTCGGCGTCTTCCTCGTCGTCCCCGTAATCCTCTCCGCTTTGCCCAGAATAGTCTTCCTCCTCGTGGTTCTCGGAGACCGCCTCGCTCTCCATGTCGGAGTCCTCCATCCCCTCCTCGCCACCTGGGCCTGGCGAAGACTCGGCAGGCCAGCTCGAAAAGTCGCTCGCCGGGTGGGGCGGTTCAAGGTCGATATCTTCGGTGTCAGAAGCATCGGAAGGCAAGCCCTCTTCTACCTCGATTGAGTCGCTCTCGTAATTGTCCATCCCTGCGTCCCTCGGCAGTGGGTCGATCTCTTCGGGATCGAAGGCATCGGAAGGCAACCCTTGTTCCACCTCGATGGAATCGCTCTCGTAGTCGTCCATCTCTGCCTCCCACCGTGGTGGGTCGAAATCGTGGGGTTCGAAAGCATCAGAAGGCAAGCCTTCTACCTCGATAGAGTCGCTCTCGTAGGGATCCATTTGTGCGTCTCTCGGTCGAGCTGTAATCGTTGCTTACTGCCGGGAGATCCGAGGGCAAACTGCACCACCCGCGCGAGAGGGGAGGTAATTATCGGGGGGAGAAGAGTCGTGACGTCCTCTCCACTGCTTTTCCGGGGAGCTCCAGCAGTCAGTGTTTGTTGTTGGGTGTGCTCGTGGCGAGCGGGATATAGTTTCGGTGTTGGTATTTTCGTTTTCGGGGAGCCTCGTTCGATTCGTTGTCGTGCACGGGAACTAACTCGAGGCTGCGCGGGTTGAATGCAGCAAGTTCTGGAAAGAGACCGAAGGGGGCAACATGGACCGCGTAATCTGTCTTGCGAACAGACCACCGCGACGAGTCACTCGGGCGCCCTGTGCAGCCTTTGAAGAAAGTGACGTTTTTTCGGGTTTGTAAAGGCCCGGGCGACGGGGCGAGTCGAGGGACGTTGGCGCTGTGGCCTCGGGCGTTCGGTGAGGTGCGGGATTCGCCGCTTCCGCTCTGGCAAATCGCCAATTCACACACCAGACGGCGTCAGTGCACGCACGCACAATGGCAAACAGCCGCTGCAGAGGAACCCGCTTTGGGACGGCCGCCTGAGCCCCGCCCCAGCGGCTGCCAGCAGCATGCAAATGTTCCGAGGCGCACGAGGTCCACGAGGGAGAGTCGCCACCCGTTAACAGCTGGTGCTGCCTGCGTCAATACTGCAAATCGTTGGCATCCATGCCAACAGAACATTCGCCAAAACATCCCTGAGTCACCGAAATTGATGCAATAATAAATAAAAACAAACACAGCTTCTGCCTGTGGCCGGACCGCACAACAAGCCAAACACGGATGAGAGCCCCACCGGATCCTCTCTGAAAACCTCAGGCTTCTGCCAATGCAGGTATCACATTTTCGGGCGCCAGCAGAAAGACATCTATGATACAGTCTCGCTCGGACCCATTCCGAATCCGCCCCGTTCACACAGTCCCCACGTCATTCCTTAGCCCCAAGCACCGACACCACGCCCTCCTTGCTCACCGTGACCAGCGACTTGGCCTCGGGTCCCCACCTGATGGCGGCAGCGGGCGTGCTGGTCCGAAGCGGCTCGGACCACGACTTGGAGCTCTTGGAGTACATCTGCACCGTGACACCCATCGATCCAGCCGTCGCCAGGTACTGGCCCGTGTAGTCCCATGCCAGGGCCTGGGCGTCACCCGTTTGCAGCTCCTTGACCTGGGCCGCGGGACCCGATTTCCGCAAGTCGAAAATGGTGGTCGTCGACTGGCCCTTGCCCGCCGCAGCAAACCAGAAGCCGTTCTCGGAAAAGACGAGCGTTTGCACTGGCGTGCCGAGGTTGAAGCTTTCTGCCTGCTCACCGGTATCGGACTGGAAAACCTTGATATCCCCTGATTGTGTCCCGGCACCAAAGAGCTTGCCGTCGGGGTGGAATGCGCAGGCGGTGAGAGCTGAAACGGTTAGCATATGCAGAATGGCGGTGGATGTGGGAAAAGGGGAAAAGGACGTACAAGCATCAGTATAGCACCGAGATACCTGCTCCAGCGACTCCAGATCGTAAAAGACGAAGCTCTTGTCCACACCGACAGACGCAAGGATCCGCCCGCCCGGATGTACCGAGAGGCCCGTCGCCGCACCCGCGTGCGCCTGGAACGAGGCCGTCTCGCTACCGTTGTCAAACACCTTGACGGACCCCCTCGCCGTGGCCAGGACGACCTTGCTCCCCGTCCAGGCCGTGGCCGTCACCGGCTCGCCAATGTCAAGTGTCCTCTCCACCGTGTTACCCTGGATCGAGTAGATATCGAGCTTCCCGTCCAGGCCGCCAATGGCCGCGTACTCGGATTCGGTATCGAGGGACGACGCTTGTGAGACGGTCAGGTCGGTGTACGAGACTTGCTGGAGGTTGGCCACGTCGTCCGAGTTTGCCCAGCCTTTGGGGATGGGGCGCTTCTTGCGGCCCTTTGTTAATCTGCAGGATGTGTCAGCGCCGGGTTGTAGTCAGGGTGAATTCCAGGCCACATACTGTTGCTGCAACTCGTTGACATGTTCCACCAGGTTCTCCGGCAGGCTCTCGTTGTCAACAGCCATCGCATCACCGTTTGCAGGCCCCGCCGCTGCCTGGGCAACGGTGACGTTGGACAGAGCCTCGCGGGCCTCGTCCCGCTCCCTGGTTAGCCGTGCAATGACACGGACCGCTGCATCGTGCTGATAGAGAGCTGTCGCGAGTTCCTCCCTCGTCCGGGAGAGTTGTTCCCTTGTATTGTATGTCTCGAGCACCAGCGCATCCCATTCATCCTGAAAAGCCTTGAGCAGCGACGGCAGGGATGTGAAGTTCGGTGGGCGCGGCCGGACCACGCGACTGGTCTTGACGGACAACAGGTCTTCGGGGTCGAGCTCCTCGTCGGTGCCGGGTTCCTTCCCGTTCTCTTCGATGTACTTTAGAATCAGCCGCTTCTCGAACACGGTGCCTAGGAGCTAAGTTAGTACGACAATAAGGGACTCCCCGTTTGCGATTTGCCATGGGCGACGGGAGATGGGTGAATGCGACGGACCTGTCTTCCGCGACACGACGGGCTCCTCGGGGACCTCGCCTGAAACTGCATCAATTGTTAGCATACCTGCCACCTAATACATTACTGGGTAAAATATCAACATACGTGCGCACAACATCTCGACGTCTTGTGCTGTTCCTCTGAAGAAGTAGTTTGATGGGTCTGTTGTTGAATGCGACTTCCACACGAGCTCCCCAACTTTTTGGCGGCTGGCAGCTCTGCCGCGCTTCAAGGCACGAGCCAGCCTGGTGGTCCCACAGGCCCAAAAACAGCCAATCATTTCTCGACTGCCCTCTGGCCTCACTTCCTTCCCAAGCAGGAAGTTGAAGCCAGACTCAATTCAGTTTCTCTCTCAAAAATACAAAATGCAGAATTCCACAAACTGGCCGAGTCTGTGGTTCAGAGGCAATCAATTGATGAGACTATCCAGTCAACATCCCCGCCCAACTTCACAACATCATCACTTATCGAGATCACCGACTCATTTGCACTCCGAGTTCCTGCCCGCTGTCAAGGATGCGTCGTCGTTTTCATGATCACTCAAGTGACTCATTACCTTACACTGGGAGACTCCCGTTCATCACAACCACGGCCGTTCCACCAAGATGAAGTTCCTTGATGCCGACCGCCCCCGATGAACCGACACGCTGAACAGTGGCATCAATATAAATCTCACTCCGCCTCCCCATCTCCACGCCTTGCGTAATCGCAAAAGACGCCCCCTTTTCCACCGCCCCCCGTTGGCAGGCCAGATAGCTTGACAGCGTGCACGCCGCGCTGCCGGTAGCAGGATCCTCGAACCCAGATCGCAGCAGCCTCGTCCGGATGTTGGTCCTCTCATTGCCCCCTGCAGACGCCTCATCCCCCCCCAGAACATAATAGTACCGCACAACGAGACTCTCTTTCCACGCCCCCTCATCAAGCAAACCGATCTTGTCAAAATCGATATCGGCCGCCGGCGGCGCACGCGCGAGCTGCTCCAGATTCTCCAGGCGCACCAAGACAAAAGTCATGCCGCGGACGATGCTCACGACGGGCGCGCTCAGCTCGGCCGCGCGGATATCCGCGTGCGGCGACAGGCCCTGCTCGATGGCGCTCGCCGTGGCCGGCTCCGTGGACGGGGCGCTGAGCAGGCTGCCCAGCGAGTGCTGGTGGATGCGCACCGCGTGCGGGATCGCCGCCCGGATGCGGCCCGCTGCCTGGCCTGCGAGCGCCTCGATACGGATCGGCCCGGCTTTGGTCTGCAGCGTGTCGACGTGGCCCCAGCCGAAGTGGTGCAGGATCAGGTAGGCCGAGCCGACGGTTGGGTGGCCGGCGAAAGGAAGCTCCTTCCTCGGGGTGAAGATGTCGATTTCGCGGGTGCTGGAGCCCGTGCTGGGCTCGTTCTCGAGCGTGTGCAGGAACACTGTCTCGGAGAGGTTGAACTCGCGCGCGATGCGCTGCTTGGTCTCCTGGTCGAGGCGGTTCCGGACAGTCGCCGGGACGAAGACCACCGCGAGCGGGTTGCCCAGGAACCGGGTGTCAGTGAAGACATCGAGGGTGACGAAGTCAAGCTTCAGGTCTGCCATTTTCAGGGGTTCTTGGAACTGTCGGGGCAATGACAGGTCAAGATCAGGCTCCGCGCTGCAGATTCTTTGATCGAACAGAGGCAGGAGGTAAGCAGAGATGCGTTGCGTGAGACTGCTTTATAAGCCAGCTTGATGCAGTCATTGAGTCACCTCATCGTCCCCGCTCGCCAGAAGTGGGGTTACCCTCGTTGACTCAAGGGCGCCGTATGTGCAGTTGCGTATGCGCATTGAGCTTGAGCTACCTTATCACAGCTCACATTTTGTAAGTGGGTATGGTATATTCCCCAGCTTCACCACATGTATCAAGTCTGTATCAAGTCTTATTTTCTCTAACCTCCTCATCACCACCCCTTTCCGCCCCTCCTCACTCCACATCCTCATCCTCACACGTCCCCGACACACACACCATCTCGATCAACTCCTGCTTGACCAACACGGGCGAATCCTCCTCCTTCAACCCCCAATTACACACACTACTCCCCCCACACGAGCCCGCCATATTCCCCCCAACCCTAAACGCCGCCTCCCCCTGAAACCTCAGCTTCACCACGCTCCCCTGCGCCAGCGTAACCGCCTCCTCCAGCGCAACCCGCACCCCAAAATCCGTCGTCACCCCGCCCTCCCCGGTCCCCTCCACCACCTCAAACATCCACTTCCCCTGCAACCCCCCGCCGCCCGCCGCCGTCTCCCCGCAGGTATTCATCCACCCGCCCTCGCGCGGGTCGGCCTCGTACGACATCCACCACACCGTGCAGTTGGCCGACGTCGGGGTGAAGTCGGCGTCGCCGAAGTTGGTCGTCCCGAGCACGATGGTGTTGGGGTCGTGGATGGTGAAGCGCAGGCGGGAGTAGGGGTGTCCGCCGGGGTAGCCGGAGGGGGAGTGTGTGGAGAGGCGGGTGATTTGCCACGGCTCGAGGAGGGTGGGGGCGCGGAGGGCGGTGGTGAGGGTGAGTGTTGTGGTGAGGGTGGTGAGGAGGGTTAGGGGGTTGCGGAGGGGGTTGAGCATTGTGGTGGTGGTGGTGGTGGTGGTGGTGATGGTGGCGGGGAGGTGTGTGTGAGTGGATGTTGGGGTTGGGTTCCGGTGTGGTTGGGAGGCTGGCTGGCTTGGCTGAGATGCTGCCTTGGCTGGTTGAGATGCTGGGGAGACTTGTGGATATAGGCCGGTTGAAGCTTAGATGGCTCTGGTTCGAGATGGTATGACTGAGCAGATATATAAAGGAAGATCATGGCCACGGTTTGCCGCTCTCCGGCGGCTAAAGACCTGAGTAGTACAATGCTACCTCGTATCTGCCACGCAACGTTGCCGCTTATATTGACAGCTACGGCGTGAACCAAGATGAAGCTTCTGTATTCGACAACTTCAAATGCTATATATGAGTTTTAGGCGGGCAACCCGCGTGGCCTGCTGTGCCACGCGGCAGTGAATCTCGTTACGTCCGCTTTCCCTTCTAGTGATTACGACTACCGTCCCCCCGGGTCACATGCCGTCTTCATCCGCAAGTGGGATGTCACCATCCTCATCCTCGGGTTTAATGGTCTTCCGATTTATAGTAAATGGAAGTGCAAAAAAAACACGGAAATGGTACGATCCATTCTCCTCAAGGTTACTTGTGTCCTACATCCGCGGACGGTAACGTGGCCCAGAGCCCTTTCTGTGTAACTATTACTACCCGCGGCCCCTTGAATGCGATTCGGTTACCACGCCACAGTTACCGATGGCGTGGGTGAGCTTGTTCATAGAAGGGAGCTCGGGACGAACCGTCTAGGTACATTGGGCTCCCCAATCCATATCCCTATTCGTAATAGCAAGCAACATCCTTAAACCAAGCATCGAAGCAGTACGGTGGCGGAAACCATGTAGTCTTGAATTCCCGGGCAGTTACCACGCAAAACTATAGTCTAAAAATCTAAATGTCATCCATGGGCCATGGCTTGCTAGCCACCCCCATTGTCTTCTTTGCGATCTGGGCCCTAGTGTTAATGTTGCACAAAGTCTGGAGGCAGTGAAATGACCGAAAGCTTTCCTCCGGACGCCAAATCTAACTGTACCTTTTTGCTGAGTATGGCTTGGATGGATTCCCCGTCCAGGTCATGATGGCGGGTGGCCTCCCTTCCTTAAACCAGATGAATCTCGACCCTCGCACGAACAAGCGACTGAAATCGGGTGTCAGCCCGCAGCGGCTAATTTCCGTCTGTGTAACCACGGCGCGAGTTATTGAAAAAAGAAAGAATTGTTTCAGGAATAACCGCGCCTCTCTGTAGCTGGGACCCAAGAGAGCGTCAGCCAGGGACAGTTCCATGATCAAACATCCGCGCCGTCTGAGAGCAGAAGGCTCTGGAGGGTCTCCGTGGAATGTTGCATTCAACTTCGTGGTGCTGTCCCCCAGCCGCCAGGGCTGAGGAGAAGCGGGATATTAATGGCCCCGGTGAGCCTGGGTGGTCAGAGGGATCGAATCGGGTCTTCGTTGGGGGCCATAATGCGGGTAACTGGGTTTCTCAGGATTCAACCCCCTGTCAGATCCCCTGGCTTCTCGAGTCCAACCCCTCCCCATTGGCGCTGTAGGACGGGGCTCATCTCCCCCCCCTGACAAATTCGTGCATGGAACAAACGATCGTGGCTACCCCCAGCCCTCTCAAAACCAATTTACTCGCCAACTCCACCGGAATTCCGTGATCTTGACCTCGGCCTCACTCACAGTGACCGACACGGCAATACGGCACTTCTCGAACGGACTTCTGCGGGTGGAATTCCTTACCACGGGCAATGGATCGCCACCACTACTCGCCCAGCCCTCAAGAGCAGCCTGGGCTGGAGGTAATGGACCAACCGGATCTTGAGGTCGCCAGCTCCCACTATGGTTACTATGGTCAACCCCTTCCCGAGGTTGCAGCCAGCGAGTATATCCATAGCGGAAAGGAGGCGACCACGCCTTCATACGCCTACTCGGCAGACCCGGAGCACTACCCACCACCGGCGTCACATCTGCATTCGACGCCTTCCACGCCCGCCGCCGGTTCGGGGAGGAAGCGGATGTGGTTAATTATCGGAGGAGTCATTGCCATCCTTGTTATTATTGGCGCCGTCTTGGGGGGTGTATTAGGGAGCAGAGCTGCAAACTCGTCATCAGGGGACTCATCAGCATCACAGGGGGGCGAGGACTCGGCAAGCTCTGGGGATGACGCGGGAGGTTCAGGGGATGCAGACCCTCCAGCCGACGACACGAACAGTACGGCCAACTCAACACCGATACGGCAGGGCTCAGGGCTCGCCGTGACGGGCTGGAGAAAGCCGGATGGCAGTGCCGAAACGTACCTCTTCTTCCAAGATGAAAAGGACGAGCTGCAATACGTACGATGCGACAAGAGCCTTGCGTCGGACAAGGACACGTGCTGGTCGGAGCCCGTCAGCATAAACTCGTATGCCATAGCCGGCAGTCGCCTGGCGGCCTCGACGATTATCTGGGGCGATTACTTTCAGGTTAGTTTCTCCCCTCCGACCCATCAACCCCCGGCACTCTAACACCCTCCCAGCCCATGATCGAGCTCTTCTACACGGGTGTCAAGTCCCGTCTGCTCGGCGTCAGCTTGAACGAACTCGACACCCCCAGCACCAAGGAAGATAGCGTCAACAACCGCGATATCTACACAGGCCTCGGCAGCGGCCTGGGAGCCTACTGGCCGTGGATCCTCTTCCAAGACGGCGCCGGCTCCCTCCACCACGTGCGCAACCTCCTAACCGGTGGCAAGGACTTCCGGCCGTCCGCATCGTGGGACAACAACGACCTCAAATTCACGCCGCAGGCGGGCACCCGGCTGGCCGTCGTCCCCACCGCAACCGACTTCAACACCATCGCCGTCAAGCCCGGGTACGCCGTCTTCCACCAAGACAAGGACTCCAAACTCGCGGTCCTGATCCAGGACCTCAACTCGCCCAACCGATCCGCCAGCTTCCGGCAACCCTGGCCGACCACCCTGCCGGACATCACCCTGCCCAGCAAGCAGGCGCCGATCGCGGCCTTCTCGGTCGCGCGCGGCGGCGGCGACACGGGCCGCCGCGTCGACACGGGCCGCCGCGTCGACACCTACGTGCTGCACCCGGACGCCGACGGCAACATCCTCGTGCTATACACGGACGGCGGCGCGGCAGACCCGGACTCCGGCGAGGCGCCGTGGAGGACGGCCGCGCCCGATGCGCTCAAGGGCGCTGATAAGGATACTGATATTGCTTGTCTGACGCTGGGCTCGTCGCCGTCGAATGCGGCGGGGAAGGCTGTGCCGGTGGAGGAGGCGGAGGATGAGAGGCGGTGTTACTTTCAGAGGGGTGGGAAGGTGGTGGAGGTGAAGTTGGATGGGGAAGGGGGGGATTGGGTGGTTGTGGGGGACGTGCCGATACCTTCGTGATTTAATGGGGGGGCTAGTAGTGGTATTTTTATTGGATCTTGCTGTATCATAGTTGGAAGGGTTTGGGATTGTTTGCATGGGCAGGGGGGGTCATCTATCGGCGTTGGAGGTAGCAATGTAAAACTGCCAGGTACATACATACATACACATACCTATCGAGGGCAAGACTTGGGGTTCATTGTCTCGAGTACCCCGGTAACTTGATAACTTGAATGAATTCATTGTGGGCTGACAATGAGTTATTTCTGGTGTATCAGCAAAGCGTCCAAATTCAGGTGCTTAAAAAACAATCCCATTGTCCCGGGCCAGCAAAGAAATCAACCAAAGAACAAGATGAATTTATATAGCCTACCCCTGCCGCTGAGGACCGCCCAACCCGGTCTTATCTTCAGAACACGAACTCATAAACGGAGTCTTGAATTTAATTACACCAACAAAGTACATGCGGCAATATTCACCTAATGTTCTCCCAAGCCCTCCTGGATGAGGTGATAGAAACACTACTCCTCATCATATTAGCCTCGGATCCCCTGGTAAGAAAGTGCCTAGTCTTGGCCTACGTATACGGAATGCAGGCCGCATCCAAGCCGATCGTGCGGCGGTTGCTAGGGGCCTTCGTCCTCTTGGCCTTCTTCCTCCTTGCCGTCCTAACAATCCCCACGGACCTGGTCCTCGACCCCAAGGCTACCACCCCTTACGACATCCTCGGGGTCAAAACCACGTCATCGGCCGGAACCATCACGTCGGTCTACAACAACCTCGTACGCGAGACCAAAGAGAACGTCTTTATCAGTACTCTCGCCACCCCCAAGCTTGAGACCTACCGGGTGGCGCATGAGACCCTAACGAACCCGCTGCAGCGGTGTGTCTACCACCGGGACAACAAAGTCCCCGACTGGTACGGCGTCCCACAGCTCTGCTGGGGCGAGCTCGTCGTCGACAAACTACATGCCGCCAAGACCGCTATCCGCGGCCCGGTCGACGCGAAGGAGTCGAAGGGCTCGTCCGATAGCGGCCAGGAGCCGGCACCGCAGCTGGCGAAGAAAACAAAACCAGCAAAGTCAACAAAAGAGTCAGTACCAACGGAGAGTTACCGGGCTGGCATGTCGGAGACCAAGCTGACTGGGGTGCGGCAGTGTCTGAACTGGTCTAAGAACACAATACTCGCTGTTCCCTCCAAGACCAAGCAGTATCTGGACTTGGTGGTTAGACTAGTTCAACTATCAATACTCGTCGTTCTCCCCGCCACAGTACGGCGGTGCTTTGGCCGGCTCAAGGCAATCCTAGAATTTGCCTCTGATAAAACCACAAAATCGTTGAAGGGGATATCCCTGGGGAAGTCCTTGGCTCGGTTATGGGATACGGTGCTTAGCAGCACGAAGGAGTTCCTCGCCTGGATCAAAATGTTGCAATTCCTGATCAATCTTCCGACCAGGATGCGAGAATACTTCCACTGGGTCAAGACAGCATTAAGCCACGTCACTCGAAAAACAACAAAGGCTCTGAAGAGGATTTGGCCGGTTAAGTTCTGGGCCCGTTCGTGGAATGCCCTCTCCACCCAAACCTGGCATATCCTGAGCTGGCTCTGGAGAATGGCTAGTATCGCCGTCGCAGCGTGCATGCACCTACCATTAACAGATCTCGACCTGTGGACTACCCGCCCTGCCCCCGGCTTTCCATGTTTCGGCAGTATGTTAATCTTCTATACACTCATCCTGCTCAGCATCTTCGTCGACATCAACCCCATCTTGATACTTATCACAGGGGCGATCTACGCCTTCTTGGCGGCCACGGGGTCCATCAATATGGCTTGGAATACGATAAGAAGATGGAAAGAGACTACTGCGTAGCTTAGTCTGTTGGATAGTTCGAGGTGGAAATGGCGTTTAAAGGTTATACGGGGTAATTAAGAATATATTATTGGATGGGTTGATCTGAATAGCCCGGTAATGTAATAGCGTTAAGCCATCGAATTTGAATCAAGTTTTTGTTTTTGTGTATAAAATTAATGACATGCAGTTGTGAGACAACACTATATTGACGAGACTACAGCGGTGCTCAAGGTGCCCTATCAGTCAGGTTCACTGTCATCGAAACCTAGTATCGTCAACTACCTATCCTAAGCAATCTGTCCCTCCCCTTCCAACCGAACCTCAACCCCCTCTCCCACTTCACACTTCACTCAAACATAAATATAACAAAACTCCCCTCCCAACCCCCCCATCTGCTCATTCAAATCCACCAATTTCACCGGCGGCGCCGTCCACCCCAGATCCACCACCGCGTCCTGGATATCCGCCCGCTTATTTTTCATACCAGCCATGACGGTGCCCATGTCGGTGTCCATGGCCAGCGCCATGTTCATGCTCGACCCGCTGGCGCCGGGGACGGCGTCGACCCGGTTGTCGGGGTCCTGCATCTGCCAGATCCACCACACGCGGTCGAGCATGCCGTGGTGGAAGTAGAAGGCGGGATCGCCGGGGGAGCAGTAGAAATCCTGTTGTGTTGGGAGGGGCGGAGGTTAGTGGAAGGGTTTGTAGAGTTGGTTGTTTGTTTGAGGGGTGGAGATGGGGGACGGGAAAGGGGTAAGGAAGGGTAAGGGGGTAAGTAGCATGGGAAAGGGGGAAATAATAAGGGGGAAGAGGGAATAGCAGAAAGAGAAACTTACTCCGCCCGGGTCGCCGCCGATGATGTAGTGCCCCGCGCTGTGGATGCCCCAGGGGTTGACGTCGCCCTTGAGCTGCGGCATGCCCAGGTACCGGTTGTAGAAGCTGTCGATCTCGGGGTTGTCCATGATGGCGCTGTACGTGTAGTTGGCCCGGGCGCCCGCCGCCGAGAACTTGTTGACGTCGCGCCGCAGGCACCGCGGGTTACTGCCCAAGCCGTCGGCCTGCGGGTTGGCGGGGATGTTGCTCACGATGGTGGATTTGGGGCCGAGCGAGACGACCATGCTGTGTTACGGATGGCTCGTCAGTGGTGCTACGCTGAAGGGGTGAGATGGAAAAAGGGGGACGGACTCCTTGAACGGGCCCTCCGTGACACAGCCGCCGCCGCCGGCGGATGGTATCTTGTTGTACGGCCTCGGGAACGGCTGGGCAACGCCCGAGTACTCGCTCGGGGCGCCGTTGCCTCCCATGCTGGTCTCGCTGCCGTCGAACATGGGCGAGTTGATCGGGTCCTCGACGTAGCGGTCATAGTTCATGTACTAACGACGTCAACAAGTTTTTCTATCGCTTCATGAGACTGGGAGGCAAATTACCGGCTGGTAGCCCTTGTACCCACACTCTTCACGCAGAGCCTTCTCATAGGCATAGATGAAGTATCGGTGGGCGGCAAACAGGTTGTTTGGGCTGTGCAGCATACCCGCCATGGTCATATGGGTCGCGACGAAGTCGTCGAACCTGCTCAGGGCACCGGGGACCTTGTCCTTGGGCGCCTTGGCTGGCTTGGACTGGAGGCAGAGAACGGCGCTGATGTACTCCTTGCGCTCCTCCGCCGAGAGGTCGCTCCTGTTGGTCGTCAGCGCCCCCCTCCTGGGCGTATGAGACACCGAGTCAAGTTCACATACCACTCCCGCCTGACAGCGGCATTCTCGAGTGTACAATTGTTGGACTGGCCGGCCCGCTTAACCATCCAGGACTCGACGTTGGGCATGATGGACTCCTCGAGCTTGTCGACGACGTCGAGGGGGTAATCCGGGTTGCGAGGCCTAGGGTTATTAGGTATGACTTGGAGAGACGACGTGCATGTGTTTCTTACGCGTTGGGCGCCCATCTCTTCTGAACAGGCCCAGCCAAAGCCCCGACAAGCAGGGACAGGCCCACGGCGTTCTGGATTCCTCGCATATCGAGATTGCGGCCGAGGCTAGGCTGCGATTTGAAGTTTCGGGGTGTCTACAGACGAAGAGGAGCTAGAGACGCACGCTTCACCATTCAACCCGGGTCAGGCACGGCTTTCTATCTAAATGACCTTCTCGAAGCTAACATCAAATTCAACCTAGATTGGCCCCCCACCCTAGTCATGATACCAAGCCCGGCCCAACTGCCGTCGAAGTTGTAACGTCAGCTTCGAGATATTGAATAGTCGACACACAACCAATCACAGAATTCCGTTTTCCGCGCGGCACTTAAAAGGAGGATTCGTTTAGGTCTGGGGTGGACGTCGTTTCTCTCTCTGCATAGACTGCTGACGCGTTGGCCAATGGTTAAGGACGGTGTCACTCGAAGGGGGAATGTGCTCGCGATGATCAGCATGTGTACTATATAGGGCATGTAGGAGGGATATTAATGGCAGTTGAGAGCCGCGGCCAATAACGGCCGTGGATAATGCAGACTCGGCCATTTGAGCCGAGACAATGGCACATTTGGCCGTTACCTAGACCCCGCTATACTGCGGCATATCTTAGGCGATGCCGGCAATTGTGTGGCATGAGCCAAGGGGCGGGTGACGGCTCGCACTCCGATCTTGCGCTCTAGTGGACTCCTCGGACATCTGGTAGTGGGGTTAATCTTGGTGGTGAGGGTTTCTATACTTCAAGCTGGGCTGTTAGATTGGTCTTTTTTTCTTGCTCATCTAAAGTTGGATGTTAACTCATAGAGCTCGGGTGCGGTACCAAGCAAGCCAGCCCTTTTCTTCGTTGTCCGGGAGCCAAGGGTAAAAAGTTGAATATCCATGAGCCGGGGTGATTAGGTAGGGAGGCAAAGCAGACACGAAGAGGGAAGAGGGTGATGGGAAAAGAAAAGAAAAAGAAAAAGAGACACAGATAAGGAATGACCAAAAGATTAACTTTGTCTTCGACGTGGACCTGATTCGAACAGACGCTCCCGAAGGAACAAGATTTCTAGTCTTGCGCATTAGACCACTCTGCCACCACGCCTTGAGGTTAGTCCAGTGGACAAAGACCCTTAACCATTCTACACAACCGGGAGGACGTCGATCGATCGCATGAGATGAAACAGCTTTGTCTCTCTTACGTGCTTGTGTACTTTTGGAGTCTTTAGGGCTGGTCTTTGTTTGATGGGAAAATTGGGGAGTCAGCTCAGGGGAGGAACCTGGAAAAGGGGGCATCGAGGGGGCCAAATTATATTTTTAGCCGTGTTTTTTTCTTCTTGCATTTTGCTGCAGCATTTGACAACACGAAATGGAAGGACGTGATCGTCGCGACGCCCTGCAACTCAGGCAGGTGCGGAGGAAACTGGAAACAGCCAGCTCCGCGAAAATCAAGGCAGTGCAACCGTCGCCAGCTGGTTGCCAGTCGGCCGCCAGGCCACAACCGCTAATCATGCCCAGACGGTCTGGCCCAGGGGTGCCAAGAATGTACGTACCGCTTTAGGTGGCATAATCTCTGGCACCGATAATTCTGCTGCTGGGAATCCAGCGTTCCAACGGAACCGAGACCAAGACGAAGAAGCATTGGCTGGATCCGGTAAATTTGTGCACTTGCTTGCAGTTTCCAAAGTTCACCCTTTCCCGATCTCGATTTCCGAACGGGTTGAATTCCTCACAACACCAACACCAACTCATCATCTCGTCCATGTCGCCCAGCCCAAGCCGTCCTGGTTTGGTCTTCGCCTGACACGGTTCGACCGTTTCGACTGTTCGGGTTCGGCCGTTCGAAGACGCAGGCGGTCTCGGCCCACTCGAGTCTCGCCCCCGTGTCCCCATCCTGCTGCGGGTTTGCTTGCTTGCTTGCTTTGGCTTGCCTTGCTCTGCTTGCTTGCTTCACCCAACGCGTGACGGAACGGAAGGTCCCAGCGACGACAGACAGAGCCTTGCATCCAGGCCTTGCATCCAAAGGGAGAGATTCCTTTCCCTGCCGCTCGCTTTCCGCGTCGATGCCTTAAGCCCAATTGCTTTCGAAGGATCCGGGGTTTTTATTGCATACAACCTTTCTAATCGACGAGCGAAACGAAGCGAAACGGCCTGGCTTTTTGCCATAGTCAGCGACGCCACGAAACGACACGCGGCGACAGCGGATGATTCCACTGTCCATCAATAATAATACCGGCATCCGCCATCGCAACAATAGATAGATTTGCATTGGCCGACTAAACAGTCCGGCACCACCTGGCTCCCCGCCGGAATCCATCACGATGGATCTCCTCCGCCGAGCTGGGAGATTCATCCCGGCCAGGCGTCCTCCTCTCCCCTTCTCAGACGACAAGGACAAGCTGCGGCCGCGGAGGACCCTCGCATCGCGCTTCGCCTACCTCAGGCGCCCGCTGAGGTTGAGGGGCAACTCGACCATCTCGGTGCCGCTGGGGGTGGTCATTCTCTTTCCCTGCATCGTTGTCATCCTTATTCTGGTGCTGTTTGTCCGGCACCCCAGTTCATCGGGGAGGATACTAATGCCCGCTGGCGCACCGCCCGCGATAAGGTGCGTTTGTCCCTATGCACGCCGCTGCGCACCACCCGTGCTGACACAAGACCCTGCAGAAAAATTAGTGAGAAACACGACAAAGTCTTCGTCACGGGCTGCCTCGAGCCCGACACCAGCAAGCCCCGCGCCAATGCCGCCTTCGTCGTTCTCGCCCGCAACAAGGAACTTGATGGCGTGATTCAGTCCATGAAGTCGATCGAGCGCCACTTCAACCGCTGGTACAACTACCCCTATGTCTTCCTCAACGATGGGGACTTCAACCAGACCTTCATCGACACTGTTAAGAACTACACGTCCGCCACCGTCGAGTTCGGCAAGGTCGGTCCGGACATGTGGGGATACCCCGACTGGATCGACCCCAAGATCGCCAAGGAGGGCATTAACAAGCAAGGCGACAACGCCATCATGTACGGCGGCATGGAAAGCTACCATTTCATGTGCCGCTTCTACTCGGGGTATGCCGTCCAAACTCTCCCGTGCTGAGCCGGATACTAACTAGCACAGTTTCTTTTACAAGCACCCGCTTCTGGCCAAATACGAGTGGTACTGGCGGTTGGAGCCCGAGATCAAGTACTTCTGCGACATCACCTAGTACGAACCCCTTTCCCCCTCTCTGATCCCCGTTCGCGCACTGACCTCCCCTCAGCGACCCCTTCCTCCAGATGATGGAGCACAACAAGACGTACGGCTTCACCATCGCCGTCAAGGAACTGCGCGAGACCGTCCCCAACATCTTCCGCTACGCCGCGGCCTACAAGCGCCTTAACAACATCTCATCGCAGGGCCTGTGGGAGATGTTTGTCGAGCCGCAGCCTGAGAAGAAGAAGGAGAAGGAACCCGAGAGCGAGCCGGCCCGCCTGCCCAACGTCGACCCGGAGGGCATGGAGGGTGAATCGTACAACATGTGCCACTTCTGGTCCAACTTTGAGATTGCTCGCCTCGACTTCTTCCGGAGCAAGGAGTACGAGGATTTCTTCCAGATGATGGACCGCAGCGGCGGTTTCTGGATGGAGCGGGTAAGTTTTGATCCGTTCCCCTCATCCCCAATCTGTGAGTCGCCAATAAATACTAACAGCGCCCTTGACAGTGGGGAGACGCGCCGATCCACTCGCTCGCGGCGGGCGCGCTCCTGGCGCCGCGCGACATCCACTACTTCCGCGACTTTGGCTACCGCCACACCACCATCCAGCACTGCCCGGCCAACGCGCCGACGCGCCAGCTGCCGCGCCAGCCCTTCCTCGAGAAGACGACGCTCAACGACCGCGAGCGCCTCGAGGAGGACCAGTACTGGGAGGAGTACGACGCCCCCAAGGAGAACGGCGTCGGCTGCCGCTGCCGCTGCGACACCGATATCGTCGACGTCGAGGGGAAAGACGGCAGCTGCCTCGCCGAGTGGGTCGATGTCGCCGGCGGCTGGGCCAGTCCTTGAGATTGGATAGACCGGCTCCGGCTCCTCCCAATACGTACAAATCATGGTTTGATGTGGGCGAGAGTATACGAAAACGGATGGGATAGGATAGGATGGGATAGGATATCACACCCCTGTCCTGGCGTTGCGTGCGGCGCCGGTGCTGTTGGTAATAGCTTGCTTGGGGGTTGGTATTCAAGGCGGCGTGCGTGTTGGTGGCCGTGTCGTCGTCAATGTGCTTGTGTGTATGGGTGGCGCGTACCGGGGATATTGCCATTATCATTGTCGCTTGTCATGATCAGAGAAGGGTTTTAGTGAGGTTGGGAATAGATGGATACGGATACGTATGGGTTTTTAATCCCCCTCCCGGCTGCTGTTGCTTGCTGTTCTTTGGGTTTGGTTCTAGTTTGGTACTATATCGGGGTTGCTCTTGCTGTGCTCCAGAGCTCTCTTCGTCGGTTGTCGCGTGCGGGTGTTCCTGTATGTTTGCCTTGTTGTCCTCCCCGGTATTTCAGACGGCGGGAGCGTGCGTGCGTGCTGCTGATGGAGTTCCCTGGAATGCCTCACATCTCAGCCGCCAACACCCAACACAACAAACACATGGTCTTGAAAAAGCAAAACTGCGGCTCTAATGCTCGTCCAATCTAGTGTATCTGCGCTGAGCCGTTCCCACCGTTCCCAAGCCGAACCCCGTCTATCGCCGCCATCCACCAACCATGTAATCCATTTATTTATAATATTTTATGCAGACCCCAGGCCTGTTCCCCCGCCCCCTTTTTTTTCTGTTTTGCTCATTTTTTGTTTACCAAGACGAACTCACTCGCTCACCCTCCCCGCCCGCACCCACGTTCACGATCACCTCACCTCACCTCCCCTTACCACGCCGACCCACCGACGTCAGTCACAGCGCCGTGGCTCGCATCGCCGACCAGCCGCGCGTACTTGGCCAGCACGCCGCGCATGGGCTTCATCTTGGGCGGGGTCCACACCTTCCGACGGCGGTCCAGCTCCTTCTCGACCGCCTCGGCGCCGGCACCGACGCCGGGGATCTCGACCACGTCGATGCGGTTGGCGACGGCGTCGATCGTAACGACGTCGCCGTCCTCGACCAGCGCGATGGGCCCGCCGACGGCGGCCTCGGGCACGACGTGGCCGACGATGAAGCCGTGGCTGGCGCCGCTGTAGCGGCCGTCGGTGACGAGGGCGACGTTGGTCAGCCCCGCGCCCATGATGGCCGCGCTGGCCTTGAGCTGCTCGGGCATGCCGGGCCCGCCCTTGGGGCCCTCGTACCGCACCACCAGCACGAGGTTGCCGGCGTCGGGCCGGATCGCCTCGCGCGCGAGCGCGTCGCTGAGCGCCTGCTCCTTGTTGAAGACGCGCACGGCGCCCGTGAAGGAGAGGCCCTCCTTGCCCGTGATCTTGGCGACGGCGCCGCCGGGCGAGAAGTTGCCCTTGAGCACGCGGATGTGGCCCGTCTTCTTGATGGGGTCCGACAGCGGGCGGAGGATGTTTTGCCCTTCGGGCAAGGACGGCCAGTCCCGCACGTTCTCGGCGAGCGTCTTGCCGGTGACGGTGGGGATGGAGCCGTCGATGAGGCCGTTGGCGACCAGCATCTTCAGTACGGCGGGGGTGCCACCGATATCGTAGAGGTCTTCCATGTAGTAACGCCCCGAGGGAGCGAGATTGGCGAGGAAAGGCGTGCGGTTGGAGGCGCGGTCGATGTCTTCGAGGGTGAGCGGGACGTCGGCCGAGTTGGCCATGGCGAGAAAGTGGAGTACAGCGTTGGTGCTGCCACCGAGGACAATCGTTACAACAAGGGCGTTCTCGAAGGCCCTGCGGGTCATGAGGTCGCGAGCCCGGATGTCCTTTTCCATACAAGTGCGGATGGCCTCGGCGGCCCGCTCGCACTCGCGGTGTTTCTCGGGGGATGTGGCTGGGAAAGAGGAGGATCCGGGTAAAGACAAGCCCATGGCCTCGATGGCTGTGGCCATAGTGTTGGCCGTGTACATGCCACCGCAAGCGCCTGCACCAGGGCATGCATGTCTCTCGATGTCCTCCATCACGTCGCTCGGGGTGGCGTTGGCGCCTGAGGGCTTCTTGCACTTGGCCTCCAGGCGGTTGTAAGCGAAGGCGCCAGAGGCTTCATAACACGTCGAGATGTTGATCTCCTTGTCGAGGAGGGTAGAGTGGCCCTTGCGGATGGTGCCGCCGTAAATCATGAGGAACGGCCGGTTGTGGCGCGCAGCCGCCATCACGACACCGGGCATGTTCTTGTCGCAGCCCGGGATGCTGATGTTGGCATCGTGGCGCTGAGCACAAGTCACTGTTTCAATGCTATCGGCGATGATTTCCCTCGACTGGAGTGAGAATTTCATGCCTGGCCAGAGGTAAGCAACAATACGAGAAAGCCATACCCCTGCTCAGGGGTAAGGGGGGGTTGTTTACTCACCGTCTCCGCCCATCGTGATACCATCGGAAACACCGATGGTGTTATACTGCCATGCCAGCATTTTCTCCTTCTCGACGGACTTTTTAACGATGTTGCCGAGCTCGAGCACTAACTCCTGTCTTCAGCAAATGCCCCCAAAACAACAATGGGACGCCATCGCTCACAGTGAGTGCTAGTGGTTTGTCAGGTTTTAGCTGATGATAGAGCGGAAGAGTAGCGGTACTCACTTGCACGGGTTCCCCTCCCACCACACAGTTGCGATACCCACATGGGGTGCGTTCTTCATCATGTCTCTATTGGGGACACCGGCGGCGTAAAGCATGGCCTAAAAGACGTGCCATAATTGTCAGCTCGTCGCTCAGCCCGGCCCAACAACGCCGCAAAAGCCCTCCTCTGCGATCTACCCCAGAGAGAGTCTCGGTAGGCTATCATCACCACCGCTGGGAGCTCCTGGGGCACCATCGCCTCTGCTCGGCTCGATCAAACCTGGGATTTGTCCGTCCAATAATAAGATGCCTACCTGGGCGCCGGGGAAGTCATGTCCTCTCGTCAAGACGTGTGACCAGCGGTTGAGTGCACCGCCGGACGGGAGGCACTCGAATTGGAGGTACTCGCCAGGTTTGGGCTGGTTTCGGTCACCATCATGACCGTTGCCGTACTCATTCTCATGGCTGTCATTGCTCGCCGGGGTTTCGTCCGCGTGAGGCGCCATGGCGATAATGTGTTGTGGGCTAAATCTGTGGCCTGTGTTTTTTGAGGGTCGGTGTTCGTGGGCAGATCTGCCACCTGTGTTGCTCTAGCACCTGTGTTTATAGGCAGGTACGCCAAACAAAGGTGAGTGACGACAAAGCCCGATGTAAGCCCGATGTAAGCCGTTGGGATGAAAGTGGAAAAGTTGGCAGCTGTCTTAAATGCGGCGGCAGATATACCACAGCCGGGGATACCGCAAGAATTCCCTCTGGGCGACGCTGATGTCTGCACTCCGAGTGGCTTCGTCTCCTCACATGGTAGGAAGTGGAGGGCGACGCTTGACCAGGAACCGCTAGCAAGAGTCCCCTCATCACAACCGAGCCCCGGATGACGAGCTCCATCAGTTTCTCGGGCTCATGTTTCGGTGAGCAAACCCTGACGACACACGGAACCTTGACCGCTGTCCGTCACCGCAATCGTTTTACCGGGATTGGCTGTCCAGCTTTGTGGAGGCCGCTAGAATCCGGCTGGAAATCGAGCAATCCCTGTGGAAGTCCCACTTGGGGCCAACGCAAATAATGGGCGCCGGTAACGGTCCGATCAGAGTGTCAGCTGCTGGTGACAACTTGGTGATCGACTCTGTTTGACTCTCCCCGCGGCAGGCCGGAAAGGCCCAGGTTGCAGGGCGAGGGGCGCGAGGGGGGCGAGGAACGGGACGGGGAATACGTCGGTCGTGGGAATCTTTGCCCAAACTCCGAGACGGACCAGGCGGAATGCGCCGGGTGGCCGGCGTCGGCCGTGCGCTGCAGCTGCTGCAGCATTGCCCAAGCGGAAGCCGAACCAGCAGCTTCATCACAGTGGGCAAGATTGAGCTGCAGTGGAAGAAGAGCCAGCGATGGATGCAAGCCCATATGCACCACACGTGGTAGGCAAGGGGCAAGCTCGGCCTGCAGAGAGAGTGCATTGGTGGTGGAGTTGGTGGACGTCAAAGTCTTTTAGCTTTATCAAGCAGTCCCTGGAAGGGTGTCACTGCAGGGCCGGGTGCTGTTGCATCTTGCTTGGCCCGGGTTGGCCGTTTCCATCGTCACCACACCTCGCCTGGTGGGAGGAACCTGGAATCGAGACGGGACACCCAGGGGAACCCAACTCCAGCTGCCAATTGGGGGCTGCGGGGTAACTTGAAAAGCTGAAGAGATCTTCAAGTTCCGAATCCATTGATTCCGCAACCTGGAAGCCCAATGGCGGAAGATCGTGCTGGGTATCGAGTGCCAACGCAGCGTGCTCGGGCTGTCGAGCCCTGAAGAGGACGAAGTACGGCTAAGAAAAGATCTGGTCGGGGCGGGACGGGAATGGGTCCGGTTATTCTCACAAGCGGGCCCAAGGAGCGGGAGCCGAGCCATAGTGCATCATTATTTGCACAGCGGGAGAAATGCGACATGGGGCTGTTGTTTAAAGCATTCAGTGCAGTGTTGTCGGCATCTGAGCCTAAGTTTGTCGAGAAGTCCCATTCCCACCAAAAGAGGATCAGAAAGGAACCTTGACGGTCAACAAAGATGGGCACGACTCGGGACATTCCAAGTTAGGCAGCAGTCCGTTTTGCATTTTTTTCGGGGAAGCCGAGCCTGTCTGCAACTTGAGGTTTCTGAGGAGGAGCGGCCCAGCCCGGCTGTTTCCTGCAACTGCGCACCTTCCGAGTGGACAAGAAAAGCCACCATCTGCAACTTCTGTTTCCGAACCGGGATACGCTGCCTTCGCAGATATGGGCCGCGGATGCAGGGAGCAATGCGTCATAGCTGCATGCAGAGTATTTCCAGTGTGCAGTGAGGGAGTGATCAGATACTGCACCCTCGCGCCATCTGCCATCTGCCATCTGTGATTCCAACCGAGCTGCAGGAAAAAAGTAACCTCAACCGGCCCGGGAGATATCATGCGCTGTGGGAAATGGTATTGCTATCAACCACGCAAGTCTAGGTAGCACGCTATATCCCTGATCCACCACGACGATGCCGCCCCCCCATGTCCGCCCCGACCGCCTGCCTGCCCAGGTACCATCCGAAATGCTGTTCCAATCCTCCAAGGCCGAAACCCCCCATTGCCAAAAAAAACATGTGATTGTGACCTTCCGACTACCGAGAGAGGAGAGGGGAAAGGGCATGAACCACGATCTGCAACACCATGCCCGGCTGTGCTCATGTGTTGTCGTTCATTTCCACTTGTTGATGTCGTGACTTCATCCATCATCCCATCCCGCCCGGTCCTCCACCAGCCGACAGCAAAAGCAAGGGGTAACAAAACTCAACAGCAACAAGAGGGGGTAAACTTTGCATACAGCGAAGTGTGAACAAAAAAGACACAACAGGGGTACGATAAACACCAAAACATAAGCCAAGAAGAAAACAAAAAACAAAAATATCAGAAAACGTCACCAAAAAGAAACCAAACCCTTCATCTCCATCATTTTGACACCCATCGCGGGTGCAAAGACATCACATCACTTCCATTGTGTTCCCCCATCCCACCCCACCCCACCAGCCAAACCCAAGCCGAACCGCAAACCACCACTCAGGTAAATCTCAAAACCACAAACGATTGACAAGAAGAGAACACGGCACAACCACAACACAAACCCCAGGCAGGCGAGAGAAGCAACCAACCCAACACAAAACCCCAAGCCCATCCATCAGACCAACAGCCAGACCAGAAACAAATCAAGCCATCCCCACACCCACAGCCCCCCTCTCCTCCTCAATCCGCCTCACCATCTCCCTCTCACTCGGGCTCCTCGGGTTGGCATCAATCCCCAGAATGGCGCTAATCCGCGTCTTATCCGGCTTGCCATGCGCGCCGCCCAAGCCGCCATGCCCACCCAATCCATGGTGGATATGTTGACCATGCCCAGCAGCAGCAGCAGCATGGTGGTGAGGATGAACGGCGCTGCCGCCGGCCGAGTAGATCTGGTCGTCGGGGCTCCCGACGGGGGTGATGGGGGTCTGTGCGGCGATGCCCATGCTGGCGGCGGCGCTGGCGCCGGACGGGGTGCAGCCGGCCGAGGTGCCGCGCCAGGCCTGCTCGAGGACGAGGGGGTTGGCGCCGGGGCCGTAGTCGGCGGCGATGGCGGCCCAGAAGGAGGCGCGGTGCGCGTTGTAGACGGCCGTCAGGCGCGCCATGTCGACGGGGTGGCTTGCCGCGAAGCCTGGCGGGGCGGGGAGGCCGCTTGCGGTGGGGGGCGGTGGGAGCGCGGAGCAGTCGAGTCGGAGGGGGCCGGGACCGGGGCCGTGATGGTGGGGGTTTGTGTTGGGACCACGCGCCGGGGGGTTGGGGGCGCCGCGGTACCCAGTCGATGTCATGGGAGCCATGTTGGGCGGGCGGGTGTCGTGGAGAGGGGTGGGGTAGCCGCGAGATGTGGTCGGGGAGCCAGTGTTGCTGGAACCGGAACCGTTCATCGACGACATAGCCAGGCTCATGGAAGAGGGTTTGGGCAGGATGGTCGGGAGGCGCGGAGAGGTGCTGGTGGAAGCGGTTGCTGACATGATGCTGGGGAGCTGGATGCCGCCCGGACTTGTCGCCCCGTATACTGAATCGGGAGGGGAAACAGACCGGCTGGGCGCGCCGCCATGCTCGTGGATAGGCGAGGGCATCGAGGTGTGCAAGACCGGAGAGTGGCTGTTTGAGGATCCCGACGACATGGAAGTGGTGCGCTTGCGCCGGTTGCTGCCGTGGCTGAGTTGGTGGTAATGAAGGCGACATGCGAGCTCTGTCTTCTTGAGGTAAGCGGCGATATGTTTGTACGGCATCTTTTGCATTCGTGTTTGGAGAAGATAAGCTTCCTATACGCGGCGGCTGTTAACCCTCACATTCCTCTCACGACGCGATGCTCAACAAGGTGGCCGACTGCTTACCTCGTCTTCACTCCACGCTCGTCCACCACCCGTGGAGGCTGGTTTCCTGTTCTTGGTAATACCATAATCGTGACGATCCATAGCGTCGGATCGTGGGGTGTATGGGGCGTGCTGCCCTGTCATCTGCATAGCTGGAGACATTCTGACCCAATTTCCAGGTGTCTGTCGTCCCGACTACTTGTTCAGAAATAGCTATCGATCGAAAGAAAGGAAGGCGTGAAAATATTGTGTTCGTAAAAAGAACAAGCAGAGCTAGCTGCTAAGAATCGAAGTCGTCTCGTTTTGGTGTGGGCCGTGGAAGAGATAGAGAGCTCGGGGTGGCAACCTTTCAAGGACGCTGGATCGGATGGCGTGAGCGTACGTTGGGAAGGAAGCGAGAGACTTGTCGTCGAGGAACGGAGCCAAACACACAAAACGAGTCGAGATGTTTCGAGGGGGTACTCGGTGAAAGTTCGACCAAGCGAATAAGAGAAGTATAATAGACCAGATTATACGGTTCAAGAATAGAAGTATTTCTCCCCTAAAAGAATGTGGGCAGCCAAGCTAGTTGGTAATAGTTGTAAAGAGTGACAACGTTAGCTGCGAGAAGAGAAATAAGAAAAAGAAAGGGACACACGCAACAGCGTAGTGATGGGCAAAGGATATCCACAGATGACCTTGGTGGATAGGTAGGGAAGATAGAGTAGAAGAGGCGAAAAAAGGGCCTCGGTGGGGGAGGGAAGAGAGACAATGGATAATAATGCAGTTATTGTTGCATGACGTCCGGCTTGAGGCTCATCCAGTCCCGCAGGGCGGACCAGGGGGGTGGGCACACCCCGGGCCTGCGGCCTGTTACAGACCTCTGTGGAGACGCTTTTGGGGGGAGGGGGCCGGGATGGTGGTTACACTGGAGTGTTGAGTTGTGCAGGGGAGGGGTGCCACGGCCCGCGGAACGGCCCTGTCAGGCCAGGTCAGGCCGGTTCTGAGCACGCAAGGCGCTCTGGAAAACAAGAGGCTTTTCGGTTGGCAGAGTCCAGGCGTGATGCTATGCTGGTGAGCAGGTTAGCAGATTGGTAGGTTGGCAAGCGAGTCTACGCGTAGACGGTTTGCTCAGTGTTGGTTGTGAATCGCAGATGGAGACGGAGCCGCGATCATCCCAACAACAGACGACAGTTCTGGACAATCGAAACGGACATGCACCATCGCGCTCGGCCCCTGTCAACCCACCAGCCAAGGCAGAGGTGCCCGGTTGAGAGCAGTTCCGGACGATAGGGGTCTGACACAAGTCATGCTCTTGCCCAGAATGGATAGAACAAAACTTCTGGACATCTCCCGCAGCGGTACAAGGGCAACGCTTGTTGCCAGGAACGAGTCTCGTCGAGATCTGCCCGTTTCCGTACTGGAGCACGAGCCGGCATGTCGAGGGCTGACTCGAGGCAGACACGGAGGACTCCAGCCGACAGTATTTTTCAACGATTATTGGAAGCAGTTGGCCATTCGTCCATCCCCGAAAGGCGCTCTTGTTATTGTTGTTGTGACTCGAGTGTCTGTATGGGGGCTGCATCAGGCCGGATTTGGCCAGGTTCGAGGCGGTCTCGCCACACGCGGGGGATGATTATCGAGGAGCGCGTCCGGGCCGAGAATTCTCGTTTGCCGCCTTGGGGGTCCATCGACTGTAATCATGGGTCGAATGCAGAGAGAGGGAACTGCAGGAAGGGATCGCGAACATTGGGGAGGCAAGGTTGGGAGGGACAAGCAAGCGACTTCTGGGTACGCATTCCTCCACTGAAAATCGCCACGGTGTTCTGCGAAAAAAGTATCGAGTTCGTGATTTGCCCGAGTCGCGTCGAGGTAGTTTCGAGGTCGTTTCGAGGTACAGGTTTCAGTCATTTTTCGTTGTGGAAAAGAGGTCTGTGTCCGACGTTTGACACGAGGTCCATTGCTGGTCGCCCCTGCCAAGTGTAACAGAACCGCCCTGATGCTTGCACGCCGTCCTTCATTGGCCATAAATGTCCATGATGCCCCACTCTTGAAGCCTGAGGCTCTGGCAGGGACCCGCTGCCCCGCGCTTGATCCCTTTTCCTCAGTGGACTCGAGCAACTTGTGAATCCACTCCCATTCGTTTGGTTTGACATCTCGCGGTTGAAACACGGCGATGTTTCTACCCAATTGTCGAGACGAACAATCGGTAAGCGACAACAACACCAAAAAAATCTCTGCGCATACAACAGGAATCCCGTCCCGCCCGAGAAACCCGGCAGTTCGCTTGTGGGGTTGTTGAGTCGCGAACTTGCAGACATGCCCGTGGAGACGCCTCGCCTCGGGTCGGCGCGTGTGGCCGGCGGCTCCATGCGCTTCGTTAAGCGGCCACGCAAAATGCCTTCAAGAACGGCGCAGCAAACCTTCATCATGCAGACACCACCAGTTACGACCGCAGCGACCCCTTCGGGCCTGCTAACCGAACCCACCCCTAGATCGAGAAGTCGTAGAAGTGGGCGCATGTGGTCACAGGACTTACGCGACAAAACTCCAAACTCAGGTAGCCCTCCGATCGAAAAACGCACCAACGACAGCAGCAGCGCTGGTAGTTACAGAGTTGAAAAACAAGTCCAGCCGACCAACAATGCGAGGATTCCGTTGCAGGGAACATGCCCCTGCACTGCCCCTGCTTCAAGGCTTCGATCTGTTCCGGCCGTGGTGGAGGGCCCCTAAAACTCGCCAACCGTTGGCCATCCTCAGCCGTGTCTCAGGCCTTGCCAAATCGGGCCTCCCCACACCAAGTCCAGGCCACACCCCACACCCACCCCACCACAACCACCCCCGAGGACGACGCTGGACGATGATGCTGTGCCCTGCGGGCCACATTGTTCGCCTGTGTTCACCAGGCCCAGCGGCGAGACCCGGCCAACCAACGCCGGCCCAGCAAACAAACGGCCGAAACATCCCTCAAGTGAAAGATTGCCCGACGAGACGATGCAACGGAACCTTATATTCGGGCATCAGACGACACGAGCCCGCGTCTCTGCTCGTCTTTGAGGAGAGAGTGCTGCAGTTAATTTCTGCCGCTTTCAAAGCCGAAATTTTCACTCCGGCGGTGCCGCAGATGTTTGGTTTGAAGATGTGCTTCATCCGATCCTCCCAAAAACAGGATTGCTCTCTGAGCCGTTCTGGGGAACGGGACGATGGCGGGAATGAGGACGGCAAAACTTCCTTACAAACGCCCAGGGGCGGCAGGAATGGATGGGATCCTTCGTCACCAGTTCCCCGTTCCCTAGACAGCCTTGACGGTTACAAAACAGTGTCGCCACTGTCCAGCATGTCCGGTGCTTTACCGTGACCTGTCGCATTCAGATTTTACGGTCCAGGCGCGTAATGGAACTCAACCGACCCCCACTTGGCCCCAACTGCGGCCTTTGGTAAAGAGGGTAGCACGGGCAGAGTCGCTGGGCAGACCGACGCCCTCACTCTCACCGGAGTCGAGGGTCGGATCCCGCCTAACGTTATGTGCGTCTTCGGCAATGGGGTCAACCGCGAGTGCCCGGCCGTTGGAGCCTAGTCCTTGTGGAACAAAGCCGCTCTTCCCAACCAGCCCTGCGGCGCCTGTCTTCCCGAGGTATGTACTCGAAGTCAACACCATCCCAAGTCTCGTGATCCGCGCAGCATCGCATTGACTCAACCCGGGTCACTCTGGCACCGATCAGCTATCCATCCGGAAGTCCGCTGTTCTTTGCCGGGAGAAGTCTTCTAGATGACCATCATAGGCCCATCTCTTCACCACTGGGCCCACCATCCGAACAAGGCCGATTCTGTTGAATCCTTGTGCTCTGCGCAGGATCGCTCGGCGGATCAGGGGCGTCGTCCGAAGAGCGCGCATCATCAGCATTGACGCGATCAGTGGATCGCTTGCCGGTCATGTCCGAGATGACACTCACCGGTTTCGATCTTATCTTTTGAACGGACGGATACCTGCTTCACAAGGGCGACACCAAACCACTGGTACCCTCAACGGAGGATAGAACTTTTCGCGAGCCTCGAACCCTCTTTCCAGGGACCAGGTTTTCGGCAATGCCAATGCCTGGGCTGGGAGACGCACCGCGCAGTGCGTCCTTCTGACATCAGTAGGTACCTAAAGCTGCCCATGAGCGTTTTCTTTTTACTCGTTTGACTTGTTCGGCGCAAACTCGGCAACCCTTCAATGAGCTGCCATACCAGTGATATTAACACCGCTATGCACGGATCTCGATTCTTTCTTTACTACTTTTCCCACTGGTTCATCTCACCTATCAAGCAAGGCGGACCACTCCCGTCAAGATGCCCTTGGCGAATATGGAAACGGAGATTTTCCGCTCGTGGTTTTCCTCGAACCTGTTTGCCGTTGGGATCACGCGCGTACAAGCAACGAAACGGTCGGAACAGTAAGAAGGAGATCGCCTCACAAAACGCCGAATGCCCACGGCAATACGGAGTATTGCGGCTGTGCCGCACGCTCCTCCAAGTTTTAACCTCTGCAAGCGGAAGTCGAAGCCCAGACAAGCCTCGTCGGTTTCCGCTTCGCGTTCCCACTCAACCTTTTGGTTGCATCGAACCGTCAACTATCATCGAACGGACCACTCCCTTCTGGAACGACTTTAAGTCTAATGGTTGCGATGAGCGGCACGATGAACCACAAACCATACGAGCGCCGCTTCCGACGATTTTCAGCGTCGCATAAAGCGCAGCACATCTTTCAAACCGACTGATCATCGCCTTGTGGGTACATAGGTGTCGGTATGGACATGTGCCTGTAAATGTTCCGGTACCCCTACGTCGACATCTTAATACAGGCATCAGTGCGGGGCGATTCGGAACCTCGACCCGCCGTAAACACACAAAGTAAGTAAAAACGCAGCGCAAGGGGTGCGTTCCGTCCGTACTTCCTGTATTTTCAACGATTGCCAAATAGCCACATTGAGGGTAGGTGGTGTGGTCGAGAGCCGCCAAGCCCCCACAGGGGAGAGGGAGGGCCCAGATCCGGGGAAGCCACCGAGGAACCAGGGTTCGGATGACTCCGATAAGCGAACGAGCCAGCCCGGCCGAAGTGGGTGAGCCGCAGGACACACAGACGCAGGCCGCACCATCTTTTTTTGCAAGAGCCGCGCCCATCTCAAACTCAATGTTGACATGCTGGAACTTGTGCCGTTTCAGGCAAAAGTTCCCCGCCATCTGGCTTGGTAAGACAGCATGAAGATGCTGCGTCATCGAGCGGTTGCTGGCGCGTCGTGCGTGTGTGTTTGGACAAATTGGTCAAACAAGCCATCGAAAAGGGAAATTCTCCACGCACTGGGGAAGTCTGGCTTCCTCCGTCGGGGTGGATGGTGTCTCACGATTTCTCTTTTTGATAGAACCATGAGGCGGTCCAAATCTCGCTTTCCCTTCGGAAGGACGAAGGGATAGGCGCCAAGGGTCAGTGCCAGTGCCCTGCAACGTCTTACCGCTGACAATTTTCTCTCCGAGAGCATCACGGATCTGGGGTGAAGGCAGGAGGAGAATGCCAACGGCGGCATATGCTTTCCACCAGTCAACGCATGGGATTGAGGACTCCCTTGTCCCGGCAATGTCCTCTGCCGGGCCGGTCATCTATACGAAGTACCCGAGTTGCTTTCCGAGATGTGCGTCAACAAGCATGTCCTCAACCTGGTTTTCTGGCGGTCCAAACGAATCGCGCCTGCTGTTTGGAGTTTGTGTTCGCCTGTAATTATCATCCTCAGGCTCTGCACAACACCCAAACCGGAACGAAATTTCTCTCCCGGGTACGGATAGGGTGAAGCCGCGCGCTAGACCATACATGTGGCGCCCTCAGCAGACTCGGTTACGATTGTCAAACGGCCATCGGATGGGGGCACCACCTCACCAACAAGGTCTGTCCAGCCTCCATAAACTACCGAGAAGCAAGCAAATAGTAGCTCGGGGCTAAAGTACCTACCTAGTCTGTCTACATCCGCGATTTTTACCTTGCCTGGGTTTCTTCGACAAGCCTCACAGATTTTGTTCATATCGAGTAGTCGTATTTTGTCGGCCCGGGGTGTTTCTGGCCCCAAGACCGAGTAACTTAGGTATACACAGTGCTTAACTACCTCGAGCCTGCAGCTCGACTCCATGCGGTCTCTGTGAGCCCGCCCGCATTCCAGGTTGTATACTGACTCTGCCCTTGCCGACCTTGCCGGCCGAGAGAGCGCGGTCGAGCTGCAGGTCGATTAACGCGATGCACTCAACCTGTATGTAGCCAGGCGCGATACATCAGTAAGCCGCTCGAATCAGGTACCTCGGTAGTAATTGTGTTTGCTGATGTCCCGTTCCACGGGCCAATGGCTCGGTTGGGTCTTGCATTTGAGCGGGAAGTCAGAGTCACCACCAACGGCCAGGTTATTTCAACCAGTGCACTTCTCTTATCGCTACTACCTTAGTACTGAGCGGCTGGCTGATTTCGACGTTTTGCTGAGGTTGCTGCCCATCGACCCCGCTAATGCCGATGCGGGGCACGGTGCAGTACCCGAGCCCAGTGCAACGGCAAGACCAGCCACAAAAAGGCACGGTATCTCCGAAGTATCTGGGTCCTCCGCTTTTGGTTTGGTAGAATTAGATACCACCTATATTACAGGCCATAAATGTCAAGCGTTGTCTGAGAAAGCACAACAATGGAGGGCGTTTGAAGAATACCCTTTGAAAGAAAACTTCTTTTTGGTCTCCTTGAGCCCTTGGGATGGATTGGTGATATCGTCCAAATGCGGGTGACAACCTGAGGGCTCCCCGCCTGAGCTAACTGGATCGGAGCAAGCCGCACTAAACTTGCCCCACCAAAGATGGAGCACAACCATTCAGCCAAGACTTGACGTGACTTTCGAGGCAAGTACAGATTACATCCCACGAAACCAAGAAGGCATCAAAGGGTCAGCATGGAATGACTGATTCGTAGTCGTCCATCTACTCGCTTTCAAACCCTTCGAGTCCACCTCTTTCATCCACCCGTTTTCGCCATTTTTTCGAGGACGGTCACCGCCTCAAAGGAACAGCGTGGCTGCGATTGGAGAAAGACGTCGGCGCACGCATGACGCCTCCCCGCCATCTGCTTGTAGCCGTCCAATCTTTGCGACGGCAATCACAAACGCGAGTGCCACTCTGAGGGCTGACGGCGTCGCCAAGGCTTGTGCAGGTTTGTCGGCCTCTGCATCGACTCGCGCAGCTCTGAATCATCCCGAAGAAGCAAGATTTAACAGCAAGAACAGGCATTCGGAGGTCCAACGGTCACAGTCGGTTGGCTGGTGACACAAAGCAGCGACAAACTTGCCCATCAAAGACGCGTTGGCGGTCCGTCAACAGTGCTGTCGGCCCGGAGGCGAGATTTCGGCACCCGCATGTGGCTTGCAGCCCTGGTCCAGTGACAAAGGGTTTTTGGCTGCGAAGTCACGATCCCCGCTCTGGTCTTCGCACAAAACCCGATCCACCCCAGGCCCGCGCTGCGCTCTGAGGTCACAGAATCCTCCCAGGTTCTCTCCACCCCAGCCCCAGCCCCCGATTCCCCGACACCATTTCCGCCGCTGGTCAAGGTACTTGTGCCCGCATGTCCTGACGCTGCGTCCCGAGTCGCCGCCCGCGGGTCACTCACGAGTACTTTTTCTACCACCACAACAAAACCGTGTTGCTGCTTAGGATTGATGCATCCGTGAGTTTCGCTCAACCGGCCCGTAAGTACCACCTACCTCGTATCGTTCGTCCCATCTTTCCCCAGCATCACCTCGTCATCGAATCTCGCAAACCACCGATGCGCGACGCATGGGCTCGACTCGACGCGTGCTTGCTGCATGAGACACGCAGTCGACTGCTTTGCCCGCTGCAGCGCAAACCGCTCACACACAACCGGTCAAGCCGGCGGCCTGTCGCGCGGCTGAAGGATTGACGGGTACCGCGTACCAAACACAACTCAATCCTCGCCACACGGGCCGGTCGAGGCGTCGTGAACATGCACTTTCGTTATTTCTTTGTCGCATTGTTCCCATCACCGCTTTATACACCCTGGGTCGAGGAGGTATTTAATCCTCGGGACGGTAATTGCTAACAGCTTTTTTGGCGCACACGTCTAGACCATGCATCAGTGGACGATTTCCCCTATGCAGGAGTACCTCTACTCCAACTCCACCAACCACCCGACCGACCTCCAGTAAGTACCTTGTTCCCTTGTACCTTTTCGTATCTGGGCGCCCACTTCGACGCTTCCCGTCCCAACCCCTCCCGCGTTTATGTACCCGATGTACTCCTCCCTCCCCAGCATGTCCTGCACACTTGGACCCAGAGCAGATCTACCACGTGGGGAGAATTCGAGAACAACATCAGAGACCCAAAACATCGACTCGTCTTTTCTTTAGCCTCGCAGCCCGTCCGCCTTCCATCAATTTGCGCAAGGGTTCGCTCGGCTGTCGTCGTTCCACCCTGGTGCTTGACGCCCAGGCAGTTCCCGACACGGGCAAGGCTCTGTGATGAAGAAACAGCGGGCAGCAAACGGCCTTCAATCATGGCGTCCACTACAGACGACATCGATGCCATCGCTGCAACACCAGCAGCCACCTGCGCCGCCCAACTCGTTCGCTAACCATACCGCGTGGTACAGTCAATCGCCTTACGCCGCTCAACAGCAGCAGCAACAGCAACAGCAGCAGCAGCAGCAGCCGCCGCCGCCACCGCAACAACAGCAACCTCAACAGCAAACGCAGCAACCCGACATGGCTCGGCGCGACCAGCCTGTGGATTATCGAGCGTACCCCACACAGCCACCCCAGGCGTCGCAGCCACAGCACCCGCACCAGCAGCAGCAGCAGCAGCAGCATGCTCAACAGCAGCACCACGCCGCCCCGCCAGTGCAGCCTCATGCCCAGCAGGCCCATGCTCAGCAGGCTCAGGCTCAGGCCCCACCGCCCCCAAAACAGCAAGCGCCGGCTCCAGCGCCCGTGCAGTCGGGAAGGCGGAAGCGTCCGGCACCGGGTGCTCATCCGCCCACTCATACTCCACAGCATACACCGCAGCATGCTCCTCAGCATCAACCTCAGCACGCTCCTCAGCACGTCCCCCAGCATGCCGCTCAACATGCCGCTCAACTGGCCCCTCAGCACGCACCCCAACACCCTCCTCAGCACCCCCAGCACGCTCCCCAACACCCGTCCCAGCACACCCCACAGCATATGACGGCTCATCAACCTGGCCAACCGCAGCAGCAACCGCAGCAACAAGCTGCACAGGCTGCGCCTATGGCACCTTCTCAGGTCGTTCAAGCTCCTGCTCAGCAACAGCAGCAGCAGCAACAGCAGCCGCAACCACAACAGCAACACCAGCAGCACCAGCAACCGGCGCATCACCCACAGCATGCCCAACACCCCCAGCACCCCCAGCATTCACAGCACCCGCAGCATCCGCAGCATTCACAACAGCAACAAGCCCCCCCGCAGCAGTCCGTTCCGGTTCCGGCCCCCGCTCCGGCCCCAGCACCACCAGCTGCCGTGCCGGCGCTGTCGACTCCTGGTGACGATGCACCTGCTCAGCCTCCGGCGAAGAAGAGCAGGACAAACACTCCCTGGACACCCGCCGAGGAGCTGCGGTTGAAGCAAATGCGCGATGCGGGCAACAGCTGGGCCGAGATTGCAAAGGTAAGCGCTTGTTTTGACGAGTATTTGAACTAGGAGCTAACAGGGTTTTTAGACGTTCCCGGCCCGTACCGAGGGCAGTGTGAAGAAGCACTGGTATAAAGACATGCATTACGCCGAGTTTGCCGAAGACGAAGTATGTACCCCCCCCCTTCACCCCTGGCCCGCCTTCCCTACCACCCCACCTCACGAGCTAACCCACGACCTAGAAAGCGGCCTTGTTCTCTGCCATCAAGGACTACGAAAATAACAAGTGGAAGACCATTGGGCAGAAGGTTGGCAAACCGGCCAAGGCCTGCGAGCAGTTTGCGAAGGAGCATTTCCCAGGTAAGTAAATTTGGTACCATGTGGTGAACCCAACGGTGGAAGCTGACCAACCCTGTCTAGATTTGTTCCCCGCCCAGAAAGGCAGATGATGTCCCTGCCCGGCCCGCCCCTGTTGCTTCGTCTTGTGAGGGTTACCCAAATGGCGTACGATACCTTTGCTGCGACCGCACTTCGAGTTTCGAGTACCTTGCTTTGAACTTCTAGCGGGGGTGGTTGTCCTTCTTTGCCGCCATGGAGCGGTTGTACATTCGCTGCTGCGCCTACGCATAGCTTGACTTAGCTGGGTCCCTTGATGTGGAAGCCAAAGTTGGGTCGTGTATTTTCTCATCTCGTGGACTTTAATGCCCGGATGGTTCCGGCCGGGGCTTTGTTCTCGGTCATGATTTCCATCCTCTCTGGATTCGTTTTTCATTCCCGATTTTCACAGTCTGGGTAGTTCCCCGAGAGTTCGGTTCCGAGCAAGCCCCCCTACCGCGAAAGAAGCACGAATCAGTTAACAAGAGGGCGGCGTTCCTTTTCCTTCTGACGACTGGACTCATGGTCTATTTGGGCGTCGGCTACTCGGTTCATCAAGCCGGCTGGGTCTGATACCCTAGCCATAGCTTACGAGGAAACGGCAGGGACTTGTCGGTGGTAGTCATTATTGTAGGGTTTCGTCAGAGGTTGTTTATGAAACCTTCCCGTCGCAAGACAGAACTTGGAGAATTCTTTCCATCACCCTAGGAAGCGTGTGTTTTGCTAGGTTAGGGGTAAGGTAGCGGGATAATATGAAGCAGCCGCCGAAGGTCCAGGCGGGCTGAGATTGATGTCTGTGTGTCTTTCTACCCAACTCCAGGACCCCCGTTTGATCGTGACCGACCTGTCCACGTTGAGCAATGTGTCATCCTGTGTAACAACCGTGGCAACGGCCCTGCATAACTACTTTGGTATCCGCACCTCTGTCATATTCTGTCAAAATCGGTATCCGCCCCTCCCACCCCGCAGGGAGAATGATAAGGACGGCCGAGATAACTCGGAGGACGGATATCCGGGCAAACAGAGTTTTTGCCAGCACGTCTCTCTTTGGTTGTGATCCGCGGTCAGCAGGGCAAGAAGAAAAAATTGCCCAAAGAAGATACCGTCTTAATTTTTGGTAAGTATCCCTAGAACAGCTCAAAGCAGCGGCAAGAATACGAGAGGGGTTTATGCAAAAAGATGTAAGGCATCATTTTTATCTTGACACGAGCCACGAAGGAAGGATTGGGGCGCTGTGTTCGGGCTGGAACGGCAAAGGCTGGGCAAGTGGTGCCCCGCATGTTCGTTCTATCGCCCCCCGAAGAGGAAAGGCGTGACGGGGCAATCTGGGGAAAAGAACAGCTGGAAACTCCCGAGTTAGCAGCTAAAGAAACGGCGCTTCATTTTCCGTGGAACGTGCGCAAGCTTTGAAGGTGCTGAACAAAATATATCCATTGTCATACGAAGATTGATGCAGTGCGATCGCTGGGTGCAGGTGGCTTGCGGGAACCCGCACGACAGGCAACCGTCAAGATTTCTGGAGGATTCGAGGCGCAACGACCCCTTCTTGCGTTGATTGTCCTGTGGCGTCGAGTTGCGAATTGCAACACGAGAAAAGGAGGTTGTAATCCCCACTCTTTTGCGTCTCGGCGTGGCAGCCGTTTTCCTGATTTTAGCCAAGAGCCGCGGCCCCGAACGGCCCAAATACCCCAGGACCCTGGGCTGGTGGTGTGTGGTTTCCGTTTTGGGACATTGACTGCTCCCCACCCCGGCTTGTGCCCAGCAAGGAGAGAGCTCCATCTGCTAAAATTGACCCCCCCCTCGTCAATCGCGCCGCTTCCTCCGTGCTTTCTTCCTCCTTTCCTTCAACGCGACCATTCGACATCAGGGCCTTGTCAGGAGCCCACTCTCCCCGGGAGCAACCTTCGTTATACCGTGCCAGTCTTTTGTCAGGATCCTTCGCCTCGTTCAGAGGGACCTGAAAAGCTGGCTTATCCATTCGTTTTTATAAAATAATTGGGAGAAGAAACGCGCAGCAGCTGCAGTGACACGCATAACGTTGACTAGCTCTGTCCACCAGTAACACGACCCCATCGTTTCAACCTCGAGAACCCATTCGACGCATCCTCCCGGCCGATTCAGTAGACTCGATAGGGGAAGTCGAATAACGGGATTTAGTTATTAATAAACCCGGCTCCTTTTACCGACCCGACCTCTGCATTCCAACCCAAATCAACCGAACCTGCAACCGGAAGAGTGAATCAGACCCGGTCTCACCCTTCGTTGAGCCTCCAGGACGTAAGTTCTGAGTGCGCAAAACCGACTTGACTTAGACGCCTCTTCGATCCCAAGTCACCATGGTTCGCGCTCTCTTGTCATTGGGCGCTGCCCTCCTCGGCGCGACCACCGTGCTGGCCGTCGACCCTCCGTCGTGCTCCCTCGACAAGAAATGCCCCAAGGAAGCACCCTGCTGCTCTCGTGAGTAACCTCAAGCTGCAAGCACTGTCCTACCTACCTACCGAAACCCCATCGCTGACACCGGAAACCTGCAGAGTACAACCAATGCGGTGTTGGCGCCTTCTGCCTCGGCGGCTGCGACCCGCGCATGTCCTTCTCGCTTGACTCGTGTGTGCCGGCCCCGGTATGCGAGGACAAGGTCTACAAGATGGATTCCCTCGACCGGTACAAGGACATCAGCGAGTACCTCGGCGACCCGAGCAAGGCGGACTGGGTCGGCCAGGGCGAGCCGCTCCTGTACGGCGACAACATTCTGCTGACCATGCCGCCCAAGTCGGTCGGCACCGTCCTGGCCACAACCACCTACATGTGGTACGGCAAGGTCAAGGCACGGATGAAGACGTCCCGGGGCGCCGGTGTGGTGACAGCCTTTATTCTGTTCAGCGATGTCAAGGACGAGATCGACTACGAGTGGGTGGGTGTTGATCTGGATACCGCGCAGACCAACTACTACTTCCAGGGCATCCCCGACTGTGAGATTCCCCGCCGTCCTCTGCTCGCATCTTGTGCTGACCCTACTTAGACGTCAATGGCGGCAACATCACTCTGGACGGCAACTCATATGACGAATTCCACGACTACGAAATTGAGTGGACCCCCGACGAGATCAAGTGGATCGTGGATGGCAAGCTCGGACGCACCAAGAAAAGGTCCGAGACATGGAACGCCACATCCAACCAGTGGGCGTACCCGCAGACCCCGTCGCGTGTGCAGATCTCCATCTGGCCCGGCGGTCTCGAAACCAATGCCAAGGGCACCGTCGACTGGGCCGGCGGGCCGATCGACTGGAACGGCGACGAGATCAAGGAGTTCGGCTACTACTTTGCCACCTTCGCCGAGATCTCGGTCGAGTGCTGGAAGACGGACAGCCCGCCCGGCACCAACAAGGGCCGGTCGTACTACTACAACGACATCGCGGCCACCAACGACACGGTCGTTGACAGCAACAAGCCCACCATCCTCAAGAGCTTCCTCGGCACGGGCACCAACATGAACAAGGGCGACGGCACCTCCTCCAGCGACCCCTCCGAGTCCTCCTCGGCCCACTCCATCCCCGGCGGCGGCGCCAACCCGCCCAACCAGGTACCCGGCGGCGGAAACCCGGGCTCGGGCGCAGGCAACCACGGCGGGGAAGGGGGCGGCGACGGCGGCTCTGGCACGGGCTCCGCCCCCGGGTGTGAGGCGACCGGCTTCTCGCAGCACTGCGGCTCGCAGGGCGCGAACGATAATAACGCCAACAATGGCGTCCGCGTCGTTGATCGGACCCTGGGTGGGAGTGCGTTTGCGGTTGTTGTCGGGTTTGCGGGGTTGCTTTTGTTGTGAGGTGTGTGTGAGTTGGTGAGTTGGTGAGTGTGAGGTTGAGTGACTTCCGGGTGGATGCATATGTGCATTTTTGGAACCGGTCCATCTACCGGTTTGATCTGGTGATTATATCTGTGTTGGGTTGATCTGATCCGATCTGGCGTGCGTTCGGTCTGATCTATTGGGGGTAATGGCCTAATGTCGGTCGGGTATGCCTTCTTGAGCGGGAGCTGGCGCAACAAACCTACACCTAATGTCTTTTTTTTTGGATTGTGTTTTTTTGGAGCTTCTTGTATGCACTTTGATACCATACCATACCGCACTATAGTCGCTGGGTACTTTTCAGTTGTTTGTGCTTGGTGCCTGTTTGTGTAGCTGGGCATCCACGTCCGTTATGTCTGCTCTGTCCTGCTTTAGGGGCCTGCTGTTTGGGGTGGGGCGAAGCACATACCTAGTCGATGAGCTCAGACTTGCCTCCAGTGTTTTGTTGCTGCTGGTGACGGCTTGAGTGAGCGGTGGACTTGATTGTGTGCTGTGTTGTCTGGTCAGTACGTCGAGTTCTTCGGGAGGTTCATTAAGGCGAGTCTTGCTAGCCAAGTAGACTCGCGACTGTGCACACGAGAAACTGGGGGTGGCCCAGGGCACGACATATATCAACATATACTGCGTGAGATCCGAGCTTTGTGTAGAAAACTCCGTACATGTTTTCTTTTGTCTTTAGGGGGCAAGGGTGGTGGGAATGATTCGTGGCAGGTGGCTCGGTTCCTTAGGCAACGGCAAGTCCTGGAAATGCCCCCTGGTGTTTTCCCCGAACCAACAAGACGCGCTTAGTTTGTCAGAGAGTCATCAACAAGCAAAGCCCATAAACTCACCCTCAAGTGGGCCCGGCTTCTTTTGCTTAACTTGGACTTATAAGGTCTTCTAACTCCTTCTTTGGGCGTTATAGTCGCGCCCCGGATCGCATCTCATCGCATATCACAGCCGTGATTTCACAGCTCACTTTATGGATGAGATGCCCTCACCGACTTCGTCATCAATTGCCTTGGTGACTCCTACAGCAACTAATCCTCCGGGTCCTCATGCCACGCCCACCATCCCGGTCATGCTTCCACGACAATTCCCGCCCTCAGAATTTTACCCACGTTTTTGGAGTCCCCCACCGGATCCGGACAAGCCAGCCTGTCCCTACCTGGCGGGCTTTGCCGTGGAAATCAAGCGTCACACGCCGCCTCCACCCTTTGGTGACCCCCATTATGGCCCAGGAGCATGGAAAGAACGAAGTGACGTGGACATTAAGTCAGTTACCCAGACTGAGCTTGTTCTGGCATACCCCCCTCTTGAATGCCAAAACACCGCCATATCCTCGTCTCCCGCCACCACGGCCACCCTTACCGTCCTCAAGACCCTAGCTGTGGAAGATGGCCGGGGCGCTCAGCTGGTCCTATGCTCGGTCACTCCAAGCCCTTGGCCTCAAGGGCCTGACGAGGTTGTCGCGAAGATCTTCGATCCGCTTTACTATTCCTTCGAGTCTCCGCATGCATCACACGAGGCCGACGATGTTGCTTGGTTCGCCGATGTCCACTATACCCACGAAGCCGCCGCACTCCATCATCTCGACGAAATGCGCAAGGGTGGCCGAACCGGCTTGTCCGCTCCAGAGTACTTTGGTTCTTGGACCTTTACCTTGCCCATCACCCACGCGGGACAGCGGGTACATCGATCTGTCCGCCTAGTGCTGATGGAGAATATCGAGGGTTGCAGTATGCGGGACGTTTGTGATGACCCAGCCCTTGTCTCACAATACAGCGAACCGGACCGGCTCGACGTTCTCGCCATGATACTGGATAGTAGTGTGAGACAGCGGCACGCAGGCCTTGACCAGCGGGATCTAGCCCCGCGCAACATCATTCTACGGCCCCTTTCAACTACATTGCCGTCAGGGTCAAACGAACGGCCTCTGTCACGGCCTGTCATCGTTGACTACAATATAGCTGTGGTATTCGAGCTCTCTCGCCATGGCAAGCGTCCATACCAACTAGAAAACCTTCCCCCAAATCCTATGAAAATCTTCTGGGGCACGAGCTTCGGCGAATTCGAGGGCTGGGTACCGTCCGAGTGGAATAGCAGTTATAATGCTGGCCAGCGGTGGCTGAAAGAGCGATTTGGAGGGGAGGCTGCCTCACAGTATGCGCCTGTCGACACCGAGCTAGAATTCTCAGAGTATTAGCTTCAAGCAGAGAGGAGGCGAAGTGCGCAAAAGTCCCATTAAATGCTTCTGATGGCTCATCCACGTTCGAATGTGGCTTTCCCTTGTTGCTGCTGACCAGGTTGCGGCTCAGTTCTACATCGATTATTTCTTCGTCACCGCTCCGAGTATTTTCGTAGCGCACGGCACAAACAGTGCCAGATGTCGTTGCTGCAACCGGCGGCTTGCCTGTGCCAACGCTCCGACCGAGGGTGTGTCTGGGAAGGAGGTCGGGCCGCTGCCGAAGCTGTCACTGGGGTTCGAGGTGCGGTGCCCTATTCAGATGGTGGTGGGGAAGAATATGTGACGACGGCATCTTGTGTATGTTGGGGGATAAGTGGTATGCGGAAGGTATGTATGTACATACCCGGTTAGCAGGCACAGGGACTTATTCCATAAGGTACCTTAGTTATAGAGCTTCAGACTGACACAGCAAATCGCCAAGACATTGTAAATACGATTACACAGACGGGGTCAGAACAAAGGTGGTTTGCCGTGTGTTTGCTCAAACAACACCGACCCACAGCCACATTCCATGTATGTACTATGTAAGTTCTTTCCCACCCTTGATTCGCTCGAGCAACGAAAAGCAAACGCCGGCGTCCTTTGAGTGCTTGAACAACTGCGCGAGCGACTGGAACCAAGTTGGAAAACTCACTTCAGGACCGGTCAGCCTTCGCACGGCAACAACATCGCGTCACACAGATCCAATTTGACAGGAGAGATCCGAGAGAAACATCAACGCCATGTCCTCGTATTCCAGCGCCGATGAAGCCTACGACTCGGATGAGCCGCCCGAGCTTGAGCTCAACCTCGGGAGGCTGATGGACCATGCCAGCCGCGCTCTCAACGCCAAATGCATCGGTGCCAAAAAGCTGACCCGGGGAGCGAGCCACGAGATCTTCACCCTTCAGTTTCAGGAGGCTGCCGAAGCTCCCGCATCTCTCGCGCAGGCGGGCTTCTACTGCGTTGCACGATTCACGCGCGGTGATAGCAACTCGGCCAAGTCACTTAGCGAGATCGCCACGGCCAGATACCTCAAGCGCTTCACAGAGATTCCAGTCCCCGAAATCTACTACCACGATCTGGATGTGGACAATGATGTCGGCGCGCCCTTCGTGCTCATGGAGAAGATTCCTGGACGCCGTCTTCACAGCCTATGGGACGACCTATCACTGGAAAACAAGAAATCGGCTCTCTCGCAGATCGCTTCGGTTCTTGCCCAGCTTGCTGCACTCCAATTTGACCAGATCGGATCTTTAGACGACTCGGAGCATGGTATTGGGCCCGTCATCAGCCCCTGTCTCGAGCAGCCGAAGGGCCCGTTTCAGTCGACAGGTGAATACCTGCGATCGTTCGTATCGACCGAATCAGCCGAGTCGCCGGAGCTCAAGAATCTCTTCCATCAAACTCAAGAAAGTATCGACCAGTTCCTTACCCGCAATGACCACGCCGCATACCTCCAGCCACCCTTTTGCCTGATCCACGCCGATTTCGACGCACAAAACATGCTCTTCCTCGAGCTGGAAGTTGGCTCGGGCCCCAGACTCGTCGGTCTAATCGACTTCGAGTATGCTTACACGGGACCTCTCCACTTCCTTTACGAGTACCCAATCTTCATCCAGGATGTGTCTTGGTCCAAGGAACTATACGCCGAGAACGCCGTCCTGCGTGCTCATTTCGTCCGCGCCATCTATGAAGCACTACCCACCCCCGATGCACGGTCGACATTCATCGCGTCAATGAACGAAAAGAGTTTCGCCATGAGCGCGTTCAGCAATTCATTCATGACGATGAAATGCTCAGAGAAGACCCTCATCAATTCTGTGACCAATTACATAAAGGACCTCCGGGACGGCACAGGGCTTCCATACTCTGGTCGGCTCGATTACACCCCCGAACTGTACTCCCACGAGGGCTACCCCCTGCCCACCGATACAACCGCCAAAAGAGAAACACAAGATAGCGCTGGCGACGGAATTCGGCTGGGAGAATCGTCTCCGTTGGGGGACCTTGGCATGGATGAGGATGGAGACTTGTCGAAATGATTGGAAATGATGGAACTCGGGTTTGGTAGCGGCGGGAGCGAAGGGGAGGGAAAGGAAGGGGAGGGAAGGGGAGGAAAGGGAAGGAAAGGGAAGGAAAGGGAAGGAAAGGAAGGGGTTGGGGGGTTACTGTTTCTCGTTTGTCAGCCTCTCATTATGTACCGCGAAGTCTTTTTCTCTCCTTTTCTCGCTCCGAGATAGTCGACTTACACTCAGATCGCACCCGTAGCAGTTGACACCCTCCTCATATTCCATTCCACATAGCTGGCACGGTTCGTTCTTGTATTGAACCCAATGTGTGTGACCATTGTAGTGGCAGGTCCACTAGTGCTTTGTGCAATGTCCCGCCCTCGACATTCTCTTTGGCGTTTTGTCGCATCTCCGGCAGTGGTGTTTGGAAGGGTACGGCGGCATTCTGCTTGTCGATGATGTGCTCTTCAATGATGGTGCTGGATACTTGTTGTTTTATTCGTCTCGTTCAAAAGGAGGAAGTGAGGTGATGTTGACTCTGCAATGTCTGAAGCCTACCTAACTGGAACGAAGACAACCGTTCCTTTATACAATTCACGACATGCCTTGACTTGATCGAGCCTTCAACATCCGAGTTCCCACCCCTTGAGGCCTCAACAAAAGAAGCCCGCGTCCCTCCATCCGCACTGTGGCCAAAGATGGCCCAGTAGGGAAGGCTGGTCGCTAACTGGAATGAACTCTGCTTGTTCTCCTTGTCTGTTGAATCCGCCGAGACCTTCCCCAGATGACCGAAGGCTGTCGGAAGTATTTGACGGGTTTCCCCTTTGAATTGCCTTGGAATGCTAGCACCGTATAATTAGATCTGTAGCGGGGCATCAAAGGATCAAATAATGGCGTCGTCAAGACGATGCTATAGGTAGATGCTGGTTAGTGCACCAGCTGGCGGCCAAATATACATTGTACAACACCCGTTTCCTCACTTCTTGAACTGTGGCGCAAACCCGTTTTTGATGACAATGGATACGACGAGTTGTATCAGTAGTATAATTCTCCTTAAAGCTTTTCACCCCGCAAGAATAACCATCCGGCCTAGCATCGAATGGATCGCGCATTACCTATCTAAGCAATTAGCTGCAGATACTCGCTCGTCAGGGTACGAGGCACGGCTCAGACCACGAGACGGACCACATCGTTGTAGCGTTTCCATCATCACTTGTGTCGACCAGACCCATGACAATATTCGAGACGGAGGTGATATCAATCTGCCTAGAGATAATGACCTTCAACGCAGTGACCAGCCCATTCAGCATCGACTTCCCCTGCACACTGCCCACACGAGCATCCTCGCCCATCTGCTGGACCGAAACAATCTCCGGCGCTACACCACCAATCCGGTCAACAAGCCGCGCCAAAATACCCTCGTTTAGTAACATCCCAACTGACGTGCCTGGAACTAGGACCTCGATAACCACACCACCCAAGTAGAATCCCCCAATCCGCTGCAGACACCAGCTTGTCTGAAAGCCTAGGTTGGCAGGGTGCTTCAGAGGATAAAGTGTAAACTGCAGCAAAGCGGTATAGAGCGGTGGTGTTGGTCGCCTTGTTTGTAATATGAAGACCTCTATTAACCAACAAGTGTTACGGATTCCAGGCGGAGGATACGGAGGAACCGTATTAGAGCATTGGTTGAGCCGGTTCAGTTGTTGATACCACGCACTTGTGCTTCCTGGAAATGGGCCACGTTGGTTGGGTACTCTTTTATTGATGTTAAGATATCTCTCCGTTTCTCCATTGTCCAAAATCTGCTTTGTCCCCTTGTCAACGCCGCCTGTTCACGGCCATTATTTGCCCCTGGACAATTTCCCGATTAGGCAATAAGTAAACACGGCATCCCGGCTGTTCAGTCACCCCAAAGGCCTCTGAACAAGATGAATTAATTGAACATGCTCTTCCATCCATGGTACAGTTACATATAAATCCACTATCCTTTTCCAACCCCCCTGTTATCATTCCCTGTTCTGTTACCTATCTTTCCCTGTCTTGTAACGCAACCCCCCCCCCCAAAGCCAAGATGACGACCGCACTAACCACCCACTCCCAACTCACCAGCCAGGGCCTCCTCCAGTCCACCCCCTCCACCGCCACCCTGCCCTCCCGCACCCCCGCCCAAGCCGCCATCACAGCCTACGACCCGGCCCTGCACACCCTGCGGTTCGACATGCTCGCCGTGCTGCACAGCATCCAGCACCCCACGCCCACCCTCTGCCAGCCCTGCCAACACTGGCTCTACCTCGAAGTGCACAGCGCCTACGTGGTCCTGCTGACCAAGCCCCCACCCCGGGAAGCCCCGGGGTCACGCATCTCCCGCGCCGCCATCCACGCCCCCTCGGGCTTGATGGACTTCACCACCACCTCCCAACCCACCCCGACCCTCGTCAAAGACGCGACCGCCATCCTGCACTTCCACGACCCCACCGCCCGCGACGCCACCCTCGACCGCCTCTTCGAAGTCCTCTACCGCCCGCACGACGACACCCTCAACCTAATCCAGACCCAAATCTGGCACTGCTTCGCCGGGCGGTACACCGTCTACGACGCCGTCGCGGGCCGGTCGTTCACCGAGTTCGCGCGCACGCACATGCAGCTGCTGACGAACCTGACGGGCGGGCGGGCGCGGGGATCGGGGCGGGTCCCCGGCTGCCTGACGGGCCCCGGGGAGGGGTGTTTCGGCGGGCCGGTGGAGTGTGAGTACCCGTTCAAGGGCGTCGTCGGGTCGCAGACGGGGAGCGCGCTGGAGGCGGCGGAGCGGCACACGGACGCGGCGGTGTGGGACGTGGTGCAGGCGGAGCTGGGGGATAAGGACGGGTGGCCGGAGGGGTTGCGGGGCGAGGAGGATTGGTTGGTGGTGCTGGGGGTGCTGGAGCAGACGGAGCGGTTCCGCGCCGCGATGCGCGTGCTGGCGAGGACGGGGCCGTACCGCTGCCGGGCGAGGTGGTGTGCGAGGATGGCGGAGACGTGGAGGACGGGACCGGAGGCGCGGCGCGCGGCGGAGCTGGCGGGGATGGAGACGGAGGTGGATGATCTGGAGGGGACCAAGAATTTGCTGGATGGTATTTCGGGGCAGCTTCTAACGCGGCAGTGGCTCGAACACAATCAAACGCTTGAGTATGGCGATGACATGGAGACCGACTGACCTTGTGCTGCTCTAGGTGGAGCACTGAGCTGCTCGAAGAACCTGGTCCCATGGTGTTTCATATACCACTTGGTCAAAATAGGAAAAACACCAAAAGTTAAAGCAAAAACATACAACACTGGGGATTCGCTGGTCGTCACCGACCCAACTACTGGTCCAGCGGTCGCTAGTTTATCTAGGGGAGAGCGGACGGGATCCCGAGCTTTCTAGCACCTATGGTCGTATGTGATTGTCAGGTGTGGTTGTTGTCCTTAAAAAAGGGGTGGATGCTTGAGGCTCTGTCCTTGGCCTCGACGTCCCCTGATCTCCTCTAGGCTCCGTCGGCAGTCAACAACACTAATCAAATGCAGATAGTTCTATCAAGGCACTGTTGAAATTCTGGAGGAGTACTTCGGTTAAGTTATGATAAAACGGATGGAAATGGTTGACATATGGAAACAAGGAAAAGGAGTTTGGGTTGTATTTTCATAGCGCTCCTTTGACCTGGGTATAGCTGTTGTAAGACAAGCACCAATCGAGTATAGCGTAAGCAAAACAATTAGAGATTCGGACTAATAGAAATCTATCAACGAGTGTGTGCTTAACAAAAGAAATCCATCCATGATTGGCCCCCAAACGGTTTCCACTTTCTTCGCCACTTGGCTCGGCAGTCTGCCTCGAATCCCACCCCGTGAAAAAGAAATGAGTTAAACGAGCGTTATTTGTAATCTGTTTCATTATTTAGTATCGGTTGTTCTGTGGGCGGGGGGTTGGAAGCGTACCTCGATGCCGCAATATTATTATGGTTTCTCATCTGTCACTACACCGAGACGGAGTAGTAAAACACCGAAACTTGGGGGCGACGCCTTCTTCTCATACGGCACGGTGGTAAGCTGCACGGCTACCTAGTTGTCTTGAGGCGCGGTCACGTCCTGAAAGACGAGTTTTCATGTCGGGGTGGGTGTCCCGACTCTTGTCGGCTCGCGCCTTCAAGCCCCGGCGGCACGAGAGCCCTCCGAGTCAAGCTGCGTCACGGCACGCCGCAGAAACTCGACAACACCAGACTTGCGCCTCTGTCTGGCTAGCATGAGCAGCCGGTCCAACACGTCGTGGCCCATTTCCCGGCATAGCCGCACTATTTCCTCGGCAATGAGCATCTCGCCAGACCCATGGCGGCGCTCCCGCAAGTTCCTTTGCCCACCCCCAGCCTGGAGATGGCCCGCGGCAATATTCTTGCTGGCCAGCTTCAGGATGTGGGAGATGTCGCGTTTGTATGATACGGCGGGATCGGCTAGCAATAGCAGGCGGACCAATTCCCGGTGGCTATTCATAGCCGCGTACTTGAGTGCCGTGTGGTTGGCGTGGTCTCGCAGATCGGGCTGCGCCCATCGTCGGAGTAGCTTGGTCGCAGTCTTTTGAAAGCCAGCCCCCGCGGCGACCATGAGCGGGGTTACGCCGTCCTTGTCGGGCTTGTCCAGGCTGCTGCGTAGATGCACCCAACGAGTTGGACATTCAAAGAGCGCATCAATAGTCCGTGATGTGCTTTCGTCCGTGTGTGGGCCACTCTCTGTCGTTGTTGGAGTGCCATAAATCATATCGCTGCTACCCAACTGTCCCTGGCCGCAAACAGCGAAGAAAAGGACGGATTGGTCCTTGTCTGTCGTGGCCTCGAGGTTTGCTCCATAGCTTATCAGCAGCTTGACCATGTCGACATTCTTCCGGTAGGCGGCGCAGTGAAGGGGGGTGACGCCGCCGCGGGCCGCGCCATTTGGGTTCACCCCATTGTGCAAGAGGGCTCTGGCGCTGTTGATATCGTTACCGGTAACGGCACTGTGCAGTGGCAAGTATTCCAGACCACCCGACCCCGCTTGAGAAATTCCGATGGTTGTCTGGCTCGGGATTGCATTATCGAACCGAGCATTATCGATCACTCTATAGCCCACGGGCGTGCTGAGGTTGTTCGGAAACGCCAACGCAGTAGAGCCTAGATTGAGTGAGTGCATAGCCAGCTGCAGCGGCTGTGGCTGTTGTGGCGGTTGTGGGTGTGAAGCCCAAGGGGTCCCATATGCGGGACCCTGGTATGGATGAGACGGAGGTTCGGTGGGACCTACCCATGGTTGGGAACCGAATGCGGAGCTCGCGTTGGGTTGCGAGAAGCTGCCCAGTGCATACGACTGCTGATGCCCGGAGAATGTGTTCTGGGGGAACTCAGCAGCCATGTTGGTCTGTTCGGCGCCTGGGTAGGGGCCACCACCGAGCCCAGAGAAGGGCTCCGGGGATACCTCCCCCGGGATGGTACTGGCTTGAGGACTTCCATCTCCGCCGAAACAATACGACCCAGTGGAATCGCCCACAGATGTCTGTTCCCCTTCGCTTGTTGCTTCTTGGTCAGGACAGCCCAGGACCGCTGGCGGGAGTGCGTAGTAGTTTGAGGAATCGGGCTCTGGCGTCCCGTACGCGACGTCGGGAGGAGTTGCCGCTGGTGAGCCTGCGCGTCAGCTCATCTAGTCAGAGGAACAGGTTGGTCGACGGAGCATACCTCTCATGTCAGGCGAAAAGTTGGGGCACTTCTCCCGCTTGTACCGCTTGTAAAAACGACGGAGCTTCGTTGGCTTGACGAGCTTGCCGTAGTGCTTGAATGCCGTGTTTTTGTTCTCTCGGTGCCTTCTCCGCCTGGCGATCCCAAGCATTGCTTTCGCATGCTCTGTGCTGAGATTTTTACCCAAGCCCCAGAGTTTGAAATGTTTCTTGTAAGCCTTCTCGCTTCATAAAAGGTCAGCCAACAACTCCCAAGGATAAAGTAGTAGTAGGAAGAGAGCCTACTTTGCGACAAAGTTATACTTGTCTTCCATTATCTTCATGACTTCCGGAAGTTCTTTTCGATCTTTCCAGTACAGCTTCGTAATCTTGCCTCGGTGGCCAGCCCAGTCAAGATGCGGCTTTGCCGGGGTCGGCATGGTGCTCAGAGACACAGGGTACAATTTTGGGCGGCAGATGTGAGTGGCACGACAGGCTCGTGATGTAGAGGTAATTGCGAAAAGGTATGTGAGAAGGTAGGAACCGGCTAGACAGACAAGTTCACGGTTGAGGACCTGAGTGTGAAAGTTGAGCAGTCGGTCCTCCAACGGGGGTATTTTATGTTCCTTATAATCATGATCGGGAAGCTGGCGAGCCAAGGCATCCGCAACGTGAACATGGCGGCTGACGCCATCCGGATCCTCCTCCGCCCGATATCTCGGCTTAATGGAGGTGAGCGTTGAAAGACACGGAAAGGTATGAGAAGACTGCGGCCACCGTGGCAAGGCGTGCCACGCGATATCCAATCGTGGAGCAACACACAAAAGCCAACTTGCAAGGCGAGAAGTTATTTGGAGCCTGTGTGACTCGGGTACCTAGCCGAGACCGGGAAGTCAACCAGCAAGAACAGGTGGAGAGGCTCTGTTCCAGCGGTTCGAGCAGCCGTTTGCGAAACCCCCCTGTCGCCGTTCACTCACCGCTAGAACTTGGGGTTTGGAGGACTGGTGCAAGTCGAGGTGTCACGACGGTTGGGGGCTGGCGGGGAGGGGTTCCGCGGTTGTGAAGGGGGGTGGCCTCTCGACAAGACTGGCCGCGCTCGCGACTCTCTGACGCCCGACCCCTCGAGAGGGGCAGGACAGCGGAAAGCGGCCGAGGGAGCTGCGCCCGGTCGCATGGGGCATGCCGAACCACTCGGCCCTAGCCGACGGATCCCGTCGCCGGGTATCTTTCATCATCTGAGATCAATGTCGACTGATATGCAGCTCCAGGACAGGGCTCCCCGCCGTTGAAATGACGAGTGACCCGACAAGCTGGGACATGGCGTGCCGGGCAGACCCTGCTCGACAAGGGCCCCGTCTGCAGGTCACATCTTCCGCGACTGGTGTCGATTCTTGACGGAAGTCGTGAACCGTCGCGGGGGTCATCCGGTTGGTTGGCTGTTGTTCATCCATTCAAGGAACCCGATGAACGGGTCACACGCGGCGGGTTGACGATCCATCCCGCGCAGCCCCGAGTTATTTTTTTGCTGGTCTTGTTATCGCTGTATCCGGCTGTGTTGCCTTGGGGCTTTTGTTCGCGAAGACAAAAGGCCCTGTCTGAGCTACGGGATGCAATTGGCAGAGGTTGTGACAAGAATAACAGGAGACATCCATCCATCACAGCGCTAATACCGGTGAAGCCCAGCTGCAGGGATTCAGGTCTACGTTGGCCATTGAGGCTCTTAACGGCAGCGTGTTTGTGAACTGGTTGGTGAGGTGGTTGATAAGGCTGGCGGGAAACGCGCAAGAAAAGAAAAAAAAAATGGTGATGGAGTGGCCGAGGAAAACGGCCGCGTGAAGTGGCAGTTACTGCTCAGAGGTCCTTCCCAGGCCCTGAAAATGCGGTCTGGGATTTCAAAAGAAGAAGGACCTAAGTGGGAAAACACGCCTACGAACGGGGAAAGAGAGATGGTGGGGTGAGTCTGCTAGTTCGTTCGATTTAGAAGGTGCGTCCACAGGACTGCATCTGCTTCGGTTCTTGAGACGGCGCCGGCACAATGACGCACAGGGAACCTCGATGGAAGATGCAACCTCAGGCGCATGCAGCCAGAGCTCCCACCCCAGCTGGTGGAATTCGCGGTTCTGCTTGGTCAGCCCGGCCCCACTTGCCGGCCAGTCTTTCGTTGCATCTTCTTTTCTCCCGACATCTCGTGCTTGGTACTGCGCGCGGCATGCACATGTGAACAATCGCAGCTTTGCCCATACCATACCAAAAACAACCTAATCACTCGATCGACAAGCTTCCCCGCCAAATCCAGGGCCACAGCGCGCCCTGTGGTGCACGAACTACGCCGGGGCACCGCCTTCCGCCTTCCGGTCGGGCGCTTCCTTGCCCTGAACACACACTCGAACCTCGGAATTCCCAATCTCTACCCAAACCAACGGCCGGGAACAACCAAGTACTCCACACAAGCCACCCAACATGTCGCAGAAGATCTCGGCAAAGAACCTGCAGTACAACTCGACCCTGCCGCCCTTCCTCGCCCGCCTGCGCGGGGAAAACCCATCCGGAGCCGACCGCGACGGTCCCGATCCAATCCTCGCGGGGAGGCGCCGGGCCGTCAAACCGCGTTCTGGCAGTGCCGAAGCCGAGGACGCGCCGCTAGTGGTAGACGACCACGGAAATGCCGTCGACGTCACGGTCGGTGCCGACGGCAGCGTCCAGGAGAAGGAGTCGGCATCCGGGGAGCAGCCACAGCCAGACGCCAGCCCTGCCCAAGACACAGTAGCCGCCGACGCGGGCGCCAAGACAGAGAAATTGGCGGATATCGGCGGCCAGCGCAAGAAGAGGAAAATTGGGAAAATAGTTGGCGCCGAGGCTGAGGAGGAGGATGCAGAGGATAAGAGCGGCAAGGACCGTAAGGCCGGACGGCCAAAAGGCGGCAACGCAACTACATCGGAGGACGCCGAACGGAAGGATGAGCCGGCCGCTGTCGCAAAGACGAAGCCGAAAAAGAAGGCCAAGAAGGTCAAGCTCAGCTTTGGTGACGACGAGGGCTGAGAGCCCACATTCGCCCAACTTGGATCACTGAGATTCACTACACCCGGCTGATCAGTCGAGCCGCTGGGGGACGAAGAGCTCAACATGGGTGCTCCAAGGGCGTTCACCCAGTGTCTCATCATGACGGCTCCGCCGCGAGCAAACCATTGCTGGGCGCATCATAGCAACTGCCATCCTGCACCCGAGTCCTCATGTCGGGGATTTGGCCAAACGCCGGAACTACCCACGGTATGATGTCGTCACGGTGTGGGACAAGCTCTGCCGTTAAGTAGTCGGGGCCTTCCCGGGTTGGCCGGCGGCCCAACAACAGCGCGACGCCTAGGTTGTTTCCAAGGCACGGACCCTAGGTCCCTAGCTTATCTGGGCAGTTCACTTCAGTCGGGCATGCTAGATGCCGCTAATCGGGCAACTGCATCAAGGTCAAGAGACATAGAAAAGTCCTCTATACAACCTCCTCATTTGCTGTCCGCATATGCTACAAGCCCAGCCCTGTTCCAGCCCCTTGTATCTCGTCCCCCCTTCGCCCCTGTGCATATCGCTGTTTACCAGTACTCGGGCTTGACGTAGTTGGCAAAGGTCTTGGGCTCCTCGAGGCCGTGGGGGTTGTGGTAGTGGTGGTGGTCGTCCTCGGGACCAACATACTCCATCTTGTAGACGCTGCCGCACTCGGGGCACCGCTCGACGGGGCGTTCGCGGCTCATCTGCAGGGTGCGTTGTACTGTTAGCGGCTCCTTCTTTCCGGGGCAAGAGATCCCATGGTGGGGCCGGATTAACTGACCGTAAGCCAGATGACGTTGTGGGAGTCGGCAGGGACACCGGTGCAGCCGGCGTACTGCTCATCACCGGCGGAGCGGACCATCACGGGGTTCTGAAGTGTGCCTGCCCCTCTTGTTAGGTGACCCCGCTTCTTGACCCCGGGGTGACGGTTTCCTTACCGAGGCGCGAGGCATCCAGCGGCCGCATGTCGAAGACGTCGACACCCTCCATCTTGCCGAGAATTTCGAGACGCTCGAGACCGGTGGCCTGCTCGATGTCGGTGGGGACGGTGCCGATGCGGGCGCCGGGGCCGACAAGGTCCTCCTCCGACTTGATCTCTGTGACAACCGTCAGCAGTCTGTCCCCGTAATCCAACCATAACTTCCCCCGCGACTGCCCTGTCATCCAACCCCCTTCTATCCCATCACGCTCAACCCCAACCATGAATGACTGACGTCAGAACCCCCCTCGACCCATGACGCAACACCCACCCCCCCAAACAGAGATATCCTTACCGCTGAGAGTCTTGATCTTGGGCTGGTCGGGAACGGCATTACCTGCGCATCCAAGTCGGTCAGTCCATGGGTCGGTAGCGGGCCGGAGCTCAATTGGGGGGCGTGGGGACGCAGCAAGGCAGCTCTCGGCTGCGACATTTTGGAGCTCCCCCTGCCTGCCCGCTTGGCCCAGCCGGGGATGTTTTTTTGTGCCAAACAGCAGCACACTTACGGCGCACGGCGGTGGTGGCGATGCTGCGACGGAGCGCGGGGGCGGACACGGCGGCGCGGCGCGCGGCGGCCACGGCAGAGCGCTGCAGGAACATGGTGTCGGTCGTCGGGGTGGTCAATTGGTCGGGGTGGTTTGCGGAAGGGGTTCAGGCCGGTTCGACGGGTTTTGAGAAATGGTCTGACTTGGCCCAGCCCGAAGCACAGAGCAGCCGAGCTGCAGGTGCTTGCCGTTTTGGGCTAGGTGGCATGTGATATCGCACGTGACTCTGTTCTTCAACTTCGAACCACCAGCAAGATCGATATGAAGTCGCAGGATTATCGTCTTTACGCCTTCAATAATGGACGTGTAATTCCTATTGTAATATTTCTGTAACAATGGGATTCCTTTCATTCTGCTCGTCTCGATTCACCTGGTGCGCAAACAATATGCTAAGCTTGAGCCCTAACCCTGTTCTACGACAGGAGTCGGCAACCCTGGGACAACCTCAGTTTGGAGATCCTTCCCACGCACGCGAGAACGTTCATTGTGAGGTTATGGTAAGCGTTAACGTATACTCTATGTACGTAGCCTAGCAACAAATACGATACGTCTACCGCGTACATAAAAGGTATTGGCTCTAACCGGCCCTCAACTCCGACCCCCGTCAGCTCACTGGCAACCCCTTATCCCGAGTCTATTGCTGTATTAAATGCAGGAACATGCACCCACCCATTCCCCCATTCCCATAACTTACACACCCACTCAAACCCCCTTAAGCTTACAACTTCCCCAGCCCCATCCCCTGCATTAACCCATCCTGATACTCGGTCGCAACATGCACACCACTCGGACTCCAGATCTTGCTCTCCACCACCCCCCGCCCCGCCGCCGCGCGCGGGAACCCCATCTCCTGCACCCACCACTGGTCCTCCCCCTCGCGCATGACCGCCTCCTCCCCATTCACATGCACCACAAAACTATAGCTCAAACTCGCCGCCCGCCCAAACGCATGCCCAAACCCGACATGGTTCCCCGCCACCAGCAACCCATTCCGATCCGCCACGTACGCATGCGCCGCCACATGCGCGCTCGCATCCCCATCCCTTTCCCCCTTCCCCTTCCCCGGCAATGGCTCCCACAGCTTGTACAACAACAGCTCCCGCCGCTCATGCACCGGCCTGCCAGCATTATACCCACTCATATCCACCTTCCGCATAGCCGCAACCGGAAACCGCCCCGGCTGGTGCTCCCCCACCAGCTCCACCACAGCCGCGATATCAACAGGCGGCGCAGGCGGCCAGGCCGCTGGCGGGCGCTCGGCGAGGATCGCGGCGAAGCGCTGCTGCGGGGGCGGTTCCTGGACCGAGACGCCGCGGCTGTGGGGCTCGGGCAGCTTGAAGGAGCAGAGCGCGGTGAAGCAGGGCGGGGAGAGCGGGAGGGTTGCATCGGATAGCGGGAAGTGGTCGCCCGCCGGGTTGGTGCTGGGTTGGGAGGGCTGGTGGGCCGTCACGGAGAGGGTGCTGAAGGTGCGCGAGGCTGTGAGGGGGGTTACGGTGTAGAGGAAGGGCCGGGTCGGGATGCCGGCGCGGGTGAAGTAGCCGTGGATTGTCTGGGGATGGGGTGGTTAGTATTGGGGGTGGGGGGTGGGGGGTTTGGGTGGGGATGGGATAAGTGGTATGTATGTACACCTACGTGAAGATCTAGCCTCTCGGCCGGCTTCGTCCCCTTTTCGTCTTCCACCTCCCTCCACGCCCGAGCGGCCGCCATCGCGGCCTGGGCGTATACGTGACCGCCAAACGCAGCCTTGTGAAAGGTGGGCGACTCCCCATCCACCATAAAGTCGGAACCTGGGAGATATGCGGCTCTCGTCCCTATGAACCGCCGGGCTTCGCCCGTCGACGGGAGCTTGATGAAGTCCAACGCCTCCTGTAAGGGCAGTGGCGGGTCCATATCTAAGGGCATTGTGGTTGTGTGGTTATGCGCACGGGGCAATAACGTGCCTTTCGAGGTCTACGGTGGTTTGTGTTGATCGAATTGGTCTTCCCGATGAGTCTTCCCGATGAGTGCCTCACTCGAGATAGCCCCTGAGTTTCCGGTTGATGATTGTCTAGGTACCCATGTACCCAACTCACGCGTGTCCAAAGAGTGAATACCCAGTAACGACCGACTGAGTGAGGTGCAGCGTGTGGTAACTTCGAGAGGGAAACAAAGTGTCAATTGCCGAGTACATCGGCCCGGGTCACTTCACCCGGCCGGGAGCCGACAACGATGGTTGTTGAGGAGCTGTTGAGGTCGTGAGCCGGAACGGGGATCCACTTCGGTATTCCCGGCTATGGGCGGTACCGAGTTCATCGTGTGCCGAGGCACCCACGTGATGAACGCGGTCGTGCAACGCCAGCAACTGTGAAGCAACCATATTCGTACTCCTCGGCGAAGGATGTACAATTCCGAGAACTCGCACTTGCCAGCCCTCCCCTTGTTGCGGCCGACTCAGCAACTATGCCCGGCAAGTGAAGACGGCGATCCCCGTCTCTTGGAGTCCTGCATGATTCTGGAGCCAGGCGGCATCCGCGATATCGGAGCCGTGATTTCGCTTTGCAGCAGCATGAAACTTTTTTTCCAGGGCTACAGTCGCTATTTTAAGTCCAATGAAGCTCCTCGAGGTTGGCGAAGCTTGCTTTTTTGTTTGAGCCAAGCTGCATCTCGTGTGGTGGGTCTTAGTGGGGTATTCACCCCCACGGCCGGCCCACCCATCTCCCTCCACCACAGATCCTGACAATGGGGGTCAGTTTGGTGTTTCCCCAGACGTGGAACCCCCCCACCCCGCGGCCAGCCTGAAATGCAAGCCGATATCCGAGAGGGGGCGGGTTGGATGGACAGCTGCAACAGGAAACCCCTGAGTCCTGAGTGGTGGAAAATGTGAGCCTCAACCAAACTCTAAACAATGTGCTTGGTTGGAGAAACACGGGACGTCGCTCTTTTAATGGAACGTTGTCACGCTTTTCTGGTCAGCCAGTTACAGAGACTACTCAAACTCGACGGCTGCAACGGTGTGTGGGGGTCGGCCCTCACTGCAGCCGACCCCCATTCAAGCCGTGCCATCCCTGGTTTTAACTTTTCTGGTTCCCGGCAGTCTCGGGATGCCATCGTGTGGGATCATCGCGGCTGGTGTTAACTATTCTTGTCCCTCATCAATGCTTGCTTGGCCCAGAACCAGACGATCAAAAAGTTTCAGCTTCAGGTCAAAAGCATGAATAACGGACTATGACCCCAATGTTTCGGCGCTTTTAGCGATGCTGATACGACCGAGTGCACAACATGTTTCAACGGAGCTAAATCAAGGAGCGAACATGTGAAACAACCCATCTCAAATTTCTTGATTGGGATTCTTTTGTATTGGTTCTCGGCGGTTTGGTGACAATCATCGACACATTCGGGGGAGACAGCAGCGTTGATTATTCAATCGCGAGGGAACCCTGGAGCCCGGATCTTCGAGTTTGCTCAAACCACGCGAAGTATTCTGTACTTCGTATTAGTCTCAGCTACAGCCCACGTGGTTTTGACACACCGATATGATGACATACCATGCGGTATTGAGACACTACCTATCCAAATTATTTGGAATCGAGTCTTCGCACGACTTAACAAAACTACGTTGTTTCTTCTCGTTCCAATGAAAACACGCAAAACCTGATGTAACGGTCCGGATATGCGCTCCTCGTTCGTTAACCCCCCCCCCCCCCCCCCCCTTCGTTTCCTTTGAGTCCTCACTGGCGAACCAAAGGACCGCCCGAAGCTTGAAGGTCACTCACCATCCTCGCAGTGTCTCACGGCAAGACGCTGCCCAATGGTGACTGTGGCGTGAAAATCCACAATCCAGCCATTCATGCAGTCTTCCATTGAGTCTCGAGCTGTCGTTCCCAAATTATGATGGAACGACGCCACAGCACCAAGCGAATTCTAGCGCTCTGAAACATTGAGTGACAATTGCTGCCCGACGGCAATCGGGTGCAGCAATTGCCGCAAAGACGGTTGGCGAGCCAGGCCCCTTCGTTCTGCGGTCGTGCCGTTTGGAAGTTGTCTGACGAGGGTGCTGCGTATTCGGGGTCACGCGGCCCTCGACCATCGAATAGGCGGCGTCTGGTGAGTGGCCGATTTTAGCGAGTGTGTGACCACCGGCCTCGAATCGGCATATATCGAGGAAGGGAATTGGCTCTGCAACCCGATTTTTATTTTATCCAAGTTGGGCTTGACCGGTCTCGGCCATATTTGCGCCTTCTCGCAGCCATGAGAGCCGTCGCAACCCGCAGCTGTCACCCGGCAGGCAAGATGCGTCAATCGGCAGCCTTCGCTGCACTGCAGAACGCAACATGTCGGGGGCCTGTGGTCCGAGCTCTGATTCCAGCTCCGCGGAGGCCCTGCAATGTTGCTTGTGGGGTCCAGCTGCGGTCCCTTGCTGGTCTTTTCCCCGCAACGCTCGAGCCGAGCAGATCTGGGGACAAATTCATCAGGGGGCGGAAAGCTCCGCGCAACATTTCAACACAGCACGAAAGCGAACCCAACGTTCTGGTTCGGCCGGAAATAACGCGATCCACGTGCCGCTGAACGGTGTTGGCAGGGGTGGGTGGTGAAGGCTGCTCGGAAACAGCCTGCAGTCAGCCACCACACGAGTTCCGCTGGGAAGCCAAAGGCTCTCAAGGTGAGGAAGGAGCTGAAAAGGGGAAGTTCCTCGTCGCAAAAAGATGCAGAGGTGAATTTGTGACAATTTGAGCGTCGTGCATGGGCCAAGCAGTTCCAGGTTTAGGGCGGTTTGCGGGTCGGAGCAAGGGCCCTTGGGTGCAGGGATCCGGGCTGTTCCTGCCAGAAGCGCACCACTGCACACGAGGCTTTTTCGAAGCCTGAGAGAGCAGAAAAGCAAAGAATTGGCCTTGGGATTACGCCAAGCAAATCCGATGAGTGGTTGCTTCCCTTTCTCGGTGTCCTTTCTGGCCAACTGTTGCCGCTCATTTGTTAATGATTCTTTCCAATTTGCTGTTTTTGTGGCCATGAAACACTGTCCTTCGTGACATTGGATTGCGGCCCTTCCACAAACACCGTCATCTGCCATCATCCGCCGTCGTCCGCCATTGTTTCTGCCGAATCCGCGTGGCTGCAAGTCTTTGTGACGATCCCAGTGAGGCTCTCAATCTGCTCTGCCGGCTTGGCGTCTTCTCTCTCCGCATTTCGGCCCCCTTCCAGCTTCGATCATCCGACGCCCGCTGCTGCCCGCTGTCCGTTGTTCGCTGTCTCGACCAGTCCCGAACCTGCACTGTCATCGCCCTCACTGGATGAGAAACTGGTTGCGAATGCCTGCCCCCGGCGTCCAGCTCCTCCAGCGCCACCACCCCGCCAACCAGTCACCAGAGTCCTTCCTCGCCTTCGACCCCAGAAAGTTCCCACCTCTCATCCCCAGGATTTCCGTTCTTGGGACCAGCTGCCATGCAACCCTGCCTCTGACTGGGCACCCTTGGACGTCACCCACGCTAGCGCCTTGCTAGTGGCCCTTGTTGGAGGAGCGTTCTCCCCCAGGTTCCGCCCTTCAAACCAGATCGTGGTCTTCTCCACTTGACACCGGCCGGCTGGTTCCCCATCCCAATAAATACATGCTGGGCTGAGAACACGCGCTCCTTTCCCATCCCACTCTGCTTGCCTCTTTCCTCCACACGCCCGTTCCCGACTGCCCGGAACCCCCGCGTCCTCTGCCGATCGAGACGTGGGTAACAAGCCTCTTCGAGGACACTCCCCCCAACCAACGCCCTTTGTGGGAATCATCGAGCCTCTCTTCTACGGCTTCTATCGAGTTGACCGACGGTCCGCTCACCTCTTTTCAACCTCCCGTCTGGAGCAGCGTTACCAATCAACTTCGGCATGCTGCACTCACCCCTGCCTTCCCGTCTCCTGAGGAATCTTTCCGCTCTGGACTTCTCACCCCACTGCCCGGTTTTTGGCCTCCAGAGCCGGTCGACTATGCGCTAAGCCGACACTAAAAGCTACCCCAGTATCAGGAGGATTTTGACTGGGTTTCTGCTTGACTGACAGGCAAGGAGTTGACTGACATGGGTGTCCAACTTGAACATCTCGGCCAGAGTATCGAGCAGTACGGACCATGGCACTTTGGGGATACCCGATTCGAAGACGGCCGCCGTGCTGATCTCGAAGCGGCCCTCTTGCAGACGGCCACCATTTCTGGCTTGGGTGATAGACTGTTGGAGTTTTCGAAAGGGAGCAGAGTGGAGTGTCAAAGCCCAGCTCGCCCCGAGTTGAAGCTATCGGTGTCAAAGGTGAAGCCCACGCCTCCGGGCTCCCCGGCGCGGACCGGATCTGGGGAATCTACCCCGGTCACTCCGGCGAAGACGGACCTGTTTCTGTTCCCATCGACACTCGACCCATCCCTAGCTTTCACTGAACTCGTCTCCTCGGGAGAGGCGATTGTGACTTTCCCACTCTCTCCACTCCCCAGGCCATGCCTTAAACGCCGCCGACCGGATACGGATATCGATGGCCCCGGGACGTCGTCAACGACGTACAAGAAGCGCCGGCTCCTCCGCCACCTCATCACCTCGCGCCTCTCGCAGCCCTTCTCCCTCCCCGCGACCCACATCCTCAACCGGGAGACGGTAGCTTCTGGCGACAAGCGCTTCCTCAAACTGACGGCCATCATGTCGGCCCGGCGCCTCAACAGCGCCGTGGTCGCCCAGCCTCAGGCGCCGTCCCCTCCGCAGCAGCCCAACCCGTCGACCTGGCTCCATCGCGCAGCCCTGCTCAACAGCCTCCGCAGCCGGGTATACGCCACAGCCGCGGAGCGCGCCAACATGCCCGTCCCGGACCTCGCTGCTAAAACGGCCGTCTTCCAACAGAGCCACGGGTCGACCACGGCGTTTGTCGGCGGCCGCTACCTCATCACCTCGGCCAACCCAAACAGCCACCATGCCCAGGCGCCACCCCATCGGAAACCAACACCTCCGGGATCCCCACAGCAACACCCCCCCGGTAACGTCAACAGCAACGGTCACGGCCCAATTCACATCCACGTCCCTGGCCACCACCCCACCCACTCCGGCCCTGCAAACGGACACGTCCCGCACAAGACCCGCCTGCGCATCCCCTCTCCCAAGCTGCGGCCGCTCCGCTCGCCCGAGCTGCGCGTCACTAGGCCGCTAATCCCGCTGGAAGACATCGAGCCCCTCTACGACGAGAACTCGCTGCTTTCGGACGACTGCATGGCCTTCCCCACGTCGGAGCTCGAGAGCCGGTACGGGTATGACGACGATGACGACGATGCGGAGGGCGGGGGTGGGGTGTACGCCGACTTTAGTGTCATCTTTGGAGGCGGTGGTAATGATGGTGAGGTGGGGGATGGGGAGGGAGAGGGCGAGGATGACTTGGAAGGGGATTGTTTTGAGGATTATATGGATGATTTGGATGGGATTCCGTGGGGGGGTGGGGGTTGAAGCTAGATTGGGAGATTAGGTTGGGCTGGACAGGGGACTGTTTTTGGGCCTCGGTGGTTGAGTTGAACATGCAGCCATGTGGCGGAAAATAATGGGCGGGGGTATATTTATAGGGACGGGATTCGCGGGAAGGATATCTGTTGGGAGGGTATTTGCTGAAGCGTATTTGCGAGGATATTGGCTGGTTCGTGGATGGGATGAAGCGCCCTGTCTTATCGGGTTGGAGTTTCACGGCATCTGGGCAGCGATTGGGAGGATATCTACTTATCTGAGCGGCATCACGGCGGATGGAGGCAATCTGATTTTTCGCGTTTTTGGTTTGCACTAGGAGGGTATTCCTTGTTGAATGGCGTCTTGTACCTGGGAGGTATCAAAGGGAAGACGATAGCATCGAGAAGCAGAGCACACGCGGTCAAAAATATCATTGTTGTAGTGTGCCCAAGCGCCCAAGCTGTGTAACATGGAGCTGGTTCTCTCTGCCCTGCTCGAATTCGGGTTCAGGGGTCGACGTCACCCTGCATCCCTGGCGGGGCTTGCAGGAACACCCCACAACCCCAAGCGACCCCTCGAGAGTTTAAGACGACGCCATCATCCCAGCTCCAGCTCATTCCAACAACTGTCCATTTAATTTGCGCGTTTTCTTGACCGGCTTCCCAACTCGACAGACACACAACCCGACAGACACAACTCGACAGACACAAACCGACCCTCACCATGACCTCCCAACCCACCACCACCCCCGCGACCGACGCGCCCCCCACAACATCATCAGCACCACCCCAACAACAACCCCCAACCCCAACCACCTCAACCCTCAACCCAACAGCAACCCCCTTCCTCCCCGCCATCGCCTCCCTCCCCACCCTCGCCCCCACCGCCCAGGCCGCCACCCTCGACCTGCTCTTCGAGCCCTCTCCGGACCTGCACGCCCTCGCCCTGCCCACCATGCGCGCCCTCTCCTTCGCCTCCTACGACGACCTCATCGCGACGCTGCGCAAGCAGTTGTTGGAGATTGCGGAGGTTGTGGTGGGGGATGAGGAGGGGAGGGGCAGGTTGTATGGGGTTTTGGGGAGTCATCCTAGGTTGGGGGAGAAGAGGCCCGGGGTGGTGGTGGGGGGGTTGAGTCGGGGGGAGCAGGCGCATCTTCAGGGAGAGGAGGAGGAGTTGGGGAGGTTGAATAAAGAGTATGAGGAGAGGTTTCCGGGGTTGAGGTATGTGCTGTGGGTGAATGGGCGGGCGAGGGGGGAGGTGTTGAGGGATATGCGGGCGAGGATTGAGAGGGGGGATGTGAGGGCCGAGGAGAGGGCTGTTATTGAGGTGAGACTTTTGACGTTCTTTATTTCTTTTGCATCCGGGTTTTGTTCTCTCTGTGCGGTCTGGGGGTGGGAAACTAATATGCTGTCAATGTCTAGGCCATGTGCGATATCGCTGCGGATCGGGCGCGCAAGTTGCTGCAGAAGTCGGCCGAGGAGGCAGTGGAGAATACCAAGAGCTGAGGGTGCTGGCTAGTATAACCGAGTAAGGCGTGTTGAGTGGGCGCAAGGGATAAGTCGTGCAACGGTGGCGAGACATGGTCTCATGCTGTTTCACCGTCACGTAACCATTTGTACTACCAACGTGTAGTTTTTCCCTTTTTTCCCTATCTCAGTGATAATCAAAGAAAGATATTTCAGCATTTATACGCAGGGATAGCCACCCCACATATAGTCTTTTATATCAACTGCTAATCAATACCCTAGGTAGTCTTTGTGTGTTTATGTTAACTACCTAGATAGGAACTAACTAAAATATAATAAGATACCGAAAACAATCAATGAAATGGAAGCAAGAGCTCACTGGCTAGCGCCCCGAAGCGGGGTACATAGCCAGCTACGAAACCCATATGGGTTTGCACAATGTTAGGGTGGGGAGGGGGGCTAGAGGGGACGGGCTGGAGGGAAAGGGCTGGAGGGAAGGAGGTGGCCGAACCTTTTCGGATTCTAGGGCGACCCAGGTATTGCTCGAACCCGAGACCTCACGCGGTCGGGTACCCGAGTCACCGTGGGTGGAGGACTGCCGCCAGTGCCCATTAAGCCACTGCGTGAGGCCGACAGTCCTCGTGGAAAACATGTTTCGCAGCCGTAGTATAAGACGAGCTCACAGGCTGGCAATCAACACCTTTGAGCTCAACAACGCATCAGTCAGAAAGCAAAGCTGGAGCATTATGCCTACCAAAGCCACGGCTCATCCTTTTGTCTTGCTATTACCTCAAACCAAGGAAGCCTTCATTTGGCCAACATACTCGTCCCGCCCCCCCCCCATAAAAGCAGCCTTGTACACACGACATTCGATCCCAACGAGCTGGAGCATTAATTCACCGCCTCTTTGCGCGTCCTCATAGCCAAGATACCTATGCGCCCTTAAGAGCCACCCTAAACCCACCGTCGCGCCAGGCCCAACCAGCGGCAGACTACCTAACCAACCCCAACCCAGCAACCTCGAGACACCCCTCCCTCAACATCCCCCAGCCCAGTCGGCACCACCACCACACTCCACCACCACACCCTCGCCCCCAGCACCCGCAAGCTACCGTGCCCACCGACTACCGCGCAACACGTAGAACCCCATCCCAATCCCCATCTAGATCCTCGATATATCCCGTCCTTTCTCCCCAGATGGCGCCCGGAATCAGACCGCCAGACCGCCAGACCGCCCTCAAAAGGCCACCCCGCCGTCCGCAGCGCGGCAGACAGCCACGGCGGGTGCAGCCGCCATCCAAACGGCAGCGACAGGTAGATTAGTAACACGGCGGGTTCGATGTTGCTGGGATGGTTGGTTGTGTTGTTGTTTGGGTCGGTTGGTTTCGGTTTTCGTGTTGGGTTTGATGTTGGCGGACTGTCCGGCGGGGAAGCCGCGTAGTGCGCGAAGCAGGAGAGCACTGACGCTGGGCTGATACCCGGCGGTTGGATTGGCGTGGTAAAGAGGTTGGGCCTGGGTGGCGGGTTAGTATCTATATTGTCATGGTAGAGAGGTGGGATACGGCGTCTAGAATGGGGGAGGGCGTGTACCATCGGGAGGGGGTCCATCTCGCCGCGTGGCGGGTGGACTCAAAGATCCAGATTGTGAGGAAGATGGCGTCGTCTGTCAGAAAAGAACTGAGATGTCGGCGGGGGGTGAGTCGGCGTTGTAGACGGAGGGCAAGAAGAAGATGTTGGCGACGAGGGGGGAATTATCGAGGCTGGTGAGATTGTAGAAGGAGGTTAGGACGCGAACGAAGCCGGGGGGCAGCACCAAGTTAGCACCACTTTGGCCCAGGGACTAGTCCATTCCCCGGCAGGTTCCACGTTTATTGTTTGCGTGGCCGAGGAGCGGCAGAGCTTAAATTGCACGCTTTAATTTGCTATCTCTTAGGCCGCCACCCTGAGATTTAGCCTCGGCCACAGTGTCGGCACTGGGCTGGGAATGGCTGCTTTCAGAGGCCCTCTGACATTGAGTCGGCCAGTGTGAGGGATGGGTTACAGCGGTGTAGTGTGAAGAGAAACAGCGGATTCCTATCAGATGTGCACTAGATAACTACTCGGCAACTTGGTCAACTATGACTCGAGGGTTGCTGTTGTGGCGGGGTGAGCAATAGCTGAAAAAGAACGAGAATGGCCAAGTGAGAAACATGACGAGACATGGATCGGCATAAACACGCTCGGAGTTGCTTAGCTGCTCTCAGAGTCAAATCACGACTGACTGACACCTCGCCCAATGTCTCGCAACTCGGAAACCGCGCAAGCTAAACCTCCAATCCTCATCCGTGATGGCTTCCATCCAGAATCCTGTTTCCACGTCTGCTGCTTGAAAACAAACCAGGGCTAGTAATATTTTATCGGTATCAGTACCGGTCTATCGTTCCAATCTCGTTCACTGCTGAGAAGGGAAAGGTCCAGGCCCTCATCAAGGCTGAGCCCAAGTCGGCGCCTAGTCTGGCAGAGCTGATGACTGGCAACACTCTGGGTGCACTCCTAGACTGGGAAGCGGAGACAACGCCGCCGCGCAACACGGCCTCCGCGCCTACCTGCACCGCCCGCTGCCTCTGCCTGTTTTGGCCGGCGCTGAGAAAAGGGGGTAGGGGGGATCGGGCCAGGCTGCTACCCCCGCTCGATGAGCTGGTCAGCATCACCCGCCGGATTGGCTCGCGGCCGGATTTGTCTGTTATTGACGATATGTGGATGCCACGCCCGTGGAGAAGGTGGCTGAGGATGTGAGTGAGGGTGGGACGGAGGACGCGGCGGTGGTACAGGCTGTGAAAGACGAAGCGCAGAACCGGCTCCCTATGGCGGAATCTGGGCAGGTGGAGGAGGGGGATGACCTGCTGCGGGCGTTGCCGACTATGGACACGTTGGTTTGGTTTGGGGAGGCGAAGAACGCTGGGTTTGGTCAGTTTATGACTGCTCAGGGCTATGTTATTAGCTCACGGGAGGGGGGGATTGCCAACAGGCGTTGACTTTGGGGTCTGCTCGGGGGCTGGGAGGTCACGGTGTTGGAAGGTAAGAAATGAGCAAGGGGAGTTTTCTTGCTGCCACCCCGACAGTGGAAAGACGAACGCCCCGAGCCATTCCCTCCCGTACTGCACGCGAGCCTGGCTGCTAGGACTGGCTCATCGCAAGGCCCTTGACCCGAGTTGCCCCAATACGCCTCTACACAATACGGAGGGCGGGTCTCGCCACCTCCTTTCCGTCTGCGACATATCCGCGCTCCTCCGAACACAGGTTGAAAAGGACCTCGATGACGGTTGCCGGTACCTTGATATGTACGGCATGTTCGGCGCTATCGGGGCCTTGTTCAAGATGACTTTGGCGGGGTACGGGTACACATTCGTCGCCAAAGGCGTTCAAGAGGTTGATAACGATGCTCTCAAAAGAGAATCTGAGGTATATCCTGGATTCATTCATTTTCAGGGGCGCTTCATACCGGTATACCTGGGCATGATGGACCTCGTTCAGCCGTACGGGCTCACCAGCGGCGCCATGTAACCAGAATGATGCTCATGTCATGGGCCGGTTGGAGCTTACGTGGGCGCAAGCCAGAGGGGGTGGACGTGTATACGGCGGTGCACAAGGCTGTGTCAACGTTGGAAGGAGCTGGGTTGCACCACGATGACATTCGGCCGGCCAACCATGTCTGGAACGAGGAAGTTGGAGGCGTGATGGTGATCGATTTTTATACAGCGTTTGTTATACCGAAGAGATCGGCGGATTCAGGTCTGGAACAAGAGACGAAGAGAGTCCGGTGTTAGTTTAGCATCAAAGTAATTGTCACTTCCCAAATCTCTTTCAAGCCGACGACCGTCCCAGTTAATACACGCCCCGATCAACACCCTATAGCGGGGGCGTATCGTTAAACTCATCCAGCAACCCCGGCGGCACCCGGATACCGGCGATGCCCACCTCCTCAAGCCACTCCCTTACCTCCCTCTCTTCCTCCGCGCTCACATCAACATGCGCTGCGCCCACATTCTCCTCCAAATACCTAACATTCTTCGTCCCCGGAATCGGAATCACATCACCCCCCTGCGCCATCAGCCAGGCAATAGTCAGCTGCCCCGGCGTGCACCCCTTGCGCGCAGCCATCTCCTTAAATCGATCGACGAGCAGCAAATTCTTCGCGAAGTTCTCGCTGTTGAAGCGCGGCAACAGCCGGCGGATGTCGGCCGGCTCGAAGTCGTCGGGCGACCGGAGCTGGCCGGTCATGATGCCGCGGCCGAGCGGCGCGTACGCAAAGACCGAGATGCCCAGCTCGCGGCAGGTCTGCAGCGCGTCGTCGCTCTCGGGCCCTTCGATCTCGAGCGCCCAGGGTGAGTACTCTACTTGGTAGGCGGCTATGGGGGCGATGGCGCATGCGCGGCGGAGGGTGGCGGCGGAGCAGGCGGATATGCCGATGTGCTTGATCTTGCCTTCTCTGTGCGGGTTTGGTGTTGGTTTCAGGTTGGTTAGGAAGAGAGAGGAAGGGGGGGCACATACTGCTGCAGCTTGACTAGCTCCGCCATGGTCTTCTCGATGGGCGTCTTGCTGTCCACGCGGTGGATGTAATACAGATCGATGCACGCCACCCCCAATCTCTTCAGACTCTTCTCGCACTGCCCCCGGCAGTACTCGGGCGAGCCGTCGATCAGTATACCGCGGCTCCCATCTTCACGGACCCCCAACGTGAGCCCGAACTTGGTGGCCAGGAAAATATCGGCGCGGCGGTCCGGGTGGCGCGCGAACCACTTGCCGAGCAGGTCCTCGCTGTCGCCGTACATGTCGGCCGAGTCCCAGTTGGTGCAGCCCAGCTCCCAGGCCCGGTCCAGCAGCTTGAACCGGTCTTCGTCGGAGCTGTGAGGTGAATAGGTCAGCTAATGTCACATGGGCGAAGAGAGTGCAGGTCTTGCTCGCTCACCCAACCGAGCCGTACGCCGTGCTTAGGCCCATCAACCCGAAGCCGATGGCCGTGACCTCGGGCCCATTCTTGCCCAGCTTACGGGTCGGGAGCTTTACAGGTGGCGCCATCTTTCTTTTACTGCCTAGATAGGTATTGTGAAAGTCGACACGTCAAGGAGGCGGAGGCGACAAGGCCAGCGGTTTATAAGAAGCTCGGAAGCAAATCTACGTGTGTTGTTCGGATAAGCATATCCCAAGACACCGGTTAATTCGGTATCATCCCTGGGACCGCCCATTCCAGCCACTAATATGCGCCCATGTTGCGGTCCGGGTGCGGGGGCGGCGCTAGACGTTTAGAACAAACTCCGCATGAACGCCTCTTACCAGAGTGTTCAAGTTGTTGAGACACTAACTATGGAGTACCCTGCATCCAGTGCTTGACGCGGTTGACAAGGGGCAGTGGTCCAAGGTTCAGCAAGCGCCACTGCGCCAGTTGCGGTCAGTTTCCATGAACGGAACACTCTGCGTTGATCGGGGTTCAGGTATGTCGTTATGTCAGACATCATGTCCGTCATTCAACCCGGCAGGATTTGTATGGTGGTCAGATCAAGGGCTCAGTTCGCTGACTGCGTGTTCTGACAATCAACCTGAGCAGGGCGAAGTCTCTGTGAGCGGATCTGTGGGCAGATCTGTACGACTTTCCCAATCAGATCCTCGTGCTCCATTCCCATGTAACCTTGCCGTCACCCGGGCCTCCGTCATTGGCCATCACATTGCCTGAGCACAGCACAGGCAGACTCTCTCCCAGCAGCCACGATGCCATCCGTTTGGCTCTCGATTTTCGACATTTTCTTTGGCTTGGCTCGCCAAGAGCTGAAGCCGACTGTCTAATCCCAATGAGCCCCTAGCGTGACGCGTTGTCGATCTCGCCAGCCTTTTATCTCAGCCCCGAGTGATGAGTTAGCCGGAGTCATACTGGCGCCGAGTTTACCGCTGACGACCTGCAGAAGGGCGGTCATGAGGCGGCCAACGAGGCAGCGAGAAGGCTTGACGCATGCCATTTAAGACCAACGGCCTTCGCTTGTCGACCCGCATTGTTCTTGTCGTCTGTACCTTGTTTTAACCGAGGGGCAAAGACACGACGACGATCGAGGAACGAAAACTTCGACGGCCCAACCTTCACAATGGCAACCCCCTTGGACCCACAGCATCCCCATGCAGCCCGGCATGGTCTGCCAAAGCGTCTTGTTCTGTGCTGCGATGGGACCTGGATGGACTCCTTGGGCATAAAAGGGTGAGTGATTTCTTTGCAGGTTAACCTGACCACCTCAAACTGACAAAACAAAGCGAGCCACCATCCAACGTCACCCGCATTTCGCGCGTTTTTCGTCGGACCTGCAGCGATGGCACACACCAGGTCATCAACTACTTCCCCGGTGTCGGCACTGCCAACCCCATCGACCGTTTTATGGGCGGCGCGTTCGGTATGGGCCTCGACCAGGTGCGTCTCTCCCCCCTCGTGCGCCTCGTCTAGAACGACGGCTAATGGCCGCAGGACATTCGCGAGGTGTACAACTTTATTTGCGCCAACTACGTCGACGGCGATGATATTATATTGATAGGATTCTCCCGCGGCGCGTTTACGGCCCGCTCTGTTGCTGATTTGATCGCTTCCATCGGCTTGCTTACCCCTGAGGGTTTGGATCATTTCCCTGCCATCTTTGACGACTACGAGAACATGGCCAACACGGGCCGCGATGGAGACTATTACGTTGTTCCCAGACTGCCCGAGTATGATGGCTCGCACGGGCAAGCCAAGATCGACTGGGAGGCAGCCCGTATGCGCAAGTACAAGCGTGGCTTGAGAGAGGTTGGTTTCCGCGTCCGTGGAAGAGGCGCATATGCTAAACCAGCGCAGTTGAAATACACACGCGACACATACCATGACGGTGTGACCGAGATCAAGATCAAAGCTCTCGCCGTCTGGGATACGGTGGGCACACTCGGGATACCGCCTGCCCCTGTGATAGGTGTCCGTGGATCGGCCGACCAATAAGTGCCCCTACCCCTGAGATGCGAAAGGGTAAACACTAACAACTTTGCACATGGACGTTCACCAATACACAAATCTCCAACATGGTGGAGAACGCGTTCCAAGCGCTCGCCCTCGACGAACCGCGGTATGCCTTCCGCCCATCTCTGTGGGAGCGCCTCCCCGGGAGTGCCACCAACTTGAAGCAGGTCTGGTTCCCCGGGAACCACGGCAACGTCGGTGGCGGTTGGCACGACCAGCAGATCTCCGACATCACCCTGGCTTGTTTGTTTCTCCCCCGTCCTCTTGTTCCCGGCCTATAGCCCCCTAACCAAGTTTCACACTCCCAGGGATGTGCGACCAGCTCTCCACCCTCGGCCTCGAGTTCAACTACACCCGCCTGACCACCCTCTTCCACGAGACCCTCCGCTTCTCCGCCGCCCACCCCTTCCCCTACGCCCCCGGCGGCAGCGGCAACGGCCGGTCCCTTCTACCCTCCATCCCCAAACTCCCCGTCGACTCCCTCAAACGCTCCCTCAGCAAGCTCCTCCGCGGCAGCAGCAGCAAACGCAACCCTACCACCTCCGCCAAACCCCCCACCACAACTACCACCAGCACCACCAACGGCCCTCTCCCCTGGGCCCACCCCCCCATCTTCAACCCCCCCAACCCCTACCCCACCACCCGCGACAGCACCGAATGCACCCTGCGCGTCGGCCCCTCCCACCCGCTCGCCTGCTTCTCCCCCACCCACACCCACACCCCCTCCAGTCCGCCCCACCACCACAACCCCCACCACAACCCCCTCCCCAACCCACTAACCCTCCTACAGCACGGCGCCCGCCCCTGGTCCTTGGGAACCATCCGCGCGCCCACCAGCACGCTGACCACCATGGCGGGCAAGACGGTCCGGCGCCCGGGCCGCGTGCTGCGCGTGGACGAGACGACCAACGAGGACACGTCCGAGCCGCTGGTGGGTACCTGCGAGCGGGTGCATGCCTGTGTGCGGGTCAGGCTGGTTTGTGGCGGGTTGGGGTTGGATGAGGGGGCGGTGTGGGGGTGTGAGGCGTTGACGGGGCGGGGGGATGGGGTGGCTCTCTCTAATGGTGCTGGTATTGGTAAGGGGAGGGGGAAGGTCGGGGGGTTGTGGAGGTTGGAGAGGGGGGGTGCGCTTGGGGAGAGGGAGGAGAAGGCTGTTAGGGAGGGGTTGCAGAGGGGGCCGAGGGAGGTTAGGTTGGGACGGCGGAGGGATGGGAGTGCTGCTGGTGCTGGGGGGGCTGGGAAGGAGTATCCCGTGGATGTGCTGTATCCGGTGGGGGAGGAGGATCATTTGTGGCGGTGGGCGTGGGAGGGCAAGGTGGAGGGGGAGGGGCAGACGCGGGTGCCGCAGGTGTTGGCGCTGCCGGAGGAGCCGTTGGTGGGATACTGGGAGCGGTATCTGTTGAAGCTGATGATTGGGGAGGTGGATGTGTGGAAGTTTGCGCAGCGAGGGCTTCAGGGGTACTAGTAATCAGGAGGTGGGAGAGGTTAACTAGAGTTGTTGTTCCGGGCGTGAGCTCTATGAGGGGTGCAAGTGGAATAATGCTAATATTGACGTGGGAAAGTCGACCTTAGAATGTTCTATAGACTCAGCCGAATATCTACTGCGGTATGGGCAGTGTAAATAAGCTGCTAGTTATTACCTAGTCTATCCCACGGCGTACGACTTCAAACTGCTACCACTTGGGCCTAGATACAGATATTTGCTTTCTCATCAAGCTGGACAAGTGACGGCCACTCTCCTCTCATATTGCTGGACATACTGTAACCTGGGTCTTGGTTGTACATACACCTGTGTTCTTTTATCGTGAGAAAGAAAAGGGTCGGGGGTTGTTCGAATGCCAACAATGATATTGTACCACCACAAAACCACGACTCACGTAGTATATAACACATCTAAAGGGCTTAAAGAGCGCGTACTTAGGTAGCCGTCGCCATAACTCCATTTACTGCCCCCCAGTACGCTCCAAACGCACCCACCGCAAATATGAATGACCGAAACCAGAACCCCTTAGACGACTGGTCTAGTGATTTCTATTTCTCGCCGCCCGGCTCACCAAGCTCATTCCGCTCTGCCAAAGAGTGCTTGGGCTCGGAACCCAACCCGGACGAGGTGACCTTCAACTACGTAACATACAACATTGAAGACCTCAAGCGCAACAAGCCCACCCCCTCAAAGGCTGACCCCCTCTCAGGGAGTTTTGACCCCGACGCGGCCCGGCTGATTATCTCTCCCGCCACTTTCGAGGACTCCCCGCGGGATCCCACACGGCACACAACCGCCGGCCCGGCAGTCGTGGGCAAAGAACCCGAATGGGAATGGATCTCCACGCCCGACGGTCGGAGCGGGGAGGGTCTGGGGAGCGAGGAGTGGGAAGTGCGGGACGTGACGCCCCGAGAGAGCTGGGAGCTGCGGACCCTACATCCCGCGACGAGAACGCGCTATCGCCGGCGGTCTTTCGAGCTCGATTACGGCGTTGGGGAGGTAAGATGCAAGACGCCCGAGGAAGTGGAAGACGACTACGTTGTCCCGCGGGGCATCGAGTCCGATGCGGTTGGGCACCCGCGTGCGTCTATCTCGGGGAGGAGGCTGCCGCTGGTGATCAACACGGGAGTGATCAGCACGACCCCTCCCGGTAGCCCTCCGAATGTTAAAAAGGAGTGGTGGCTGCAGTAGTCGACTTGGGGTGGGTATATTTGAACCGCATCGGCTTCTTCCCGGGCTGCAACGTATCTCTGACCCGCAGGGCGTATTCGAGCCTGCTCAAGTTATCCCGCCTGACAAAATGAAACGTAATCTATTTCTTTTGAACATGAAAACCGTGAGTTGTAGTGTGAAATGTGTGTCGATCGCCCGGTCTCATGAGTCTAAGGGCAGAGATGAGTACTGGTCTGGACTGTAAGCCCGCCATCACCACATGGTGTTTTTAGTAATTATGGTTGCGGACTTCGGGCCGAGTAATAACAAAAGAAGGGGATCAGGAGGCTATTGGGCTAGTCATAACCAACCGTTGAGCTCATGCTAGCGCTATTAAAGTTGGTCCGTGGTGTGACAGAACGCAGGCCAACCTGGTCGCCACAACACCATACCCCTGTGAGTCCGGGGAGACCGAGACATGGAATACAACTATCGGGCCGAACCACCATCGTCTTACACCGAATGAGGTTGAAAGCAAACAAACGACGAGTGAACTGGAGAACTCGATGCGGACACGCCGAGAAGAAGGCTTGCCTGGGCGGCGTTGGCCGTCGAATGAGTTATAGCCCGATATTCTTCGGAGGTTCCCGCTTCTGGAGATGTAGTTTGACGGCCGGTCGATCATGTTTGCTTGTCCGAAGCCAAGGAGGCTGACCGGTTCGGGGCTCGCGGTCAACGGCTTGGTAGCGAGCTAGAACTAATAACTCGAACCGTCAGAAGCCAAGAACCGCCCATGGATCAATAACTATGGCCGTCGGCATACTTAGGGGGTAGTTATTGAATCCGAGACATGAGCGGCGCACTGTAAACATGCAATGTGCCCCATGTGGGACCATATCCAAGACCATGGCCACGGTACATGTAACGGCCAAGACAAACGGATGATGTTCATGAGCAGTACAATACTAAGAAACGGTAAGCGAGGACATGGTTTCACTTCCAAGGTTCGTAGACGGCTGTCCAACAGGACGGTGCCCGACGATGATTTTAGAAAAAGTGTTCTATCAACGCAGACCTCTATTTTCCCATCCGTCCCGTGTCTATCCATCCGTTTTTCTATCGCCGTGACATTACCACCCTCCCAAGGCTCCGAACCCCCGCGCCCACTAGTAATCCTTTCAATATCCTACACGAACCAGTCTGGATACAAAACCTAAGCAAGAACGGCGGCGACACCAGCCACCAGGGCAAGCAGGCTGCCGCCCTGGACAACCATGCCAGTGGGGGCAGCCCCGGCGTCGCTGGTGCTAGAGGTGGCAGACTCGGTCTCGGTGCCGGTGCTCTCAGCGGCAGTGCCAGTAGAGGTGGTCAAGGTGGTGCCAGTTGAGGTGACAGTGGTGTCGGAGCCGGTGCTGGTAAAGGTCTGAGTCAAGGTCTTGACGGTGGTGGTGAGGGCCGCAGACGATGACACCGAAACCGATGTGGCGGAGGAAGCCGAAGAAGACGTCTTCTCGTCATCGTCCTCATCGTCGCTGTCCGAGGCCGAGGCCTTGACCTCGAACTGCTCCGACTGGGCGAGGATGCCTGTGTTCTGGGTCTCGGTGCTCGCAAAGTTGAACTGGTAGCCGGCATCGGAGGGGACGTCCTTCTCCGAGACCTTGAAGCTGCCGGCAGACAAGTCGATCTCGCCGAGGTCCTTGCTGAAGGGGGTGTGGCCGGAGGCCATGTTGACCAGCACGAGGTGGGCCTTGGACGGGTCGGTGTTGACGGTGGACCACTTGACAGTGACGCCCTCGGAGGGATCAACAACGTCGTTCTTGGACGGAGAGGTGATCTTGATGGCGTAGAGCGGGGCGGCAAGGGCCAGGAGGGTAACGAATTGGGCACGCATTTTGGCGGTTTCTTTTCTGGTGGCTTAAGCAAAGTTTGATATTTTCGAGTAACGACTGATATGTCCGATTTGACGATGAGCGAGTGACAAGAAGCGAGTGTGATTGTGACGAGGCCAAGATGAGAGGACCGGCGTAAAGAGTGCGAACAAGCTTTATGAAGGAAACGGGCAAAACCCAATACGAGATCCGTGTCCCGGCGGTCCGGCATGAAGCGTTGCGACTCCACCATCGCCATGCGAGAAAAGCCAAACATCTCCACCGCCGCAGCGTTCCAGCCCTGGCCACGATACTTGCCCGCCTTGACCGATGGCTACGCGACAACACATGGGAGAGGTCGGCACACAGGTAGCAGCGACCCGGCACCATGCTAGTAATTACCGTCTCATGGGCGAAGCTTCACTCCATTTTGGGTTCCTGCAGGAATCGTTGAGATGGTTGACTTGGCTCTGATGGCGCGCGAGTCAACGCCCCCGAGTCGCGCCGTGCCCGGCGGGTTTCACATGGTGCATGCTTGTTCTGGTGGCGCTCGCGTGCGGATGCGATGACCTTTGCCGTATGGCGTGGAATCGGCCTCGTATCTGGGAAACAGGGGACAACTATCTGCTCCCTAAGAGGCAAATGCGTCATGCCAGAACCCAGTTGGGATACCAGCACACTCAGCCCGGCATGATGGGACTCCACCAGCCCAAACCGGGAACTGGTCACCCGTTCGTGTTTGCTTGACGAATGACGAGACCCTCACCCTCAGCCCTCGAATGTTCACAGTTTAACGTTCAACGTCCAGCCTTTGAACCCCAACTGTCAACCGTCAACGTTGGCTCTTTGTATTACCGATTTGTCTGTTCACCATGTCGTGTTACGCACCGAACAGTTCGGGGTGTCATGTCGGAACGGGAGCCGAGTGGCAATAGAAAAGGTGGCTTGCAGGAGTTCTCAAGTCTGGGACAAACCATAAGACGACGGCGTCGGCTCTGCTAGTTAGCGCGAAGATATCGTTTCGTTCTTCACCCCCCGAATGCGCCCGTGGTGTGGTTAACGCCGTGGCTTTGGTTATTATCTGTGCCAGTGACACCGACGAATGAGGAGTATTTTGTTCAGGGGTGGGGGTGTTGAGATCGTCAGGACGTAGGGAGGTATGGATGGAGTAAGACGGAACTTTAAAAAGTCTTCAAATTCCTCCCACAGAACTTCCAGGTCCAAGTTGTCTCAAACTGAAGCACTGGCATGCACAATTCATGCACCGGCGCAGGCCGAGAGAAAAAACGGCAAGAAGGTACCATCGTGAAGCAGATCCGCTTGGCATCTGTCGGCTGCCGGCAGCAGCTGTCCCCACAAGCCCACACTCCTGGAAGCAGAAAGAGGGCAGGAGGGCTCCCAACGCACAAACGATCGGGAGGATCCGAGATGATGGAGAAAATGGGACAATCGGCGCTGATCCGGCCGCCCAGAAACCCAGAAAACGAAAGAAAGAACAAAAATCCCCGAATAGCGTTGCAACTTGTTCTGCTGCTGGGGATATCATGCGGGTCATTCAGTCTCCAAGACGTTAGCCGCAGTGGTGAGAACCAAAAGATGCTGCTTTTGCCGAGGATCGGGCCATGCCAAAAGGGGACCAAGAATGGGCAGAAGCTGCAGAACGGGCCAATGCAAGAGATCGGGTGCGTTGCGCTCAGGCGATGTGGGGCGCAGCAATGCAGTGTGGTGGTTATGATTGGATAGTCTGTGCAGCGGAGCCCTGGCAAGAGCTCCATCGGGCAGCTGGCAGGACCCTGGTTGTGTTGAGGGCTTGCCGAGCACCACCCTCTTGTTTTCCCTCCTTCATCTCCAGCCTGGAAGGGTGAGAAGGGGTCCGTCGGTTGCCATCCGCGAGAGCGAGCGGGCTCGCCGTCATGCTCCCTCGCCAGTTTGCACCATTCTCGGTTACCCTAGCGCGCGTTGAGCACCTTCCGCGGGGCACTGGGCGGGGATGGGATGGACCCCCTTCCTGTCCTGCCTTTTTCCATGTGCTGCTGGATCCGGCACGGGAGCAAGGGAGTGTTTGGTTGACAGCCCCGAATGGTCCCGGCAGTTGTCCCCATTCCCGGTCTCAACCAGCCGGTGAGAGATGGAATCACTAACAAACCATGTTCGGATGTACGCAGTCGGGCATTCCCCGATAGGATACGGGCGGGAGGAGAGGCAAAGTACACTCACTGTCCATGCCCATTTCATGTTCCCCGGTGATGCCTCCGGCATGCTCAGGTTCCATTCCTTTCTTGACGATGGCCGCCCACCTCTTTCGAACGAAGCATGTATTCCGCACAAAGTACAACGAGTTGATGGCCGCCCGCTCGGACCGTCACGGGACGGGAGCGAAATCGAGCTCGCCAGGGCTTGTTCATCCGTTTTGCATGGAAATTGCGACCCAGGGTCTGGGGATTGCTTCCGGGGTAGGCGAGTCGGAGGAGCGAGTGGGAGCCGGTTGAAGCGGGTTGCCTGGTGCCTGGCGATTGGCCGCAGACACCTTCTAGAACCAATTGGGGAAGGCGACGGCCCCCGCGAAAAGAAGCCAGCCAAACCAAGCCAGACCAGTGAAACCGCTGTTTGGCCCCGGAGCTGACCTCTTAAAACAGCTGCCGCTCCCGAAAGCCTCACGTCAACCCGCAGCCAGGCCATGCCACCATGCCACCACCACGCAGTCGCCGAGAATAATAATCACCATCGATAATAATATCACCACCAACATCCGACGAGTCCTTGAATGGCCGCTCGTCGACAAAAAACAAATGCCTGTCGCACATCCGCCGACGCCCTCCAGGAGTTGCCCGCGCCGCTGCGAAACCCCCCTTTGACACGACGACCCGAATCGAGTAGAGACGAGCCGTTGTCTGCCCTCCGCATTGTCGGGGTGGACTGAGATCTGATGATGGAACTCGTGGCCACCACCAGCAGTGCTGTTTCACCGCCTGCTCCCCGGCGGGGGAGACGCGAGAAACCATGGCCGCCCGGAAAACAAAAGAAGTTGCTGCGCCTTTACGTCTGCACCCAGAGCGAACGCCTACCCCTTGTCCGCATCCTTGAACGCCTCAAAGATGGCTCCTTCGATCCAAGGTGCGCAAGCTCCTCCCCCACGACGGCGCACATAGCGTCCGCCCCCCTATTTCCACGTGTCGCCGCTACGGTTGCTGATTGATTTGACACGAGCACAGGCAGCGCAACTCGCACAAGCACTTGAAGAACCTTCTCCCCGACCGCAGGATCGATGATTGGAGGCCGCGGGATCTCGCGACCATGCTGGTGCGCGTGCGCTTCTTGAGGTCGCTGAGGGCGGAGCGGAGGATTAAGAACCGGAAAGTCCGTCGCCGACTCGAGACACAGCCGCGGAGTCGGTTCGGGCATGATTTCCTCGATGTGCCGGGGACTCGCATGTCCATCGACCAACCCCACATCGAACAACACCCCGTGTTATACGCCCACAGCCCGAGCACCGACAGCCCATCCACGGTCAAGCAGTCAGAGTCTGCCGGATCAACCCCGCAGGCTATCAGCACCGACTCCTCTGACACCTACCTCCGGGACAAGTCACCCTCCCGGGCATCCTCGACGACACCGTCAACAAAATCCGCCAAGCGCAGGTCATGGGCCTCGGTGCTCTCCAGTATCTCATCCGGAATCTCCAGTCTGGCACGGTCTTCTTCCTCGGCGTCTTCCAAGGGCGCCAATGTCAACGCATCCGGCGCCAACACGGCGCTCAGCAAGATGACGCGGGAGGAGTTCTTGACCATGCTCCAAGAGAAGCCGCGCAAGCCGAACAAGGGGAACGGCACGCCGGTTATGGGCGGCCTGTTCAAGTCCAAATATTCAACTGTGAACCCCACCACGGAGGACCTGAATGGGGCTCTGGTCCGGATGTGTTGCGCTGCCCATGTTGGTCGCGGTCCGCCAGGGTGCGTCCACGAACGGTTGTCCAAGGCTATCGACGCCCAAAAGACGGACGGCCACGACTTTACCCACTTCCGCGTCACGGAAGAGGAGGCTAACATGGTTGACAAGTACGGCAACTCGCTGCTCCATGTGGCGGCGAGATGGGGTGCCCGCGTCTCCATTTTGCTTATGATCCTCAAGCGCACCGATGAGGTCCAACTCGTCAACCACCGCGGCGAGACATTCCTCCACGTCTTTGACCCGCCTGAGAACCCGCACATGCGGCCGGTATCATTCCTGAACCTTATCCGGACCCTGCGTTCACGCGGGTTCGATTTCTGTCACAGGGACGTGGATAAGCACACGTTCCTCCACCATTTCGTCGCAAAGAAGGAGTTCCCCATCGAGACACTGTATTATGTGTTTAGGGAGGTCGGTTACGGCGCCGCCCGGTTCCTCGTCGCGAACAAGTCGGCCAACGGGGAGCGGCTGTGGCACAGCATCCGGCGCAACCTGGAAAAGTCGGCACCGAAGCTTCATCGCATCTTCGGTGACGAAGTCGAGTTCATCCGCCGCTACCTCCCCGAGTTCTCCCCCGACGGAAAGGCCCCCTCCACCGCCGACACGTCCACCATCGGCTCCGACAGCTCCATGTCCATCCACCCGACCGAAGTCCCGGCCCTCGGTCTTGCCGCCGTAGACCCCAACGATAGCAGCGCCCAAAGCGTCCGCCGCACGCCCGTCATGAAGCTCCTCCGGCGCGCTGCCGCGGGGAGGGCGGGCCTATCAGACACGGAACTAACCGCCAAGCTGGAAACCATCTTCGACGCCGCCGCCAAGGTGACGGATTTCGACATGCAGGGCTACCTGGGGAAGCGCGACACCGAGGGCAACACGGCGCTCCACTACGCATCCGAGTTCGGGCTCGTGCCGGCGGTGCAGTACCTCTGCGCCAAGGGCGCGTCGGTCAACGTGTTCAACAACTGCGGCAACACGCCGCTGCAGCTCGTCAAGTTCGCCATCCAGCGCACCGACGTCCGCTCCGACATCCACATGGAGGCCCGCTACCTGCGCTGCGCCGTCCTCCTGCTCGAGCAGGGCGCCTTCGACCAGAGCAAGCTGGTCAGCGAGCGCTCCGTCATCTTCCCCTACGACGTCTTCGACGGCAGCGAGCGCTCCATCAACAACCTCGTCAGCCAAGGGGTCGCCTCCCAGTGCCGCGGCCTGCACCTGCTGACCTCGTCCGTGCGGCACCACAGCCCGGGCTATCTGGAGGGGCTGGAGCGGGAGTACTGCTCGCACGGGCATCACCATGGGCATCACGGGTATGATGGCGCGGGCGGCAGCGGGATGGGCATGGGCATGTCGTTGACGTTCCAGACGTCGGTGCTGAATTCGCAAGAGATGGCTTCTTGAGGGGTTGCTGTTGCTGTTGCTTTCTTAGGTCGAACGGTTGTCTCTCCCATTTGTTAGGATTGGTTTCTCTGTGTACAAATACCATTTTTGGGATAGCGGCGGCGGTGCATCGGGAGAGCGTTCTTTTTCAGGGCCTGTTCCCCTTTTTTTGTTTTCTGTTTTGGGGTTTGTCTTTTTTTTTGGTGGTTTCTCCAAGCAGGCGTTCAGAGTTCCGGTTCATTCTTGGGGCGGGGTCGCCAAAGCAAAACGCTGTTGTTGACTTACAACCGCCATCTTCGTTCTGTATTTATGACCATATATCCGAAAAGGGGCGCCTGATTTTGGCGTGTTTACTTCATCTGCTCGTCCCATCCCCATCCTGCCAACGAACGCTCAACGGTGGAATTGCACTCTCGTTGTCTCCCCCCCTTGTCTCCTCGGCTCTTCGGAACCTTGTTTTCCTCGCACACACCGCCAAGGTGACACAGCGTGCGGGACTTGCCCGATCTGGAGGGCCCTGCGAGGTTGCGGCAAGGGGGGGTTGGTCGGGAATGCTGAACTTGCGAAAAGGTCGGGAGAGGATGGGTGCTGATTCGAGCGGCTGTTGCACCCGGAGCTTGCGTCTTTCTGGTTCGGCTCAGTTGTCGAAGCCCTTCTTGGTTCCCCTCAACAGGCTCGCCTTTTTTTTCTCTTTTTCTTTTTTTTGGTGTGTGCTTCGTTCTCAGGCACACTGAGCTTGGATCATCGACCTTCCAGTTTTGTGGGTGGGATTTGAGACAAAGGTGACTGGAAGTGGACCGTTGACCAAGACCATTTTCCAATCGCTCGAGTGGTGGTGGGAAGACGGGAACACATGCATATTTGTAACGTCACGAACTGCCAGCCCGTGGCAGAGATCGACGGCTCCCCGATTTCGTGCTCTCGTCAGCCCGGTGCATTCGACGACCACTGGCTCTCGGGAGGAATGAAACTCAAAACATTATCCAATGTTCGTTCTCTGTTGACGGGTTTGACAGGAGGAAGTCTGGTTTCGGAACCAACCCACGCCCAGGCTTCGGAAAACACTGCCGTTGAACGTTGCATCATGGAGACCCTTGCATGGAAGGGATCTCATCCCACACGAGATTGGTGGAGTGTTGTGAGGCTGGGGCTACTCTAACCGTCCGCGCCACCCGGGCGAATTTCTCGAAAAGGATAATGGATTGACGCCGCCACAGACAACGCTGCTGCGTCTCGTATGTGTGCCGCCTCCTCTTGCAGGTAGCAAACAAGCTGAAACTATGTTTCACAGCATTCACTGACAAGATACAGTCCTAACTGGTCCATCTAAAAAGAGACCGGCCAAACCCGCCCCGTGTTCCCGTTCCCGCATCCCACGCCACGAGACAAGGGAATCCTCGACCCCCGCGAACTCTATTTCTGGTCTTCACTCCCCTGGCGCCCCTGCCAGTGTCCACAGTTCCGGACGCGAATGCCATATTTACCCTCGTCGAAATACGGTCAACGCAGAATGCTTCCGGTTCTGCGAGCCTACGATCCCTAATTTCTTTTCTATGCATGAACCACACACACAATTGAGTCAGCAGCCAACTCAGGAGAGGTAGATTTAATCATGGAGGCCCGCGCAGGGTGGTCATCCTTCCGTCACAGTCTCACCCGCCTGGGCTTGCTCTTCCTGCTGCAGAGCTTCCTCGTCAGCCATGCGCTGGCGCAAACACCAGCATCAGATGGCCCGGCCAATTACCAGGGTCTCTACCTGAACCCAACCGGAACCAGTACGTCATGACAACCTCGCCAAAGCCCGGCAGCCCACGATCGCCGGACCCCCTCCCCCCCCCCCCCCGCCCAACCCCCCAACCCACCAACCCAAAACCTCCCACGCACTCTGACCCCCATACCACCACCCAGTCGAAACCCTCACCTGCGACACGAGCTCCATCTTCGCGCTCCAGGGCACCTTCGCCGGGTGCTGCAGCATCGGCGGCAACTGCAACTTTCCGACGGCGTGCACCAAGGCGAGGCCGACCAACCGGCTCGGCGGCAAATGGTCGTGCGGCCAGGACCGCGACTGCTACACCATGACCGTCTTCGACGCCTACCCGCAGGCCACCGAGAGCTGGGTCGTCCACAACTGCGCCAAGTCATGGTCCGCCAGCACTCTCTATCGGAATATCCCGCGCTGGATGACCACCAGTACGGCGCCGCCGTCGACGGGGACGGGGACGGATGGGGGTGGTGGTGTTACGCCGCCTGTGAGCGGGCCGCCGGCGGTGAGGACGTCGGAGGGAGCGGGGGAGCCGCCGCGGGAAGAGGAGAGTTCGGGGTCGAAGGCGTGGATCGCGGGTGTTGTCATCGGGGGTGTGGTGGGTGCGGCGGGGCTGGGCGCGCTGGGGTTCTGGTTGGGGAGGCGGCACCGGAGGGCGGAGGCTGGGGCTGGGGAGGAGGAGCCCGGCAACAACGGCACGGGGTTCAGGCTGCACTCGTCGACGCTGCTGCGGTCGGGCGGCCGGCGGAACTGGCCGGCGTACCCCTCGCCGGGGTTCAAGGGCCACGTCGGTGCGGTTTCGGTGGCCCAGGGCGTCGAGATAGAGGGCTATACACCGGAGAAGAGCCCGACGAGCCCGCAGGAGATGTCAAACACGATGCATGCAGAGCTACCCGCAGTGGAGAGCGACCACGGGCGGCACAAACATACGTATATATAGGGGCGGATAATGCATAATGGGTCGTCTCTGGCTTTGAGAGCCGGCAGCGCAGTACAAAGGAAAGGTCAACACGAGTATCATGATATTCTTACCCTTGAGTCCGAGTCCGCAATGAAAGCGACGTCCAACCCAGAGTCACCCCTGGGAACTGGCACTCACGGAACTGTGCGCGCCCGAACAGTGCGCGAGGATATCGGGAAGAGTTAGGTCACAGGGCGTGAGTATTCAGTGATTAACGGTGGTCAGGCACGAACAACATGGACCAACACAGCTTGGATGGCCGTATTCTCCTCTGACAAGCATGCATATACAATCCATCGTAATCGATCTTCTCTTCGCACCTCAAAAGGTTCGAACCTCGCGCTTACTCCCCTCCAGTCAGTGGACGAAGTCTATCCCACGATGCCAGGCAAGCCCGCATGACATCAAATTTAGCTGGCTCGTCCTTCCTTCGGCTTTCTCACTGCCGACATGGCTCCACAAACCACGTTTCTTTCGATAGTCGTCGGAAACAAGGGGACCAGGCGATCCCCGCAGTCGGACTACATTACTGGCCCCGGAATATAACGTCCTCGGATAGAGCCGCCCTGGTCTCTTGCCCCATTCGGCCGTAGAGAGCAGCGTTTGTGATTAGCCAGATTGCTAACCAGGGGCAACCCCAAATCAGCAGTCTTCACCACCAACGGAGTATTTAGGCGCGGCCACTCTAATTTCTCGCCGAGGAGACGCCAAGAAGTATTTATACCACCATCCGGCGTCATCCGTAGTGAAGCCATCACGGCAGGGGCTATCACTTTGGGTCCTTAGCTGGGGTTAGCTGTTGAAAAGGGCGCCATGGCTTCTTCAGAACTCAAACGGCGGGGTTTTAGCTTGAGTATCCCTACCTATCGTCTTCTTTTGCCTTCCTAGCAACTCCAACACCACCAAAATCGACGCGATGCTGTTCGTCCTCCCCTTCCTGGCCGCCCTGGCCAACGGCGCCGCCATCGCCCCCCGGCAGGGCGCTACGCAAGTCGTCCGGCTCAGCTCGGTCGAGAACGTCGCGGTCCGGTCCAACGGCCAGATCCTCGCCACCAACATGAACTCGGCGAACCTCTACTCGATCGACCCCGTGGCCAAGACGTCCACCACCGCGCTCAGCGTCTCGGGCGCCACCGGCCTGTCGGGCATCGGCGAGTACGCGCCCGACATCTTCGCCGTCATCGGCGGCAAGGGCATCTACAAGGTCGACTTCACGTCGACGCCGCCCAAGTCGACGCTCATCAAGACCATCACGGAAGCCAACAACCTCAACGGCCTGGCCGTGTTCGACGAGTCGTCGGTGCTCGTGGCGGACGCGGGCAAGGGCGCCGTGTTCAAGCTGGACGTCAACACGGGCGACTACGCCATCGTGCTGCAGGACGCGACCATGGCGCCGTCGGGCGGCATCCCCTTCGGCATCGACGGCATCAAGTACCGCGACGGCACCGTCTGGTACACCAACATCTTCCGCAACAGCTTCCACAAGGTCGCCGTCGACCCGGCCACCGCCGAGGCCGTGGGCGCCTACGAGACGCTGTGGACCAACCTCATGGGCGACGACCTCTGCTTCGGGCCCAACGGCAAGATTTATATTGCCACCAACGGCCGGAACTCGCTGGTCGAGGTCGACCCGGCCGTCGGCACGCCCACTAGCATCGGCACCATAACGGGCTCGACGTCGTGTGCCTTTGGGCGCGCCGAGGGCGATCAGAATGTGGCCTACGTCGGGGCCGGTCAGGGTGTGTTTGCTGTCACGATCAAGGCGTAGGTGTTGGGAGAGATGGCAAAGGTAAGGCAAGGAAGAGCGGGACGGGCGGTTGGGTATAAAACGAGATAATGCGACCGGTTGCAAAATCTAAAAGCTGCTGGGACAACGATGCGCTTATCCCTCTGCCCCATTCCGGGTCCGGGTCGTGATACAAAAGGAGAATACAACACGTTTCCTCAACAACCGCGCCTCGTGCTCTTTACTGGACGGTGAACGTCATCCAAGCACGTATGATTTGTTCAGCGCTTTGACATTTGATTCCTTGCCCCCAAGTCCGAGCCCGCAATGACCGTGACCTATGCTCGACTCGGAGCGTCACCGAATTCCTATGAGTCACCGAGGAGGGCCGTGTGCTTGGAGCAGTTACGCAACCTGACAGCTGCCCAATCCGGAATTCCAGTATGCGAAGTTGGGGACACAACTTTGGACTTTCTTACACTTCCAGGTTACCATTGAAACACATCGACAATCACAATGGAAGACCAAGTTGTACCATGGACCATCATCGAGCAGCATCCCATTGCGGGTAGCCTTGAAGCATTCCGCACTTCGTACAAATCAATTTGCCAAAGAAGCGAGCTGCCGTGCACCGTAGATACGTTCGCCAAACGAAGTTGGGTTGAAGTTGGACTAGAGGCACTAGTCACCTTAAGTGGTCACCAGTAGTGACTCGCTCAAACATTTAAGTAGATCTAAATTGAATATAGTGTTTATCCATTTGGCTGGGAGGCCGACATAGTTAGATTTGTTTTGAATTTGTTTTGATTTACGTAAATGTATTTGAATTTTGGCCAGCCTTGATCAAAGTTGGGCCGCCTCGGTTCCAAATTCCATGTTCTTCCGGAAAACACCACCTCTAATACATACCTAGAGTCCTACCGACAGACAACCTGTACGTGCCCTTCCTAGTTTCTTCACCGATACCATACCGGCGGAGCCTGATCGGGATTTACTGTCACCGAACGTTGTAAACCTCATGAGATGTTTCCGTCAGAGAAGTGATTACTCGCATTTTCTAGTGTGGTTTTGGTAAGTGTGAATATTAACAACGTACTGTATCCTAAATTACAAGACAAACAAACATGTTAAGCACCGAGTCGGGAAATGTGGTTGGAGAGGACATTTGGATCTCCCAACCACCTCCTTTCCCTGGATGCCTGGCCAACCCTTCTCAACTCCAGCAACTTAACTCGTACCTCAACTATCCACACACAGCAACCTTTGAATAGCCACACAACAACGCGCCCGGTAATTATCCAAATCAATTCAACCACATTTTAATCCCATGGAAGCATCCTACGAACCCCGTCTGAAACTCGCCTCTTCCCACGGGTCCGCGCCCCCACCTCCTCCTCCGCCGCCGCCGCCGCCGCCGCCGCCGCCCCTCCCGTCCTCCCGAAATCCTCCAACAAACAAGTTAGCGGCAGCCCCAGAGCAGCCGAAGGAACAAGCCGCTCCAACTTCGGACACCACCGACCCCCCTCCTTTCGATCCCGTCTACTATTTCTTCTACGGCACGCTCATGAAACCGGACATCCTCCGAGGCGTGTTAGGCCTAGACTCCGAGCCCAGCCTGCGGGCTGCCAAAATACACGGCTACGAGCTCGCACACTGGGGCCAATACCGGACGCTGGTCGACAGCGACCCGGGCGCCGTAGTCGACGGCTACGCATACAAGGTCGAATCAGCTGAAGGCGAATACAAACTCGCCTACTACGAGACCAACGCGTATGCTCTGACGAGTTGCAAGATCCACTTCACTGATGGAGGCGACAGTTCTCCGGTGGATGGGAAAACGTTCAAGTATGCCGGGGACGCGGTGGCCCTCAAGGAAGGACGGTTCGATCGGGCGCTTTGGGAGAGACAGATGGGCCAGCGGTTGCCGCCGAGGCAGCAGAAAGGGTGAGGTGCAGAGCACATAAAGGGACAGCGCTGAGAGCGCTGTTCCGGGGTGAAATTCTCACGACGCCAACAGCCCGATGTTTGAGAATATGAGGGCGCGATGTGGCGTTGTCGCCGTGGGCAGGCGCGATATGGAACACGGGAGGCGGGCTCGAAAGCAGAAGGTTGTGCAGAGGGGCAGGTCCTCTGCCACATAGGCGCGGTTATGATTGGTGATAACGGGGCGGAGAACGGGAACTTAGGGTTAGAGATAGGAGCGCCGGAAAGGGGTGTTCGATATCGGGCTTTCACCCAGGGTTCCGGAGAGCCACAATAGGGGCTGGCTATCACTTCGACGTTACTAAGAGATATGCTAGTTGCTGATTCTGGACGGAAAGAATGAGTTGCATAGGTCTTGAGAAGCGGCGGGTCCGCCTGTGAGATGATTGCGCTCCCGCGGCCCAAAGTCTACATAAATAGTAATATGCTAGGTACCTAGTTTGCGTCCCTCGAAGTTGCCATTTGCCGCTGAACCACGAAGCTGTCGGTGACCGCCTTGGTCCGGGGGCTTCACCAAGGATCGCTCCGGCCTGAATCCTCCGATGCGCCTGGGACATGTTTGGGGTCGCCGGTAGGAACTGGACCAGATGACAGTCAGGATAGGGATAGCGTTTCGGAAGGTTGACAGTTTACAGCGAACTCTTCACCGCCGAGAGCCTTCTGCCTTTTGGTCAACGGCTCTCTACTATCCACTTCGGCATCCCCGGTCCGGTCGCGCTTGACGCCCTCGGTGTCCGCAGCCGCCTCCTGCTTCATTTTGGCCTGGATTAGAGGTATTTGATCGGCGATCCAGCCCAGCTGCGCGTCTCTCAGCTGGTGCTCAGGAGGATCCCACTTCTCTATGTTACGCATGACGAAGCACGTGTAAGGTAGCAAGCGTATTCAATCCAGTCCGCGAGCCTGTCCTGTCGGGCCCAGTCCTCCTGAAGTTCAAACGGCGGCGGCGTTATTGAGTATTTTGCCAGCAATCTTGACATCCACCTCTGATACCAGGCCATCTTCCCTTTTCACCCATCTCTGTTTGCTTTCTGAAAGTCACGGAAAAGTTTCCATCTTACGTTTTGGGTCGAGAAGATCTGCCAGAAGTGTACGGACGGCTCGCGCCAGTAGCGTAGGATCTCCTCGTACTGCTCGGGATGGCGAGAAAGTCCTGGGAGCAGCTCGATGGGGTAAAAGGGCCGGCCTCCGTCTTTGACGAGTTCGTAGTAGCCCTTTTCTTCTTCTTGGAAGCTTTCTTGGAATAATTCTTCCGAGTTTACCGAGCATGACGTCGAAGAGCTTGAGGTTGAATGGGAGCGAGGGCGTGTCGACTCTGGCTGGAGGAAGGCGGACGGACGCGGTCCCTGGTTTTTTGGCTCGGAATTAGTCAAACCCAGCATGCAACGAAGGTAGATGGATCCCGGCTTACCGCAGGCGCTGGATAAAAGACTCGGGAAGATTGTCCGGGTCCTCGACTTCGACCATGCGGTCGCCATTCGGCAAGCGACCTGCTTCGAGGTACTGGTCAAGCTCGGTATCCGTGAATGCGGCAACCTCGCTCGCAAGTAACAGCTTGGGGGGCATGATGCTTGCTGCAAATGGAATCTTTCTTGTTTTTGCTGCCTGTCTCCTTTTCTGGGGATGCTTTCGCCAACGGTTCGTGAGATGGATTGGATGATGCGGCAGAGTTGGCGCTTGGTAGACACGTCACAAGCAGAGAAGGACGGTGTGGTGACGTGATCGTATTTATCACTTTGGTGGTAGGTTGAACACGGTGGTGCTGAGAACAGTGGTGCCACGTTCATGCAAGTCACGTTCACGAACCAAGAAGCGGAATACTGACCACCAGAGAAGATAAACAAGTAATATGAGACGGAAGACAGAAGAGAGAGCAATACTCAAAATAATTCATTACATTTCAGTTTGTCGAATCCGGGGTTGATCTGACCGAGAAACATCGTATCAACACAGTTGTAAGTCGTTTGGTCCAGTCTGACATTCCCAAATTTCCTCCCTTTGCTGGGGCCATGATGGACGATCCCAATACGATCGTCACTCTGTACCCCATCAATAACGGCAACAAGACCCAATATCCCTATCATTTAAAAAGCCCAATACCTCGGAGGCAATGAACCGGGCCGACCCCACCGCCGCCAACAACAGGGGAAGAAAAGGGAGAGACAGCACTATCCCGTTTCCCAGCATGAGTGTGACGATGTGACGTCGAATTCTGCTCTGTGCCGTGCCATGCCACACCTCAAAACTTCTGTCACTGATAACGTTGGGCCGGCCATCACGGCGGCCGCCGTCGCGGGCCCATCCTACAGTGTGGGCCATGCTGGGTCATCCGGAGTGTTTGCACGGGGGTCGAAGGAACGGGGGCCACAAGGTGCTGGCTTGGTATTGCTGCCCGCTGTTCGTGATTATGGGGATATCGTGTGACTCTGGGGAGGGGTAGGATGCAGTTAGGATGGTGCTGAAGTTCCATCCTAGGTACTCCGCCTCGCTGCCCGTGATTTGGGTTGCTGCGGTTTCTGTTTTTGGCGAAGCTGGAGTTCAGCCAGCCCCACCTCACGGCCCTCATGGCTGATACTTCATGGAAGAACCCCTCGTATGGTCGTAATTGTGGAATGTTCTTTCCTTCTTCCCCGTGTTGTTCCTATTGCTTGGCTCGCTGAGCTGGCGACGTGGACGCCTGCAAGATTCCCTTTTCGGGAACTCGTGAGGGGACGCCCTGCATCCCCCTCCATCACATGTCGGCCATCGGGCTTCCAAAGGACCGCTTTGCTGGGAATGTCTCGGCAGTGCCGAGATCTTCTTGTCTGCCGCTGGTGGTGGTGGTGATCAGTGATCAGCTCGGTTTCGGCGCTTATACAGGGTTTAAGCGCATAAGCGCCATTGGGTTGTTGGGATAGACAAACATGTCGACCGGCACAACTCACAGTGCATATTGAAATACGGCTTCCAAACCGGCCGCCCTAGCCAAACCACCGGCCGCACACCATACGTGTATGTGGTGGCAATGAGGCTCGAGATGACCCGAAAGGGCTTTCAGGGATCAACGTTTGACTCTTGACCACCATTTCAGCCGTCCCGCCCTGCGGCTGTTCGCTAGTTAGGCGAAACTGAGGTTGATGTTGGGGCGCGGCACAGGCGGCTTCGGAAGTGTCTCGTCTCGGCACCCTGCTGGCCCTCTGACGGGCCCTGGGGTGACTGATTGGCCATGTTGCCGCATGCGGCCTTCGGTAATTCTGGCTTGGTCACCACCTTACGTACTGCCGCCGTTGGACCCTGTTTGGGAAATACCGCTTCCTCTAGATGATCTGATTTATTATCTTATAGAGCATCATGGCATTGATTATCCAGGGAAAACGCCGAAAGGAAAGCCGAAACCCTCCGGGGTGATCACCCGGGTCCGGCGCTGTGCTCCGAAGGATCCACTTTTCCCGGGCGGGGCCGGTCCCTAATCCTTGTCTCCGGGGGGCGCCGAAAAAACCTTGTTGGTCCGAGCTGAGATTCCGACATGCAATACCTGAATGGCGAGTTTGGCAGGAAAATCGCATGTAGGATAGGTAGGCGGGTTGTCTTTCCTAACAATGTTGCTAGGAAGAATGCTCCAGCCATCGGACGTCGTGGGGTTCGGAGAAAAGAGACGAGCACGTCGCGGTAATCATGACGAGATGGTTGGCTGTGGTAATAAGTAACAGGTAATATCCCTATCTATTGTGGCAAGAAGCGAAAGTCTATCGAACATAACACACCAAGTGTACAAAAACCGAAATCCAACTGAAATCCAATCCACATCATCCCCCTCCCCATAGTGCAGTGATGCTGGCCAAATCTAACCCCCGAATCACCCAGTGTATGCCGTTGTGTTCGTGGTCATTGTGAAATCTATCGTACCCTCTCCATAAAAGCAAACAGACAATAAAAAGAAACCGAAGATCGCCCCAAAAGCTATGCCCAGTGCTGAAAGCACCGAGCTTCCTCCTCTATCCGTGTGGTGTTCAACGTCACGCCCTGATAATCATCGCGTACTAATACATGTCGGCGCCTATCGGTGAGACAGTCAGTAAGACGTGGTAAATATCGGTCTGGATGTCCGGGGATGTTTACCGCGTGGAAGTGTGTACAAGTCGAGGTCGTCGAGGTGGTGGGTTGTATGCCGTGCGGACGGCGTGGCAAGGTTCCAAGTCTTAGTCGAAGTTGACGTACTGGAATATCGCGTTGCACTCGTCGCACATCCCGCTGGAGTGGTATTGGGAAACTCGGCGGCGGTCATAGCGCTCGTCGAACTCGCAGAAGCCATAGACGTAACGCCTGTAGACATCACACGAGTACTTGGTCCTGCGCAGCTTGCTGTGTCTGCGGTCGCAGGTGTAGATGATCTCTTCCCAGCCACACATTGTGATGACGATCGAGTCTTTGTTGAGGTGTATTGAGAGTTCAAAGGGGATGGGGGTGGAAGCGATGTTGTGTGGGCAGGTTGATCTGTGGAGTGGTTGCTCTGATGGACTGTGGTGACATGAGAGAAGGTCGACTTGGTTGAAGGATGAGTCCGCTTTATAACCCAATATCACCACGGACAGGATACCGTCTGAGTCAAGACAGCGAAGAAAAAGAATGCCTCGGCCGACCAAGGCGGCGAAGCCTTAGACAAGTGACCAACTGGCTGTGATACGAAGACGGAACAGACCGACAGAGAGCGACAGCTGACTGTCCCCGAGCTGTGGATGGGCGCCTTCTGGAGGGGGGCCGTGCAATCAGCAATGCCCCTAACCTTTGAACCACACTACCGGGACGGGGTCCTGGAGGTTCCTCGATACCCCGGTCAAGGGCACAGGGAAGACGGCATCGTACCGCTTCCACTCAACCCCAGTGATGCCGCGTCGGTCCGCGGGCATGTGAAAGGTAAGGGATGGTATCCATCATCCACCCATTACCCTATGGGAACAAGCACTGCCGACCTTTCTCCTGCGACCGGAGCAGGGGGGTAGTGGTGTGCCCGTTGGCACTAGGAAGTAAGAAGTTTAGATCAACATCTGCCAACATGGCAGGGTACATACTGACCACCGGAAGTCGGAAGGCCTCCTCGTTGCCGACCTAGACCGGGCACCCTGTGCCAGGCCCACATTGGACGGCCGTGTGTTGGCTGCGAGGTCAACAGACGCCGTGCGTCTAATAACCGCCGACCCCGGTGATTGGCACACACCCGACGCTGCACTGCCAAAAGTTGTTCTAGAAGAGTTTGACCCATGACGATGAAGTTAAACCTCGTCTGTCCATCATTCTCTAATACGTGGTGGCCATGGGCTGCATATTTGCGGCTTTTCCCCGGTTTCCCCCATCCCTCCCCCCCAATCCCCCCCCCTACCCCTCGGAATCGGCCGCCATCTACTGTCGCCTTGCACTCGAGGCACCCAGTACCTACTCCGCCTCCCCCAAGATGCCTCGAACGGCACATCGGTTCTAATAGGAATTGACCAATGGTTCTCTCGTTTCTGCGATGCCAACCCCCGGGGTCTCCAACAAACCATGCGTCGATCGTCCCATGTTCAGCCCTATCCTCTCTCTCACTCTATCATATGTACCTGAAATGTGGGTAACATGGAGGAGCATCAGACCGCTCAGCAGCCAAGCCTGCTCAAGTCTTGCATTTATGAACGCCACCCATGCTGTGTCTGCCGCCGGTCCGCATGTGCATACCCGTCCGTGTTTCGCACGGATCCCCAATGCACTGTCTTCACATATGTTATGCAGATGCAGGAACGGTAAATCGTACCCGTGCCCTCTTCCACACTCTCAAACTATAACATGACCGAGAACACATCATTGCTCTCGACTCTCGACCGGGAGCTTCGGACTTGACCGATGGGTGAGGGAACTCATGACCACCCCAACACCAACCTAGATTAGGCTCACTCACTGTCGGTCGGTCGGTCCTCAAGAACAGAGGGTCGATATACTGCCTCTTCACTCTGCCTAGGCCCATTTTCGAGGCACTGTGGGCGCTGTTGGCCTTCTTGCAGCCAGAGATCGCTGAGTCGGGCTGCGCCTTCGCCTAACAGAGTCACCGCGGAGCTGCAACGTCCAAGATCCGGGTCTGTTGGCCAAAGTTTGACCAGTCTGTGTCCGCTTCTCCGTGGTGTTGGCGCGGGCCTCTTCGGCGGGCCGCATACGGTCCCCGGCTTCCGGACGCTCACTGCCAATGAAACGGTGAACGATGTGGCTGTGTTCCTCATTCTCGTTGAGTTTTGCTGGGGTAAACAGCCACTTGAGCTCCCTCCGGTCTCAATCCGCACTCGAAATGTTGGATTCAGAACATTTCAGTTTGGATGAAGAAGATGGAGAAAAACGACTAACGGCAATAAAACAGTCACCCCGGAGTTCGGTGGTGGTGGTTGCGGCCGTGTCGTTGCGAATATCAGTCCCCGGATTGGTCCATTAACCGCCGACGACCAACCAACCGCCATGGCACTGCAAATGCAACTGCCGGCGATTTGTGATGAACTGCAGCCCCATCCCGCCCCAAAGACGAAGACATCGGTGAGGAGAGGGTCGCTTGTTGCACGCTGCACGCGAGATATGACGGGAGCAGGAGGTCCGGTCAACACGCTCAGGGGTCAGGGGTATCTCCTCCGGCGACCACTCGCCCCGGCCACCGATCCTCACCGATCGCCTCCGCATCACGCGCCGACGACCGTATTAGGTAGTATTCCAGAAACTCCAGAAACCCACGAACATTCTCAAGCCGCCGTGGCGTCCTGTATCCCTCGGGCGAACCCAATCACGACTGAAACGCCTGCAGATGTATTGCCGATCATCCTCATTGCACACGCTTGCCGCTAATATCTGGATAATACTGCAGGGTCGGAGCCCATGGTCTCCGGCGCCGGGTGGGACGCACAGCATGCGAGCTACCGGCGGGGTCGCGGGGGACAATATGCGAGACCCGACGGCAGATGTGGACGCTAGAAGGCCAGAAGGTCTTCGAGAAACGCGCGTCCGGCGCTAGAAAGGTACAAGATCCGCAATCTCTTGCCGCGAGCACCCTTTCTAGAAGGCGCTTGTTTCTGTTAGTCGCCGTCTCCAAGACACGCGAGCCCAACGCCAGCAACAACAGGAGGACCACGTGCCCGAGGTGTGGCCACCGTGCGAGACCATCACAACACAACAACGACCACAACGACTATCACCACTTCCACACCGCAACAACCTATCCAACCACCTCACGACCCTCACCGCCAGTAGCACCAGCAGCAGCACCCTCCGCTTCGCTCCCAACCCCCCCGAACAACAATGCACCGCCTCATCACGCCCCTCACCCTCCCCCTCCTCATCCTCCTCCTCCACCCCCTCCCCACCCACGCCCAACAACAACAGCGCTGCCAATGGGCGACCCTCCGCTCGGCAACCGACTCGGTCCTCGAAACCCTCCAGACCGGCCTCCGCTCCACCACCACCCTCCCAGCCATCTTCTCCTCCCCCGACCTGGCGTACACCTACAACGGCACCCCCCTCCCCCTTCCCCTAGCGGGTTCGGGTTCCGCGGCCAACAGTAGTGGCAGCGGCAGCAGCGTGCTAGCCGCGCCACTAGCAATATCCGTCGCGCATAGCGTCGTGGACCAAGACCGGTGCGCGGCGTTTATCAAGGCCGTGGGGTATCCCGCAGAGGAAGCCCAGACTGCAGGGGGGGTGGTCGTCGTCGGGGCGCAGGTCTGGTACAACTACACGGCCAGCGTGGGCGCGACGGTGCGGCGCATGGATGTGGTGGTTGCTGCGGAGGGGGGCTGGAACATGCCGGTTGGGCTTGATGGCGAAGTGTTGGTGGGGTTGGTGGAGGGGGAGGATTGGGGTGCGTTGAGTAGAGCGGTTCAGGATGGGAGGGCGGTTTTGGAGGGGGTTGCGGGGGGGTATTTGGATTTGTTGGGCGGTGGAAGTGGTGGTGATGGTGATGGTGGTGGGAATGGGACGGGGGTGGTTTGGGGACGGCCGTGCGCGAGGTTGGAGGGGAGTGTGTACACGGCTGTTGGGGAGACGGAGAGTTGTGAGATGGGACTGGAGATAAGTGAGAATGGGGAGGGGATTACAGAGAGGCAGTTTGTGGTGGACGAATCGGTTGGGTCTGTGAGTGTGCTGGCTAGGGATGGGAGACACGGGGGCTCGCCGACTCTGTTTGAGTTCAGGGTTGTGAAGGGGGCGTTGAGATATGTGCATCAGTTTGCAGCCAAGGCGTTAGCAGAGACAGATGATTAAGTTGACCTGCCCAGGTTCCATATACTAGCTAGCTAGTAGTGCTTGAGTTGATCCCTAATCCAACAAGTCCTGTTGCTGCCTCACGAAGACGCGAACTCACTGAACCCTTGAAATAGTTCGACGTGCCCAACTTCGGATGGCTCCAGCTCCTCCAGCTTAATCTCGGTGTCACCTGTAGCTCGCCAGACGCGCCAATACCACGAGTACAGCCTGATGTAGCGGAGACGCGGTGCCGCCCCGGCAAGCCTGAGAACGACCTTGTTCGCTTCTTCGGGTCCGACACGCTTTTGACCGTACATGTTGACGGCGAGCTGGGTAAGATTGGCAAGTTTCCCAAGGGCATCAACGAGAAGGTCCATTTCCTCAAACCCAATCTTGAGCCCCGGAGTCTCGGTCAAGTTGACTGCAAGCCCTTCTAGTGTGCCATCGTCTCCCGTCACCAGGTTCTCAAGCATCAACGCGGCAGACGGAATGTCCCAGTAGTTTACGTCGCGGCCATCGTTATCGAATAGGCGGACCTCATCGCGCCGCAGTTCCATCTCGAGCATCCGCAGGTGTAGCGGGAGGGAGGGGTAGATCGGGTTGTATCGGAGGAGAGCCGCTGGCTCATAGCCCATGGACATGTCTAGACACGAGACAGCCAGCCTGCGCGCCGAGGGAGGATCTAGAGTAGCCAGGAAATGGTGGACGTCACTTTGGTAACCGGCCACGCTGAAACGGCGCAGATTGGGGCTGTTGGCGGGCCCGAATGCGTCGAAGATGATCCTGCTCCCATCGTTGTCGTACATGCTGATGATGACGCCGCCATGCCACACCCCGACGTTCTCGACATGAACATCTTCGAGGAAGCGGAGGTCGGTAAGCTTTCGCAGAGAGGCAAGCCTGTACGGGTACACGGCGTTGCCCAGATGCAGTTTCCGGAGGCGCAGCGGCGAGGCTTCCGTTTCGCCGTAGTCATCACATAACTGGTCAAAGAAGCCTTCAAACTTGTCCCTCTCGCCCTTTGTGTTGTAGTGCTCCAGCGTCTGATTCGCGAGCGACAGTGTCAGCATCTGGAGACGCGGCGAGTTCCGGAACACCAGGGCGAGCTGGGCTCTCCACCAAGGCAACTCTTCGTAGAGATTATTCAGTGTTAGCTCCTCGAGGCACGAGAACACGGTTAGATCCGGCTTCTCGTAGAGCCTGCGCTGCTCTAGCTGCACCTCCGGTGACGGGGGAAAGTCGCTGTAGCCTAGTCTCTGGCCCATGTCATCCGGGAAGTCGATGTGAATGACCTTAATGGCCGGACTTGATTTGTGGAGAGTGCTGAGGACATCCGCCGCCAACGGGCCGGAACTGCCACGCCATCTGTATTACCTTAAGATTAGCCCTCAACCACTGACCTCAGCGGGTGCTGGGGTGACTTGCGTGAATCTCTCTAGGCGCGAGAGGCTAGGCAATAGCTGCGGCAGAAACCCATGGAAGGGGGAACTTGCGCGGTTGCCGGAACCGCGGACAAGAAGGTCTCGGACATGAACGCATTTCTTCTTGTCGGCAAATGCGAGCTGCAGGCTGGCGGCGCGAGGTCCGGCGCTCCCGCGGTTGGTGACGTGCCGGTATAAGACAGGTGTGACTGCGGCGTTGAATGTCTTGTTGACAAGGCAGAGCGTCATAAGCTCCAGGGTGCTAAGGGTCTAGAGACGGTGATAAGAGATCAGTCAACATGATTCGGTGAAAGGTATTACCACTACGTGTCCGGACACGTACCTGTTCTGCCAAACACCGCACGAGTTCGGGTAGGCTGGCAAATACCGCGGACGGCGACGGTGCAGACATGTTGAAACCGATGCTCGCCACGTAATGTCCACGGGCTCGGACTAAAGTAAAGGAAACCTGCTGGCGGAGGATCAAGTGATCCTATTGTGGTCTGGTGTCGTCGGATGACTCCGGAGGTGGTGTCAGCTCACCATCTCGATACCACCTCATGCAACCTAACTTGACAAACATGCAGTGACAGCGGGGTTGCTTGGCAAAATAGCAGCTCCCCCTGGCAACCAAGCCCCGGTCTTCTTCCGGAAATCGGAGGCGCTGGCCTGCATCAAATATTGTGGAGGATCCGGGGGTGACCTGGGTAGGATCCTTCTGCTACCCCCCTGCAAGCCGGCATGACGTTCACTGATGATCCGGCAAGCTGATGGTCTTGAACAAATGCCTCTCCCCAAATAATCTGCGGAACTCGGGACCAATCCGTGTTTATTTGGCATTGATTGGGAGAGGGAGTAAGCAGAGGGAGTAAGGAAATGCAGAGAGGGTTTGTGGATGGTGGACGGAGATTGACCGATGATACACTTAATCAATCCACTTGATGAATTATTTATGTTAAGGTTTCAGTCGAGTATTATTAGTGATAGATGCCAATGAATAGCGCCCTTTGATTTCCGTTTTCCTTTGCCACCCCAAGGATAATCTGTGGGATCAGTTCTAGTTGACTACCTAACATCCATGGGAAATGGACCATGGCTCGGTGACAATAACTCGAAGTGCATTGAAATTCAGCTACTCTACTTGATCTAAATACAGAGCGGACTTTGTAATATACTAACTCGATGCCCAAGGTTCCAGTCACAACCTCTCTTTCAACTTGAAGTCACTCAAGCACTGTCGAGTGTATTCATCATGTCAGATCAATATCCTATCTAGTAAGGTACCTATCTGAGTAAGGTGTCTTGCGACAGCGTTTCCTTCTACTGACAGTGGAAGTGATTAATGATGTGAACCAGCCGGTGCCATGCAGGTAGAAAAGAAAAGAAAAGAGTCCCGCAGCCAAAGGAAGACGACGAGGGAAGCCACCCCAATATTAAGTCTGCTTGTCGCCGGTGAACCCGAATACTCTAAGCGACCCTTTACCCGTACTCGGCTCTATAATCTTGCGGAACTTTCTTAAATCAATATCCTCCAAGGCTGTGTAAATCCTAGGCCTCGGGAGCTCTCCGGTGGCCTGATCAACATTGCCCTGATCGACAGCAAAGTCCTGTAACTCCTGTCGCAGCTTTAGAATCCCGCCATCGTCAGACCCCGGCCTGGAGGGGTGAGCGGCCAGGCCGTGGAAGACAGAACCGAGCCCAGCTGCCCACATACGTCGGATGTGGTCGTCGTCTGTTTCGCGGTGATAATGGGGGCTGAGAGTCCGGATTTGTACAACTCGGACGGGTCTGTCAAGCGGTCGCGGCTGGCTCTTAGCGCCGTTACTCCCCTGAGCGACTCGGGAGACTGAGAAATGGGCTCGCTCCAACAGGTCGACGAAATGATACGGCTCGATGGCGTACCCAGCCGCCATCCTCAACTTGAGAGCTAGGCCCATGGTCATGGCATGCTCGCCGGCGTTGCCCGTGGTAATAAAGTTGCCGGTTTTGCCGTCTGCTCCATGCCCATCGCCCGAAGCAAACAATTTGTTAAGCCAGGAGTTGACGATCCTGGAGCATCTGCCCTCTTTAACGAGCTCGACACGTCCATTATCGCGCAGCTTCGGCTTGGAAGCCCACTTCAGCCGGACCATGGTGTCTTCTCGGTCGCGGGACGGAGACATGGCGAAACCGGCGGCAAAGGCTAGGCAGTACTCATTCACCGACCCTGCACGGAAGTTGTCGGCGTCGACGAACCCGATGTAGCGCCGGCCCGGACACAAGGCCGCTGCAAGGGCAACGCCGAGAATTATGCCCTCCCCCTTGCCATCGCGTATTGTCCCGTCCGGACCGCACAACTCGGCCATGCCGGATTCTCTAAAAGCGGCGGCCGCGGCGGCGTCCTTCTGGTGGATGGCTAGCAACTGTCTCCTCTCGCCGCCAAACGCCTTGACCATTGCTACCTGCTGCGCGTACTCGTCGTCCGCGCTCCTCTGGCAGTTTGAGACTAGGATGACAAGACAAGGGGCTGGGATGGCAGAGATGACGCCCCTGATGACCGAAAGCTCCTCGTCCTTGCAGGGGACCACGATGACCATTTCCGACAAGATGGTGTCGAGGGTCCCTCCGGAGTAACACTCCATCCCGGCCTCGCCGGCGCCCGTCTGGCCGCCATCTCCGCTGGTCCGCCCCTGTTCGGAAACATGATGAACCTCGCCGGCAACGTGCAGCAAGCCGAACCTCCGGGCCTCGGAGGGGCGTGTCAGCCTCATGCTGCTACTTTTGTGTGGTGTATGCTTGGTCTGACTCCCTTCGAGTGCGCTGAGGGTTCTGAGGGTGGCGGTCGCGAGGCTGGGGATTTGTAAGAATGGTGGTTCCGGCCATGTAAGTGAGTGATAGAGCACCCGAGGCTGCGAGCTGAGGACGGTGACCGACATTATATGGCTGGTTACCAGGGGTTGTTGAGAGGCATGGAAGTTGACACCGTTACCGTGACGGCGGCCGCGTATTCTCGGAGGATTCCCTTGGTTTTGAAGTCCAAAGGTAAGAAGAGACCGTCATGGTTGTTTGTCGCCTGCATGACTGCGGCGCAAGGAAGACGCGGGTAGAAGAAAGCGAACCTTGGCGCAGGTGTGCAGTGTGAGCTGAAGTCGTACAAAGGAAGCCCCCAACACCATCCGACAGTCACGGTATGGGCCGGGCGCTTTATCCCCCCACGCAGAGGCGTACATGTATTATACGTACATAGCTGGACCCGTGGGAGTGGTACACATGAACGTGATCAAAATTGGCAATTTCCCCGGCACAAGAATGAGACATGGTGATTGGCACGAGGACTATTTGGAGGTGTGATTTGGGGTTCGAGACTCCGAGGTTAGCCTCATGCAAGCGATAGCACTGCCGGCCGTACTATCGATCCAACCACCCGTGATGGGCCTCACTGGAATGGTGGTGGTACTTCGTAACGACGAGAATAGCACGGTGGCTTTGGATGAGGAGTCCCTAAAATGGCCTTCGATTATGATCAGCCATCCCAACTCCATAACACACTGCAACCGCATATTATTCACGCACTCACACTCGGCCACTCGACGCAAGAATGACGTGATTCGTGCAATCGCCGTTGAGAGTACAGATAGTCATCCACATGCACGTTGTACCATCCCATCTCCAAATCTCCTCTCGAACAACCAGAGACCCCCCCGGAGCTAGGACGCCAGATCTTGTCACCGTGTCCGTTGGCCGAAACTTGACGCAACAAACCTCCAAGTTTCCGGTTTCAGGGTCCTGACTCCCGAACCGGCGAGCACTGCGGATCCGTGGCTGCGTGGGCCGTTATCTCGAGTGCCACGGCATCCCGAGCATAGCCTCATGACCCACCTCACTTGCCGAGGAGATCTGTGGGATGATTGGCGGGGAACAGATTGGTGCCACAGCACCGCAGACTCATCTTATCTGACATGGGCGGCGGCATGAACATCGGCATGGACAACATCACACACCCAAGCTGCCGGAACCGAGCGTGGTTTGCCAACCTGGGTCCAACGCGCAGAGTGGCTTGCCAGCTTGCCCCCGTTGGTGACATGGGCGGAGAGGGGCACGCAGTGAGAGAGGGGCCAGAGCACACGCCCGCGGGGAGTCGGGCACGCATCTTGACATGGGGTGATGGGCCAGGCGTGCCAGGCGAGCCGGGGCACATCCCACCATGCCATCCATCAGGACCATCACCCCTCCGGCTCCATGTCGTGAGTCGCATGCTGCAGGGGTCGTCTGCGGGAAGGCCAAAGAGGCAATCCACTTTCCTGCATAGGGCTGGACGGCCGGTTCTGGAGTCCAAGAGGTCCGGGATGGGTGCTGTTGGTCTTCGAAGGGCTCCGCGTGAGGATTCCGGGCGGCGAATCAAAGTGGCTGGGGGAGATTTGACTGGAGCAAACACGGTCGGATGCAGAAAATGCCCACTCGCGGAATCTCTGCCGCCCGCCGCCTAAGCATTTGCTCGGAGAAGCGAGAATCATGCCAACAAGAGCGTCCCAAAAAGGGGGTCAGGGGTGAGTCTGTCTTGAAGCATCAGGGTTAGGGGAGCACGGGAGGGGGGGCCATCAGGAGATCAGGAAGACGCAGGGGATCTCTGGGACCCGGACAACCCCTGCCCCTGGGAGCCTGGGCGGGATCGATTGCGTGCGTGTCCCGCAGATCCTTTGGTCCTGGTGGCGTCTGCCAAGTCGGCCCCGGAAAGACCATGGCGTCCAATAGCTGTCTCGAGAGAAAGCCACAGTGGGTATGGCCGGGGGCACGCGGAGGAACTCCTTGGCGAGGCGCCGACTCGGACTGTGTCACGGAGGGACTCCGAAAGGTTCGGGGGGTCAACTCGGGGGAAACTTTGACCAAGGCGGCTGCCATCGAACCGGCGGCGCCGTGGAATGGATAGGATTTCGTGAATAATGCTCCGATACGCGTCACCACAGACGACGCTGAGGATGGTCTTTAAAAGGGGTCCTCCTGCCCCGAGGGGGAGTCAGTTTGGAGGGGACCCGGCCTGAACTCTGAAATCACACCAGCAGCAGTAAATAAAATAGCAACAACACCAAAAAGAAAAGCATCCATCACCACCAACAGCACCAAAAACAGAAACATCTCTGCGCCAACAACACCCCACGTCCCAACCAACCAGGATAACCACCCAACAGAGCAGGCATCTACCCGGAACACAACCACCCATCAACCACCACACCATGACCACCATGACCACCCCCACCCCCCCAAACCAAAACGCAAAGAAAACAATCCTCTTCCTCGGCGCCACCGGCGGCGTCGCCCTCTCCGCGCTCCGCCGCTCCCTCGCCGCAGGGCACACCTGCATCGCGCTCTGCCGGACCCCAGCCAACCTCACCGCCCAGCTCGATCACACCACGTGGTCCAACCTACACATCATCCAGGGCGACGCGCACGACGCTTCCACACTACACGCCTGCCTGCGCACGCCCGCAACTGAGGACGGTAAGGAGGGTGGACGGGTGGTGGACACGATCGTGTCGTCGCTCGGCGCGAAACCGACGTGGAAGGGCATCTCGGACGCGCACGTCTGCGAGAAGGGGATGGTGGCGCTGCTGGAGGCGCTGAGGCGGCGGCGGGCCGAGGATGGGGATGGGGATGGGGATGGGGATGCGGCCCGAGGGAAGAAGGTGGTGGTGCCGCGGCTGGTGGCGGTGACCAGCACGGGCATCTCGGACGTGGCGCGCGACGTGCCGCTGCCGCTGATGATGCTGTACCGGGCGCTGCTGCACACGCCGCACGCGGATAAGAAGGCGATGGAGGGGTTGGCGGTGGCGGCGGGCAAGGCTGGGGAGGTGGAGTGGACGTTTGTGAGGGGCAGTTTGTATACGAATGGGCCCGAGACGGAGGGGCTGGTGCGTGTTGGTGTCGAGGATCCGGTGAAGGGGGTTGTGGAGAAGGAGGCGATGGGGTATACCATCAGTCGGGAGGACGTGGGGAAGTGGGTGTTTGAGGAGTGTCTGGAAGGGGATGGGAGGCAGTGGGTTGGGAAGGCGGCTATTCTGACGTATTAAGGGAGGCTGGGTGTGCATGTGTAGGACTTGGAGCTTTTTGCAGGATGCTGGCGTTGAGGTTGGCTCAGACAGTGTGGGATTAATAGATAATGCTGAACGACAATGAACGCTAGGTAGACTATTGACATGATTACGCCCCTCAACATTGCGAGACCCTCCCGATATGAACGTACGGACGCACCTACACCACAGGCGGTAACAACGCCCCTCCATCCCCCTCTGCTCGCTCACACAACCTGACACTAACGCCCCCCTCCCTCCCGGTCCCGTCGCACTGACAAAGCAGGCTAACCCTCTCTACTCCCTGGCCCTTCAACACCTTGACCCTGTCCCGGACGACCTTCAGTAGGTCGGCGAGCTTCCGCAGTGTCGCCTGCTGATCTTGCTCCCAAAGTTGCAGCTTCTGCTCCATGTCCTGGACGACAAGCTCTGGCCCCGGACTGAACAAGCCGTGGTCGTGGCGGGCAAGGTAGAGCTTGGTCCGCTGAGAAAAGTACAGCTGTGCTTCGTCGGTGGAGAGCGCAGGCGAGCGGGCGTTTCTCGTCTTGATTTCGATCAGACAAGGGGCGGGGATGCTGCGGCGGGTGTGGTGGACGCACAGGGTCGGACTGGGGTGGGTGATGGGGCTGGCGGGTGTGAAACCGGGACTGTCGCCTGGGTCATCGAGGGCTAGGGCAGCGAAGGCGATGGACGGAGAGGCTCGGGCCGATGGCTTGGACGAGTTGCGTCGGTGACGCCGGCCTGGGGACAGTGGACCGGGGTCTGAGTGTCGTTTCGCCTTTCCGGGGGTAACGGAAACAAGTTCGGGCGACGGCGTATCGTGGTCGCACTCGCAGTGGTAGGCATCAACTTCGGCTTGTACCACTAGCTGCAAGTCCGCGAAGCGGTACGACAGCACACGGTGGTGGCTCAGGCTTCGTTGCAACACTGGGTCTTCCTCAGGGGGGGTAACGACACGTCTCCTTTTCGAATCCGGCTCCACAACCGAGACTCAACGACAAGTTTGGATCTCCATTCCAGCGCGAGAGAAGTAGGGTGTTTCCCCTGATATCGACGTCGTACCGATCGGTGCCCCAGGCTCTGTTGGAGATGACATCGAAGAGCTTACGGAGGTTGCTCACGTTGCTGATTACGTCGGTCGCACCAAACACATCCACGTTCGGTTGCATCACTTGGACAGATCGTAGCAGGGGCTCGAAGATGTATGCGTATTGTGGGTAGCGGGAGGGAATGGCTTCGTTGTTCGAGTCGGCCTGCATTCGCAACGGCTGCGTCAGCGGTGTGAACCGTGGAGGAGCACCTGCATCACGAGCGGTCAGTGGTGTGCTTCACCTCCATCCCCGACAAAGGAACACGGACCTGGAACGGCAATCTCGCCATCGGCGACCTTGTTGAAGCTCGCGAGTTCTTTAACCTGTGCAATGCTGAACGGCTCAACACCGAGACCGAGAGACAGAATATCCAGCGACTCTCCTTGAGCGAGACCGCTGGACACCTCGGTAGTCCGCTGCTGGCGCAGCCTAGCCACTGACGCCCGGTCCTTTGCTGTGTGAAACCATAGGCAGCTGCCAGTGAAGAGGTATGAGCAGTTGGCACCATGGCCGCATCGTTCCTGTCCCGCAGTCATCTTCCACCACCGGATGGCTGACATTTTATGCGAGTATGGGCAACCTTTGCCCTGGTCGTGGCATACTCTGTCGTTGAGGAGCATCGGGCACACCCCCTTTTTGGGAGCCATGGTGATTCGGGCAGTTGTTACTAGACTTTCAGCAGGCGGATAACTGTTCACAACGAATGCTACAAGATAGGTTGCTCAAGTTCTCGGGAATCTGGGTATCTATGTATGTATAACATTAGAATCGGGGGAAGATTGAACGACGAGGCTTCGTGGGGATTAATTACATGTAACCATGTGATTGTTCTGCCTCCGTTTGCGAGGCCCACCGCCGACTGTTGCCTTCGAGTCGTCAGCCTCGACGACAGCCTCCGTTCAGCGGGAACCAACAGTTGGGCTGTGTAACCTTTGTTCGCCCCAATCGGTGCATTCGTAGGCCTCCGTAGGCGACCAACGTGGCCGGCGCCAAGAGGACAGACAAGACAAGGCGGCCTCGTTGGTCGGCACTGAGGCTGGCGGCAGACGCGACCATGCGGATGGATGAATATGGATGATTTCTACCCGCGTGGCAAGAAGTTCAGTCCAGCCGCCGTCTGCGCAATAATTGAATGCGTCAACACCCTCTGAGGGCGCCGTTCCGTTGAGCGTTGGTCAAAAGCCCCCAGCCCCGTGTTCCCGTCCACCACCCCCCCAGCGGATTCGAACCAAAGGCCAAACCGAGGATACTTATTCAAGTCCTAGGTAGTTACTTTCGAGGTTGTAGACAAGTAGTTAAAACTTTGATTAGACCTATTGGCTAGAACCCGCGACGCTTCACAATGAGTGACGCCGTTGATAATGTGGTTGTTACAATGGAAGTAATACCTACAACTGTGAGCTGCGGCAGAGCTAAACAAGGCACACTCTTCATAAGGGAAAACTAGAAACGGGGCAAAAGGAACTAGGTAAAAGAAATAGGTAAATAGAAGAAAGATAATTAGTAAAAGGAAGCGAATTCGAAAGAAAGGAAAAAGAAAAGGAGAAAAGAAAAGAAAGAAAGAAAAGAGGGAAGACAAGTTTAAAAAGGACACAGAGAACATCCGGTTGCCAACAACTGACCCTAGTCAGCTTGGAGAAATAACCACCATTGTTATTCATTCTGTAATTAAATAGCATATTGTGAAACAACAAATTAAGAGAATACATGCACAGAATCACAAGTCACAACCTACATGTAAAGGTTGCCGATGTCAATGTTGACATCGGCAAGATTATCCTCCACAATTTGCCCCAAGCTCTTTGACGCCGACCATTTTACCGCACTGAGACCCATGGCTTCCGCGGTTTCGGTTGCGCATCTGAATAGGTTCTCCTACAGGGCAGTCAGCATCAGACCGCTTAGCAGGAAGGGGGGGGGGGGGGGGGTAGGGTAACTCACAAAGGCATCCTCCATGTCGAAGACGGCGTCCTCGTTCCACGTGAGATAGAGCCTGTATCTCTCATCGATCTCCAAATACCGAACCCTCGGAAGGGCGTCTCGCCTGGCCCAGAGTTCGAACTGTCCGATCCTGTCGCTGTGACGACAGACGAGTTGTAAGAGACATATCTCGGCGAACTCGTCCTGTCCCTTGTGGAGATGATTCTTGAAGAGCTCCCCGACAAAAGCAGAGGCATAATAGAACCAAAATGATTCTTGCCGGCGCGGGGCATAATGCGGCGTGTTGGTTGGCCGAGGGACTATGCTGCCGCCGCTCTGAGAAGCAGCAGAAGCACCATCAGTAGCAGAGCCGTGGCGCTTGCGCCTGTCTGCCTCACGGGCCGCCCTGTGCGAATGGTGCCCTTGCTGGTAGGAGTGAGCGTATGGTTCGTAGCGGCGTGCTTTCGAGAGACCCTGGGACGGGGGTTGGCCTTTGCGTCGGGCCGGTGCCTGCGTTGGCACATGCACTACGCCGTTGGCCTCGTCACTTGTGACCTGTATGTAGACGGGGTAGTTAGTTGGAGGGATGCTGCCGGCCAGCCTCTGTGGGTTCGGGCGCACCATGGTTACACCCTGGTAAAACTCAGCTCTGGCCTTGTTCGAATGTTCGCGGCGGTAATTCCATCGGCAGGTCGGTGTGGAAGACGTGAGCTTGTCGCTTTCTTTTCTTAAGCATGGAAACGAACCGCGGTGTTTTCGGGCGGACAATCGCGCTCTTCATATAATTGTCTGGCAGCCATGAAACCAATGGATCGGCCACACAAGCAAGTTGATACGGGAGAGACCAGGGCAACTCGCCTCTACCCCGGTTTGGGATCTGTTGCCACTGACCCTCGGAATAGAACATCGTTAGTGCAGAAGTGGGATATTAGATCCTCTGTCCCTGGCCGGCCGAGACAAAACCCCCTCATCTTGTCCGAGTTCCCAGCTCCGGGTGCTGATCGAGGAGTGGCCACTGGAAACTACGGAGTTGCTTGGGACTGGTATGGATGCGATTGGTCATGGAGTTCCAAGAACGGGATGAGGGTTCTGCATAAGGTACTCATACAGAGGGCGCCATGCCAGACATATTGATGCGCCTACCTGCTTGACTCGGGTTGACAGAAAGCAAAACTGATTCTGCCAGACCCCTGTCAGGTAGCTCTGTGCCTCTACTCGCATGGGAGTTTACTGCAGCCCAGCGGCCGGTCAAGGCCGGGAGGCAGAGCAGAGCTTCCGACTGGTGTCTCAGTCGGACGCTACGTTAACACCCCTCCAGGGTTGGGTCCAATCAACGCTACCTTCACGGCTCATGCTACCTTTCCCTTCTAGCTACCATTTATTCTCAGTTAGCTTTTCTCCGTTTCGTCCCCTTTCAGGTCTCCTCTCCTCTTTTCTTTTGCCCTTCCGTTCCTCTCCTCCAAGTAATACGAATCTCTCAAAGCTGCCTTCCCCCTCCTGCTACACTTTCAAATATGGACAAGTTTCGTGCTTCCGTCGACAATCTGTTGTCCCTTCTGTGGGCTCCGGATGTTGCAACCGCGGCCGCTGGTCCCGGCGATGAATTCTGGGATCTGCTGCGGACCATCGAAGGCCATGCCGCCGCCCGCCTGCTGTACGGCAAAGGCCTTGACCAACCTCTCGCCGATCGCGAGCTAGTGCGAGTTCTTCGCTTTTTGAACGACATCAACGATGAAAGAAAAGGCATGAAGAACTGGCCCTAGAAACGAAGTTACCTTCAGGGTTTGGATGGCAAGTCGCTCGCTATTGCCGCAGTTGTTTGTAGCAGGCGAAACGTCCTCGCTAGTGCAATGAACACCATACGGGCGCTCTGTGAAGGAGCAGAGGAGATAGCAGAATGGTCCAAGTGGCCCGACGACCCGTTGCTGCAAACACGTGCCCGGGAGTGCCAACCGCCGGCTACCGCGCCGGCTGTTGACGCTTCTAACACCGGGTCGCCGACCCCCGGGTCATCGACCAGCGCTACCTCGGCAGATACTCGATCTAGAGTCAAGAAGTTACGCCTTCTAGTCCAAAGCCACGGCGGTGAGTCTCCCTACCTAATTCATGCCCCCCTCACTCAGGGTGTTAACACGTCTTCTTGGATACCTAGGCGCATCACCAAGTCCGCCGATTCCGACGACAACTCCCTCCGCCATCCCGCCAGGTGTAGCACCACCGACCTGCCCCCGTGCCCTAGAGCCTGCCACCCCTACCACCTCCGGTGACGTTACAAAAGAGCGGTTCGAAACGGCGCAGGCCGCCTCTCCAGCTGACGCCACGCCGAAAGCAGTGCTACCTTTGGACACGGGAGGCCCGCTGAGGGCCACGCTCACAGGTCCCGAAGCCTCGGAGCCGAAGCGTGGCGCATCGGGTACGAGAGAAAGAAAACGACCGCGAGTAGAGTCAGACTCTGAGGGTTCAGTCGAGGGTAGGTGACCTGCCTGTGCTGCTGCTTCCACAAACTGACACGTCATGTCCCATCCAGACTATCCACCCGAACCGGAGTGCACCGCACATTCTGCTCGGGCTGGGACACCAGCGGCTCGTACTTTGGGCATCAGGGGGATCCCGCCGAGCGAACCCGACTCTGTCCTTCGGCCGGCCCCGAATCCCGCCCCCTCCTCGCAAGCAGGGTCATCTGGACAGGCGGACGGGGACCGCCTCGATTTAGGCCGAGCCGGCGGCACACTCTCTAGCCAACGTGCCCCTGCGCCGGGAAAGCTATTTGTAGGGTTTACTAACATCAGAATTGGGAAGGCGGTTGCCCTTCTCGGGCATATCGACGGCATTGTAGACGCAATGAGGTCGACCGAGTACCTAATGCACCGTGCCATGGTGTCTACCAGTATGAGGTTGCACGTGCTGCCCAACTGGGACATTGAGATTCTGGTGGACCTAGGTGGCGGTGACCAAGACGGTGTTCAGGAAGCGGGCTACGATGTCCCGGCCGCCCTGGGCGAGTTTGGGCGAGCGACTGTCGAGATACAACAAGTGCGTCAGATGAGTATAAATGTATCGATTGGGGATAGGGAGACGGCGAACCGCCTGGTAGGTGAACTAGTCTGACAGTTCCTCAACTTTGACTTCCATGCGAAGCACCATAACGTCTTTCCCCGCGGGAACAATGGCCGATTCTCCTTCCTTTCGTAATGTTTCTAGTGGAATGTCCTCTCCTCCGATCTTGATCCATGCATCGACAAAGGGGGATGCAGCTTTCCACCTTATTTTCCTATCTCTGTCCGCGGCCGGAAACGAGCCGAACACCATAGCTTCGTATGGCCCGGTCTGGGCAGGGTCGCCCTTCTAAAGAATTAGCACCCCTATGCGCCGATGGAGAGCCGAGTACGTACATACCGTATCCATCCTTAGGGTATCCGAATAGCCCTCTTCTGGCGCACGGCTAGGGACGGCGCGGTTGATGTGGGTAAAACTTCGGACAGTTGCGACGGCGCGCGCCTAACGGAGTTCTCGCGCGACGCATTTCGACGTTTCGACGCGGGGCATCGGTGAGCCGGATGCGGGGCAGGGCCGAATAACCCCCAATGAGGCGGGCGGTCAGGAAAAGCTCGCTCGCTTGTCAGGTGACACCGTGGCACCTCTCAGCCGGAAACCGAGCCTGGAGGCTCATGGCCCAGCGGCCTGGCCGGGGAAAATGGAAATGCGATTCGGGGGGGCATGAAAAAAAGGCGGAAAGAAGGCTCAGAGAGAAATGTGTGGGTCAAACGGAGGGATGGGACTTCGAGATCTTAAAGTCAGGTCGAGTGCCGTGTCACTGCGAGATGGCCAGGGACAAACCCACGGCTCAGGAATAGGTCAGATCAGCTGCAGGTTGCCTTACCCGGAGGGGGGTTACTGGACAACCTCACCTGGACTCTCCCTGTACGGAGCATGTACTGAGGTACCTTACCTCGGTACCCGGCAGGTATTATTGCTTGCAACTACCTAAAATGGAAGCGCCTCTTGGCACCAAAAGTCCAAACTGAAACCACCGCGACGGGCGGGAAAAGATAGCAAAGGTTCATGGCTAGCACGGACTAGTTAAACGGCCACAATTCTTCCCTTCTTCCCCGGGGCTAGCTCGGCCACAGCAGCTACAGGTAGGTACATGTAGCTAGCAACCAAGCAAATTACACAACTGTCTATCTTTTGCCCGATGCCACCTTAGTAGAGACACTCGAAGCCCCCCTCACTGTCACATACTGCACCGAGATTCAGCTCTTGAACCCGCAACAAAAATCCGAAGTCCAAATCTTACATGCGGTAAGAGCAGGTCAACCCAGGTATACTGTCCCCTGGCCGAGGTGGCGTCGGCTTTCGGTGTCCCTTGTACTACCGACTTGTCTTCCTCCAGCTCCCACCCACACACCTCATAAACCACACCCGGAGGTGTGCCCTCGGCCAGGACGTTTCGGTCGATGAAAGTTGGGGCGCGGCTGCAACTCAGGGCGACGGCATGTTCATTGGCGACGTCCATCTGTGTTGGGTTCGAGTGGCCTGAGAGCGTTGCAGCCCGGCGGGCGCGGGCCACAACGGTGGAGTAGACGACCTTAGATGTGCACTTGGTGCCGATGATGGCGGGCCGTTTGTCGAGCATGTTTTGGGCTTTTGTGTCGAGTGGTTCGAGTCGGTCGTTTGAGTCTCATGCAGGCCTCGTTGAAAGGGCTTGCTCGCTCAGGCCTCGTCCAGACGGCCCATGGGTTTGTTTATCAACTGATTTAACTGCCATCGTGCAGAGCACACACAGTCAAGAATCTAGCGTCGGGTGCTTCTGGATGCGGCGGCAGGCCCAGGACATCTCATCCTTGCACGGAATACATGTGAGCTTGCACGCGTTGGCCATTCGCCTGGGAGGGGGTGTTATGGTCCACACGGTAGGCGTACTCCCACACGGTCCGGAGGCGAGTCGCCGGTGAAGCTAAAGCAAATGCACAACAGCCCACGGGGGATGTACATATAAGTACATGTACTTACCACGCAAGATCTCCCCCTAATCCATTCCGGGCCGGCGATTATCGAATACTCACGCCAGGGGGGCGATCGTGGTTCATCTAATTACACCTTTCCTCAACTCGCTAGCAACGCGAGACGAAGCCAATCCTGGCACACTTGGGCAGTGATCTACTGGTACACGGTGTTGAATCCATCGCGAGCAAATAAAATGATGTGGGGAATCTCCAGTCATCCCTCGGTACCTTAGGTAGGTAAGCCACGAGAAACTTGTTGGCCTGCAAACTAAAGCAACATGATGCGATTCAAGCCACCTGACCAGGCCGATGGACCACTCTGCCGTTGCCCTCGAGCGCTGATCCGTTAACAGTTGAGATGCGGTTGTCCGATTAAAATCATGCAAGATCAGTTGGTCGGGGCGTTTACAAAGGCCGCTTTCCTCCTGATGGCACTCAGTCGGTCCCCGTGTTTTCTCGTTCTCGCAGCCCCCCGTATTGCGACACATTTATTATGATTTTTCCATCATTCTAATCCCCCATGGATAACGTCGCACCGGAGACAAATGGGCCTAGCTCTGAGAGAAACCTGCTTGCAAACCCCAAGGACCTTGCCCCCATCGCCGTAAGCTAGGCCACCACCCGGTCTTCTTGGACACCGGAGACAATAAACTGACGTTTATTTCAGTGCTATCTTAGGCATTGTACCATGACACACGATGGAGTTGCCCTCTCCACTCAGGACCTGACGTCGGCGACTGGTTTAGGTGCAAGCCCCGCGGCGCCGCACACCTCCCTGGCTCCCAGCACGGAACGGCTTCAAGTCCACGCCCTACTACAACCTCTTCCAACCCTCCCCACGCCCAATTGGGGGCTGTCCGCGGAGAAACGGCAAGACTTTGCTTCGCCGCCGTTTACCACAGGGACAGCCTCGCCGTCACCAGCTTTGCAAATACCACAACCGGCCATCGGGCTGCCTTCAACACCCGTCGGTGAGCCCTTTCAGAGGCTTTTCCGCGACGAGGGCGACGAGGAGCACATGGGACAAGGTGTGGGCCGGAAGCGGCTGCGGCGGTGGTCCGAAACCAGCACCTCCCCGTCTTCGGCTCGAGAGGTAGATCCTGTGCACATGGAGACAGCCAAGCTATCCCTTGGCTCCGAGTACGGGCAGCTGAGTTGTCCATACCGCAAGAGGAACAAGGCCCGGTTCAATCTCCGCAACTATCCGAAATGTTCCAAGCCGTTCCGGAACATCGGTCTGCTCAAGTCTGTCTGCCCGCGGATTGTGCGGCTCACGGGAACCATGTTAACACGCTGACTTTAACGTTCTATAGGTTCCATGTCCGGGAGTCCCACGCGGAAAAGATTGTGTATTCGTGGTACGCACGCAGCCCTCAGGCCCGAGCTGCTCTCCCGATAAGCGCCCTGCTAATCGAACCGCAGTCCTCGATGTTGGCTACGGTTCGGGTCCCACACAGATATGAAGAGGCACCAGGCGGACCAGTCCTGTGTTGCCCGCCCCTGGCCTCAATGGCACGCCCGGTCCAGGGATGTCGAAGATGGGATTGATACGAGGACAGCCAGCCTGCTGATAGAGAGGAAGAGTCCTTACAAAGTCTCCACCTGGGAAGAGCTCTGGCGAACCTTATTCCCAGATGACGCAGAAGTACCATCGCCGAGTACGTATTCCGCTCTTCTAGAGTAGTGTTCTGCCCTGGACTATACCTGACCCGTGCCGGATAAAATGCTAGATTGCGAACCATGTGTCGAAGCCTGCGAGTTCATCAGTGTCAGTCGGGAAGCATTGCTCCTGGCCCAGGAAAGGCTCCCGGAGCCGATTACCGGAATACTAGAAAAGAACCGCTGTCTTGTCGTCAAACCGAGCAATCTTACCTCGCAACTTGTCGAAGTTATGGGCTCAGTCCTTGAAGACTGTCTCGCCCAGGCTCTCGGCGACTTTGAGCACGCGATATCACTTGGGCTGCCCCCCAAGGTCCGCCCGAGAGCATCCCCTCCTCCAGCCGACCGCTCAGAGCCGCCTCGGCTAGGCACGCACGACTCCCCGCCGCGTTCAGCTCACGTCCTCCGTGCCTCGGCCCGGCGAATCTCCTCGCCACAATCTTCTCCGGGACAAGCACAGCAAAAACGAGCGAAAGTACCCCTCCAAGCTCTTGCGCGTGCTCCCCGATATCCTTCCCGGCGAAGAGGACGGGGCTGAGGGTGCGTCGTTGGTCACCGGCGAAACCAAGCGAAGAGGGGATAGCAGTGGCGGGACAAGGCGGATAAGCAAGGCCGACGTGCTTGACCGGGCCATAGGGGCTATCCAGAGGTATTTGAGTCACACTGGACCACAATAGAGCCAATGCACTCCAGGGATCAACGCCTGTTATGTGACCTCTGCCGCATCCGTTGGCTGCCTTGGTGGGCCTCGCGTATACCTAGGTACATAGATAGGTACGTAGCTTGGTCTAGCAGTCGCCTTGCGTCGAGCCATTGGAAAATGGTGTGCCTGCCTGCAGTGCCTTGCATTGCCGCTTTGAGTCTTTGACGTGTGTGTGGCCGTGTTGCAGTGCGATGGGAGGTCAGTCAGTATCGTTGGCATCTGCGAGGACTGCGTGCACTGGGTACCAGAACCATGCACAAGGGCCAGGAATGGAAGTTGGTTGAAATGAGGTTAGATATAAAATGTGTGACTCCCTTAACTTCAGCTGGAAAATGTGGTTGCATCGTCAAAAGAAACACAACCTGAACTTGAAGCACCGCACAGGCTACAGCCAAGGAGGGCTCTTGCCCGGCACCTGGCACCTGGCACCCTGGGGGAAAACATGCGGATGACCTTAGGTGGTTGGTGGGGCACGTGGCCTGCTGTGCCTGCACAATGAAAGCGCGTCAGATGGACAGTGGACTTGCCAGTTATAATTTCATTCGCCCGAGATTCCTCAACCCACCATCACTCTCCAGAGGGTTATCATCATGGCTACCCGCCTCCTCATGCAGTGTCGTTCCGAAAACATTCCCGGTAAGCCTAGAGAACGGCGGACAACAATGGCAAATATCATCTGCCAACACAAGTGGCACAGGCCATTTGACCAAGATCAGGACCGTCTCCGGTCCGTTGGCCAGTACCACTACGATGGGAACCGGGTTTACATCCTGGTGGATAACGGACCACCCAACTCACAGGATGTATCCACGTTCATTTATAGATGGGACGGAGAACGGTTGTTAGTCTATCCTACGCTTCCAGGTGTCTTTCTCCGCCTTGCTAATGTAGGTCCAGTATCGAGATGCCACTCAACCCGATATTCGCAACCTTCCTCCAACAGTACCCGTTCAATGCTGCACGTACCTCATCGGGCTATACCGACGAAGAGTACAGGAATACCTTTGGGGAAGAGAAATACCAAGCAATGCTCATTCAGCGGATTAGACAGAGACGGAAGTGGGGACAAGACCTGCCATCGCAGGAGAAGGCTTTCCTCCAAGATCATCCCGAGCTTTCCTCACAGCTTTGACACCTCTCAGAAATTGGGTAGGGACTACATTGAAATACAAAGATATAATGGCGATCGGCATCACCACGCCCGCTTCCTAGTACTACTGCACGCGCCCCCCCCCCAACGTCATCCACGACCGGAAAGACAGGGTTGAGGGTACTTGTTTTACCTAATGCCATCTTGCAACTTGTCCCTCTACTAGCCTTCTGCTTCCCACGCTTGTGCAATTTCCGTCGGATTTTTCTTGAAGCCAAACTCGACATCAAAATTCAGGAAGATCCGAGTTGACACACCCATGGACCTCCTTCCGGTGGGCGTTTCTCTGGGGCCAATCCTCAAAGTTGGTCTCGTCGCAGCGGTCGCAACGCATATCCGACTACACTCAGGCCATCGAACGGTTAACTAGTAGTCTAGTTACCTTGTAGGTAGGCAGCGGGCCGAATAAGTTGGTACTCACCTTGCGTGGATATAGCCTCAGCGGGAAATCCCTCTCGGTCATAACAATGAACAAGGCTATGGTCGGGTCCTCTTGTTCTTCCTCCAACCGCTTAACCTGCAAGGCTTCTTCGTCCCCATCGTTGGCATAGCCCAGGATCTCGCGGCGCAGGTCCGCAAAGCCGGGCGGAGCTCGGTCCGGCAAGTCCTTGGGCAAGTCGATTTGACGCTGAGCGTAGGCCACGACCCAGGCGTATGCGATGTAGGCATACGTCGATTGTATCTCTCCCTCTTTTTGAGGTATAAACATTTGGGTTTTGGTTTGGCTTGCGACGGCATCTACTTTTGCGCGCAGGAATTTGGACGCGGGATCCAGTTCGCTCTGGCTGTAAAAGGGCGGGTAGCCATACGTCGGTTCAACGTTGTTCGCCTCGAGAAAGCGGTCGAGAATTGCGACGGGGATTTTGAAGCCGCGCAGAATCGTGGTGAGTCCCATTGCTAACACTGATTTGCACCGGTAAGGCTTGAGCATTTAGGTCAGATTCATGACCGGGAGGCTAGCAGGGTTGACATCGTTGGGCATCCCGTGAACTGAATCGAGGGACTGCCGGTTTTACCGTTTTTGTAAACATACATACTGTGTCATGGGCGAGTGGCTGCCTGGCATGGATTTGTGCGTGACAAGTGCTCTGATGCGTCAAACACGAAAATCTTAACCCCCCTTTGTGGTTGGCCGATCGTCGGCGAGCTTTTTAAAATTCACGTCCTTCTGACTCTCAATTTACCAATCCGCGGGAATGTCTAGCATACCAAATCGTTCACAATTGTTCGTGGCGTCTCTCGCGCGGGGTCTCAACACGGCGCAGGTTCCCTGCGTCTTGTGGGGCCACTGCCTGCTCGGTCTCCACGGCGTGCCTTCCATCGTGGCCGCAAGTAACACCCCACCTGAAAATTTAAAAAGGCCCAAGAACTGACTGTGTACAAGTCGATCGACTTCGTCATTCCAGATGACTGTTTAGAAGCCGGGGCGCGAGCCCTCGCTCAATGCGACGGCCTCGTGCCTTGTCCGGACCCTTCATCGTGCCCCGCCACCTCAAAGGGACGGCACACGCAGCCGCCAATATTCCACGCCCATCTCGACGACAACCTGGAAGTCACGGCTGGTCTCTATCTCCAATCCGATACTCTCTGGTTTCTTCCGCCGTTGGACCACTCAGTGCTGTTTCCTAGCAGCTCTCTCGACCTTCCACCCTACTTTGCCCTTGCGTCGGATCCAACCGTGTTCCCCCCCTGGCGCCCAGGCCGAGGCGCCGGTGTTTTCAAGTCGGCCGCGGATGCCGTCGTCGCTCCCAGGTCTCACATTCTCTTGGAGGCTTACATGCGTATCCATGCACGGGATCAGGGGAAGCGTGTAGGTTCCTTTGGCATCGCCATGATCGCCTACATGCAGCTTTACGTCGACGCTGACGGGTTTTTGGACGCCGACCTCCTTCCGGAGCCACTCAAGACGTCCTACAAAGAACTCCAGGAGGACAAGAAGCCGATGCGCCAGTGGATGCTAGAGTTGAAGGCCGCTCTTGGAGTTGCTGAGGAGGATCCCCAGAGTGATGACGGGTACTAAAGTGGAATAGAGTCATCGGTTCCGAACTCGGTTTCGTGCGCCTTGTTCACATCTCACGGATCCTTAATGTCATTAAGCAATATGTGCCATTTTCAAAGCAATTTCTATCTTGTCACTTGTGGTGGGTGACTGCATTGGCTTCAACTTAATATTCAGCCCTTCCCATACAATTCTCCACACAAAAGTCCGAAAAAAAGTGATGGGCTATTTGACTGCAGCAGCCAGACGACGTACCAACCATTGCGACGTCAAATGGTTGCCAGATAGCGACGACAAATATGTGGCTCATGAACTGCCTCCGAACCATCGTCGAAGAGAGCCGTTGTTGGAACAGCTGCGGCGTGGTCAAGATGAGCGAGGACGAACACATGCGGATCAATCTCATCGATAACTGGCACAAACAAAAGGTCAGTGGGCATGTGTACCCCCTTGGAATCGAAGACCGCGATATCGTCGACGAGACCTGTGATGGCATGCACAGGGACGGCAAACTGGACTGGATGTTGCGCCCCACGCCATTCGGATGTCCGGTGTTCGTCACCTGGCGTGTCGTCAACGGCGTCAGAAAAGGAAGAATGGCGGTGGACCTTCGTCCATTGAATAGTGCCACCATTCCGGACGCTTATCCTCTGCCGAATCAGGAGGAAATCTTCTGACCCCGATTGTAGGTACCCAACAAGGTTGGCACTCGGGCATGCGTTCGAGACCAGGCACCAGGCCTTGGGCAAACTCGGATACGGCGCAGACTCTACAACCTGAATATGCCAAGATATTCTATGGGTGGTTGCGTACGACCAAGTCAAGAATGGTGAAGAATTATCAATTAGCGAACTATGTCCAACAATTAACACCCAAACTAGAACCAACATGGACGTCGTTGTCAAGAGCACGTCAGTTGTGTACGCTGGATTTCCTATTAGCCACAGTGAGACTCGGAACCTGAGATGTTAGAAGGAAAAAGGAGGGAGAGAAAGAAAACCGCAAACGGGAAAGCACCTACCCAGGTGAATACTAGTGAAATGACGGGGGATTATCGCCAGGGAAATTGGTGTTCTGGACATGACGCAGACACCTTTCCAGAAGCTGCATTGCAAAGGCGTTCAGGGGTCGCTGCTCGGATTGGATTTGGGGTTCGGGGGTGAAGAAGTCGAGCGAATAAGGCCAAGCTCGTGTCCACGATATCCATCTGTCCGAGAGACTGGCCAGCTACCGCAGGCTCGTATTGGTACTGTGGCCTCAAGGTCCAAGTTACGTCGTCGTGATGGTGTGCCCGGACCTGGAGCGGCGCTCCCGGGGTTGTTAATGGGTCCCATTTGAAGAACATCCACTTCAACCCGATGGCGAGGATAACGTATAGCATACGATTCGGGTGCGCCGCGTTGACCTGAGTACCGGCTTGCTCCATGAGCTCCTTCCAGCCGCCGGGCGTGTCCTCGCATGGGGCCTTGCAGTGAACCCAAAGGATGTCCCGCGTTGGGTCCGATACGTTTGGGTCGGGGAGGCCCTGTGGGTTGGCCGCCGGGGTAGGCACAGGCGCCATCTGGACGACAATAACATTGGCCCTGCGACCCGGCGCGCTGGTTGTCGGCCCAATTTCACCACGGTAAGCCTCCTTCCGAACACCGTACAGTCGGCCGTTCGTCGCGTAGGGAGGGAAGTATATAAAGAGAAGCTGCAGCCACGCATGCCACACTACATCTTCCTCTCGATAATCCTTCCCGACGCGTGCGATCCTGAGGACGTCACGGTGGCATGATGTCCTTGGGTCCCAATAGTTACTACGCAATAGTGACGTTAAAGATACAGGTACGTCTCTAAAGAGGAGCAGGCAAGACTCGTATGACTTACGTGGGTGGTGCGGCCATTGTGTTGTTACTTGTTTGCTTTGTGGAAGACAAAACTGGGCTTGAGATGGCCTTTGCGCTGAGGATTTGGAGTTTTGGATGTAATAGTCCGGGCTTCAACGGCAGCCCTCTCGCTGTTGGCACGAATCTTGCAAGCCGACAGGTGGTTCTTCGGTTGGTTGGTTCCCGACACAATTGGAGTGCGGGAACGCCCACAGGCCAGGCAATGCCAACGCCCACAGGCCAGGCAATTCCAACGCCTACAGGCCGGGCAATGCCAACAGGGCCGGGCAATGCCAACAGGGCCGGGCAATGCCAACAGGGCCGGGCAATGCCAACAGGGCCGGGCAATGCCAACAGGGCCGGGCAATGCCAACAGGGCCGGGCAATGCCAACAGGGCCGGGCAATGCCAACAGGGCCGGGCAATGCCAACAGGGCCGGCATGGCAATGGAAGTAAGGTCTTAAGGTGCCGGTGCCGCGCGTGGCCTTCCCGCCCTGCACCTTCCTCACAGAGTTCCTGGCATTGATAACGATAGGAAATAACCTCCTTCCTTAATTGAATTCTCTTGCCATAGCTCAATTGTAAAATACTCTCCTCCTTTTTTCGTGATTCCTGTGTTCAATTCCCTGTCGTGACCATCTTTCTTCAAATGCAATGTTCAGACCAAATGAAGGTCCAGTTGATAAAGGCCGGTAGAGTGGGCCGTTTAGAAGGTCCGGTACAGTGGTTCGGTTTTTTTGGGCCCTGCAGTCTGTGCGCAACAACCGTACTTTTCAGAGCAACCGTACTTTTGAGAGCAACCGTACTTCTCAGAACTGTCAAACTTTATAGAACTACCTACCGTAACCCACTAAGAGTACGGTAGTTGCCCCCCACAGAGCCCCGCTGCGGTACCTACGGAAACAACAGTAAGGCCAAACCCAATCTTGACTAGGTACCTAGGTACCTCGGTACTAAACTAAACCCCCATCCGGTCAGTCCTCGGTATCCGCGTCCGGTTTATCGAAGAAATGACGTCTCTTCCGACTGTCAATGCTGGCCGCATCCTAGCAAAGCCGATACGCGGCCGTATCCATATTCACTACGACGGCGATGATGACTGCGTCGTTTTCATTCGCTGCAATGGCCGAGAATTTCAGATCGAGTTGTCGCCTTTCTTCCTTTGCAATTCGCCTGTCATCACCTCTCGGTACCACAAGTTCGTCGCCGCGGTCAGGGACAGGGGTGAGATGGACGCAGAGGAAGAAGGCGACTCGGACGAGGAAGAAGATCCGGAAGAGATCCAAACCCACTTCTATGACTGGATCATCAGTGTGTTCGAGCCAATCTTCTCAAAAGTAGCCCCAGATGTCCCGTCGTCCTTTGATCCCGACATGATTCGAACGGGGGAAGCGAAGCCGTTGCTGTCCGAGTATCTTTCCCCCGAGACACACCGATGCCGGCTCGAATCAGAAAACGACAAACCCATCCCGATTCATATGCCGGACGAGGAGAGTCAGTTTATGGAGCCTCTTTGCCATATCGATCCAGACCTCGCAAGAGAGCTCCAAGAATATGTCAAGTTTTTCGATCCGTCCGCGGTCGAAGTTTCGTTCGGGCGCCCAGAACGGGCGCTGGATGAAAGCCCGACTCGAGTCTTGGTCGACTTTGGTAGTTCGGGTGAGAAGATAGCTTGCTTCTTCAAGGGGTTCGGGGCTGGGGCTTTTATCTCTCTTGAGAGAGAACTGGAAGCTCATCGCCGACTCCTCAAGTCCAACGTGGTGCCCGAGGCGCGCGTGGTCCGTCTGCTTGGCGTTGTAGCAGCAGAGGATGGCAGGGTAGCGGGCTTGCTGCTTCCTTATGTTGACTGCCGCCGCGAGGACGGCGGGGTTCTAGACGACATCTATCTACGTCGCACGCCAACCCCGCTAAGGGAACGTTGGGCGACACAGGTCAAAGAAGCGGTCCAGCAGCTCCACGAAGGAGGCGTTGTCTGGGGCGATGCGAAGGCCGACAACATTTTGATCGATAAGGAGAACAACGCTTGGTTGATCGGCTTCCGGGTTGGTTCAAGTTATACTGAAGCCTGGGTCGACGAGGAGAAGGGCGACACAACGGAGGGCGATTGGCAGGGGGTGGAGAGAATTGTCGAATATCTGTTTAGCGAGCGGTATGATCCTGACTCAGCGTCAGGTTCCGAATTTGACGCGGTGGAGGAATAGGCGGTTTAAGAGGATGGATCATTCCACGGATCCTGGGTAACGTGGGTAGGTAAATGATATATCTAGGTAGGTTGCACCTCCATTCTAGCGGCACTGCCTTATAATTATGTGTACTATGGGTATAATACCGTGCGGTCACTGTTAACGCCTAGAGGGACATGTGTCCACCGAAGATGAAACCACCGCGTATAGAGGCAGCAAGAAGTACGGAAACTAGAGCCTACTAGCCTAAGAATAACAATCCAAACCACGCTATATAGTATTGTCCAGGTGGAAAGCCAACCAAATAGCAGGCTCTATTACTAAAGCTATACAGAAACCTAAATGAGGCTATTTTATATTCTATTTACTTTTTCTTTGGCTCCGTTTTTCCTTTCTTCTTTTCTTCTTCTTTTCTTCTTCTTTTCTTCTTCTTTTCTTCTTCTTTTCTTCTTCTTTTCTTCTTCTTTTCTTCTTTTTTTTTGTTTAGTTCTTTTTTCATACCATTTCTTTCTCCCGTTGATTTTGCTCAGTTTCTTATTTTCCTCTAGAGCGTGGCTTTTTTAGGTCTGCTGACACTCAAATCTGTTGGTATTAAACTACCTAGCGCCCGAAAGGGGTGTTCCAAATGCCATGAGTGGTCTCTAATGCATTCCATGCCCGTGGGAATGTGTGAAAATGGTCTGCTTTATAGAACTTGAGTGTGTTACAACGCTTCCGTTTCTTCGTGTAGTCCTACAACCGAGCTGAGGGGGTATTATCTTCTATCACTTCTCTCGTCTCTAGCTTTACGACGAAGGAGCTTTCCCATTACCATTCGCCACCTCAACAGTGCCTTCAGCAGCCTTAGCAGCCTGAGCATCGACGTCCTTCTCAATCACGGCCCGTGCCTCGTTCATCCCATCCTTTACCATATTCGCCACTCCCCAAACGTCAAACGCCACGGCCAGGGCCTTGTAGCCCTGCTGAAGCAAGATCGGAATCATGGCCGGGCCTTGCGCAGCACTTTGGAACGGTCAGCGGGGGGGGAAATTCATCACTCTCCTTCGCAACCGAAAGAGATAAAAAAGAAAAAGAAAAAACTCACCCAAACAGCGGCTTGTTATACTTGTGGGCCGTGGCCACAAACTTGCCCATGGCATCCAGGAATTCCTGCGGGGGCGGGGCGCTGAGGGTGAAGTTGATGCCAGCGTCGGCGCTGAAGTCGCCGGGGCCGAACATGAGCGCGTCGACCTCGGGCATGGCCGCGATCTCCTCGATGTTCTCCAAGCCCTTGACGCTCTCGATCTGCGCGATAATGCAGATGTGGTTGTTCGAGTTCTTCATGTTCCACTCATCGTTCGCGTAGAGCGACTGGTTGGAGATACCGGGAGTGAAGGTCCACGGGCTGAAGGAGCGTTGGCCGATGGGGGCTGTGGTTGTTAGAAAAGGCAACACGCTGGATTGGAAAGGGGGTGCATGCTTACGGTAGAAGGCGTCCTTAACTTTGTCTCGGATGTCCTGGGCCGTTTCGGTGTGGGGGATCACGAGACCGGCGGCACCGGCGTCGAGGGCGGTGGTCAGGCTGATCTCATCGTGCTTGGGGATGCGGCAGACGACCATCGTCTTGCCTTCGGAGTGGTGTTGGGCGGCATGGATGCAGCTAGGCGGGTCAGAAATTTCCAACAATTTCATCCGAAGCGATAGGAGACTTGCTCGTAGAGGGTCGAGCGGTCAAAGACGGCGTGCTCAACGTCCATCCAGATGAAGTCGGGCTTGGCCGAGGCCATGACCTGCAGTTGTCAGTTGGTGGCTTCCTGGGGCACAAGGTAGAGAGGGGCCGAACCTTTGTGAGAAAGACGCTGGGGATGCCCTGAGCGACACCCAGCAGCGTCTTCTTGGGATCCTCCCCGGCCTGACGGATAGCTTCGCGGAAATTCCCAGGATAAGTCAGCACCGCAGCGCGAAACTCGGCCGTGGTGTGCAGCTGGGGCTGCTGAGGGAAGGGCTTGTCGGACATGATGAAGGTTGGAGTCTGTTGGGTGAGAAATGTTGTGGATAGGGTATTGTTGCAGTGTTGAGAAAGATGAGAAACATCAGATATGGCCAAGCTATGGGCTGGCTTGGGTTTTATATCAATGATGGCGTTATGGAGAAGACGCGATGCCACGTCGAGTTCCTCCGATCGCATTAGCAATGCGCCGTGGAAAAGGGGATGGGGTCGACCAACCGTTGCGGAGTTCGGCTGACAGTTGCGCCGCTTGAAAGCAACCATCTGTCGACAACCCGTTTCTCTTCCAATACATTGCTATCAGAAGATCCACCAGGCTGGATGTACCCGGTCTTCATGCAGAAACTCCCCGGCGACGTAACTACGGCTCACTTGGCGCGTGGCGGACGTAAGCTGACAGGATCGGAATTAAGAATAGGCAAGGCCCGAATCCCCGGGAACTTGGAAGTCGTGGACTGAAATGGAACATTACATTAGAAGAGGCTGATCAAGCAAGCTGATGAAATCACACTGGGAAACCCAGTTCGCTGCGGGGTTTTACCCGCATTCAAGTCAGTGGGATACTCGAGGTGCTTTGCATCCGTCCCTCGGTCAGGTACCTTACCTATCTCATGTAGGACAGGCGGGGTGTGTGGCCCGTCTGTCTGGGGTGGTAATACCCCCTGGACCCCCCCTTTCTGGTGGAAATCCGCACTTAATGCCGCTCAGCAGGCCAAGCAAGAACTCCAGCACTCCAGGTAGCTCGCCATTGGCCCCTAACAAGTGCGCGTTGAGGCAATGATGTGCCGCATTGGGAACTCAGCCTCCGCCATGCGCAAGGTGACCAACGTCCGTCAGAATTTACACGTGTGTGCTTCTTCGTATTATGGCACTTCATAAAGATTAGGCAGAAGCGGAATTGGGGCCAACAAAACGCAAAGATGCCGTAGCTTGGCTACGAGAGGAAAGGATCGGCAAATTATGATATCAGGGACGGGCCTTGAGACAAAACTCAAATCATTGCCCGGCTCGCGCTCGCCCTGTTCTTGAAATGACTCGAAAAGGAAATACGAAGTAAGGTAGTTCGCCACAATTTAGATATAGTTCTGAACTAAAAAGCCGTCAAAAAACACCTGTATCGACTCAACCTCGCCCAAAGCAGCGACCTTTGCAACATCTAAAGGCAAAGTTAGTCCAGATAGATCGTCAACGTGAAGTGAAGAGAAGAGCCGACTCACAGTGATCCGGCCGCACAACAACCAGCGCCCCTTCTTCGGGGTTCACTCCGTAAGCCTCATATGCGTGTCCATGCCCGGAGTTGTAACTCTCCTCGTCGGCATACACCTTCGTTAGACCTAACCACGGGCCAGTCAATGGTCAACTCCATATCAGTTGTCAGAGAAGCATCGAGAAACTTACATTTCATCCCCCTTTGGCCCGTCACAGGGGTGAAGAAGGCCGGGATCTCCTCCTGCTCGACGCTTGTCCTGTTCGATGCGATGACCAAAACACGGTCGATCACGCTATCCGGGTAGGCCCCTGTCGGTGTGAACCGGTGAGCGGTTTGTTCCAGTGATCGAGACACCTAGTACCGTTAACCGGAAGGTCGTTGACTGTGCATGATAAACACTCACCTTATTCAGTCGCGCCGCTATCTCTGGTTTCGCTACATCACCCGCAAACACCACAATGTACCACCTCCCGTTCGCCGGCAGTCCCTTGACCAGCTGCATGGCTTTGGCGTCGCAGAACCGCACCACCTGCGCACTCGGGAACGCCATGCCGACTGTCACATTGGACATAACCTCCTTGTCGTATTCGCCAACCGCGGTTACGACTGAAGGATCGTAGTGAACCGCCTGCCCTGCCGTATACCTCCCCGCCTTGACGAACTGCTGGGCGACCTGCTGTGGCGAGACGTGGTTCTCCTCGCGGTACTTGGAGTTGAACAGCTTGGTGAACCCACGATCAAATTCGATCAGCTCGGTAGCCGTGCGCTCACGCTCGAGGACATACGTCTCAACCAGCTCCGGTCGCGCCAGCCCCCTGAGCACCATACCCAGCTTCCAGCCAATGTTGTGCCCGTCCTGCAAACTGACGTTCATCCCCTGGCCGGCCTTGGGCGAGTGCGTGTGGCAGGCGTCGCCCGTCAAAAAGACGCGGTGGTCGCGGTGGAAGAAATCGGCTCTCCGCTGGCCGATGGCGTACGCGGACCACCAGAAAGTCTCGACAAAGTCCATCGTGTAGGGGCTGAAGACCTTGCGTGCGTGGTTTTGCAGGCTCTCGAGGCTGATGTCGCCTACCTTGGTGCTCTCGGGCAGCTCGGTGTAGAAGCGGACCATGGCGTCGCCCTCGCGCGGCACGATGAGGATGCTACCCGCGGCCGAGTTGATGACGCACTTCTTGCGGATGTCGGGGAAGTCGGTGCGCGGGTAGATGTCCATGACGCCCCAGACGGCGTCGGTGCTGTCGCCGACCATCTTGAAGCCGAGCGACTTGCGGATGATGCTGTGCGCGCCGTCGCAGCCCTGGGGGGTGTGAGCAAGGGCGAGTTCAGGGACGAATAGGGGCGATAGGGGCACCTACCAAAACGTATTTGGCCTCATAAATCTTTTCTTTCCCTTCCTTTACAGCGCTTACCCTCACAGGGTACGAATCCGCATCCTTTGCCGCAGCGCTGTCCACCTCCAACCCCTTAACCTCGCACTGATACTCCACCGGCGGCGCTGCCCCCAACGTCCCCATCATCAATGCGTTCAACCTCGCCTGGTTTAAAATGACATGCGGTTGATGACTGACGGCCGTCTCCTTGTCCGCTGCATACCTCGTCCTCCTGATCCCCCCAGTATCCGGGTCGGGCGACCAAAAGGCGACTTCCAGCACATGGTACGCCTCCTTGAGGAGGTCCTCAGCAATACCGAAACTGTCAAAGATCTCAACCGTCCGGGTCTGCACGCCATCGGCCTGGCCAATCTTAAGCGGACCGTCTCGGCGCTCGAGGACTTTGTAGTTGATGCCGAAACGGGCGAGCCAGACGGCGGCACAGAGGCCGGCCGAGCCGCTGCCGCAGATGAGGACGTCGACTTTCTCGGCTTCGGGGGTCATGGTGTTGGGGTTATGGGGTGATGTGATGCCGAAATGGGGGTTGTGGAGATATCAGGAACCTCGCGGTCACTCGCCGCTTCTTAAGGTCCATCTGTCGCCGTCGTTGTTGCTGACTCAGGGACTCGCGAGTCGCGATTCACATGGACCCGACACGGCCGGGCCCGTCCCGGAATACGAATACACAGATCTGCCCCGTCCCCGGTGAATCAAGCTCAGCGCAGGTCTGGGGGAGTGGAACGCCGGGGTTTCCGGCCCCGTTTCCCCGCATCTCCTTGTCCTCGGCTTTGGAGTCGGAATGGTGGGTTTTCTTATTCCCTCGCTCCGCCGGTAGTTCTGGTAACACGTTAAATACCAGGAAAGCTGGGCAGTGGCAATACGGCGGGTCGAGCGCGGACACAACTGTTTAACAAACTGTCGGACAATACGATAACGCATTCGAATAGCTTCAGTACAATGACGTTTCTCAACCTTTCACCCCCTGTTACCACCCACCCCCCCCCCCCCCCAGCAACCTGCCATGCATGCCTCCGTCCCGGGTTACACTTGCACGCTGTTATGGTTGCGCCTACTCATATGATTCTCCAGAACATCCATCACCGCCTGCAGCTCCTCCAAGTCCCGCTCGTCCCTCTCCCGCCGCTTGGCGTCAGTGTCCTTCTCTCCGGCAATGTCGTTGATCATATTATCACTCTCAAGCATGACAATGTCAGGGGTGAAGATTGCCGTGGGCAGCTCGCGCAAGATGCCACTTTCGACAACCAAAGCGTTGACATAACCCACGAAGGAAACGAGACTCGTCTGTCAATATTGATGTAATCAGCAACAGCCACCTCGACAAGGAGAGTGAAAAAAGGGTTCAAGGACTCACCTCGTAATTCTCCTCGACATGTTGGATGACTCGGCCGGCAGTGGTACTGGCCCGCTTCGGCACCTCGGAAGCAGGATCAACAATGCTCGAGGCGTCAGTATCCGTAGCACTATTATCACCAAAAGTCGTTTGTATCGCCCCCCTCACGGCCTGCGAAACAAGAGACCGGACCGGACTAAGAATCACGGGGCTCAATGGGGACGAGACACCCGACAGGTGTTGGAATACGGCATCTCCGATCATATCGGGTAGTCCATCAAAGACGGGATTCCCTTTCTTCCCTGCTTCGGACGCACCCGAGCTCTCTGGGACAGCATCAACCTCTGGCTTCCGCCTCGCCGCCCTCGCATCGATGATCGCGTCGTAGAATCCCGTCCCGCCGTGCCGGTGGCAGTGGAGCAGGTCGTTCAGCGTGCGGTGGGACTTTTTCTTCAAGGTTCTGAGGCCAGTGTTGACGAGGCGCTTCTCGAGGGCGTCGCGCAGGTCCGGGTAGGGACAGGCAGCGGCCAGAGCCAAATCCACGAAGCGCAGAACAGACTCCCACACGGCTTCCAGGTGTCGACCGGCAATTTCTGGCCAGTTCTTGGACTCGTCCATGAATAGCTGGTGATAGGCGGCTTCGCTGGCCTCGCCGGTGGGTTCTTTGGCGCTCCATTTTGGAATCAGGGCATCCACCCAGTCCTCGAACGCGACCAGGACGACCGGTTCAGGCTTGGTGTGTGTGTAGTACTTGCTGGTGGTGGTTGCGGGTGGGAACGCCGTGCGCGAGTCGGTCGGGTTGGCCAGGTCTGCAGGCACGGCTGGCCCGCCACGGGCTGGCTCCGTTTTGGGGGACGAGAGGACCTCGGTCGTCTTGCCGTACGCAAGCATGGCGGAGCTGAAGGACTTGTTCAACGCCCTAATGTTGGCTCGGAGCTTCATGTCCTGGGCCTTGCGGAAGAATGGCTCGCACTCTTGGCAAGTGACCCCGACCTCGTGCAGCTCCTTGCAATGCCCGTCCTCATACACACCCGAGCAGGCCTTGTCGGCGAGGGCGCGGAACTTGGAGGCTATGCTGACGAGCAGCCGTCGGCGGCCCTTGTCCGTAGACCGGGACGAGCCCACGTCGCTGAGCCTACGGTCAATGCTGGAGATCTTGGCCCTGATCTCAGATATGAGACGGGGAAGTGTAGTCAGAGTGTGCTCCCGGAAGGCTTCCCTGAGCGTCGCATTGAGCGCTGCAATGCCCTTTTGGTCGCCGGGTACCTCTCCCCACATGTCACTCGTGGCAAAGAATTGCGCCTCCCTGCGGTCCCTCTGCACCAATGTCTCTTTAGATCTCTGTGTTTGATCTTGGTTTTTGACAAGGTGCCACTTGCACCCCAGAATGTCGGAGGAATGGCGTCCGAGCAGGAGGCCCAAGGTCTCCCTTACCGACAAAGAATGATCCGGATTGGTAATGACCCCGACGACACGGTCCATGAGGCTGGCATCCTCCTGGGCGATGCGTTGCACCATACCGAGCCCGCTGTGGTTGTATACTGTGTTTCGAGCGCTGATGACGAGTAGGATGAAGTTCTGCTGGGACCTGACGTAGTCTTGGACCATCTCAAAGACCATCTCCCGGCTGGTTTCGTCTTGCCCGTCCATGTCAGTGGCCCGGAAGACGCCGGGCAGATCGACCAGGTTGACCATAGGGAGGCCAGGTCCATGCTTCTCTATCACGAGAACGTCGTCAGTAAATTGCCGGGGGGCACTACCGGCCACTCTGAGGCCAGTGTCGCCATCGGTCGCTGGGGATACGCCGAGCACCACGGTGGCCCTCCGTATCCACTCGCTCAGCACGGCGGACTCGGTCACAAGGCCCCCGAATTGCTGGAGTATGAAGCGGTCGTTTGCCGTCCGTGAAGTTCCAGGCTCAATGAAGACTCGCTCATGCTCTTGTGCGGATCGACGGAGGATGAGCTTGGTCGGGAAACGTGTACTGTGACGGGGGGAAAGATATCAGAGCGGTGTTTACAAAGAGAGAGGAGCAGAATCATGACGTACCAGAGCAGGTCGGACACGGGGAAACGGAAACGGCCGATAGCCTCGAGCACGGAACTCTTGCCGCAGGACTGGTCGCCCACAACGACCAACTGGGGGTACTCAATATCGCTGGCGAGCGCCAACCTCCCCAGCTTATCAATGGCATCAAACAAGGTCACCTGTCTGAGGTCGATCAAGTCCTGGGCTTCTTCTCCCTCCGAGGGGTTTCCGTTGGGAGTGTTGCTGGATGCCCAGGAGGGCCACGACATGAGACTTGCCATGGGCGGGACGCAAGACAGCGTTGTTGGAAAGGTAGTATGGCAATGCGTAAAGGAGAAGAGGATGTCGGATAGAAGTTGAAGTCGGAGAGATGGGAAAGCCCTAAGCCAAAGCATTGCCCCTACTATATATACCGAAGTCTTCTCTGAGCTATGGTGTCCCGTCTGCGACTTTGCACTCATGAATGGTCCGACAGAAGTTGGCATGCCTTGTACCTCAGATCTGGGTCACGTTGCCTCGGGTTGATACCCTAGAACAAGTCCCAACCTTCAGCTTCCGCCAGCTTCCCAGGTTCCCCTCTACCACAAGTAACGTTGTGCATCCGAGTAGACTCGTACCATGTATCCGGGCTGATATTCTCGAGCATGAGCAGCCCAAGAGGGCTCGAGGGATCTGCATATACACGAACCTATCAGCGAAGGGAGCGGGGCCGCATCTGCATCACGTCCAAAACGAACCTATCGTGTTGTAGAGGACACATGCAAGATGTCAAGTAAGTTAGGGTTTCGACCAGTGATCATGGCCCGGCAAGTGGAGCCTCTGTTGTCGACCACTCTGCAGCGGAACTGACCTCTCGGGTTTGAACACAGCTGCTCGGGGTTGGAAGCCTAGCGGAAGCCGGGAACCCAGAAGGCTGTCCTCTTTCCATGTCATACGGCATCTAAGTCTCATTCATCTTGGGCCGCGAGCATCGTCTCCCCTTCCTCGCTTCCTTTTCTTTCCATCACCAACCGCCGTCACATCGATGATCACCGAGTCCTTCCCAACTCTTTTCACGGAGCACTACAACATTGCCTCTTAACTTACCATGACTTCTCGAGGGGATGACTTGGCGCCACCACATTGGTATGCCGGTTTTGGTCCAATTCAAGGTCTTGACCTCTTTGGCCACGTGCAGACCACTGGCTCTGCCATCCCCTTGGGGCTTCCCGGCGGCCACGGAGAATCATGCCCTCTTCTCATGGCTTCCAATGGAAACACCGTAGCGAGTGACGAAACCCACACAGCCCCCCTGAGCTCTGGCTCCTACTGGGTTGATCACACGCCGGAGCTCGGTATGAATGAAGGCATCGCCTTCCCCAACCAAGGTTATGGGGCCGACTGGCTCGCAAACACCAGCCATATTGTTACCGCGCCGGCATTCAATGCCGCAGGTTACCCGTGTATGGGCGGACCAGATGGTAATCCCAGTTTCGGACACAACATCCAACATACGGCAGCCTTTATTCCTGTCGAGTTCATTCCCACTCGTCCTGGTCGCCAAAAGCGAACTCCGGGGAAAACACCGAACGCAACTCGGCCCCACGATACACGGGTCGTGCCCCGGGCGAAGAAGATCATCAATTGGGAAGCGTGGAAGGGTCATTTCGAGCACCTCAGTGTGACCCTGCAGCACACGCAAAAGGAGATAGCGTTTGAGATGAGCCTTGTCTATAACATGCAAGTGGCGTGAGTGAGAGATCCAAGAAACAAGCCTCTCTTTCCACAGGCTAACACGAGGAAGCGAAAGCACACTCGCGAATGCATTCGGGAAGTGGGAGGGATTTGCAAAGAACAGAAAACAAGGGGAGCCCGCGCCCAAACCGTCGCCCAAACCGTTGCCCAACCCGTCGTCTGAGCCGCCGCCCAACTCCCGTGTACGCATAGCCCAATCTCTGCCCGTGGCAAAACACGCAAAACACTCAAAACACTCAAAACAAGCAAAAAACGCAAAATACGCCGATCTTTTTGCATTCAAGAAGCACCCATATCTCCCCTCTGCATACGGAGACCCGAGGGCGATTCCATCGATCCTTGCAGAGCCGTACGCCCATCAGTACAAGATGTTGCACTTCATCGAGGTCTTGACCGCGGCCATTTCACGCGCTAAGCGCTCCGGGGCCCTCCCTGATGGGGGCTTCGTCTGGCAGCTTGCGTCAGACAGATGCCGTGGAATTACCTCCCTTTTCGAGTCACGGCGAGAGCCAATCGCCGGCTTTCTGTTCGATCGACTTGTCGATGGCCTAGCCAGCAGCGTTCGGCCTGAAGACCCCATGTTTTTGGTTCAGATGTGGCAACTTTGCGTCTCACTGTCCAGAATTCACTTCCACCAGCGCGAAATCGCCGAACGTCTCATGTTTCTCCGCCTTTTTCTTCACCGGATGCGCCAAAGGCTACTACCATTCACCCCTAGTCAGGAACATCCCGTTCTGGCAATTCTGGGCGCACTTGAGAGCATCTTGGTCAAGTCTCCAAAGTCGCTCAAGTGGACCCTGGCCATCGGCTGTTGGAAATCCAAGGCTATGCTCGACCGGGTGTTTGGACAGATGACCGACCACGTATCGCTAGAGAATGGTGCGTTTTGCGTCCAAAATTGGCGTTCCAGCTTTGAGCTAGACTTTCGAGAGCTCGAGGCGAGATACCATCCTCTGGTTGACAACTTTGGCCCTCACCCCTTGACGGAAGACAAGATTGCCATCTTGTACTGCTATACGAGCGCCCTGGCTCGTATCGTTCCTTTGAATAACGACGCGACCCCCTTGTTCCTGGGCCACCTCGCGGTTCTTCTCGATCAATCGTCGAGACACGTTCGCCACGAAGCGGAAGCTGGCTCCCTAGCATACGGGGGAGTGGTAAGCGCTTTTGTATTCTCGACCGAGCTGGTTGCAAAATACCTGCTAGAAGGTGGCAAGTACAAGCATGTGCTGCGGGAAAGGCTGAGCCCTAGTCAGCCATACGATGTTTACCTGAGCGAGGCGATCGAGATCCTCCGCTCTGGTGATGTGGACTGCCAGGTAAGAGCTGCTGAGCTGTCCAGGCGTCTCGGCACCTGGCTTAAAGCATACTGCTTGGGTGAGAAGAACAAAGAAAAGGGCCAGAAGGGGGAAGGTAAAAGAGGGAAGCGGTCACGGGGGAGAGATCGAACCCCAGACTTCAAACGGGAAAAGCATCGGTTTTCCCAGATACTCAACCGGATCTTCCAGACGCCGCACGAGCTCCGGTTCAAGATGAACACGAACAGGGAAGGATGGCAGAAAGACCTCCGCCACAAACGGAACGAGAGTAGGGAGTTGGTCCTGGTCCCGCTGTCCCGTGAGGCGGGAGTCACCCACGATAAGGTTCCGCCCCCTGAACGCCGCACCTGCCGTACCTGCGATGTAACATTTCCCTCCCGGCGGGACATGTTCATCCATTTTCAATACCTCAAGCATCGCTGTGGTAAACAACCGACGCCTCAAAGCAATCCCTGGAGGCAACCGGTCGAGATCGGGCCGACAATTGAACCAAGGGCCCTGGAGGCTCGACCTTGAGCCTTGTGGGTTTGATACAAGATGAACAGTTGGGTTCAGTGGTGGACACTTCAAAACTAAGAGGTTGTCCCAAGTTTGTGCGGGTGATGAGTTACTCCAGGAGAACACGAGGCTGGACGTTTCTTTTCGATTCGTTCCCTGGGATCCTGCTAGGTGGCCATGCTTTGCAAATAGACACGACGGTGCCCCAAACCACCTAGAACGCAATGCTAATACATTTGCAAAGAGGGCCGTAGAAGGCAGTATGGTTGGTTGTGTGCGCCAGTTGCCGGCTTTTTTGCAAGTTTGTTACATTTAACTGTACTGTGTCCAGTCTGCCCCGTCCCTGGGAGAGCCGAAACCCATAACCCCTGAATTGTTTTCGTGCCCTCCATAACAAGAACCACATACGCTTTTTGCACTTACACATATCCCAACATAGTAAATCACTGACATCTTACAGCACGAATACCCTCACACCAAGTTAGTCTTCCCTCTCAGGCGCCCTCAAATCCCCTCCCTTCTCCATCAGCCTATGTCGCTCCCCATCCTCAACCAGCTCCGCGCCGACCACATCCTTCCTCTCCTGCGCATCCACCCTCACCCCAGCACACCTCGCCACAAACTCACACAGCATCTCCTCCGCCTCCTCCGCATGCTTGCTCAACGAGTGATTATCCCCCTCAAACACCTCCAGCATCCTGTCCCCCGCGCCATACATATGGAACAGCCTCTGCGAGCAGCCCACATCCAGGGTATTATCCCCACTGCCATGCAGCAACAGCACCGGCCGCGGCCTCAACCTCCCAATCCCCTCCGCCCCGGCAGTCTGGCTCGCCACCGTGGCACACCCCACCACCCGCTCATCCGCCTCGGCCGCAGTAAACACCACCGCGCCGCCAAACGACCACCCCACCAGCACGAACCGGTCCAATCCATACATATCTCTCAGGTAAGCCATCGCGGCGCGCGCGTCGGCGGTGCAAGGGGCCGTCTGGCCCGGGTAGCGGTAATCCAGCCGCAGCGCGGGGATGCCGCGGCCGAGGGTGGCCAGCTTGCAGGCGAGGGAGAGGTAGATGGAGCTGGGCCCGGCGAGGCCGCCGCCGGCGCCGGAGAGGAGGAGCGCGGCGGTGCGGTGGTGGTGCGGCGGGAGGGTGGCGGCGGGGCGGGCGGTTCGAGGGGTGGAGGGGTCGGTTGTCTCGGCCGCCGGTGGGTTGGTGAAGAAATCGGGGGGCAGGTGCAGGAAGCCGGGCACGAAGCCGCCTTGGGCGTCGTCGACGTCGATGCTGAGCGGTTCGACGTGGCCGGTTTTGTGGGTCGTGGCTTCGAGCCGGGAGAGGTGAGGGGGTCGGGCGAGCCCGGCGTACTCGTGGATGGAGTGCGGTGCTTGGGCGTGATGGGGGAGGAGTGTGGCGGCCATTTTGATGGTTTTGGAGTTGAAGGTTGTTGTACTGCAGTTACGTTAAACAAGAGGCTAGAGTAACGGCGAGTGTATCATGGTAGGTCGAGGGGGTGAGAGGTAAGCAATGGTGAGCTTCTTTGGTCCTGATCTGACACGGGAGGGGCATGATGTCACTCGGGGGCGTTCTCGTCATCGGCGATGATCACCACACAAAGAGCGCGAGATCACGCCACTGTGACGAATAATAATCGAGGAAGATCAACTGAGGCTTCGCCATTGCCATGCTGGATGTACACAGTACTGCTCTTCCTCGCAGTTGTGTGTTGTGGTGCTAGACGTGAAGTAATTCAGGGGTAATGGCTTGAAAGTGTCCTGTATCACAACAGTGCACTGTATATTACCAAACCACCTTGCCAGACAGCAAGTTGATTATCGTAAGGTTGCTACCGAATGGCAACAATTCTATGTTAATCGAGGTCAGCCAGGAACCCCAGTAATAATTACCCAAGAAAAGCCAAACCCATCCCATATTCACCCCCAGCCCTCTAACCTTGACCGTGTCTACGCCACTCAAATATCACTTTGGGCCCACATCTGGTCCCAAGTCGCCTCCATCCCCTTGCGACGCTCCTCCTCCTCTAGCGTTCCCTCCAGGTGCAGGGCAGCAGCCGCGCGGCACTCAGCGACCCGCGACGCATCATACGGGCCGGGGTCACACCTCCTATCCAACTCCCTCAGCACTGGGGCAATGAACGTCACGATATGCCGGTCCTCCATAGCCGCGAATCTCTTCCTCGCATACCGCCTCTTAGCATTGAACCCCTCGGGCTCCACAAACTGCACCTTATCGGCGCTCTCCCTGCGGCCCTTGTTCTGGTCCTCGACGTTCCGCCGGACCAGCTCGTCATACAAGTCGGTGCACAACTCGCGTAGACGCCGGGGCTTGAGATTCTGGAGCGCCTCTGTCTCTGCGGATTGGGGTCCGGTGTGGGGGAATCTCCCGTTTGCGAACTGGGCGGCGAAGCGCGAGACCTCGAGGGCGCGGTGGAAGAAGTCGAGCACGATTTTGTCGGTGATATCGGGGAGCCGGAAGACGGCCTCGGCGGAAAGAGCCTTGTTGGGGGTGCGCTGCGGTAGCGAGGTATCGATGTCTTCGGGGAGCGGGGACATTTCGACACCGGCGGTCGAGACTGTCAGGACTCGGAGGGATCTCGAGTCGAAGATGGGTGGGGGTTGCAAGTCTGTATCGATGCCATATCCTGCTACCCTACGGGCATGCGGTTTCATGGACATTGCGACCGGCACGCGCACGACGCCAGGGTTGATGACGGGAGCTAAGGACAGCTGGTAGCCCAGTTCCGGCCCTTCTTCGTCTGGCTCCGAGAGGGGAAACTCGGAAGATGTAGGAGTGAGCATATCGGCCTCAGAATCGGAGTCGGAGTTGTCGCTGTCGTCGATATCGGAGATGATGATCGCGTTGTCAGACAGACGAGCAGGGCGGGGGATCAGATCACCGCTGCCGGGTCCGAATGTATCTCGCCCGAGAGACGATCCCTCGATGGTTGAGACGCCGGGTATCTCCAAACGGCTCGCACGTGGATTCAGACCCGGGTATAACCTGTTGATCTCCTTCGACAGATCATTCTCTTTGCAAAGAATATCAGCCACCGCCGTCCACAGGTTCGCCTGGCCCGTTGCGGCCTCATCGTCGGATGGACTACCACACCGTCAGTATCATCCCGCACGCCAACCCATCTCTTCACACGACGAGCTCACCTCTCAAAAATAGTCATCACCGACCAAACCGCCGTCCCAAAATCCTTCACCCCCTTCATCAAATCCCACACCTCCGCCCTCCTCTCATGCCTCATCCACCTCACCACATCCACATCCCTCTCCCTCACCCCCTTCCCCTTCCCCTTCCCCTCCCCAACACCAACACCAACCCCAACCCCGACATCCACCCCCTTCCTAATCCCCTCCTCCACCTCATACAACCTAACCAACTCCCGCAACGCCCCCTCCAAACAATACAGCACCAGCGCCCCAGCACCCAAGACAGCCGCGACCTGGCGCATCTCGATCAGGCGCTTGCGGCAGTGCGGGACGCCGGTCCACGCGCCGCCGCCGCTGTCGCTGTCGCCGTCGCAGAAGACGCGGCGCAGCTGCTCCAGCAGCGAGCGCGCGTGGTTCAGGTCGTAGCGCACGCGCACGACGCGCTTGTGGCCGCGGTCCTCGCGGCTGCTGCTGGGGGTGGTGTTCCCGCCGCCATCTTCGGGTCCGGGGGTGTCAGTGTTGTTTTCCTGGTTGTGGTTGTGGTTGTGATGTTGCTGCGAGGCTGGCGGCGCGAGGCCGAAGGCGGGCTGGACGAGGGCGGACACGCGGGTGGTGGACTCGAGGAGGTGGTTGAGGGCGTCGGGGAGGGGGGTCGGGTCGAGGTGCATGGTCGGAGGGTGGAGGGCGCGAAGGGGGGGATTGTGCGGTCGGTTCGGTTCGATCGCTGGCGGGTCGAAGGATCGGTTTGGGAGGAGCGGATTCGATGGGTCGAGTCTTCGTGGCGCTCGCTGTGCCGTGGATGGGAGGGCCGGGATGGGGGTTGTTGTGGAGTGCACGAGGGGGATGGACGGGCGAGGTCCGAGAGAGTTAATCTGTGAATCAGGGGATGGGGATTTCCGTCGCCCAGGAATCCACAGACACACGAGCGTGCACAAGTTGCTTGCACAATCCCGCACGGGGATCCAACCGCGTTAGTTATGATAAGCAGAGGGGGGAATATTGGCTGATGTTCTCCTGCTCCCTCTTGTCTTTCCCACTTCCCGATTCAGAACAACGGCATCGGGAATTCAGCCCTGCCGCCTTCATCTCCACCCACCGCAGCTATTTTGATCTTTCCAGCGGCCGGTGCCTGCACCCGGATGCAACGGTGGCGGTCGTTGGTGTCAGGCGGAGGCCGGGTTGGCTGCTGCAAAGCAATCTTACTGGCTGGGGTTGCGATGGTTGGGCGATCAGGGGGGTTTGCAGCGTCGGTTCACCGGGAATTTCAGTTGGCACGGTTGGCTCTCCCAACGCCTTGGAGGAGGTTCCAAACCTTCACTGGGCTGGCTTACTGGACTTCGTTCTTGAATTGTCCCGAGCCTCCCGTCAACTGCACAAGGCACACACACAGCAGTTCTTAACTCACCAACCGTCAGCAGCGATGTGGCGTGTGATATCGCAGGCCGTAGCTATTCCTGGGTCTTTCCAGGCGTGACTAATTCACATGCCCGTCACACTGTTGTGGCCGTGTCCCCATTCTATCGGCGCCCCAGCGTGATGTCTCCCTTCCAAAACATGCTTTGAAACATAAATGACGAATGCACTGGTGCTCACCACATTTCGTCCCGATCGATTCATCATTTCGACTATTGCATCCTTCTCCTTTGAACGGCAGACAACACAGGCCTTCTCACAAGCCAGTAATTTCTCATGGGGGAGCGTCAGGGACGCGGTGATGTTGAGTCTCAGGTGAGAATCACACACCGGCGAAAGGCCGCAGAAGATATCCTGGACCGAAGTAATGCTCCTTGAAAGACTCGACTCGCTACCCCAAGTCCCCAGTACTTGATCAAAACTGCCAGCTTGTACAGCGCCAGCGATTCGGTCTCCAGGCTGCGAAGTCTCGTCCACAAGGTGAAGGCACCGATCCTGAATCCCCAACAACCGCGACAGTGCTCGGATAGCACTGCTTGGATCGATCAAGCGGGAATGCTGCTTTGTCCGAACCCGAAGCCACAGCTCGTAGCGACTTTTCTCTTCTGGGACCAGAATCATGTCCGTCTCCAGAGTCGTGTGGGGATCACTGGGGGCAACACACTCAGGGGTTGCCCCTTCAGTGCTCCCTTGTACTCTGTCACCCTGTGACTCAATCGCCTCGGTGTGTCGAGATTCGATCATCGCAAAGCTGCCCTCGACGCTCTGTATGGAAACCCCTCCCGCCTCCGACGTGCCATCGCCTCGCAGCACGCCGATACGGCCCTTCACCCTCTGCATGGAAAACGGTTTGATGGATCGGAGGTCCGCCGACATATCCAACCACGGCGCAAGTGTAGCCAGCCCACCATACTGGATCGCTAGTCGGGGGCGTTGGTATGCGTCCTCGGGGCTTTGAGTTTCGATCAGGTCGGGGCAGCCGAGAAACACGCGCGATGCGACGGCGAACCAGTCGTTCCATATCACGACCCCATGAATCACGGCCGAAAGAATATCAAGCACGCCCAAATCCTCGGCGTCGGGCGGCAATGGCGAGGCATCCTCGCAGCCGAAGCAGTCGGCAATGGCGTGGGCGACCAATTGCAAGACTCCCATAAAGACTTTCCTCCGGAGGCACCCCTTGTCAAAGATGGCGCGGCCAACAAGCCTCGAGTCGGGGTTTCGACGGCGGCACCACATGCATTTGCAGACCTCCCTGACAGAGTCCGCCAGGTCCTTGAGGATGGGATAGCAACACAGGGATGCTTCCACGTCGGTGGTGCTAAAATGCTCTCTGCGTTGAGTTGGCAATTCGGGCACGCGTGCTCCGTTGATGTAGAACGCTCCCCCTCTTCTTCCCCTCGGAGGCGCTTCGAAGACAGCGGCAGTGTTCTTTTCAGGGCAGTCCCATCCCATGTTGAGTATTGACGGCGACCGTGTCACAAGATCCATTACTCGAAGCGTCCGTCTTGACTCCCTGGGGCCTTTTTTGTCCTCCGGTTTCACCTGAACTGCGAAGGCAAGGCTCGGGAGACGGTTAAAGGTTCCGGAAACGGGGAGATCCAAAAGCCTTGAGACTATGATAACCGCTGTGGCGCGAGTTCTAATACCGAGAGTTTCGTAGTCCACCGATGGAATCTCTCGATCGCGGCGCCGAGTGAAAGGGACGTCATAGAGCTCGGTCCGGACAGCAGCACCCCGATCCCAAAGTAACGGGTCCCCGCAGTTGTAGGTGGTAGTTTCGAACAAGTCCTGGGCTTTACCGGCCACGGCCACACGCACTCTGACGATATTCTCAGAGGAACGGGGGTCGGCGAGTGTATCGCAAGTTCCGCGGGGGCAGCTCTTCCTAATGCGGACCTCGATACGGCTCAGAGCTACTCCCTCCGCGGACTCTCCCGGTTTGTCCTCCAGGATTTTCCCGCCGACCACGACTGTGAGGTTGCCTGTAAAATGATACCACAGCCACCATATCAAGTCCTTAATCAGATACATGCTCTCGATCACAATCTCTCCTCCGTTTTGAACAGCCGTCCTGATCCGAGCCAGGCAGCTTCCAAGCTCGAATGCCTTCAGGTAATGGCCGTTCTCGCAGACGTCGTCAAGGCCATTTGGCAGAGGCAAGACGTTGGAAATCCCTGACCTTGCCGTGGCTGAGTTGACCACGTAGAACCAGACGCTATCCACTAGCTTCCGGAGGACCCGTTTCATGGTGACCCCACGGGTGTCGTGCTTGGCCTTGGTCTCCGAGAGTAGCTCTCCCGGATTCTGGTTGGCTTGGATGATGAAGGCCAGAATGGTAGCGTGGATAAAGTGCTCGCTGTGGAACTGAAACAGGCCGGCCACAGTTGAAGTGAGCCATCGTAAGTGCGGGTGCGCCGCCATCTGCCCACCAAGAGACCCAGATGTGCCCTGAGAAACGAAGTCTTTGGCGATTTTGGTGATGGGCGGTTGAAGAGTGACTGTCTTGTAAAAGTCTTCACAGTTGTCGTTGCCGTAGACCAGTCCCGCGGACTGCTCCAGGCACAATCCAAGCTCTTCCTCATCCACTCCCTCCCTGCCCAACCAACGGGCAATATTCGCTACCACACGACTGCCGGGGCTATTGAAGATGGCGGTCAGCAAATCCATCCCCCGGGCGGCAACCTCCACTTGGGATAACTGATTATTGGCCATCACAAGTGGTGTTTAGAAGTATTGTTCTGGTCAGGGCGCTCCTTTGTATTGAAGGCAGTGAGCCGATACTATCGAGTCCAAACTGCGGGCCCTGAACGTATTTGTGTTTCACGTTCTCATCGAGGAGGGGTTTGGACACTTGTGGTAACGCAAGCGTCGAATGCATTGATGCCTAGCCCGGACAAGCCACTGCCGAAATCAAGGCTGTGCTGCCGTTGGCGTCTCCTGGGCCAATGGGGGAAATCATCACCGGCGGGATGCATGCGGAGGGTCCTCGGCGTGAGTGAGGAGCAGCCCAAGTTCTGCCATCTTTTACTTTGATCCAATTAACATCAATCCAATTGAGGCTGAGTACCTACCTATGCGAGCTCATGACAACGCTCTAAAGGCGGTGCAGTGTAAAGCAAAGCCTTGTATGCCACAGCAGAAAGTTGTCCGCGCGCGTTGCTTCAAAAGCTGTGGGTGATAAATCAACTTGTCTATGTCATAATATCCCGATAAATGTAAACAACTAATAACATATTGACCGCATCAACTGACCGGGCCCCCATTCTCCCCAACCGCCGTCCGTCTCTGAAATCACAATCCCAATTCTATCATTATCGCCAGCAGCCCTGCTTATAAAGGCGATGGTTCTGTTAACCAGACGATGCAAAACATCTAGAAATCAACCCCTAATATATCCTCTCTCACGAGGACATCAGAGACGTAGTCGATAGTCATACTGCGCTCGGCCCATAGGCCCGCTTCTCTGGCCCAGAAATGCTCTGATACCAGGGCTGACTGGGGTGAACCCCAATGTTCCCAACGTGAGTCTGCTCTGGTCAAAGGGGGCTCAACCTCGGGGATCACCATTGCCCACGTGTTGGAACCCGTCCTGTAATGCTTCCAACGCTGCCCACACGGCGCCAAGCAGCCAAAGCTCCTGACTCGATCCTGTAATCCTTCGGGTTGCAACCGACTCGAGTCAACAACTCCATGACCAATCACATCTGGGCTTGCTGACCCGAAGCGAGTACGAGCCCGCGATTTCCCGATGGAACCAACACTGAAGTGACGGGAATGTGACCGATGTCATATATAAATCTGACACGGTTTCACCTTGCATGGTTGAATTCCAGTCCTCGAGCTTCACACAGCACATGATCAGAACTCAAACACTTGATTCTCCGTATTCAACACCCGATACAATGACTTCTCAAGATAATACGCCAACCCAGGCTGCACAGCCCAAGATCACGCTTTACTGGTCAGTGCCAGGCTTGCCAGCATCAACCAGACTTCCGACACTGACATGGCACATCTAGGCTCGATCAGTCTCGCGCACAGCGGATCGCCTGGCTGCTCGAGGAGCTCAACCTCCAGTACGATGTTGAGATCTTTCACCGCAATGCAGACATGCAGGCCCCTCCAGAACTCGAAAAGCTTCACCCGCTGGGAAAAGCCCCCCTCATCGGCATTACGCTCCCAGATCCCGCAGACCCAACCAAGGAAAAGCGAATCATCCTCGCCGAGAGCGGCGTGATCGCACAGTATCTAACGGAGCACTTTGGCCGCGGGACATCCCTTGCGCCGAAGCGGTACCTCGACGGGCACGAGGGCCAGGTCGGGGCCGAGACAGACGAGTGGCTGCGTTACCAGTACTTTCTGCAGTACCCCGAGGGCAGTTTGATGCCGCCTATCTTGGTGGGCCTCATTTTGTCGAGTAAGTCAGACCAGTTCTCCGGCAAAGCAACCGTGGCTTGCTAACGGATGCATGCTGTAGTCCTCAAAAGCCCCAAGATCCCTTTCTTCATCCGCCCCATCACATCGAGCGTTGTCGACAATCTGTTTGCCGCCTATCTGATTCCGGAAATGGTCAAGCAATTCTCTTTTCTTGAGTCGCAGCTAGAATCGTCTCCCCAAAATGGTCAGTATCTCTGTGGTTCGCACCTGACGGCCGGCGATATCCTCATGAGCTTTCCCCTGCAGCTCTCGCGAGAGAGAATCGGTGGGCTCAGCGCGGGCAAAGACGAGGGCAAAATCGAGGACAAGTTCCCCAAGCTGTGGGCATATCTGAAACGCCTGGAGGAGGAGCCCGGTTTCAAGCGAGCTGCGGCCAAAACTGAAGAGTGGGAAAAGAAGGCGTTGGGGAAAAAGAACTGAGTTGAAATTCCGGTAGACGCCTTTTGGAATTACCAGGGTTTGTATGATACCCCCCTCTCACAATCTTCAGCCCTATGTGTGTCCTGTACTACTTTTACAAATAATCATTCTGTTCCTTTGCAACCACCACTCCGAGTTCTTTTTTACCTCTTTACAGGCGTGAGGCGAAGGAAGAGCTCCGTCTTCTTCCAGATGGTGTACACCCTGGCCTCCTTCAGCCAGTTGTTGCTCCGCTCTGCGAGCTCCATGTCGAAATCATACACCATACGCGCCATGACAAGTCTCATCTCGGCATAGGCGAGGCTATTCGAGTCAGTATGGTCTCATTCCACGGGAAAGGGGGTTGGTAATGGATGCAACTCACTTCCTCCCGACGCAGTTCCTCGGCCCAACGCTGAACGTCTGCATGGCCTCGAGCCGGTCTCCGTCGATATCCTTCTCGTCCCGCTCCTTAGCTTCCCCGAGGTCGGCGTCGATCTTGTTCAACCACCGCTCTGGCTTGAAGGCGAAGGGGTCGCTCCAGTGCTGGGAGTTGTGGTTGATGGCGTACTGCTGGATCTCGACGATGGTCTAGTGGCCATTTTGTCAGCATCACGCCGTCGTGCAAAGTTGCGGATGGCTACTCACGTTCTCGCTAACCCACTCGCCCGCGATCATCTCACCACCTTCGTGCACATCACGGGGGAGATTGCTGACGGCCGGGGGGGTAACGGCGCAGCCCCTCGTTGAGGCAGGCCAGCAGGTAGGGCAGCCGGTTAACTGCGGCGATGGTGATGTCGTCGGAGGTTTTGAACGCGGACCGTACCTCGTCGTTCAGCTTCTTGAGCTTGTCAGGGTTCTTCAGAAGGTGGAAGGTGACGCCCGCCAGCAAACTAGCTGTCGTCTCGGATCCGGCAGCGGCGATGATAGTGGCGTTGGATTGCAGGCGTTGGAGATCGAGGTTCTGTCAAGTCTCGGGTCAGTCCAATATCCTTTTCTGACCGCCAGGCCAAGGTAAGGTAGGGAAGCGAGCACTCACCCATTCCTCGCGCTTGCTCATCAGCCCCTCGAACAAGTCATTCCGTTCCTGCCCCATATCCAACCGATGCTGCAGCTTGTTCGACATCATGATCATCATCTGCTTGAACGAGTCCCAAGCAGCGAACTTGATGACCTTGTTCAGCGCCCACTTGAACCCAGGAACCTTCCCCAACCCGGCATACTTCATCGCCACGAACGCAGCCGCCTCGGAGGTCGAACCAGTAACCATGTCGACAAACGGATGGGTCTTCTCGTCCTCGAGACAGCCAAACGACTCTGCAAAGACCAGATCCCCGATAACATCAAACGTGGTCCAGTTATACCACTTGACCATATCGACCTCCTCGCCCATCTCCGTCCGCCTGTGCAACCCCCTCATCAACTGGTTCACACACCTCACAATCACCCCCTCATGCTCCCTCATCGACCGATCACTGAAACCCGCCGCGACCGCCCTCCTCAACCTCCCATGCTCCTCGCGATCAGCATCCAAAATATTCGGCGCATCCATGCCATCGCGATCAATCAGCTGGCGCCTATAAAACATATCACTCTTGGGGTTCTCCTTCAGCGAGATATGGTCCCCCGCGCGGTGGCCAAAGATGTCCTTCCACGCGCGCGGGTCGGTGTAGGAGAGGTGGCGCGGGCCGAGGCGCACCACGGGGCCATACTTCTCGTGCAGGGCATGCACCTCGAACGGGCCCTTGCCGGAGGCGATGCGCAGGGCTTGGGGGATGGGCAGGGCGCGGGAGAGGAGAGGGCCCGGGTAGTTGCGGAGGGGGTGCAGGAAGAGGTTGTAGAAGGCGAGGAGGACGAGGTAGGCGGTTGTCTGTGGGTGGGGTTAGTGAGTGTGTCTTTGTGTGTGTCTTAAGCTATTATCACGGGGTATGATGCGTGGGTTTGTTTGTTTGGCGGGGGCCTGCGAGGTATAGAGTGGGGGTAGGGGGTGAGGGACACGACTGGAGTCAACGTACGAGGAGGGGGATGGCGAAGAGGAGGGTCCGGAGGACCGAGGGCAGGTGCTCGACTACCGTATCGAGCAGCATGATGGGCGATCTTGTTGAAACAGAGGATCGGGTTATTCAAGTGCGGTTGTTACTGGTGCTTCAGGTCGCAGAAGCAGACTGCTGAACTGAAAAGAAGGACCTTGGAGAGGGGATTCGAAGAAGGGGGTCAGTCGTGCGCTTTATAAATAGGTGCGCAGCAAGCAGCCCTATCCGCCACGCGGCCACACTTCCGTCGTTGGTAATCTGTACATAGTACCAAGTAACCAATCTGCATGTTACATTCACATAAACTACCGGGGTTCTGTGAAGGCCGAGAGCCCGCCAATGACACCGCGTAGGGGACTTGAAACCGGGCGAAGTCCGAAAATACAGAGGATCAAAGCTTCACTGCCCTCCCCTGCCACCTGTAACGGGGGCACGGGCGGACCACGGAGACTTTCACCAATGCCGGCTGGCGGATTTGAAGGTGCAATGTAACCGAACTGCTTAACCGCTGGGGGGGGGGCAAACAGGGTTTGTCAACTGACGATAGGCAGACGCTGTTGGTTGTGGGAAGACCCTGTTGATTCATAATTCATCGGTCCGCTCTTTGGGTGCTTGGCCATAACAAAGGTGTGGACTAATGCAGGCTTCGCGCAACTAAGTTTCCGGTATCCGACCAGAACTTCCCCGAAGCCCCTCCCCCTCAAGGCCCCCTGTCTGGCACAGCCTTCAGAATTCAAGAAGGACGGGCAAACTCGGCTACAAATGGATAAACTCCCCACCACAATGTAACCAGGCGGTCCAGGCGGCAGGCCGTCATCTGATAGATCGAGAAAACCTCGACCCTCCGTGGGGTTGCTCAGAATGACCTCATTGCGTGGCACCACGTCAACGGCTGCACGGGAATGCACAGTTATGGGGCGAGAGAGCGAGCACTTGGTTAGCCACCGGGGTGTGGGATGACCCGCCTTCCCGTTCCCCCGATGCCTTCCAGGATGCCCCATGTATTAGTTGTGGTATTTTATGAAATATATGGACGGAATGAGTGAAGTGGATGTGTAATCGGTAGTTATTGGCGCAGTCCTGGTTGGCTGATTGTGGCTGGCAAGTTCTGACAAGATATTCCTTCGTCCATGCCCCATTCCTTCACTTTCTTCACATTCGCTCGTTGTGTTTACTTTGTGTCACTTAGTGCTTACAGAACGAGGGGGCCATGTCGGGTAACTGGGGGGTGAGCATGGTCTTGAACCAATAGTTAGGTTGCTCGTCTGACGTGGGCAGACCATACTTGCAACGGTGATTGTGCTTCCTTGAGAATTGAGACCTGATCGGGGAACAACGATGCGCATATGTACGTACAAAGGGTGCAAATATAGTATGTACACCACGAAAGTTTGCCATAGCCACCATTCCTGTGCAATTGGAAGTCTTGCCGATCGATGCTTGCTCGTGTGAAGAGTGAGCTGCTGGACTGTATCCCTCGATCAAACACCGTCTCCTCCCCTTCCCGGTGGCAACGCGCAAATATCTCCTGGACTGTGCTTGGTGCTTGCAGTTGGTAATATCTACTGCTACCGCTTGAGCTACTTAATATACATACATCAGGGACTGTAATGACTGCGCTTATTACCCCCTAGAACGCACCTATGAGGGCCGGGACGCGCGGTTCCCGTTTTCCTTCAACCCCGAGTAAGGATTGAGCGTCTCCAACCACTTGAGTGCGGACATAAGGCCCGCCCGTTTTCCCTCCGCCTCCGCTCTGGCGCCGGCGTCGGACTGATCCGGCACCCGTTCCGCGTTATACTCTTTGCGAAGCCTGGAGATGAACCCCTGGTTGGCATTGCGCTCTTCGATTGCCTTGCGCCTCCTCGCCTCCCGCGTTAGGAGCGTTTCCCACGCACGCTTTGTGTCGCTTTGTGCTCGGCGCCAGTCGTCTCTGGCAAACCAGAAAATCACGAACGAGTCCCACGCCTGCCACTGTGTGAAGCCGGGCCAGGCGTAAAGCGCAGCAGCATACTCAGCAATGGATATGTCTTCGTCCGGCAGTAGTGTGGTCATCCAGTTCCCGATTCCGCCCATCGTGGTAACCTTTATCTTCTCAAGAATATCCTGCTCTCTGGTTTTGCCCTCGTGGTAAGCCTGGGCCTGTTTTACCTCGGCATCGAGCTGTGATATTTCCAACTGCATCCTCGACTCCAACAGCTCATGCACGTGCATCTGGGCCGCAATCTTTGCGTCGTATTTCTGGCGGCTTGCCGGGTGGCTTAGGATCGCGTGGGCGTGCTGAACCTATGATTGAAATCAAGACGGCGAGCGGTGAGCATATGCTTGCTAACAACAACTAGAACGGGGGAATATGTTTATTGTTAATGGGCATACCTGGAAAAAAGCCAAAGTTATGTCCCCTGTAGCGCTTGCCGAGGGTTCGAGCGCTAACCAAGACTGGTAGGTTTGGAAGATGTCCTTCTGGGTTGCGCTAGGTTGTACCCCTAGAGTCGCGTAGGCAGGAAACCAGTCGATGGTCCATAACGGAGTAGGGTCTCTTGGGGACACCACGTCATTGTCGTGTACTGCTGACGGGGACATGCTCGCGTAGCGTGCCGAGGAACCGCGACTTGAGATGTTCGGAGGAACCGGGTGTGAGAAACGCTGCGTTAGGTTAGGCATTGAAGGAAATGGTATATCCGATAATGAATGGGCGAGGCGGGACTGGGCAGGTCAGAAGACAAATTGAATGTCTGTTAGTGGACGAGGAGGGCGGGCGAGGGAAAGAACTTGACACGCCGTCAACCAACTGGAAGAACTTAGACTCGAGTAGGAACGATGCCCCCATGAGCCAGAACAACCCGGTACTTAAACTTGGCTTAGAAATATCAATGCCGGAAGCTACTACCCGCTACCTACTTAACGTACTTTCTGAAGTGCCTGACCATTCACCTGCTCAACACCGCCGACCACTCTTGCCGTGCCAAAGACTCCTCCACGGTCAGCATGGGGCAATCAATACCCGCCTAGAAGCGGAACACGACAAATTAGTACACATGACAAACTCGGGTTCTACGTGAGAGGGAACTCACCTTGCGCAGGTCTTCGGCCTTCAAGACGTCCATTCCGCCGTCATAGCCCGGCTCCGAGCTGTAGTCGAACATCAAAGCAATCTCGACGCCGAGATCTCGGTCCCGCTCGGCCACCTGGTTCACCATTTCGTCGAAGCTGATCTCCCTATAGCGAATGGTGGCGCCCGTAACCTTGGCCCAGACCTTTGTGAAGTCGGACCAGCTGAGGTACTCGCCGGCCATGTAGTCCTTGCCCGGGGGCATCTGGTGCACGGCGTAGACAAAGTTGCCCGTGTCCGCGTTGACGTCCAGGTGCGGGATGAGCTTGTCTGGGTTGCAGGGAAAGCACGTCTCAAAGGTACCGTCGTCGAGCTAAGTAGGGGTAGCTCAAGTCAGCAACTGGACACCTTCTTCCCTATCCAAGCGTCTCCGAGTTGGGAACTCACCTTTCTGAAATATCCCTCCGGCAGGATGCGGTGGCTCGTCGTGAAGAAGCCCGTGTGGATGCAGGACATCTTCGCTGCCAGCTGGGGATGCGCCGCCGCAACGTAGTCCGGGAAGATATCGGCCTTCGCATCGTAGTGGTACAAGTCCTTGAACTTGCCGTTGCTGCACTTGCCAGCGTGGCTCAGCGTTGACGCCAGGAGACCGTTCTCCTCCAGGGAGTCCACGACCGTCGCCGCGGCGTCGGCAATGTTCTTCCCCTGTCGGTACTCGACATCATAGGCATACCGTCTGCAGGTGATGCCGAGCTCCTCTGCTTTGGCCCGGCAGTCGGGCCGGAAGAAGGGCTCCCAGTAGTTGGTGACGCTGAAAATGATGTTGGCGCCCGTGAAGGCCGCCTTGAGCGAATCGACGTCGTCGAGATCGGCGCGCACCACCTCCACCCCGAGTGCCGCAAGTTCCTTGGCCGCCGCAGACGTGGAGTCGCGCGTCAGGCCGCGGACTGCGTACCGAGAGTCTTGGACAAAGCGCCGGGCCACGGAGCCGCCCTGGTTACCGGTCGCTCCCACCACTACGACGAGTTTCTTGGTGGCATCGGTGCTGGCGGCGGTGGTGTTGCCGTTGGTGTTGTCGTCGGTGTTGTGGAATGGCGACGCCATGCTTATAGATTTCGCTGTGAGACGATGCACGTTGTTCTTGTTCCAGTTAGATTACGCAGGTTGAAACGTGCATGCATGCAATCACCAGCCCGGGTCCTACCAAAGAACAAAGAACGTGCTACGCGGAGGGAAGTGGGAAAGCGCACCTCGACGCTCATCTCATCCCATGGTAGTTAAACTGACTTTCACCCTTGAACCATCCCCCTTACCCCCACGAAAAACACCCCCCTTTCCCTCGGTGCCTAGCTCCGACCCGGTGAGGTGGGAAAGATTCCACCCTCCAATCCCACCGGCTTTTACGTTCCTTGGGGAGGAGTCACAAGGTCGGGTGGCCCGCCGGGGAGAATGGGACCCGGAACACGTTCCTTGTTCGGGTATGGCGGGTGGGACAGTACCAAGGTGGGACCACATGGCCCTCGGGACTCGGATCGTTCTGGTTTAGCGAGCGACTCGAGCCTGGCATTGGTTCGGATGGGGACCCAGCGGCTTGGTTTTGCCCCCCCGGCTCGCCGGTCCCGAACCCATATCAACTGGGTCCAACCCACTTCCGACCCTGTAAAGCGAGACGTGACTTGGTAAAGGGATTTTGACCAGTAATTACCCGGGGTGGTCAAACACAAAAACCATGGCATCATCCCGCAACCCCAACCCCACGATGAGCGAAGCTCATCAATCCCCTTGGGGGGCGCCATCAACTGGACCGGAATCAGGGGTAGTAGCACAGGGACAGGAACACGAAGAACAATTTCACGCACTAGATCAAGGACAGCAGCAGCAAGAGCAATGGCATGGAGGAGTAACCGGGCAACAGGAGGAACTCATCCCCGCTCCACTGCAGGTCGACGTAGGTGTTGAACCCCCTCAAGCCACCACGAACCAAACCCACCTGCACAGTTCCCGAGACATCATCCCACTAAACAAAGGGCCCCACCCCCGCAACAGGACGACATCGATCTCGATGACAACTCAGACCGCGACTCGGCCTACGGCTCGCTCGCGGGGTCGACGCGCACGGATTCAATCACGTCCTCCATCACCAACTACGTCTACGAGAACGGGCGGCGGTACCACGCCTTCCGGTCGGGCCAGTACGTGCTGCCCAACGACGACGCCGAGCAGGAGCGGCTAGACCTGCAGCACCACATCTGGCGCCTGCTCCTCGGGGGCGCGCTCTACACCGCGCCGCTGCGCATCCCCCAACCGGGGGAGCTCCTCCCCACCGCCAGCAGCGGCGGGAGCATCAGCACCAGCAGCAGCGGCGGGTCGGACTTCCGCATCCTGGACCTCGGGTGCGGGACGGGGATCTGGGCGATCGACATGGCGGACGAGTTCCCGCGGGCGTCGGTGTTCGGGGTGGACCTGTCGCCGATCCAGCCCGAGTGGGTGCCGGGCAACTGCCGCTTCCACGTGGACGACTACGAGGACGAGTGGACCTACCGCGACGACGAGGCCTTCGACTACATCCACGGCCGCGCCATCTCGGGCACCGTCGCCGACTGGCCCAACTTCTACCGCCAGGTGCGCCAGAACCTGAAGCCCGGCGGCTGGTGCGAGATGCAGGAGTACGATGCCTGGATCTATAGCGATGATGATAGCCTCGAGCGGGCGCCTTGGACCAAGACGTGGTCCGAGAAGCTGCATGCGGCGAGCACCATGTTTGGGAAGACCATCAATGTGGCCAAGGACCACAAGCAGTGGATGATCGATGCCGGGTTTGAGGATGTCGTCGAGAAGATAGTCCGGGTGAGTTCAGTTGTGGTCTCTTTTCTTTTCGATTTTCGACAAGGAGCGTTCGGCTTACAGATGTACATATCTACTGACCGACTACACTCACAGATTCCCATCGGCCCCTGGGCCAAGGACCCGGCGCTCAAGGAGCTGGGCCGGTTTGAGCAGCTGCACATGCAAATGTCGGTTGCATCGCACGTCCCGGCCCTTTTCACCAGAGTGTTCTCCTACTCGGAACAGCAGGTTCAGTTGTTGATCGAGGGCGTCAAACGCGAGTTTCGAAGCAGGGACTTGAGGTTAATCACATGCTACCGCTTCGTCGTCGGGAGGAGCCCTGGCCCTCCTCCCTTCATGGGATGAATCGGTCTACGAGACATGGTATTATTATTATAGTATTAATTTAATGACTTATGCTGCCGTAACGTCCTGTGGTCGTAAGCGCAGCTTGGTGCCGTCTCTTTGAGAAACACATGTGATTCCCATCCCTCCGCTTCTGAATGTACTTCAGGGATCGTTCAAGTCGTTCAAGGCCTTGCAAATTACCCTCGACCGTTCCCTCTTTGTCAGAATAAACCCATCCGTAACTTACGCCGCCGCCCATAAGCTCGATCGCCCATACATCGCCATGAACCTCCATGCGAACCTGGTCAGCTTTGCCGCCTCTCCGTATAATGCTGGCTAGGCGCAAGGCAGCCAATCTAGGTATCCTCGAGTCGTTCCGTCCATAGATCCCTTATAACACAATTTTTTAAAATAGACATATTGCTGGCCAATACCGACCCGTGTAGGAGCCGAGCCAAAGGCATGGGTCTTTTCATCAAAGATCACTACAATCCCGACGGGGCGGAATGACGGCAGAGAGTAGTCCAGGCGTCCTCGGAACTTGGGAAGCCTGGCTGAAGGGACTTGCATGTCCGTCTGGGCACGGTTAATGCTTCCTGGAGCCAAGATGTCGTCGTGGGCGGTGAGATGGTACTCCAAATACGTGTCGACAAGAAAGTGATATAGGGTGAGCTGTCCACTCTCGGGCGGTAGAGCGGGCGTCGAAATCGCCGAGACATACGATCACTGCCCAGTCGAAGTAATCGAAAATTCCTCGTACTCATCATCCCCGTTTTCGTCCGAGTCATGGCGCTTGGTGTTCTCGGAGCGTAAAAGTGCGTCGTACTTTTGAAACTCGCCGGACCGGACGGGCGAATTGTAAAAGCCCGACGCCGACACGATGATTCTAAAGCGAGTCGTGTGAAGCTGGATCTGAACCCTGAACCATTGGCATTACTCGCCCTCGTTGGAGGTTGTGAAACTGAGCTGACGATATCTTGAGCTCGTCATGATCACGGATGGGACCTGGTTGAAGGTTGCTGGAAATGGATGAAGTTAAACAACAAGGTCGGGAAAGAAGTGCGTGAGGGCGGTTGCCACCGACAGATAGCAGCTTCTACTTAGTTTAATCCAGGGAACTACTTATAGTGCCGGTGTAGTCGTGAACGCCACCAACGCCATCAGCATGGATAATTAGAGCGAAATTGAAAAGTCATCAAACTTTATCATGGGATACGCCTCCCTGGTTTCATGAATGACACTCTGGGACATGGATAACTGCCCCATGGAGTTTCCAAATTACTGTAGATAGCGTTCAGATTTTTTCCGGCCTGCTTGTGTTATTGCCTGGTTGGGTGAAGTTGTTACTTGAGGGAGAGAGGGAGGATGTTGTTTTGGAGGTACCTTGTGCGTGGGGAGAGGATTGTGGGGGAACGACCCCTCTTAGTCAGCAGACCTCAAGCTCGGTCCAATGCGTGCGACGGCGCGAACTAAATTTTGATGGAGCGGCACCTCGGCCCTGGACTGTGAGCGACCCTCCCAACCACAAAACCCAACGATGCCCCCAAGATTACCACTTGCGCAGGCGGCGCGATGCTGCGCTGCGGCGATTGAGGCCCCTGCGAGGCCGGCGAGCCTGGTCTCCCTCTTCGCCGCTCTCTCGGTGCAGACACGGAGCGCATCGATCCTCGCCAGCATCTCCGACAATAAGGGCGCCTACAACAAGCGCATTCGGAAGGGTCGCGGTCCCTCGTCCGGCTACGGAAAGACGTCTGGTCGTGGTCACAAGGGTACGGGGCAGCGTGGAAAACTCAACCCGTGGTTTCAGGGTGGCCAGACTGCCCTCATTTTCAGCCATGGCAAGATGGGCTTCGTCAACCAGTACGTGTCCCATGCTGGCTCTGGGGCTCGCCAATGACGCGAAATGAACCACTTTACTCACACGTTGTGACAGTCGTGCACCTGAAATGATGGAGCTGAACCTCGACCGACTTCAGGCCTGGATCGACGCCGGCCGTCTCGACCCGAAGAAACCCATCACGCCCCGCGAGATCATCAGATCGGGCGTCATTGGTGGTAGCATCAAGGACGGGATAAAGCTACTGGCCCGCGGCGGAGAAACGCTGAAGACGCCAATTGACATCATGGTGTCCCGGGCGTCGGCCTCTGCTATTAAGGCGATCGAGGATGCCGGCGGCAAGATCACAACGAGGTTCTACACGAAAGAGTCGCTCAAGCGGTTGGTCAAAGGTCACAGTGTCAACACGGAAAAGCCGCTCCCTTTTGGGCCCGAGCATGTCGAGGCCGTGCTGGAGCAGGCGAGGACGACCAAGAAACACTTCTACCGCTTGCCCGACCCGACAGGTCGTGAGGATATCGAGTACTACCGGGACCCGGCCCACAGGGGATATCTGAGCCACACTCTGCAGCCGGGAGAGTCGCCCAGTTTGTATTTCAAGGTCCCCGGCACGGCGGCCATCACGGGCAAGCCCAAGAACAAGGAGAAGGCCGCCGAGCAAGCCGCGAGGTTGTTCTAGATGAATACACCTTGTTCTCTGTGTTTGCACTTGTATTTTACTCTGGCAGCAATGTAAAATTCATCCTGTATCAATTCCCCAAGAAGTTCGCAGCAGGTTGCCCGAATCCTCAACTTTGTGCAAGTTCCTCTCTAACCCTCTACTCTCTAACAAGCACCATGTGGTTGATATGGATGGTCCGAGCGCATCTTCTCCAATTGCAAGCTACCCCTGTCTGTTGGGGTCGAGCTGTGCCTCCGCCCTCCAGCCCCCTTCGCCTCCGGGCAGTTGCTTTTGCCGCCTCTTGCGCTGACGACATCTCCTGCGACTCCCAAGGCTGAAGCTTTTGGCCGTCTTGTCTCATGTGTCCATGAACCCCGAACCGCTTCCTTCATCCCTTTTGTCCCCGTCACTTCCTGTTTCGTGGCGTTCACAAACCAGCGCATCGTTGCGACAGCTGCCTTGCCTACAGATTACAGAGAGAGTGCCTTGCCTGACTTCACAAGCCCTTGGATAGCCGCTGCTCCAACCCCCGCTGTGTCGCGCGAAACGGCACATCGCGACGATCGTTTCAACTCAGCCAGGCCTGCTCGCCTCGACCAAACTCCAAAAACTTCCAATCGCTAATTGATAATATCTATCATGTCGCTGTCGCTTTTCGGCAGCTCCCCGTCGGATGGTTCACCCGAACTGCCGAATAACTTCGACAACAGCAGATCCTCACTGTTCGAAGACGAACCGCCAATGACCAAGTCCACCACCTCGGCATTGTTCGCCGACGATGAGGCCGGCTCCGACTCGCCGTGGGACATGCCGACGCCCCGAAAACAACAAACCCGCGCCGACCTTATTCGAACCCTCCTCCCCGCTTCCGAGGTGCCCGACAGCTACATTGAGGCCTTTGACAAGGTCGTCGCGGAAGATGGCAGCGGAGGCCGCATCATCGCGGGCGGAGTTGCGAGGACCCTGGCCGCCGCAAAGCTCGGCGCCGACGCCCAAGCGCGAATAATGTCCATTGTTGCACCAGGCGGCAGCCGTGAAGAAGTGTCTCTGGACAGGAACCAATTCAATGTGTTACTGGCCCTGATTGGCCTCGCGCAAGAAGGCGAAGGGGTTAGTCTCGATGGGGTAGACGAGCGACGCCGAGGTGAGTAAACCCAACAAACGTCTCTTCCACGCCCTCATCCATCCATTTCATCTCGAGTCCCATGCGCCTGTTCGCATTGCGCAAGGCAATCTTATCGGAACCACCGGCAAAGCTCGCTCGCTCATCGGCTTCAAGGTCCCGCCGTGCGTGCGCGAGTGGGCCCATGTTTTGCACCTGTCACCTTATCGGAGCTAACCCAACTGCGCCAATCCCCAGATCTCCCCCAGCCGACCCTTCACGGCCTTGTCGAGAACACACCAGCCCTACCGCAAGTAGAGGAACTGGCCGCGAAGTCGCCACAACGAACAGCGACACCCCCGAGAGCCCCCGAGCCCGCCTCCCCAGCACGGCACCGCAGCATCAGAAAGCCACCATCGATGGACTACCCCGAAGACCCGTGGAACAGCCCCGACCTGCATAGGGGCCACAACCACGGCCCCGAGATGCCGCGCCCAAATGGCCATGACAGGTCTGTATCGGCCGGCCCCCTAAACGGGGGTGGCTTCGGGACCAGCCCACAGGCGACTCTGCCCCGCCGTACCACGTCCACATTTACGACTAGCGTCCCTCCCTCGGGTGCTGGTTCGGTTACGGAAGGACCGGCTGCGTGGGGATTTTTAGACTCCAACGCGCCTGCCGCCGGGCAGTTCAACGAGCCGCCGGCGAATCCCATCGCTCAGGCTCCGTTTGGCGGCGTTGCCGCTACCGCTGTCCCGCAGGAGGCGGCTAGTGTCCAGCCCCCGACGCCAGCCATCAACAGGACCATCGGTGGAGGTCGGAACGGGGCAGGTGTGGAAGAACACATCCTGGTGACATTAATGCCGGAGAAGGAGGGCGTGTTCTTCTTCCAACATCACAACTACGAGGTAACCAGTTCGAGGAGAGGAAGCAAGGTGGTTCGCCGGTACAGCGATTTCGTGTGGCTGCTGGACTGCCTGCACAAACGATACCCTTTCCGAGTCCTGCCGCTCTTGCCGCCTAAGAGAGTCGCAGGTGGGTTCACTCCTGTCCTAGCATGCATAACCTCCTTCTAACAACACGTTCTAGTCAACGGAAACCACCTATCCAATGATGGCGCCTTCATAGAAAAAAGGCGCCGCGGCCTTGCTCGGTTCCTGAACACGCTGGTCCGCCACCCCGTGCTCGGCCAGGAACAGCTGGTCATTATGTTCCTTACAGTCCCGACGGTAAGTGGATCCGCTCAAGCTCGAGATGCAGCGGCTGACAAACTACGCTTCTAGGAACTCGCCGTATGGCGCAAACAGGCCACCATCTCGGTGCAAGACGAATTTGCCGGCCGGCCCCTGCCCCCCGGCCTCGAAGACTCCCTACCGCCCACGCTCGAAGAGCTTTTCGCCCGCACCCGCTCCGGCGTTAAGCGGAGCGCCGAACTGTACATCACCATTTGCAACCTCATGGATCGGCTGGTCAAGCGGTCCGAGGGCGTGGCGGCCGATCACGCGCGCGTCGCCCTCTCGCTCGTCTCATTAACCGAAGCAAGCGCCGACACCTATGCGACCGACACCAACGACGTGCCGCTGCTCAACGACGGGCTGCAGGCCATGAGCCGCCACCTCCGCACCGCGCAGAGCTTGATCGAGGACGAGGCGCGCGTCTGGGAGGGCGGCGTGCTGGAGGACCTCAAGCGGCAGCGGGACGCCCTTGTCAGCTTGAGGGACCTCTTCGACCGCCGGGAGAGGCTCGACAAGGACAACATCCCCTCTCTCGAGAAGCGTATCGCGGCGAACGAGACGAGGCTGTCGGCGCTGCGGGCGAAGCCCGAGGGCATGGTGAAGCCGGGGGAGGTGGAGAAGGTCGTCGAGGCGGTTATCAAGGTAGGACCAGACCCCGCCCCCTATCCTTCCACACTTCACTGCGTCCCTAATTACCATTTATACTAACGCTGTAAACCCACAAAACAGGACAAGGAGTCGATCGTCGACCAGCACAACCGGTCTGTCTTCGTCCAGGAGTGCGTGCGGGATGAGTTGAGCTACTTCCAGCACACGCAGTACAACGTCTCGCGGTGGAATCAAGACTGGGCCCAGGAGCGCGTCAAGTACTCGGAGCTGCTGGCCGACAACTGGCGCCGCCTGCTGGATGGGCTCGAGGGGATGCCGCTGGGTGATTAGGGCCCGAAGCGGGATTCTCGAGAGGGAGAGACCGCGTGGTAATAATACTGCGGTCGGTGGCGCGTGTCGATGAGGTGGCAGGATGTTTCTTCCGACAGGGAATACAGGGATACATTTGGGATTCCATATCATCATCGGCGGCGTTTCTTTTCCATTTCTTCTATTCAAGTTGTACTGTGCATAGGAGTCGATACCTTTGGTAGCTGGATGTTTGAGATTGCGATACCCTGGGTAACAAGCCGTTCACTTTACCATCTAGTTAGTCCTGTTGTCATCATTGTGCCACCATGCTGTTGTTGGTGTCTTTTCCAAGACATTTTGCCTTGTCACAAAACCGTGTAACAGCCAAGTGAATGAATAGTTGCAGTACTTCGTCGTTAAAACATCAAAACCCCTCGACTTTCGCATCCCCTGGCGCCAAGCCTGCCCCTCGGTCTCCAACTCTGGCCCACGGCCCCCAGGCCCGTCCAGATGCGCTGCAACCCCCGCCATGACGTTTTTCAGCCTCGCGCGCCTGCCTGGCCTCGTCCAGCTGCAGAATCTTCTTCAGTTGGTCAGTCGGAGGAATTCTGTGACCAACCATTACCCCCGACCAAACGATTAAAAGGACCCAACCCTCAACAAACTCGCACGCGAGGCTGTCGACCTCGTTTCGCGTCCCTCCGCCTCGCCCCGCTCCAACCCAACAACAGCCCCGCGCAAACAGCACCTGGCCCGCTATCGCGTGTCCCGCAACCCGATTCGACCGCAACACCGACCCTTCTTCTGCCCAAGGAGCCAGCCTTGGCAAGAACCTGAAGTCGAACAAACGACCTGATCTTGCGAGCCACAAGAACCGGCCGCGACCGAACCCAACCCGTTGCGACCGAACCCCTCGCGACCGTGCAAAGCTGCACTTTCAAGAGCGCCCATACCGTACGACCCGACGCGGCATCCACAAACGCGCGCAACTACCCTACCATCTCCCGTCCTCGCCCTCTCCTTTTCCTTTAGCGACATCGTCCCAGGGGCTGCCTGGCCCTGCCGTCGTTTGTAGGAACCGTCAAAATGCCGGCGACCTCGACGAGGCGGACCCAAGCCGCCGAGCAGTTTGTAGCGGTAACAAAAGCGACGAGGGAGAGCGCGCAGGCGGTGGGTTTTGCTTCCCCTTTTTATTTTCTTGTCTCCCTTTTTCTTTTGTCTGCCCCGCGCGCTGCTGTCATCCCGAATACCACTACCGTCGCGCTCTCTCGCACCGCATGGCCGATGGGGTGCTCTTTCGGCCCGATACCGATGGGCCTTCGATCCTTGCCTTGCATGACACGCGCTGACTGTTGGACGAAATGCGACAGTACCTGAGGAACAATAATTACAATCTCGATGCCGCGCTGAACCAGTAAGTTGGTATTTTCCCGCTCGTTTCCTGCCCTTTCGTAGCTCCCTCCTCCGCCCTTTCGAGAGAGTGCCTTCCTCCCCCACACCCCGAGTGGGCCGCCGGCGCTTGGACGGGGTGTCTCCGGCCGAACCATCTCCGGGCGCCTGTGTCCCGCACATCCCAGGCGGAAGACCCGTGGTGGAAGCGTTCTGGAAGATGAGATCGGCATTACGACACCATGTCTCATATAGCACGTCGGGGCCAAAGCCAAACATCCCTTGCTTCCCTCGGCTACCTTTTCGACTCTTTCAACTCGGCTTCTCCTGTTTCTGGAAGCTACCTAGGCTTTTTGTTTCCTCAATTGCCTTCCAAACAAACAGCCTCCTAGTGGAACCATATTGCCATCTCGTTTATCCGTCCGTACCTTCCTGGTTTCCGTTGAGCTCATTACTCATTTCGTCTGATCAATCTTGGATATCGCTCCTTCCGTTTTTTGTTTTGTTTTGTTTTCTTCATTTTTTTCCCTTCCCATATGACCGCACGGGATGCAGCACCTTCCCCGGCGAGCATGATGCGCCGCTTCTTCCATTCTTGCTTCAACAAACGACCAGAGTCAACGCCACCCCACACCCAAGGGTCGACCGAGACAGATAGCAGTGACGCAACACTCGTTCCTCCGCATCCACCACCACATTCTTCCGGGCTCACAATACGAGACCGTATGAGAGCCACAGGCAAGGGAAAGGGCGGATTAGAAGCAGAGTCATCTACCGCCAAGACACCGACCATGCCAAAAGCTGCAAAGGAGAAGAAGGCGACCAAGGCGGCGAAGGACCGGAAACCCTACTCAAAGGCGGCAAGGTCCGACCCCGCGTCGCTCACTATTTACTCACGCGCGCTGCTTGGTGCTTCTTCGGCTTGAGGCGGATCGGAAAGCTGACGGCGGTGCTCTTTGCAGGTATTACAACGACAATCAGAACCATGGCGGCAATAATAAGGCGGACGCAGCAGCGAGGGCGCAGCTGAACCAGTTCTTCGATGACCTCATTCCAGGTAGGCCCCGCCAGGTCACCTTTCGGCAACGAAGACCAGCAAACTGACCAACTACCAGAGGAGGAGAAGGCGCGAAGCTCAGAACCGATTTCCGAGATCGGCGCCGAGCAGTCCATGGCCTACCTCGAGCGCCTCGAGGTCAACATGGCCAGCTACGAGCTCTTCGTAGTGCTCGAAATCGTCAAGGCCGAGTCCATCGGCACCATCACGCGCTCGGGCTTCGTCGACGGCTGGGCGCGCGTCATCGCGGAGACGAGCAACCACGCTAACAGCAACATGCGCATCACGCCCGACTGGGCCGGCCAGCAGCGCCACGTGCGGGGGCGCATCGCCCAAGTCATAGTCGATGACGACTACTTCAAGACCCTCTACGACTTTGCCTTCCAGGTCGGCCGGGAACCCCCGCAGAAGGCCATCGGGATGGCGGTCGCCGTCGGGTTCTGGGAGGGCCTGTACGAGCCCAACTCCAACCCGTGGCGGTCGGCGCACGTCAACTGGCTCGAGAACTGGACGACGTACCTGCGGGAGAAGTACGGCGTCGTCAAGGTGAACGAGGACGGCGAGGAGGAGGTCGAGTACAAGCGGACCGTCAGCAAGGACCTCTGGACGCAGACCCGCCTGTTCGCCATGAAGACGATGAAGGACGAGACGCTAGGGTTCTGGTCCGAGGAGCAGGCCTGGCCGGGCGTCATCGACGACTTTGTGCTGTGGTGCAAGGAGAAGGGCATCGTGGAGGAGAAGAAGGCCGAGGACGCCATGGACGCGGAATAAGCCGGCACAGTTTGCCATGTTGCCCGCATGCCTTCTGCAGACGGCCCATACATAGATGGCGGATGCTGCGACGGACGGCATGGGGAATAACGACGGAGGCACGCCCCTCCATTGCGGGAGGCCGGGTTGCCCGGGTGGCATACACATAACGGTTCACAGCGACGGCTTCGGGGCATGCATACACAGTACAGAACTGGTATAGAATAAGACTTGTTCATGCAATTATGTAGCCCCCTTGCTTATGACCTGACCAGTGCCGAGATGTTGAATCTGCGATCGACGGCCCTATTGGCGGGGGTGCTGAACTGCCGTGAGAGCGATACCACGTTACGTCAGGGGGTCCCGGCGAGGTCACGCCCAACCAAGCCTGGGCTGAACATGGGAGAGCTGGTCGGTCGGGAGTGGTCCGTTTCGTCGTGTCCAGGAATCGGACCGGTGCGGCATTGGCACGCTAAATAAGGCCGAGATCTCGTATCATCCGTTGGGAGTGTTGTGTTGATGCAACTCAGAAACGAACCAGTACCAAAGCTGTCAATGTATGTATGGAGGTAGTGGTGGAAAATGTCTTTGTTTTACATCCCGCTGTGCTCCTCCATGCGAGAGCCGAGTGGTCATGTCTCAGCTGCGCATGTCTATGGTATGCATGCATGTACATGTGTGTACATACAGCGTATATCGTACAGTTTCGTGTCTTCGCCCTGGCGCCTGCGGTGTGGTTGCGGCATCCAGCAACCCACTGCCATGGCGTGGACGCCGTCTTGTGTCTATTCCCGCGCGCAGTCACTTCCCCTGCGACAGTGGCTTCCGTATAATTCTTCGCCGAGGGCGACCATGGTGAGTGCCTTCCGCGCTGTGTCGGCCCGCTGCTCTCTTTCTGCTGTGTCGCCCCGCCGCCCATCGCCCATCGCCCGTCTCCTCCCAGCCACCACCCAAGTACGTGTCAACCATCTCCAACCCCCATCCCATCCCACCCCATCCCTCCAGCATAAAGTCAACAACCATTCACTCCAAATTCTTCCACTGCACCGCCCCGAACCGGCTCAGCGTCTCCAGCTTCCCATCCCCCAACTTGACCCCCCCAGACCGGATAACGCGCGGGTCGACGCGCAGGGTGCGGGCGACGTCCTGGTGTGTGGCGACGCCCGCGTCGTAGCGCAGCACAAAGTAGTGCCCGCGCACGTGGCGGGTCTGGTTGAGCGAGACGGCGCGCGGCAGGTGGAAGACGCCCCAGTTGGCGACGTCGCGGATGACGCCGCCCTGGCGCAGGATCAGTTGGCCGGCGGTGAGGACGATTCTGGATGGGGGGGGGGCGTCGTGGTTAGTCGTGGGGGGAAGGGTAAGAAGGGCGGGAGGTGGGGAGGGGGGGGAGGCGCTTCTTACTCCTTCACCTCTTTGAGGTTGCCCGGGCGGACCTGGTGTGGTGTTAGCGGTGGTTTTGTTTCGTTATTCGCTTGCTGGCTCGAGGATTGGGAGGTGAGCACGCACAATGCCAATCATCTCGTACAGCATCTTGGTGGTGGGCGACGTCGGGCTGCCGTTGCCGTGGTGTGGAATGTCGCGGGTCTGGCTTTCTTGGTGGGTGACAAGAGTCGCTGCCTGCACAATCGAGGTTGTCAACTGAACGCTGGAAATTTTGGCGGCATCTTCCGGGATTCTGCCGGGGCATTCCCCACACCGCCTTTTTTCACTCGTGCCAAGCCAACGCATTCGTCGACTGTCGAGCTGCCTTCTGAAAGCCCCTGGAATTCCAGTGGGTGGCACTAAAACTCCAGCAGTACGTCTTGCCCCAAGCATCTCCATCCATGTCTGCCCGGGTGGTCGGCTGTTATCAAGAGGGCGCCGGGTCATAAACGCGCATTATTTGCACCCTACAAATTAAGTCAAGTCCACCGACAAAACGATTGCTCGTCCGAGGCCTCCAGTGATAATAACAAATGACGCCAACCCGACATACTTTCCCTAAATCAGCAAACGAAAACCAGAGGCCTCCTTTTCTCAACTCCCAGTGAAGGAAAGTAAGTAAGGGAGTGAAAACAAACCGAGGCACTGCTCGTCCCAGGCCTCAGCAACAGGTATCAAGAAGAAAGTTACAAAGGAAAACATGCAGAGGAAAACTGGTTGTGTCAACCTCGAAATGAAACCATGACCACCTCATCGAACGCACCGCATCGTTATCTCCACCCCCCCCCCCCCCCCCCGGCCACACGCAGTCTGAAGCGCTCTCAGTCTTGAAGCACACCAAACCTCAGTTCCCATAAAAGTTCCCATCATTCTCCCCATCCTGCTCCTCCAAGCTTAGACGCTCAATCCGAGTCCGGACCGGGGAGGGTCTCGGGGGAGAGCGAGTCCCACATGACTTCCATCTCCTCTCTGTCATCACCCATCCACTGTTAGCAAACACGTCCCAGAGCCAGCTTAAGATGTAGCTCGGAGCACAGTGAAAAATAATGGAGGGTACTTACACATCCACCTCACCGACCCTGACGCCCCTCTCGCGGCTCAAAAAGGTCAAAAACCGACGCTTGGTGCGGTCGCGCTTGAACTGGGCCATGACAGTGCCGCGCTGGCCGAGGTCACGCCCATCACGGCCTTTCTTGTGCGCGACCGCAACCTTGGTGGAGTGGCGGGCGAAGGAGACCTCCTGGATGTCGCCGAGCTTGAGGTGGAAGTTGTAGGGCTTCTTGAAGACGGACCACTTGATGGGCTGGACCGACTCGAGCACCTGGTGCTCGATCACCTTCTTGTCCCCCTGCTTCTCCGTCACCCAGTGCCAGTACTGCGTCACCCCCGGGTGCGTCGCGAACGACCGCGTCTTGACCTGGTGCAGCCGCCAGTCGTTGGGATGCAGCCGGTCGTCGCTGATCGAGTCGCTCGACGTGTACCCGTCGTAGTCGAGCCCCGTCGATTCTTCGTCTTCTTCTCCCTCCTCTTCTTCTTCTTCCATCGCTCGCTTCGTCTCGGCTGTCGCCGACGGCGGGAACGGGCTGTTGAGTATGATCTTGGGCTTGCCGGATGACGGGCTCTCACCAGTTTCCGCCTTGGGCTTGTCGGGTTGGCTCGTGATGATCTTGATCCTCTTCGGCTTCTGTTGTCCAGATGCTGACGCTGATGATGCTGCTGCTGCCGCCGCTGCCGCCTCTGCTTCCGCTGCCGCCGCTGCTGCTGCTGCTGCTGCTGTCGAGGCCGAAGCTGACGCTGCGGATGCCGCTGGTGATGCTTGGGTCGGCGATACCGGTGGCTTGCTCGCGCTGGGCACCTTCAACTTGATCGGCGTCGATTCCGGCGTCTGGTGCGGGTCCTTGCGCTTGAGCGACCGCGGCGGCTTCTTTGTGCTGCTGCCGGGCTCTCCGTTCTTCGTCGCGTGTGCCGGGGGTCGGCCGACGCGGGGGAAGCCGTTCTTTTCGCGGAGCTGCTCAATCTTCCGATCGTGGTACGCCTTTCCTATCCAGCTAGCCACGTCGAACTTGTCGCCTTTCTCCATGTACAGCTCATGCAGCCGGTGGCGCAGCCATTCCGACGGAGTGACGTCCAGGCCCATCCTGGGAAGCTCTTCCGTAAGCAGCTGCGCGAGCCGAAACAGCGTGTCGTAGTTCGTGATCCTGTAGTTGATCCACTTCTTGCCGACGAGCTGGTACGGGTGCAGCTCACCGTCCTCTAGAAACTTGAGGACAATGCGGCCTCGCTTTGCATCCCGGTTTGCCAAATGCTTATCACGGTGTGTTGAGCCCGCCTGGTCGAGTTGGTCGTATTTCTCTTGGTGTTTCTGCCGGAGCGGCTCAACGAGCTCTTCGATCGGTTTCCAGTCGGGCTCCCAGTACGGGTGCTCCGGAGAGATCTTGGCCAGGGGCACGCCGCGCATCATAGGCGGGTCTGTAAAGACAACGCCGTCGTGCTTGAGGCAAAGCACCTTCTTGTTAATTTCGGGAAGCTCATCGGATTCTACCTGGGGAGCTTTGACCGAGGGCGTCGAGGGCGCCGTCGCCTTCCGGCCGCCTGGGAGAGACTTCCTCGGGCCTTTCTTGACCGGGGGCTCCTTTCTGGCCCTTTCTCCGTCAGAGTCGGCCGCGGTTCCAGCTTTCCCTTCATCCTCGTGGCTCGCCGATGCCTTGTTTGCAGCCGTGAAGCTGGTGCCGGGTGTCTGGGTCTTGCCTGGCGACTTGGTAGGGGATTTGATCGAGTTGCTATACCGCGAACTAGTGGGACGCTCCAAGCTGCCGCCGTGGCAACCTCGTTTATTCCACTCGCAGTTACCGCAGCGGGCAAAGTCCGGGTCGCCGCCAACCATAATACAGCCCTGGTACGGGCCATAGTTCGAAGAGCAGTCATTGCACGGCCGCCCTTGCAGATCGCCCATGGCCTGGATGAAGAAACTCAAAAACTTGTTCGGCCGAGCATCGCCGGGCGGGGGGCGGGGAAGGGCGTCGAGGTCGTGAGCAGTGAACTTCCGGCCGGGGCGGATCTGGGCCGGCCGCTTGATTGGCAGCAGCGAGAAACGGTCCATGACGGAATTTCCGGTGCCAGACGCCCGGAGCCGCCCTATCAAATCGCCTGCCTCACCCAGCACGTCGACGAAGTTTGAGGCGGTGGTTTCGCCTGGCGTTGCCGGCGGGCTTACGTCCCTGGCCATGGATACGGGAGTGCCCAGCTCTGGGGTAGTGTCGCGCGAGCTCAGATCAGATGATGACGAGGGAGATGCGGGCGCTGGTTGAGCAATCGGCAACGAGGGCTCAAGTCCCCTGTTGGCCTCAGTCGCGGCGGTGGCGGTCGATGGTTGGACATCGGACATCTCAACGTCCTCCTCGGTGGGCCTCGGCTCGGCGGTCTCGTTGTTGGACATGTCGACTTGTGCAGCGGGCTGTTGGATGTCGCCAGTGCCGCTCCCTTCGTGGCTTGCCGTCGGTGCTGGAGTGTGGGTTTGTTGGCCTGGCTTAGGCAACTCGGTGGCGGGGTCGTGGTCAGCTGTCGGTACCCGCTCGTCCTCCGGCTGCTCATTGGGTTCAGGTCCAACGCCGCCCATCTCCGTGTCGCCGTCAGTGGGTGCCGTCTTCGCCACGTTGTTATCCGGGGCGGGGACTTTCTCCTGCTCGTTGCTGACGAGCGTGCCCGTAGCCGGCGCGTCTTTCTCGACGACTTGGGGCTCCCTTTGCTGCCCATTGGCGAGGGGCGCCGTGCTCGGTGCGCTGCTCTTGTCGGCCGCCCGTGATTCCCCAAGCTGTTCGATCTGACGTTCGTTGGCGGGTTCCGCGGCCACCATAGTCTCAACAGCCGGGGCGTACGGGGTCTGGTGTGTTTGGGCGACGTGGTAGTTCACCTGGCCATTGTGGTCGCTGTTGGCGGGTCTCCCTTCATCTGCGGGCTGCTGGCGCTGATTTGCATCGCCTTCATCATTGCGGTCGCTCCCATTGCGTGTCCCACTCTCCTCCCGTCTCTCGTAGCCCTCACCCTCATCAAGCCTCTCCCTCTCATCGGGTGCCCGACCCTCCCGCCCATCCCGCCTCTCATCCTCACCACCCTCACCACCCCTTCCATCACCCCCCTCATCCCCCCCCTCATTCTCCCCCCCTCCCCCCCGATAAGCCAGCCCCCCCCGCCGATACCTCTCAAACCACCTCCCCCGCTCCTCATCCTCCCTCGCCCGCCTCCCCACCCTCTCCCGTTCCTCCCTCTCAAACTCCGCCTCCAACCCCCCCAAAACCCGCTGCTGCTCCTCGTACTCGGCACGCAGCACACCCAGGCGGCGCAGCAGGTCCTCCTGGGCGCGGAAGTTGTCGAGCAGGCGCTGGCGCAGCGGGGCGGCGCGGGCGCGGTGGGCGGCGGCGAGGGCGGCGTCCTCGCGCGCGCGGTGCTGCCGCATCGACGTGTAGTAGTTTTGCTCGATGCGCGGCCAGGGCGAGGGGTCGTCGTCGGATAGTCCTGCTTGGGCGGGGGCGGTGGCGAAGGATGGTGTTGCCGAGGATGGGGTTGGGGTTGCTGTGGTGGTGATGGTTGTTGCCGATGTGGGGGTTGGGGTGGCGGTCGCGGTCGCGGTCGCGGTGGGTGTGACTGTGGGTTTAGGTTTGGGGTTGAATGCAGGCTCTGCTGCTGCCGCCCCCGCTGCTGGCGCGGGCAATAATGGTTTCGGTGGCATGGTGGCGAAAGGCCGGATGGCGACTCGATGATAGCTACCTTACCTTGGGCAGAAATAGTCGGGTAGCGGAAATGAAGTGAGATAGGTAGGGTAGGTGAGGGATGATAAGTGAGATGACGGGTTGATGCCGCGCGGATAGACCGGTACTCTTTCAGGTAAGCTCGGCGTCACGGTCAGCGACGGATCGGGGGACCGAAGTCTGAAGTAAGATGATGATGCATCAAAAAAGATGGCTGTGTTCCCGAGAACTCTCAGTCAGCGCGGGGTTCCATAGGTCCAAGGAAAAGCTTGACTGCCGAGAAAATAGGGACCGACCTAGTGCCACCGACGGAGATTTGATTCGGTGCGCTCGGCAGGTGCCCAGGCAGGTGCGAAGGGCATAAGAGAGGCCACGTCTCGGGTTAAAAAAAAAGGGCGCGATTCAAGTACTGATAGAGTAATAGTAAGGCAATTGAAGAGGCGGTGAATCAACACGAAAGTGACGCGCGATTAGTTAGTTAGACTCGGATCGGAGTTGATGAGCGATGACTCGTCGCGGCTGAGTGAAGTGACGTGACGGAAGGTCGACCTGCTGAAACCCGGGTGGTGCCGGGAATGCTAGGGAGGGCTTTTGAGTACACGTGGTATCGCGATGGTAGCCCGGATAGGTGGGATTGGATTGAATACTTACTTTGGAGAGAGCAGCTCAATGGTAGCCGTGGCGCTGGCGCAGATAGTCCGTCCTCTCACAATCGATAAATCAAGTCGCGTGTTCCAAGGTGGCCCTGTCACGATCAGCAGGTGGCTAATTAAAAAATCGACGGCGGCGAATGCTCAAATCAAAAGGAACAGAAAATGCGAAAGACCTACCCCGGCCGACGTTTGTAACTAATGTTTCAGTTCCCAGGTCGAGTTTACTGAACGAAAACTTGGCTCAACTAAAATTCATGACGCGTCACTAGGTACCTTGGTCAATGAAAGCAAACACTAGGTACCGGTTGGTTGCTTTGGTGCACAAAGGAGCGAAAGGGGATAACACAGCTATGTCCGTAGATGCGGCCTGTGATGTTTGGTGTCGGGAATTCAGTTGGTGTCCCCGGTCGACGCCCACCCGGGAAAGGATGTGAGCTGAGAAGGGCCCAGACCGGTGGATTTCGGACTATTTGCGAGCCCACCTTGGAGGTAACAAAAACGCCGAGACATGTCCCGACCTAGGTAGGTTGGGTGCAGAAACACAAGGAGAGGCTGAGCAAACCTAGTTGGGTACGGACATATGGGGTTGCACAGAATATCAATTTTCAGCGGCACCGAGTTCCCCCTCTTCCAATGAGGAGGCATCATGTTTGAATTGAATGTGAGGACCAGACCAGACTGATTTCAGTTGGTTACATCTAACAGCGCCTCCATGGATGCCGTTGGGGTCGGAAAGTGGAACTTGATCCCAGAAGTTCCTTGCTTGAACTGCGGTCAAAAATAGGGGCATCCAACTGGAAAACTACCTAAGGTAGGTACTTCGCATAAGGTAGCACGCAAAATAAGTAGCAGACCCGATCCTGCGAGGATCTTTTTCCCATGCAGTGATTTTCAAACCGCTCCATTTATGAATAGTATCGCTGCACCGCCAGCCCACACAGCCAGAACCCGTTCAACGCAATAGCAGAAATATTAGTGTAAGCTAACTAGCGTATACGGCTATACAATAGAAGGATGGGAAGATGCGTCCAAAGCAGTGTATTACCGAATGTCATTGATTATCGAGGCCCACGCCCTCGACCGCCCGCTGATGGCCGTCACTCTTTTTCGAGTCCGTTTATTTCCCCTTTCAAACAGCCAACCCAACGCCAGAAAAGAAGCGCCCAACTCGCTGATGCCGAATGAGACAAAATAAGAAGTATCATGGCACTGCACCGCATCCTACCACCAACAGACTGCGGCACAGGCTTCGGCCCCCACGCTACCCACCACCACCGCCCGCCAACGAACGGGGTTCGGTGCTCGTGCCGGTGACGCCGCCCCCCGAACCCTTGGCATTGTTTCAGCACTCAATACCTGGAATGCCGGTTCGGGGTGGGCGAGTACGAGTTGTCGTACGCCGTCGACTGGCCGTATGGGTCATCGTGATACACGGTGGCCCGGCGGTCCTCCTCGGGCAGCAGGTCCTTAACCTCCCAGTTGTTCATGCGCGTGCCGACCGAGAACTCCAGATCCTCCTTGGTGATCGAGTCCCAGTACTTGTACACCATCATGACGGCGAGCAGGTTGCACGTCGTGGCGAAGAACAGACCGTCCAGGTAGTGGCTGATGGCCTTGCAGATGGGCGCGCTGGCGGCGTACAGGATGACCTGGCCGGCGACGAAGAAGAACATGCCAAAGGCGATGTCGCCGAGCGGCCACCGGTCGTGCAGCGTGCGCATCACCAGCAGGATCTGCAGAACCACGTAGACGAGCAGCTGCACCGCGTTGAGCAGGTACAGCACCACGAAGAGCCCGATGGTGTTGGTGGGTCCCAGCCCGGCCCATGTCTTAAAGGTGGCTAGGGCGACGAGGAACGAGATGACGAAGGCGGCAGCCGAGCAGAGCCGCATCATCCAAAGCGAGAGCGGCGTGCCGTCCTCGTAAAGCTGGAACCCGACGAAGCCGTTGATCATCAGGCACGTCACTGTGGCCGAGGCGAGGCCGGCTTGTACGGCGACGAAGTAGGGGTAGGGTGCCGACCCTGGTGGTACTACGCCGGCGTCGACGCAGAGCGAGAGGAAGGTGAGGAGCATGTAGAGGTAGAAGAAGGTAGTGATCTCCTTTCGGCCTAGAGAGACGAGTCCTTGTCAGTGGTCCCTCCTCCACAACTGGTAAGTCCCTTCTAGAGCCAGCAAGACGTACCAACTGCCGTAAACTTCCCCCGCACATGCAAGATCATGATCACCGTCATGACCAGCGCAATGATGTGCATGGCACTCGCGGCGCCCTGGAAAATGATGGTGTTGGCCAGTTCAATGTTCCGCGCATAGCAATCCGGCTCTATCCCCACGCCGCTCGCGATCGATGTTATCGGGCCCACGGACGAGCAGAGGGGTAGCGGTGCCATGCGGCAGAGGCCGGTGAAGTCGCCGAAGCCCATGGTTGTAGAGGGTGAGGCGGTCTAGCCCCGCCGTCGAAAGATTGGGAAAATTCGAGGGGCCGAGGACTACCCTTCGTAGGGCGATAATCGGTGGTGTTGCGGCCCGGAGTAGGGAAATGGCGACCTGGCGAACCCAGGCGTCGAGCAACGAGCAAGTCCGATGATGCGATAGTTTAGCGATACGAAGGAAGACGGACGAGTGTGTCGCGCCGACCGAGAATAATAATTGGTATTCAGCGAAGGTGGGGTTCAACGAAAGTGGCATGCATCAACGAGGGCTGGCTGGAAACAACAACTTCGTCATCAAAGCTCAGGGCTGTTTGGCCATGATCCCGGGCCTGTCGTCTGGCTGGTTGCTCGGCTGTTGGTGTGCGACGGAACGAGGCTTGGGGACGACAGAGGGATGCGTTGCTGTGGAAAAAGGAGAGCGGCGGAGCCGCCCAGCCAAAGGTCCCGAGTTGGCACAGCGCGAGCCACTCAGCGCCTTCCCGTGCCCCACCGTCTGCGGGACAGGCTCACAAGCTCACAGGCTCAGAGGTCGGCACGCCAGGCAGGGATCAAACAGGGTCATCGAAACTGTCTCGCCTAAATAGCCTGATGCGGCATAGCTGATCACCATTGGATTGAATTTGTTTTGATGCGACTTTGCAACACCCAAGTTGTTTCCATCTTTGCAAGCCGAATTGGGGAGCAGAAAATAATGTGTAAGCTGACAGAACTGATCTCTCGGTGTTTCTGGTTTTCTTCACGCCCAGGTCTCTTCCGTCTGCTTCAATACGACCCTCTCTCGCCTGATTCCGCCGCTCCCTCGGTAACAATGAATGGACCGTACTCGTAATTTGCGCAACAATTTCTTTGTTCGGTACGAAGTACTCGCCTTGATACACACCCTGACCATAGAAACCTCGAGTCCCCGACCGTAGGAACGAAACGAAAGCCATCTCGAAGCCCAGAGAACTTGGATTTACTGCATTGACTGCTCTTTTACACAGTACCTGGTTCCGCTCGCTTTCTTGATTCCTTGGGGACTTGAAGGTGAAAGTCCAGTACGAAGTACGGGAGAAAAGAAAAGCAAAATACGAGATTTGGCTTGGCGAGACCCGGTGTCCGAAATCACGAGCGGCAGGGGACTCTGAAAATCACTCGAGCGCACCACCCTCTGACCAAACAAACCGAACTCGAAAGGAAAACAAGACTTGGCTAACGAGGTCGGGCCCGCATCAACCTCTACAAGGGTTCTCCAGCTCTTGTTCTTCGTAGAATGGAGCTTGTCCTGATGTTTCCGCTGCTTAGACATAACAAACGCCTAAGTCGGCTCTCCTTTATGGTCGAAGCGTGGCTACCTACCTACCTGGGTACACAGCCTTGATAGCATGCAGACCGAGCAGTTGAGGGGAGCCCGTGGGTTGTCGGCCTCAATGAACCTGTGGCAACATCAGCAGGTAAAAGTCATAGAACGGCGGCTGCTTCTAAACAACCCAAAGGAGCAAGGGCTTAACTACCTAGGCAACGGCAGTGTGTTGGCAATATTGCGATGCCAATGGCGGAGGGTGAAATAGAGAATGCTCCAGAAGTTCCGCTGTGGCAAACACCAGAGCAATGCATACTTACCCAACTCAGCAACTGTGTCCATGTACTTGCGCACAGGCACCAGCCAGTTTACGAGGCCTGGGCCTTGCGGTGACTATTTTTTTTTACTCCGGACATGGTGTTGGTGTCCGAAATAGGCTGAGACATGGTGATTACATAGCTCGGGAGATGTTTCATCCCCAATCGAAAGAGACACTCCATCAATCTTCACTAGAGGGGATTACTCCTGTTGCATAGCGTTGTCCCAATATTGCTGTGATCACTTAATCAACAAAAAATAGAGAGTGATTATTAATATTGAAACTCCATGATAACTTGATAATCGAGAGGCATTGCTACTCTAACCGGTGTAAGTGGACCGGCGGCTGAGTAAGAGACCGCATCAAACTTCTTGCCACTGGCTGTGACGTCTTCGATCCGCCAACTTTGGATTAGGCGAGGGCCCCTTACCGGAAATCGACAACATCGTCGTCGTCGCGCGAGCCGTCATTGGTTCATCAACTTGGCACTTGTCCTAAACCATGTGTGTCTTGCTACCGGGTGCCCATCTTCTTGGAGGAGGCACCGGAGACCCCTCCACAAAGAACTACCCTCGAGCAACTGAACGCGGAACTTTGACTAACTGATGGCCACATCGAGTGTTTATTCATTGGCTCCCAAGGTGTTACAGAAAGTTAAATAGAACCTCAACCCCAGAGCTATCCTGAGCTTAATTCCTTCAACACCACCAGTTTAAACTTACCTATTATATCCCCCTTCAGCAACCAACCTCCCCAGCAGAAATACCATGTCCTCGCTCCCAAAGACGTTCAAGAAGGCCGCCTTCACAGACCAGGGGTCTCGCCTCAGCATCGGAGAAGCCCCCTTGCAGCTCCCCGGCAAGAATGAGGTGCTTGTGAAGGTTGAGGCCTGCGGTGTCTGCCACTCCGACACCTTTGTCCAGGGGAACGCCTATGGTATCGGTTTGTGAGTGCCATCTTTCTCCAATGGCCTAGGGCCCAAGGAGATATGCATTACTAATAAAAGTCTCTCGTTAGCCCCTTGACTCCCGGTCACGAGGTCATTGGCCGTGTTGCGGCCGTTGGCGAGGATGTCAAGGCGTGGAAGGTCGGCGACCGTATCGGAGGGGGCTGGCACGGCGGTCACGATGGTGGGTTTTGGATTCCTTCCATGATATGGCATTACCATAGCCGACTAACGTTGCGATGAAGGCACCTGCGGGGCTTGCAAGAAGAGTCTCTTCCAGATGTGCGAGAACGAGGCCATCAACGGGGTAACTAGGAACGGCGGATGTGAGTTGCACACGCACACACCCCTCACTCACATAACCAACGGCACCCGCTAATCAACCACAGACGCGGAATACGTGCTCATCCGGTCGGAAGCGGGCGTCAAAGTGCCAGACGACGTCGACGCGGCCAGCTACGCGCCGCTGCTCTGCGCGGGCGTGACCGTGTTCAACTCGATGCGGCAGATGGACGTGGCCCCCGGCGAGACGGTGGCCATCCAGGGGCTGGGCGGCCTGGGCCACCTCGGCGTGCAGTACGCCAACAAGTTCGGCTACCGCACCGTGGCCGTCTCCCGCGGCGCCGACAAGGAGGCCTTCGCCCGCCAGCTGGGCGCCCACGAGTACGTCGACACCACCAAGGTCAAGGCCGGCGCCGCGCTCAAGGAGCTTGGTGGCGCCGCCATGATCGTGACGACGAACCCGCATGCCGAGCAGATCCCTGAGCTATTGCAGGGGCTTGGGCCGAGGGGCAAGCTGCTGATTGTGTCCCGTGAGTTTATGACTGATGTCCCTGGTGGGATGGTGGCATGGAAGGTATTTACTGACGGCCGATGACAGTTCCCGGCGAGGTGCCCTTCGATATCACTCCGATGGCGGGTGCCCCTTACCTACTACAGCGTCTAGGAGGGAGGTTATTATGTGCTAACGCTCTTACAGATCCAGAAAGGACTGTCCATCCACGCCTGGCCCTCGGGACACGCGACCGATATGGAAGACGCTATTGAGTTCGCCCAGCTGCAGGACATCGGTTGCATGATCGAGAAGTTCCCGCTGGAGAAAGCGAACGAGGCTTACGGTGAGTGTTTGTCGATGCATTCAATGTAGTCTATATTCTAATTTTAATATCTGTAGATGCTATGCTTAGCGGCAAGGTCCGCTTCCGGGCAGTCCTAACCTTTGAGTGAGGGTTCAGGGGGCGGTTTCGAATCTTCGGTTCGGGTTGGATACGTCGTACGGGAATGTACTGTGATGGGGAGCAGGGCCGAGATGCACATGGAGTGTCCACTGGCACGGAACCTCATACATAGTGATCAATGTTGACCCTGATTATACGTCAATTTGCTGTTAGCTTTACCACTGTCTGTCTCGCCCACTCAACTCGCCCGGTATCGGCGTAAAAGTGTCACGGGAGTTCAACGAGTATCCTCGTGCTACCACTTTCAACTAAAAGTTCATGTAGCATGAGGTGAGCGAGACGGAAGAGCACCTCAACCAGCTGCTGAAGGAGTCGAGGCTGTTTAGCCAAGTCGACGAGAAGCAAAGGATAGGTACCTACATGTAAGCATCCTCGAGTGGGACTACGACTATTTTCAAGGGCCCCGATACGTTAAATAGCCCGATATAATATGGTGAAGACGTGGAAGAGTTGCAACAGACACAGGGCCGCGATATATGCTACCTAGTACAAGTAGTATAATGTTATAAGAAACCTTTTCAAAGGGCACGTACCTACCTCGTCTGTGACTCAGAGAGTGGGCTCGCCACGCATATCTACCAGTATAGGCATTGCAATTTCCTATTGGGGGAAACCCTATCGAAGGGCACGTACCCCGTAAGTGACTCACAGAATAGACTCGCCACCCTCGTGTCTGGTAAAACTGCGGTGTTTCCTGTTGCGGGAAACCAAATAGTCCAAACCGACGATTGCGCCAACACATAGCCCCAAGTAGTAGGTACTCAACACTGCCCAGGTGCTTAGTGACGCAAAATCTACACAAACTCGCCATGGCTCCACCCGCAAATGTACAGAAGAGTACCAACACCCGCGTTGACGCGTCGGGGGAGGCCATCAACGCCTACGTCGATGCCCTCCAAATGTACATAGATAACCCGGTCGCTCAAGCTGATACGGAAGAGGGGGGCACAAACACCCACAAAGGCGTGCTGCAAACCTACATCGATAGACGAGTAGCAGAGATCGATGCTAAATTAAACGAGACGCAGGCTACAGGCTCTTAAAGCCTAGAAGGGGCCGTTCTCCTCGTCGAGTACCTAAGCATCTCCGAGGCTGATGACGGGCAAGGCGCGCCGCAAAATAAATATATTTATGTGAACCCAATCTAATCCCGATTAAATCAAACCAAATTGGACTTCTAGTCACATAAATAAGACCTCATATTTGACTTGGATTTATTGAACATTGTTTGCTGCCCCTCCCCCTCCGGGACTACCTCTGTACGCAACTTCATCGCCGTGTCCGTGACCCCATCGCTACGTGACCCCATCGTTGTGTTCGTGACCCCAACGCTATGCAAGTTCAAGTTGTGCCAGGTTCCTTGTATTCGGATCATAGTCGTCGATAGACCGCCGCGCCTGGTATAAGGAGGGCATTAACTAACCTCGGATACCTACCCGGATCCCAGCGAGGCAGTGCCCAGGAGTACTCCGTACGGGCACGTACCTTATAGAGGTAGACCGTAAGCGAGCAGGCTAGGGTTACCTAAGGTTTAGGGCTAGACACGAGGGGACCTCGGGCCTCCACCGTTCAAGGGAGCCGGGGATGTACTCAATACGCTGTAGCCACTCCAATAAAATACAATCTACTATGCTAGATTAGTTAGGTAGTGGATATATAACTATCCTTCAGTGGCGAGCAGAGAGCCCCCCAAACTCAATCTCTCCATCTCGCAGCCATACCCCTCGCCCCAACCACCCAGCTACTCCCTCGGCGGCGTATCCTTCACCAGCCCACCCATCATCGCCTCAGGGTACCTCGTCCCCCAAACCTCCGCCTTCTCGACCGCCTCCCGAATCTCCCTCTCCTCCTCCCGCGTCATCCCCGCAAACACCGCATTCGCCCCGAGATTCTCCTCCAAAAACGCCACCCTCTTCGTCCCCGGGATCGGAAACACGCCCTCCTGCCGCATCAGCCACGCGAGCGTCAGCTGCGCAGATGAACACCCCTTCCGCGCCGCCACCCGCTCCATATCCCGCACCAGCGCCATGTTGCGCGGGAAGTTGTCGGGCGAGAAGCGCGGCACGGCCCGGCGGAAGTCGCCCGCGGCGAAGTCGTCGGGGGAGGTGTACCGGCCTGTTAGCATGCCCCGCCCGAGCGGGCAGTAGGCGACTACGGCGATGCCCAGGTCCCGGCAGGTTTGGAGGAGGCTGGTTCCGTCGTCGTTGTTGTTGTTGTTGTTGTTGTTGTTGCTGCCGGGTGGGGGTGGCTGTTCGATGTCCATTGAGAAGGGGCTGTACTCGATCTGGTAGGCGCGGATGGGGAGGATTGCTGCGGCGCGTCGGAGGGTGTCGGCGCCGCATTCGGAGAGGCCGATGGAGCGGACTTGGCCGGAGCTGTGGGGGGGTTGTTAGCTAGGGGGGTTGGGTCGATGGTTGTTTAGGGATAGAGGGACACGTACTCGACGAACTCCTTGAGCGTTTCGATCACGTCTTCGATGGGAGTCTTGCCGCTAATACGGTGGCTGGGTTGAGTTCCGTCAGTATGTTGTTGTTTCTGAAAGAAGCTGATGCTGGCCGACGCCAACGGTCAACCCTTGGAATGGTGACTTACCAGTATAGCAAATCAATGTAGCCCGTTTTTAGGCGCCCCAAAGCCTCTTTCACGGCACCGCGGATGAATTCGGGATCGTTTCTGAACTCGCGACCGCCGTCGGGCCTGACGTAGTTACCGAACTTGGTGGCTAGGAAGATCTGTAAGTTTATTAGTTTAACGCTGGTGCTCAGGACCCAGGTCACCCAGGGCACACATACATCCTCCCGCTTTCCGGTTCGCTCAAACCACCTGCCCAGAAGGTCCTCGCTGTCCCCATACAGGGCGGCTGAATCCCAGTGCACACAGCCGAGCTCGTGAGCCCGGTCGAGGAGCTTGAAGCGTTCCTCATCGGGAGGGGGTGTCCCGTAGAAAGCTAGAAGACGTTTTAATGGTGATGGTATAGATATGTTCCGGGGGGGCACCCACAGCTCAGACCCATGAGGCCGAGGCCCAAGATAGGGATGGTTGGGCCATCTCGGCCGAGTTGGCGGGTGGGGATGTTGGGTGGTGTTGACATGGCTTAATCGGTGGGTGTTCAATATTTACGCTACACACAATAGCAGTTCAAGTGAAGGCTTTGTTAGAGATCTCAACGAAGACAGAAAACATCATTTATCTCTTTGGCCCCGTCTTGTAGAGTTGTCGGGCACCTGGTGGGCCGGCCCAGGGAGATCTACGGGGGCCACCGGAGAACGACTCCCGTACGCCCGCCCTGACCTCGCGACCCGAAGAGCATAATGTGTCCCTGCCTATCTGTTGCGCTGCTGGGACCCTCGATACAAGCCTTTTGGGCAACGAATAGCCTTGTTGGGAGGGTTAGAGCCAAGAACCTGGAATACCAGAGCTAGTGCCGGTGCGAGTGCCGGTGCCCCCCGTGTGTGGAACCCGGGTTGCCGGTCGGTAACCAAGGGGCTCGGACCAACCCCTAGGCCAACTAAAAGTTCTACGTGCAAGACCATATATCTGCCGGCTCCCTTTGATGTTTCTTTCACTGGCTCCAGGGAGGGTCTGCCCAAGAGTAGCAGCTCTCCGCTTATTGGGCACCATCGTATATGCGGCGCGGCATTGACGGTGATACAGGTATCTCTTTAGCCGTCTCGTTTGATCGCAGTCTTGAATCGAGCTCAAACACAGATTGGAGGATATAAGGCGGCGTTACCGAGACAATATTTAGGTCACAGGTCACCTGTGAATTGGGGATTCTCCTGAAGTCCCGCCCTTGAATCCTGCGGTTGCTGTATGCGGGTTGGGCGATCTCCGCGGCCATTTGAACACAAACCCATATTGTTCCTGGCACGCCAATTCGTTAGGTCCAGAAGTTTCGAAGAATCGGGATATTTCATGACTCGGAAACTCGGAGTGGGCGGTGAGGCGGTGATTCAAAAACTTGAAGTGAAAAGGAGCAAGCCCCGCCTATGACGTGTTTTGTCCACTGTCTTTTTTTGCCGAGCTTGCCCCGCAGCCCCGCGGTTCCCTCAGCGCGAGGGTTTTGCTGTTTTGCACTGGTCCAACACATCCTCTCACATGCGATTGTAGTGTATTGAGAAACCCGACTGCTATGTAGGACGGTGTATACTTTCTACCAATAGTAAAGAAGAGAGATTTCCGTCACGGCTGATCCGGAAACGCCACAGGACAAAAGCGTGTTCTGGATTGCCACCGTGGTCATGCATGCAGAAGGGTCCTCCTGGCAGCCACGCCCACAGCTCACGCGCGGATTCGGTTAACGGTCCTGTCGCACTTGGGTCGGCGTTACGGCGAAGCCGGAAGAGAGCCCTTGAAAAGAGGCCAACGGTGCGTTAATTGAAACAGCATGATTCGCCCGGAACTGGATCTCGGCGGGCACGTGGAGAACTTGGCGCTCTTGCTGTGCCTTGAAGTTGGTGCACCTCAAAAAGGCTGACGGCGTTTCGCTCAGGGCCGGATCAAGCAGCCAGCGCTTCTTTTGCGGCGCAGTTGAAGCAGCAATCCGTATTTCGCATGTTTCATCGAGCAAAGAGAAGAATGTCTGTACACAGTATACGCTATTTCACCATTTCCCGATTTGCTCGGCGAGCCCGGCTGGCTGGGACAAACATCAGAGCAACTTTCCGAGGGCAAGGATAGGTCCTGGATGTTCGGCATTGGCCGCCACTGATGAGATGGACTCGCGGTTGAGTGGCTCTGTGGGAAGGCGGTCTCGAGGCCGAATCGTCACGAGACGACCTGCGATTGGCTGCCCCTCGATCCCCCGCCATGGAACTGCCAGAACGTGCAGGGGGCCGCTGTCGGGGAAGGAGGGAAGACATCATCATTCCCTGCAGCTGCAGATCACAGCACCCGGACTGCCATTTCCTGCCATTTCCTCACTGCGGATAGGTCCCTGCCTTTGGAGTGACGGCCAGCATTTTGACCTCGATCTCATCATGACTACTTGAGATTTTCAGCCTGCCGCATTGGCTACGAGCAACACCAACGACTTAGTTCCCAACTTAGCGCATTCCGCAAACGTTTGCTCCATCCAACATTGCAACCAGCTCCGGAGAATACCCAAAGACTCCAACCAGACGAAAGCATTCTTCGATATCACCGCCGAGTGAAAGACAAGCCGAGCTCGACATCCCCGAGATTCCGCGAATCCGACACGCCGCACGCGGAATCAAGCTCAATCCAGATCTCCCGTGCCGCATCGAGCTGGCACAGTAAAACGACCCGACCCGTAATCTCGACCACCTCGACGTTGGTTCTTTGATATATCTCTCGACCTCCCCACCAACACGCCGCACATTCCACTCTCGTGTGTTCTAGACCCAACCTTCCATACCACGACACCTTCGAGGCCCTGGTGCTCCCGAGACACAAAGCCAGGTACCAAAACACCACAAAGCGAACCACACAACACAGCCCATATCTCGAGATTGGAAGGATAATAATAATGGGGCTGATATGATTCAAGCGCTCAAGGTGCGTGCTCCCGGACCGCATCCATTATTCCCCCCGCTCGCCGTTTCCATCTCAACCCGTCCCCCAACCTCCATGTTCCCTCCCGAGTTGGTCTCGACACCCCGTATCCCCGTCCGCCATGCCCTTGCCCATGTCCATACCCATGCCCCATTGACGCAACCGCAACTGCCACCATGCCTGTTCGTCATGGCTCTGCATTGGGGAGCGTCACCAACCTGGCCCACCAAGCGCACACTAGCATAGATGGGTACCTATCCTCATCAACGATCCTGGCCGCATTGCCTTTCATTTTCTCGCCAACATGAGAACCTCGCCGGCCACACGCTCCAGCCAGTCTCCGTCTTCAGCGCTGTCACCGGACTCGGCCTGGCCGACGCTGAAGACACCCCCAATCCCTTTATGCATGGCTGCTGTGTGTGCTGCGCGGTTGCTTTCCCCCCCAATCCGTCCCATTATCTACCTAATTTCCATCCTTTCTCGCCCTTGTCTACCCATGTGGTCCCGTGCTGCCCTACCCATCCCTAACTCACTGAAACCATTGTCACCCGCATGCCAGTCTTGTCGGGATCCCGTTCTGACCCGGCCGCCATGTCCCTTGTAGGTCCAGTATACGACCTTCTACGACCCCAGGCACAACCACTTTACTGCTCGATCGACGGCTCCGTTTACTACGAGCCGCGCCGACAGCCCGAGCGCGGGTTCCCAGGTCCATTGATCGAGCCCCGCCGCTGCCGCCCACACTCGATCAATATCGTCTCATACCCGTCCGGCTTTGTGCCGCACGAGCTCCGACCGCCCAGACCGTGTAACGACACAACTACGAGGCACGAGAAACGACGGGATAGGAAGAGGAAGAGGGAGGAAGCCAAAGCGAGGAAAAGAGAAGAGAGGGTGAGAAGGAGAGAGGAAGCGCGGCGCAGTGAGAAGCAGGAGAAGAGGCGATCTCTACGATCTCTGTCATCCCTCCCACCGGGCACCGAGAAAGTCGGCAGGGCCATCGACAAAATATTCGCCGCCTTCTCCATCACCCCGAAACCGGCACCCACCGTCTCCGCAACCCCAACCCGAACCCCAAGGACAGAGTCCCGGCCATCCAGCTTCATTAGCTTCGCACGGAGGCTATCCCGGCTCGAATCAACACCTTTGGAACCGGTCGTTGCCGAGGAACCAGCCGCCGAGCCGCCCATCAGCATGACTGGCGTCGCAGTCCCCCGGCCCCGCGCCGCAAGCACGGGCGTCACGTCGACGAGCCGGGCCAACATGATGTCAATACGGTCCGCAAAGACCATGATCAGCTCATCCGTCTCCGAGGTCCAAAAGCCAGTTGCATCAGGCAGCGGCGTCACCTGTTCTATCCTCCTGGCCGAGCCCAACGTCTTCCTGACCGGCTTCGAGCACGATGGCCAAACGCGCCGCGGAGCCCAGACCACCAGCGCCCTGCTTCGCGGGAAGCTGCAACTGAACGTGTCCAAAAATGTCAAGATCAAGTCCATCACGTTGAAACTAGTCGGCAAGGCCAGGACGAATTGGCCCGAGGGCATCCCACCAGCAAAGGCGGAACTGTTCGAGGAGCAGACCCTCCGGACTCAATCCTTGGTCTTCTTCCAGGCCATGCATCAAGAGATGTGGGATACTGAGTACGGCAGCCAGTGTAGCTATGTCCACAAGTCCTCAGGCCTTATGGGCGCTCTGCAGCCGACTGCCTCCAGCGGAGCCCTCCCGGTCATTGGCAAAGGCCGTAACAGTACTCTGACCGCTAAAGAGTACAAAAAGCTTTCGCTGCAGTCAGTCAACTCGCGGAGTTTCGGCAAGGGCGATTCTCCCCATATCAACCCGGTCCAAGCCAAAGGGTACAAAGTGTTCCGCCCCGGCACCTACGAGTACTCCTTCGAGCTTCCGTTGGACCACAGCCAGTTGGAGACAGCAAAACTGCCGTATGGGTCGGTACGTTGGGATCTCGAGGCCGCCGTGGAGCGCGCGGGTGCCTTCAAGCCCAACCTCCACGGTGCAAAAGAGGTGTCGGTTGTTCGTTTGCCCGATCAGATGTCGCTTGAGACAGTCGAGCCGATCTCGATTAGCCGGCACTGGGAGGACCAGCTACACTACGACATCATCATCTCCGGCAAAAGCTTCCCCATCGGAGGGAGGATACCCATCGCCTTCAAACTCACCCCGCTGGCCAAGGTCCAGGTCCACAAGCTCAAGGTGTATGCGACGGAAAGCATCGAGTACTGGACCAACAATCGCCATGTGACCCGTAAAGACGCCGGTCGCAAGATACTACTGCTCGAAAAGGCAGCCGGCAAGCCGCTCGATAAGCAGTACTCGGAGAGCGACATCCGCGTGGTCAGCGGCGGCGAGCTCGCCCCCGATCAGCGAGCCGACGCTCGGCGGACGGCAGCACGCCGCAGGGTTAGAGAGGCTTCTCGGAACCGCGGCGTCGTCGAGCCGTTACCCGAACCCAGCGACAACCTTCTGGGCGACCTCGACCTCGGGCTCGAGAGCTTCTGGGGGAGCACAGAGATCGAGATGAACGTTCAACTCCCGACCTGCGAGATGATGACGCGCGACAAGATGCTCCGTCTGCATCCTGACTGCAGTTGGAAGAATGTCAACGTCTTCCATTGGATTAAGGTAGGCCCACGCGCGCAATGACTCTTGTACGCCCGACGCTGACCATCCTAGCTCGTCATGCGCATCTCTCGCGCAGACCCCGACGATCCGACAGGGAAGAAGCGCCGGCATTTCGAGATCAGCATCGACAGCCCGTTCACCGTTCTCGACTGCCGCGCCACCCAGGCGAACACGGCACTCCCGCGGTACAGCGGTAGCGACCGGCCCATCCCCGAGCAACGACAGCAGATGTCGTGCGGCTGCCCCGACGCCCACCCACTAGACCCGAGCTCGGCACCGTTGTCACGTCCCCTGACTATGGTCGAAGAGGATACCATCAACCTCAACGGGCACCGCCTACGTCTCAACTGCCCCCTCCCGAATCTGCCGCAAGCCGCCCACCTCCAAGCCGCCGCCGTCGCCGCTGCGGGAGCCAACGGGCGACAAAGCGGCTCAACCGGCGCCCGCCCAGAGACATCCCGCACGCCCGTCGACCGAGAACGCCCGATCCACCTAATCCGCCACCCCTCACACAACCCTCCCGCTTTCGACGCCGACCAACCACCACCCGCACTGCCGCTCCAAACACCACCACCCCACTACGACATCATCGTCGGCACCCCCAGCGTCGACGGCCTCGCAGACTATTTCGCCCGCCTCGCCGCCTACGAAAAGGACGACAACGGCGAAAACGACGGCGACGGCGACGCGGACAGCACCGGGCTGGGAATCACACCCCCAGCCAGCGGCGGCGGCGCCGCCGTCACCGCCACAGGCGAAACAGCCCAGACCCAGACCCAGGCGCAGGAGGTCGTCCCCCGCGGCGCAGACAGCGACGACAGCGACACCAACACCATCGGCCCGGACACCGAGACCACGGAGCCCACCCCGGCGTCGGACCCCCCTTCGGTCGGTGCCGCTACAGTGGCGGATGCGTACGGTGCGGAGGTGGATCCGTTTAGTACACTGCGCTTTCCGGAGGCGGGGGGTGAGGTTGGGGCTGGTGCTGGAACTGGGGCTGGTGTGGGAGTGGGAGTGGCAGGAGGGAGTGGGGATAATGAGGCGGATAGCGTGGAGGAGGAGGAGGAGGAGGATGATGAGGAGGATGAGGAGGAGGAGGATGGGCGTGCCAGGCTGCATCGCGGCGGGCGGGTTAACGTGGCTAACCCGCGTACCCCCGGTGGTCGGTTGGTGCCGAGCCGGAGTTTGGAGATTGAACGGCCGATGGTGAGGTTGGATATGACGGGTGTGTTGATGAGGAGGGGTGGGCAGTGAGTGGGTGCTTTTCTGGGGCGTTAGTGTGAGGGGAGTGTGTGCTCCTTGAGGGATTGGTTGATGTTTCTGCTTCTTGTTAGGCGGGGCAAGTTGGGGGGTTGTGCATGTCATGTCAAGTCATATATGCATTCGGGGAGGTGAGGGTATATGGGATGAGATGAAGGGAAGGGGGCGTTTTGCGTTGCTTTTCGGGCCGGCGGCTGGGTGGTAATGATCTATCATGTCAATGTCATGTCATGTCATGGGTTTGGTGACGGAGTTGGGTGGCTCAGTTGGGGATACATGGCGCGCGCTGCAAACAGGGGGTTTCAACAGGTTTGATGATCGACGACAGCATTTTGTGAGGCATCTATATACATGGCATGGCATCTGTGGCATATAGCGTTGGGTTGGTTAGCTGGGTTGGATGAATGCATGGTTGGATTGTCGATGTATGGTGTATGGTGTGTGGTGTGATGTGTATATATACCCGACAGGCAGATCAGAAACGGATTGAACTTTGATGGGAGCAGAGTCTTGGTAGCAGCTTGCAGGCCGGCTACTGTGAACAAACTCAAAAGTCGGCGTCAAACGACTCGGGGTATCCAATCCTGCCATGCTGCGAGACATGGCCATGAGCCATGAGCCATGTGGCGGTAACTGAACCACTGCTTCATGACATGTGCTTCACATGTCATCAGTTTAGTCGTGTAAACGACAGAACACCCGTCAACACAACTCACCAAACTCAAAATCACGAGGAGAGAAAACGGGATGTTAACTTCGAAGAAGACCCCCTTTCTCCATCCTCTGCTCCCCTCCCACCCAACCACTCAGCACAACCCGTCTGTATCCCAACCCCTGGACAAACATCTCCCAAAAATGGTTTCTATTCCCACCGCAGAAACGGGAACTTTTGCGAACAAAGATTCGGGGGCGGTTTCGGCGCCGGCCCAAACGCAAGGTAAAGGAAGAAGGATGCGGCGGGGCGAAGCCATGCATGTTTGTGCACCCGCAAGCATCTCGTACGAGAGACGCCACGGCCGGGGCGGAGGGGTTGGAACGGGATGCGGGAACAGCGGTCTGGGACCAAACGACCAAGCTTCCGTTCCCAATCCTGGGGGGCTCTGTTTCATGTGCTCCCCGCCTGCCGTGCTAGACGACCGGAAACGTGAGGTCCTTTTTCGTCTGGGGCTGTTTGCATACAAGGCGCCAGTCCGGTTCAGGGTTGACCGACGGATGGACGATGCGGCGTAGGAAGCTGTGAATGAGCACGGCACGGTTTGGTAACATGCGGGTCGAGGTGAGGGGGGTTGAGCATCAAGGTGGCATTATCCCGTTGTTGCTTCCCTCACTAAGATGCAATTGGAACTGCGTAAACGAGGGTAGGATGGACCAATTGAGGTTGATGATGCTACTCAAGCACACATCCTCAGTAGCATTTTGTAACTTTCCATCTCGCTATTATCACACCGAACGCGATCCCATCCCTTCGACTCCAAGTCCGCTCTCGAACGTCTGGCTCAACTTCAGCTCATTCGGAGCAATCCGAGGCCCTTAACTCCTCCCGCCTTGAACGCAGGCCCCTCTGTTCAGGAGCAAACAAGAACTCAAAACCCGAAGCCCCTACAGCCATAGCTACCGACGGTGGGACAACCCTCCCCGTCTTCTTCGAAATGAGAATGCAACGTGCCCTGTATCCCCCATCCCTTCGCGGGACACCAAACGCCACTGACCCATGAGCCCCATGTGGATAATACAATTGACACCTCCCAAAGGTCGAGTCAAACCCCATATTAAACGCCATGATATGCAGATGCATCGCAAAAATTCGCAAAACTTTAATAGTACAAAACCAAGTCTCGAGACGAGAAAACAAAAGGGAACAATTCGGAGGAGGCTGTTGAGGCCTAGTACTGCCCGGGATACGGAGCCCCGGGCCGCGTGGTGAATGGCAGCTGATACTGTCCCCGGGGCTGGTGGGCGTGCGGGTGCGGATTCGGCAGCATTTGCGGCACGGTGTAGCCGGCGAGCCGGTGAGCGCCATCCAAAAATTCGGGGACGATACCGGTGCGATACTCGTTGCGCTTCCCGAGCGGCTGGTAATGCATCTGGTTAGGCAACACCGGGTTCGGCAGGTGGTATTGTTGTAGGAAAGCCGATGGCGGCGGGTAGAGCAACGTATTGACGTGCCGCACGGGCTTGTACGGGCTGTTACGCTGCTGGAGGTAAATGGAGGGCGAGTGCGAGATGGGCGTGTGCAGCCCGCTGGCGCCACCGTTGCCCACGACGAGCGGAGAAGAACCGGGGTAGGCGAGCAGCGCGTTTTGAGGCGACAGCCGCTTCGTCGGGGTTCCGTAGTTCAGAGGCGGGAAACTCGCTGTCGGGGTCATCGCCCCGCACGTGGCAGGAACAGATGTTGGCGGGGCATAAGTGGTGGTCGGGAAGACCATCGACATGGCCCGAACGCCGGAAGCGAGAGGCGGCAATGAGAGCGGGGCCTGCTGCGGTGCGTAGGTCGAAGAGGTGTAAGCTTGGGGCTGCGTGACCGGCATATCGGTGGCCTGGCCCGTGTTCAGCGTCAAGCTGGGCACATGCTGCCGGCCGTGATCCGAGGGCAGGCCAGATACCGGCCGCGACTGCATAGGAGCCACATTGCCGACACTGGGGCGACTGAATTGCGCTTGGGAAGCCGTGTACTGCACTGGCGCGTGAGACGGGAGCTGCCCCTGTCCGACAACGGCCCGATTCGCGCGCTTGGCCGGGTGCTCGACCGAGTCTTCTTCGGGAAAGCTCCGCTTCCGGTGCAGGTGTGGTTGGGGCTTCAATGGCGAGATTGCATTGTTGTTACCATACGAGACTGGCCAGTTCTGGCCGCCGTTCGTCATGGGAGCCAAGTTCGGCGACTGCAACGCGAACGAATGGGTCGTCGACTGCAAGCCCGAGGCCAGCGCCGCGGTTGGTGAGTGCAGGGGCGAGACAAAGTTCCGGGTCGGCGACGGGATCAGGAGCGGAGATGGCGTGGGAGACACATGCTGCGCCAGCTCCAGGTACGACCAGAACTGGGTTAGTTTGTCGAGCCACTGCTCCCACTCCTCGGCCGAGACCAGGAGGCTGTACCGCATGTTACTCAGGAACTCGACCTCCATGACGTGGATTTCGTTGACCGAGATGTTGGACACGTCCGCCCAAGTCTTGTTCGTGTAGGTGTTATCGTCCAGGAACTTGTTGCCGAGCATCAGGGCTACCGTCAACAACCGGTACTCGCTTCCCGGGCGGCCCCTAACCGTGGGGTTCGCCTTCTTCAGTCGGTGGATGTAGAGCAGGGCGAGAATAACGACGTTCTGTGTGACCTGGGTCGTCGCCAGTACTGTCGAAACCCACTTCTTGAAATGCTGGCTCGCGGCCGCCGTGGGCGCGAGCGCTGGTACCGGCGTGCCTGGAGCCACCTTGTCCAACCCTTCGACCTTCTCCAGCAGTTTCGTCGACTCAAACCAGAACAGCGCCGCCAGCTCGGCCATGAAATCCGAAATGCTGCCCCCGCTTGCGCTTATCCGCTCCGGAATGCACATGCTGTGCTGTGTCATCTTCGCGCTCGCGGTGCTATTCGCGGGCGAGGTTCCTATGGGCGGCGTCGGGTGTTGAGGTTGCCGGGCCTTGTCTTGCGGCTGGGTATATTCTGGCGCTGTCGCCGAGCGAACCGTAGCGGACGAGCTGGTTGGCGCGGCGGCTGACCGGGAGAAGTTTGCTGCTTTAGTAGTGTGGATTTGGCTGGCGAGAGGTGCGGGGCATCGCGAGCTTGGGTTGAAGAGCTGCTCGTTCGGAACTGGTCGCTCATTCAAAGCCGGTCGCCGCCGGTCAGCCTGCGGCATTGTTGAGTTGTAAGCGGAGGAGGGGTGGTGGAGGAGGTAGTTCTCGCACGATGGCATGTGCGGTACTTCATACGTGGTCGCCATGTTTTTGTTGGGAAGGCGGCGTGTGGACGCTGTGATGTGAGGAAGAGGACTGAAGTTCAAGTCATGGAAGACGGTTTGTTTCGAGTGTAATTAAGCGGCCTTAATTGAGGTTGGTGTCAAGGTGCAGATCGAAGGGCTGGTGACGGGAGCTTCCGAATGACTGACGATGACGACGTCAATTGCCAATTTTCGGTCAGTCGCTGGTCAAGGCAGGTGATGCCGGAACCTGAACGTCACTGGTCGTCACTTCCGTGAATTCCAGATGGGCAAAAGTTGGCGAGACCCTCCTCGTTCCTTCCCGCACTGGAACAGCTGCCCACAACTTGCACGTTGTTGAGGTGCTTCAAAAGCTTGGGCCCAAAATCCGATATCGTTCTTTCTTTCCACATTCCCAGCTTCCCATGTGCGGTTTCGGTGGGGAGAGACGGCAACGGAGTTCGACTTCGAGAGAGGTGGTGGATGGTCCCAGCTTCCACACCGGTAACAATGATGAAGCTCGCAGGCTTCTAGGAACCTTCTCGTCCTCGATGGGCTTTGTTGTCTTTGTCAAGAATGGGGGCCGACGCAACCTGGGCTGAGATGTCGTATCGTATCAGGGTGGTCTCCGCCTGGGACCCGTCAATGGGGCACGTAACGGGGGTGGTGGCCACGAGGGGTCAAGGAGGGAAGAGGCTCCACGGCGAGATCGGATCGTTGAGGTCACCAAGGGAGGAGGGGAGGGGGGTGGCGGGCAACACGGCGAAGAGGTGGACGATGACGATGGCGACGGCGAGAGAGAGTAAGGGCAGCGGTGGCAGGAGTCATGAAAAGTCATGAATGGGGAGGAAGATCCCCAGGCAGTGAAAACATCCATAGCGATGGCCATCCATGTGAGGCGGTTGCGGAGGGTGTGTTGCTGCGTCTTAGTCCCGGTCGCCGCAAATGCTGCTAATTTACTTTGTCCCTGGTCGATGTCGTTGTCTGGGTGCGGTGCAAGGGGGGGTCACCGTGCCGCCGCGGCCATCGTGTTGCTGCAAGACGGTACCTGGGACGGAGGGACGTGCAGGATTGCCGGCCTCCCAGATGCACCAACCCGACCCACACAGGGCCTCGCCAGCCAATGAATTCTTGGCTGACTGCGCAGCAGTCTCTTTGCGGGGCCTTCCTGTCCTTCCTGTGATTCCTCTTCAAGGTTGAGCGGGCACGGGCGGCCATGCGAGCCAGCACATTTCCGGCCTAGCTCCGTTTTCTTTTTATCTCGGCCGCCTCCTGTGCGCCTCTCTCTAGGATCCCAGGGATTGGCACAGCTCGCCACTGAATTTGGTGGGCACGGTGGGCTTGGGTGCTTGGCCGGGGCAGGCGAGCCTTTCCTTCCTTGTGCCACCGCCGAGAATGTGAGCGACCTTCACAGCCAAGAACAGCCCGGGATTCGGCTGGAGCAAAGCGCCTTTCTCAACTGTCCCCAGAGGGCGTTCCAGAACCCCATTCCCATTCCCCGACAAGCAAGCAGCCTGCCAGCCCCGCACCCACCTTCGTCAAGGGCAGCTTTGTCGTCACCGCCGCATCGCACTTTCATTGCCACAAAACACGCACGCTTCATTCTTCCAACAAACTGCGCCGAAACAGGTGACGCCGGGGCGGCCCTAGACAAGACCAGGACGGACTGCAAGGTCACTTTGCTGCCGTGTGGCCTATTCTGAACAAAGTCCCCTCCTCCCTCCCTCCCCGCCGCAGTTGCCGAAGGTCCTGTGTAAAACACTGTCCCCATTTTTTATGGCTTGGGTCGGCGTTCGCCATCCATCAGTGGGACCTTTTCAAGGGGCAACAAGTTGCAAAGCAACCTCTGAGCAGTGTGAGATTGTGAGATTGTCCCGAGTAAGAAAATGGCCCGGCAGGGATTAGGAACCCAAACCCTTTTGTCGCTCAAAAAACGGAGCAATTACAGGGGTGCTATGCTGCACAGTGTTGCGTACATTGATTCCATAGTGCGCCTAAAAAGTGATGGTTTGCGTCGTGGGGTTGGATTTGTCCATTTTCTTTTCCCTCTTTCCAAGGTACTGTGGTAGGTCGGCTGGTCGGTACCTTGGGATCTTGGCCCTCTCTGACCTCCTCTCCCTCCTCCCACCCAACACAAACAACCAAAGAGTCAATTATTGTCAGCCGCCCCCCTCATGGATCCGGCCGCGGGGCGCCCGCCAATCCGCGTCGTCTCGGGCTTGGCTGCCCTGGTTGATGTCTCTGCCGTCCATCCCTTGGAGCGGCGGGAAAGGGGGGCCAAAGAATGGGAACGGGAACCGCGGGCGTCTCATTGCTGAGACCGACCTGCCTGCGCCCAATGCGGTTTGGGAAAGCCAACCAGTGAGAAGAAGTTCGGTTCCTTGTTGGAAGCTGATCCCGCCGAGATAGTGCAGCTTGCGAAACTATGTTTGGTTTGGCCTGGGCTTGGGCGGCCTTGGGAAGGTCGCAACGGAACAAGGCGCCGCATGGCTGACACTAACGATTGCACAGCAATCCCGCCGGCCGTGGGATGCTGCAGGGCGCAGGCTCCGCTCCCTTGAGACTGTTTCCGGCCCCGAAGTGGATTGGATCATGCCGCACAGTGCGCCGTGCTTCGTGCTTCTTTTCTTTCGCTACCCAGCGAGACGGCATTGAAGAGCTCGACAAACGCAGACCCCTAACTCTCTTTGCCCAATCCATTTCGCCTAGCCCGGAGCGGAGGGTTTGCTGTGCACGACGTTTCCGCCTTTCCGCCCACCCGTGGTTTGACAAGGCCGGCTACGATCAAAAACAGGCTTCACCTCCGGGGTTCGTGATGGTGTCTCCTTGAGCGCCGCCTCTGGCGGCCGCTCTCGGTTGCAAGAGAAAGAAAGGGGCTGACAAAAAAAGGACAGTGCGGGGAAGCGCTCCCGAAACGGTAATTCAAAAAGCTCTCGGAAAAAGTCGTCGTCAGTGTATGGAGCGACTCGTGATCTCGGTTGTGTCGTCGGAAACACCTCGCATCGGGCGGTCACCTGAAACCCATCTCATGCCTGAGCCGGATTGTCCTCAGCGCGATGATCAACCAACTGTTTGCCACGAGAAACAAACTGACACGGACTTGGTCGATCCAGCTGGGAGAGAACGAATGATACGGACGTACGCAGGACGGGCATGGGTGGCCCAAGCCCTCACCAAGCTGAGACGACACGGTACGCCAGGAGTCCGGTGGCTGTCCCTCAAACCACCCCGGCCGCTCTCGCTCGTTAACTCGTTACGGGTCGTGACTATGTGTGCTTCGTAAGAACAAATCGTCTCCTCTGCCCTGACTGTAGCACCTCAACCGTCCCAGCAGGAGGGGTCGGATCAACCTCGCCGGCCAACGATCCCGTCATCTCTCGCGAATGTGACCCAGGTCAGAAAGTGTAAAGCCACGGGGTGACGCTTCCATGTGTGGCAAAAGGTTGCGCTGACTCGGGGATGTCATCGACCCCGCTCCTCTCTGTTGGTTTTCGGCTCGGGAGCCTGGTGAGGAACACACCATCAAAAAGATGGCGTGGAAAACATGCAGTCAAGCGGGTCAGTCGTGTGAGAGGCCAAAGGCGCAACTTCGCAAGCTGTCCAAATCCGCTGTGGATCCCCGGAGCCTGAGGCGGAAGCACCGGGAACGTTATGGCGTTTGCCCCGGCGGCCCTTCGTCACCCGGGCGTCGTACTGCAAACCCCTGCCTTCGTCGTGCGAAGACCGTCGTGATCGTTCTCCATGTCGGCCAGCTTGATGAGAGTGTCGGACTCGGGCGCACCTTGGGCCCACCACACCAACCATTTCGTGTGGGACAGCCCAAACCGCCTATCCCCATTCCAAGGCGCCCCGTCAGGAATCCAGCAGCAAAAGACGGGGGGCACAGTGCGAAACCCGACAAACACGACCTCCCAGCCCAGCCGCTTCTTCAGGGATGTCTCTCTCATGCGGTTGGCCAGGCTCGAGCCCAGGTCTCGTTCACCCGTTAACTTGTTCACGAGCCTCTGATTTCCCAGCGATGCCGCCCGCAAACCCAAGATCCATCATGTCTCTCTGTGCGGTTCGGCTTACACTCTGTATGGACAGGCTTCCACACTTGAAATGCGAAAGAGACGCCACAAATCCAAAGAACGATGTTCGAGCAAGGATAAGGTTTGCGGAACACACGGCATGCGAAATCACTCGACATGGAATCTGCGCCGCTGGGACAAACGAAGCTCCGAAGATGCTCCCTCGGGCCCTGGTCCCAAACAGGCTGTGAGTTGCACGCTGTCGTCGCGGACGCCGCAAACTCGCAACCAATCACGAATCGGGGTTCGCCGTGGGGCAACGCCATGTGCGCAGCGCCAGAGCAAGGCTCAGGCTTCGTGGGCTTTCAGGTCTCGGCCGGCCTTGGGGTGCTCGCTTGGTGCGGAGCTTGCCCACTTGCTGGCCCCGCCCTCGGGGCGTTGATTGGGTTCGGTTTGCGGTTCAGGGGCCGGCCTTTGCGGCGGCTGAGATTGAAAAACCAGTTCTGGAACATCGAGGCTCGAGAAACGACAAGAAAAGAAAATGGCTCGCTGGAGTGACATGCCCAGTGTGCCAGTCTCCTTCGAGCATGTGTCGTGCGTCGATCGACCAAGGGGAAAAGCGTACTAACGTTAGTGCTGCTCGTGCAGGAAAATACGACTGCTGAGAGTGGTCCTGTCCCTTTTGCAGGAAGAAAGAACACCGTCGGTGACAAACTGGTGGTACAGATGTCAAACAGCAGACCACCGTCTCGCAATGGTGCCACGCCCCCCACCCGTTGAGCGCCCTCGACCGATCACCAACTGGCTTGCATCCTCACCTCCTCTTCCCTTGAGAACCCCCTTCAACCTCGCGAGCCTGTTTGGCTGATTGGCTGGCTGGCTGACTGGCTGGCTCGTTGACTGCTGAAGTTCAGGCGTTCAAGCGTCACCGTCCACGCGCCACAATGGAACCCGCCGCGTCGAGACTTGATTCCTGCTGCAACCCGCGTCCATCCCATCACCTGGCGGAGTGCATGTCGCAAAGATAGGCAGTCCGCAATGCCTTCCGTCCCGGTATTCTGAGGAAACACAGGAGACAGCCGAACGTATCGAACAAGTTACCGACAGCGCTGGGCAACGGAAGGTGGCCCGAAGCGGGCGCGGCTTCTCAGAGCCTGCAACGGTGGGAATACCACTGCTATTTTTTGCGTCGTCACATCCGCGTTGCGAGCGACCGAAAATGTGCGATTGGAAAAAAACATCGGTGCCTTTCCTGATCGAGAAACGAGTGTCCAGAGTTTTGCCGGGATTGGCACGTCGTCGGAATTAAACCAGATTGCTGCATGGCTTGTCCCAGCGTCATCAATCCAGCAACGCTCCAGGCTGTGTTGACTGGAGCTTTTGCGTGATGCGCGGCAAGCAACTTGAAGCACACACCCATTGGGTGGGAAACCGGGGCATGTCCCAAGCGAGTGAGCTCCAGGACATGGAAGGGAAAGCTTGCCGAGGCTGATGAGGCGCAGAATCGTGACGCTGTCATCTCCACGCGTCTGCACTCTGACATCTTGCTTATCCGACTGATGAGAACTTGAAGCGAACAGCGGCGCGGAAGGACGCATTTGAAATTTCTGGCCGTTGATCTCCCAAGCCCGCTCCGATCGAGATATTGCAGTTGGAGGGGCCGCTGCCTGCAAGAAGGCGCGCGAGTGAGCCTTCAGAAGACCGAGACTTGTAAACGGAGCCCGCCCCACCAACAGAATTCACGCCAATCAGGGCAGGAACCAACCATCGCTGAACCCGGCTCCACACAAACGCCGACCGCCGTTTGGCCGAGTGGGTGTTCGACTTTCCAATCTTGAACGGGGCTCACCTCCAACGATATCCGATCCACAGCCTGGAATGTCTCCAGCTCCTCCTCGACTCCATCATTCCTTCACCGCAGCTGCAAGTGATATTTCTCAACTGTATCTCATCACCGCTCCTTTTTGCGTGCTTTGAACAGGCTGTACTATAACCAAGGGCACACCTGTTATCGGAAACGGAAACATGCTGCTGCTTGCCTCCGTTTCCACTTTCAAAGATTCCACGGGACACCGCACAGTGCCAAAATAGACAGTCGAACCCGGTGCCCTGCTCGGCGAGCCCAGAAGCGCACGAGCCGTCCCTGATTGGAACCCACAGGGTGTTCTTGCGGGCCAATGAGACACAGTTAATACCAAAAACCGACGGGTTGCCTGAGACGCCCTGATCCCTCCACACATGCCGCCCAGACGGGCCAACAAAACCACAAACCAAACCCCAACTGCTGACAGACCGCCGTGACAGCCCACGCAGCCCTGACCGACACCGTCGCAGCACGAAAATCAATGAAAAGCGCGATGGCTGTTGCGCCCGCGCCCCCCGCTCCGAGTCACGAACAGGCAGTCTTCCACACGGCTGGCCGCCTTCTCCATTTTATTTGACAAACGAAAGCGAATCATGGGTCGCGAGACACGACGCACCCTCTCCGATCCGCGGGGATGCCCTCGGTTGCCTGTATCGCCGTCACCCCATGGCTGCAACCTTTGTGCTTCTCCGCCATCACCCGCCACTCTCGCTCTGACGACCCGTCGGGTGATCAGCTTTCCCATCGTCGCCCGCCCCATTTGCATGGAGGAACCGGACAGACAGCTCTGGGGAGCCACGGGAGCCTCGCAACTTTCGACTGGTAACTCGCTGATAGCTGAACACCAAACATGAGTTAACTGTTGGCTACCGGCCTGCCTAGGGAGGTCGTTAATTGCTTCTGAGACGTCTCACTGCTTGCCGTTTTTAGAGGAGCTTGGGGTGATGCACATGCAGCACCACGGCACAGCGACCCCATGAAAATCCGCCCGCGGACGTCATCACCAACTGCGTCCTTTGTACATATCAAGATGCTTGTACACACATCATCCCAGCGTGAGCAGCCATCCCATGATATTTTTGCCGTGCTGTGCCTGCCCCTCCCACCACCACCACACGGCCAGAAACGAGCCACCAAATGAAGACTGCGCGGCGCCCCACCCACGGCCCCGGCATCATTCCGGCTGAGTTCGGAGGGCGGATTCGGAATCCCACGGCAGCCTATGTCCGGAGAACCGAGAACCACCAGAAGGCTTCCATCTCCCCGGGGCCGATGAGTCCGGCCACCCACAAGAGGCGCCTCGGCCAACCATGCAATTATCCCATGCCGCCTGACAGCCTCGAAACCAAGTCGCCGCCAACAACAACAAAAAAAACCCGTTGGTCGCGAACCCGAAACAGCTCGCCTGCGCTCAGCCGCCGAGTCTGTCGCACATTCACAAACTCCGGGCCCGCGGTACCATCGTCTCGCAGTCGCATCCCATTCCGTGCCAGCCCCCCGCCAAGCCACCCATGCTTCGGCATCCTCTAATATCCCAACCACTAACGTCACCCCGTCCGAAACGCTGAGACGCTTTTTCGTTATGTCGATCTGAGTTATCTTGTACTTCCTCGCAGCCCTTGTCCCGGCCCCCGCCGCCGCTCCTTGCTCTCAGGCTTAGTTATCCATATCTTATGTGACCTTTCCCGGAGCCAATCACCTGAACAAAAAAAAAAAGCCGAACTCCAAGCGCAAATGTCGACAATGGAAACTTGGAGTCCTCGACTATAGGAACAGAACAAAGCTATCCTGAAACCCAAAGAGACAGTATTTACTCCATTTACTTTTCTTTTGGCCCCATCTTTTATTTAATTTATTTTTCTATTTGTTTTGTTCTTGCTTGATTTCTTGCTTTCCTTTCTTTCCAGTTCGTCTTTTTTTGGCCAGAGGGTGCCAATGAACAACCAACGCCCAGCTTTCTTGCATCCTCAAGTCAGCCCATCAATGCAGCCGATGTCAAGCCGAACCGCCGGCATCTCCCTGCAATCTTTAGACCACCGGCGTTGTGAAGGCACGGCTCACGACCTTCCAGGACCTTCCGGGGACCGTCTGGCCGCCGCCTTGGCGAATCGGAATGCTTCCATCTCGTCCAATGCATTGCTCTCAACCTCGTGGCTAAGCTCATGTGGATTTTACGCCTTGTCCTCTCCTTGTTTATTCGCGTATTCGTATCCATGAGACACATCAACTGGCGATACAGGTAAGAAACCGGAGCAGAGCTTTGAACAGGCAAGATGTGCATAGTCTCGGCAGACAAGCTGTGTCGTCGCGGTTGTGCATAGTAGAGTTGTTCTCTCACCACCGCCTTCGGTGAGCTCGCCATCTTGATAGTACGCTTTCTCGCCCGCTAATGGGCGCCTGAGAATTCAGGTGAGACCGGATAGTTTCGGTCAAGGCTCGATCGATCACCTCACTCCGTGCTATGGTTTATGGCCTGCCATAACTGGCTTCGGAACTGTTGCTTATGAGATATCATGATGGAGATCGCTCTTTGCACAATCCGTAGACGGGATTTTATGCAGAGCTGGTTGGGCCTCGTATCAGTCGTTCATAACCATGGCGCCATGAGTTCCAGTTTGCCTGATGTAGTGGCTTCGTCCTTCACGCCCACCGTTGCGATGTTGCCAACGCCCGTTCACGGTCACGAAGCCACCCACCTCCTCCCCCCCAGCTGTGCCGGCTACGGCCGTACCCATTCGCGTACGAGCGTAAATTGGAGGTGTCATTAAAAGATCTAATGGCCTTGAGAACCTTTAACGGAGACTGAATAAATCTGTCAGCAGGACGTATCATATATGCCCTCATTCTCGTCATGTTGCGTATTCGGGAAGAAGGGTGCCGACCTAGATCCGAAGGTCTTGATAGGATCCTGGAACACAACACAGACGCTGTATCTGACGCATGCCAAACAAGGTCGAAGGTCAGGTTGCGGGAGCATGGGATCCGTAGAGTCGGGTTCGTGAGCGCCTCGGTAAAGCCATGTAGCCATACCAACTGAGTTTATTTAGTTCCCCAGTGTTAAATGTGAATAATTTCGGGCTCCTCATTCGTCTCTGAGTCGATACGGGCAAACATGGGGCTATTGATTCTTAAAGTACATTCCCTCGTTCCACAAGTCCAAACTATTACACTACGGTAAGTAGGTTGGCAGTTATGGTGAACTAGTATGTGCTGAGGAATTACGATGGCCCTGACTTTAGAGGAAATCAGTGTGCTTGTGGTTCATCCGAAGAGTACTTTGAAAAGTAGAAAGTCGCTTCCTGAAAAGCTTTGAGTCAGAGAAATACCTCCGGTTTACTTTCGATGGAGGGTTGGTTAGCAACCAAGTGAAGGGGTCATGTTTTCTCATCAACACTCGCATCGTGAGCATGACGAGAACCGCCCAAATCTTCTTTCCCACGTCCGACCATTATGTCACAATCAATAACCAAGCTTCACCTGCAACCCCTTACCTTAGCCCGCGATACCGTGCCTCCTCTACCCCTACTGAACGACGTCCCGCCGGCCAACTTGGAACCCTCATCTACGTTAGAGGAGTGTTGGCAGCATCTCCAAAGACGCAGCTGGGCCATGTTTGCAGCTTGAAAGAAATCCTAGTGGGCATAGATGGTGCAGTCCTTTCCGAGTCAGATGTCGAGGCTCTTCATGTTCGGAAACTCGCACCTCTTGACGCCGACGAAGCCGCTGTCGATGTCGGCCCCCTGTATTTCCGAAAACGCTTCTTGTGGGACGAGCTGGACCAGATCATAGACGACAAGAGTAGCAAAGACAAGCCCTGCAGAACTAAATGCCGCGTAAGAGACTACCCGGAACCAGCGTACCCTGACGGAATGCTCCCGCTGTGCAGTGCAGAAGCAGAGGCCGCTCATAACCTGGACTGGTGTCTTGCGCGCGGAGAATGTCAGAGGTGTGGGATCCAAGGAGCTCTTCGCAGATCGTATTGAGATGTCTCTAGGAGGCCATTTTACCTGCCATGCTGCACGGAATCACTGAGAGGTAGCTCTGGCTATGGGCGCGCCTACACCTATTTTCCGGCTCATCCATTTGCTTCCAAAGAGGAAGCGAGAGGTCGTCCACATATCGCCAGCGGCGTCACGGACTCGGAGGATCCCGTGGATGACAGCGTCCTACGAAGTGAGCTTCACGTCGCAATAGGCGTATTCCAGCATCAACTTCGCCATGGACAATATCGCAACCACCACACATTACGCGTGAGACGCCCGACTGCCTAGTCTCATTGCTGCGCTACTTTCTGGGGGTTTGCTAGTCTAGGCTCCTCAACTTTGGACCCGTCTCAGATACTCTCCTGATGATACGTTGGATGACCGCAATCCCAATTGGAGATACCGAATATAAGACTCCGGAGTCCTCAAGGCTTCGAGGAGGCTACACAGTCGAACCAGGCCACTGGACGGGCGGGATATGTTCATGTCGCAGGGAATAACAAGCAGCGCTCTTCGGCGCGCCGGGTTTATTTGCCAACACCTGTAGCGTATCATTGTTTGTTCCGGGTATCATGGGCACCACTTGTGCTATTGGACATTCCTTGATGCAACTGGCGTCTTCAGCCCGTGGCTTTCGTGGAAGCCGCCAAATATAGTGAGGCATGACAGCTCGGACTGCGATTCGAAAAACGAACGCGATAGTAGTTGGCTGGAAATCGAAGCATTGACAGAGACCCAACGCATAGACTCCAGGATTCAAAACAGCAGTAGCCACCTAATGTATGATTACCTTCTGAGCTGATGACTTTCGACGGCTGTTGCGCGGTCAGTCTCTCGGACGAGATGACTTGTAAATGTCTCGCAGCCCCGAGAAGGATCGGCTTTACGTGGCCGACAAACGAACCGTTATATCGACTCCCAGGTACATTACTCAGAAAACCTCGCGATGGATTGAAAGTTCTCAACTCATCAAACTCTCCGCCATGCATGGTTGATAGGGGGCCGGGCTGCGGGGTTGCCTCAGGACGGAGGGAGTCTGGAACGACTACGCAGTACACCACTCACACCGGTCGAATCCTTCCGAGATCAACAAAGGTTGACAACACACAACTACCGTCAAGGGCTGGGCGGTCTAATAATGAACTGTCAAACCTCCGGGGTTACCTCGACAGTTTGATATTGAAGCTTCCTGAGTCTCGGCCGCCGAAGAGCGTGACCGCTGTCCGGTGTTACAATCTCGGCGGAATAAACCGAGACAGACCGAGTGCAATAGCCGGCCGAAGGACTTGTCTAGATGCGGGAGATTGCTTTCGCCTGGGATACGTGTTGTGGTTTCCACTCGATCATGATACTTCCGCCGGGTTGGTATTGGTGGAGAAAGAAACAACCCGAACGGCAACGGCGGGGACACATTCGCAACAGACAAACCTGAGGCATTCTGCCTTGGAGAGCGTGACACGCTCCATAACAAGATTCGGCTCGGCCACCTGTGGCTCTGTGAGCAGCCACCTTTACGAGGCGTTGACAGTGTCTCATCCAAGCCACCGGAGAGCCGAGGACACGGTCCTGTGACACAAAATGCCACCGCCTTCGAGTGGTGTGCTGGCATAGAGAGCATGGAATCTACCCAACACCATCTCGCATCTCGCGATAGGCTCATCAGAGATCCTGATCGATCGTCGGACCATGCACCACATCCACCGCTAGTGTAGCCCTACATGTGGCTGTCCCTGATCTGACACAGTGACCGGTCAAGAAGCCCCTCACTTCGTCGCGTCATCCATAGGCTCCTGCTCCCAGCCATCCGTCTTTGAGCCGCACGGAAAACGCTGACGTGATTTTGCCACTCCACCAGGAAGCGGTTTGACTCGACCGAACTGGCGATGTGTCCACGTAGTCCGCCCTGACTCCATCCGACTCTCCCTGCCCGTGTTTATGCGGCTATGCGTCCGAGCCAAGCCGTACTGGTCTCGGTTTGCGGATAAATCGACCCTTCCTGACGAGAGCTTGCAGGAAGATGCGGCGGGGCGCAGGTAGCGGGGGGTCTCGGTCCAAACACGAGAGACGCAAGCAATCTGTTGAGGGGGCGGGGGCCTATTATACGTGTCTGGAGGAGACAGATGGAACCAAGGCCTTCACCGCCCAAGGGGTGGAGACAGGGGCCTGACTATTGTGAGCGACCCCAGGATTCGATTTGTTGCGCTCCATGCTGGGAGCAAAATGCCCACCCTATGAGATCCAAAACAAAGTGCTCAACAACCCACTGGCTTCCTATTCTAGGCTGCTGCAGGTATGGCGGATGCCAACGTCCGAATAGAACGGCAGCCGTCCCTGGTGGCCAACCGTCGACTAGGACAATGTTTGAAATCTGACTTGCAGCACAAACAGCAACGGGGACGGAGGAGTAGCTAACGGCGGTATGACCTTGCGTTCGCTATGAAGGTGGGGACTCGACCTGCACGTCCGGAAGAAGTAAGTTCGAGACTCTTCCAGCGAGGGGGGGCAGGTAAGGGCCGGCCCGCTGGGATTGTCCCGTGAGTGGACTGCCAAGGTCGGACGAGTCCGGCACCGGTTGACCGATGTGGCCCGGGGTTGGGAGTGTCTTTACCAAACGCGTCTCGGAGCCGGAGGGTTCGGTTACCCCTCAGCGCGCGGCCCGGGGGCTTTGCAAGCTTGGGCAGCAACTACGGGTAACACGATGGCGCAAAAAGACAAAGCACGGCGGAGTGCGTCGTCGGCCGAGGCTGTTTATGACTGACCGTGTCTGACCATGTCTAGCCGCCACCTCCGAATGCGATTGCGCGTTCCGCTCCTGACTGGCTCGGCCAAAGTGACCTCTGACTTGTCTCTCACCGGGGCCCACCGTGTCTCAGCGAGCGGTCGACCTCCGTGCCTTACTTCGGTGCTTCCCAACGCTGCTGGTTGTTTCTCGCAAGAATGACGAGATGGACATGCGAGTCGTGCATTGGCGGCGGCCCCCAGGAACGGCTTCGATAACCGCGAGTCTGGACCTGTTCCCAGTTCTGAAGCTGGTGATGGTGCCCAGCCCGGGCCATTGGGCGACTTGGAGTGGGCGGAATGGGCGAAATGGGCGTGTCGGGATTGTCTCAGCAGTTGGGCCCCCAATGAAAGTGCAGCTGAGGAGGTGTGCAACTCCAGGTGCCAATTGCCTCGCCGTGGCTTGAGGAGGAGAAATTTCCAGCAAATGGCAAGAGCGCGTGACTGTTGCACGCTCCAGTCGTCTGCGGGACAGGGCTTTGGGAAGGCACGAAGTTGGAAATCGCGAATTGAGCAAGACCACGTCGAGGGATGTCGTGGCCTAACGATGCCCGAAAGCGGGGTCGCTGTCACCTAAAAACCCCTCTCATTGGCTTGGCCGGCGGCCCCGTTCCTTCCCGCGCTCAAACGCGCGGAGCCGCTGACGCTTATTTCGGGTCGTGATGGACGGAAGGAGCCATCGCCAGCCAACGCCCGGGTCCGGGCCTCACTGAGAGCGCCTCCCCGGTTTGACGGACCTGGCGGTTTGAAGAGAATTCTGATTGCCAGCCTGGGCCGGGCAGCCTTGGTCGTCGCCCCTGTCAATCCTTTCAATCGCCACTTCTTCTCTGGATTCAGGCGCTACGAATGAGGACTCGAACACGCGAGGCAACCAGCCACAAGCCAACCACCTCACCCAACCTGTAACTCATGGAAGTTGCTCGTCAGACCCGACGACCCTGCCACTGGTGATTTGGCAATCGGTGGCAACTGAACCTTCAATCACCTCAAGCACACGCGCGTGCCGAGTGCACGCAATGCCCCTGCGAACGAACGCCTGATTCCCGGCTTGTCCTGCTGAGTCCTTTCCCTCCGAGCACATCAGGCGCATTAGGTCTCGCTTGAGTGGCCCGCTTGGCCTGCCCTGCCCTGCCCTGCCCTGTTTTTCCAATGAGGCGCCCTGCAAGTTGCCAGTGCAAAACACAAAAAAACGCGCTCCGAAGCCCGACCCGATTCGACGTCTCACCGTGTCCATGCCCAATGCCAGCCCTTCAATTTTTCCCCATTCAGCACTTCGCGAGGCTGTCTAGCCACATTCAGAGTGACTCATGCCATTGCAGGGCCGGCCAAGACGGTGAGGTCACACACGAGCGAGACGCCCAGTCCCCCCGAGCCCTGGCCAGAGCCACTCAGTGCCAGTCCCGGTGTTGCTCTCCTGCGGCTCTCCCCACTGTATGCCCCCCGTTCGTGCTGCCATCAAAACCATGCTCTCCTGCACGCCCTAGCCCGCTTTGTCTCGTTGAGTTCCCGAACTGCATCACACGCCCTGTCCGTTCGTCTCGTGCGCACAACAAATACCATTCTCGTCCTAAAGCTCGAGAATTCCACCCGAAATGCCCTCCCGTGACAACATTATTCCAAACCCACACCACTACCACAACCCGATAGCGACTTGAAAGTCCCAAGAAGAACCTAAAAGAGAACCCGAGAGAGAGAGAGAGAACGCACAGACGACATCTGGACTCGAAAGACGTCACAGCACAACATCACCAACACATATCACTCCATCACAGTCCTGCCTCCATGGAGAGGGAACGACAATACCTTCGCCCGAGGGTAGGGGGCACCGTGACCCCAAGCTCCGACACCCGCTCCTCCGGGCGCCCCGCCGAATGGCCCCAGTGGGAGCCGGAGAGGCAACGTGAGCATGATAGCGAGAGGGAGCAACCCGCCAAATCCATCTTGAGGAAGACACTTCGCCCTTCGACAAGGCCACGCCGCAACTCTGACACCTCTGTCACATCATCCAGCTTCCACGGTGGAGGGGGTGACTCCGAGCTGGGGTCGGAGTCTGTTGTATCGTCATCTATCGTATCGTCGTCTGTTGTATCGTCGTCTGTTGCATCGTCATCTGCTGCATCGTCGTCATTGCCACAGCCCGTCCCCTCCAGCTCGAGTGCCCTGCCTAGGAAGGTCCTCAAGGCCAAATTTCCAGGAATTCCCGCAGAGCGTCAAGGTGTCGTCAGCCTGAGGCCGTCGAGGGGTTCCTCACCCAACATTCCATCTGTGTACCGTGTGCCCCCAGTCCGCTCAGTCCTGGGCTCTCAGTATACCTCCAACAACAGGCCCCAGGGGCGCAATGGCCGTCGCGGGTCGTACGACCGCCATGACAAGCTCTACCACAGCACGGACCCCGAGACCGAGTCCGCCGTATCGGAGACATCTGACTTGTCCTCCACCACGGAAGCAACAACCATCATCTCGTCGCCCTCGGATTCCGGAGCCAGCGATGTGACCCCTACCGAGACCGTCGCCAAGCCGACACCCTCGGTCCGCTTCACCCCCAGCGTCATCGGCTCCGAGAGCGTCGCCAGCTCAGTATCAGCAACCCCTGTCCGCAAAGCCAAGCCGCGTCTCAGTATCCGTGGACAGTCAGCCTCCGAAGGGGACCGCACTGTTGTCAAGAGCGGCAGCCGGTCAGTCCAGATCAAGATGCTCCCCCTCACTGCCGAGACCCCCGAGTCCCGGTACACCCGCGAGCTCGAGCGCTACCAGCAGGAGATGGAGCGTAGTCTGATGTACAAGATCGAGGTGCTCGAGACCGAGAGGGAGACGTTGCGTGAGAGCGAGGCCAAGTTGAGGAGGGAGCTTGACGACAACTCCTCTCGCCTCACCACGCTCGACAAGGAGAAGGCGGCGCTCGAGAAGGAACGCAACACCGAGCGGAGAAGCAGGGATCAGGTACTCGGCATGCTGGAGAAGCAAAAGGCTGTCTTTGACGAGTTCCGCAGCAACTTTGACCTGCAAAAGACCATGCTCGATGAGGTCGAGAAGGAGCGGGATGCCGAGCGCGCCAGCAAAAAGGACCTTCAAGCGAAGCTCGAGGCCACTCGTCAAGTCTTTGACGAGTACAAGTCCACGATGGAGCTGCAGAAGGCCATGATCGAGGAGACCGAGAAGGACCGCGACGAGTCCCAGGCCTCCAGGGACAAGGTCGGGGAGCGGTTTGCGGCGCTGGAGAAGGACTACAAGAAGCTCCAGGGTGACCGCAAGGACCAGGAGGAGCTTCTGACCCACCAGATTGCCGCCCTCGAAACCAGCAGGGACGCCCTCCAGGAGCAGCGCGACAACAAGGACAAGGAGATTGCTGACTTGCTTGCCAACCGTGAGAAGCTGCAGACGAAGATGGAGACTCTGACTGCTCGTGTGACTGCCGCCAAGGATGAACTGAAGGCTGCCGAGGAGCAGCAGCAGAAGATCAGGGATGCCGCCAAGCACGAGAAGAGGGTCCTTCGGAAAGAACTCGAGGAGGAACACGCGGCCGCAAAGAACCGCGTTGTTGAGTTGGAACAGCAAAAGGTGGAGCTTGAGAAGGCTAAGGCGTCCGTCGAGCAGGAGAAGGTTGATGTTCAAGCCAAGCTCGACACGGCCGAAGGGGAAATTGCCACACTCAACGCCCAGGTAAACGTTTTTACAGCGTCCACATCGGAGCTCAACGCGACCATCGCTACTCTCGAGGAGGGTCTTTCGACATCCAAGGCCGAATCAGTTGATCTCAAGATCCTGATCGAGGGCCTTGAATCTGACAAGACCGGCCTCCAGAAGCAGATTGAGGGTCTCAACACCGAAAGTACCGAGATGCAGGCACAGATCCACACTCTCAACACCGACCTTGCCGGCGCAAAGGCTGCCAACGTTTCCATTGCCGGCCAGAAGCTCGACTTGGCTAATGAGATGGCTGGAATTAGTGGCGCTCTCGCCACCGCGCAGGCTGAGATCACCAAGCTCACCGCCGAAAAGGCTGCCGCGCAGGCTGCTGCAAATGCCGAGGCCGGGAAGATTCCTGCCTTGGAGAGCGCCAAAGCCGAACTCGCTGGCAAGGTTGTAGAGTTGGAGAGTAAGATCTCGGAGGCCGAAGGTACAATCACCGAGCTTCGTGGCCAGGTCGCTACGCTTCAGGGCGAAGCCGATAAGATTCCTGGTCTATTCACTGAGAGGGTAGTCACGGAGAGCAAGATAACAGATCTTGAGGGGCAGGCCGCCTCCCTCAAAGCCAAGATTGCGGAAGTCGAGGCCGAGGCAGGCAAGCTTCCTCCACTGCAGGCAGCGAAGTCCGAGCTGGAGGGCAAAGTTTCCTCGCTCGAGGACCAGATCGCCCAGCTGCAATCCGACCTCTCCAAGGACCCCGACGCCACTGCTGCGGCCCTCCGCGCCGAGCTCGAAGCCAAAGGGCAAGAAATCACGCGTCGCGTTGATGAGATCAACACCCTCACCGCGAACAACACTACCCTGTCCGTTCAGCTCGGCGCCACGCAGCAACAGATCAACACCCTTCAACAGTCTCTCAACAGCGTAACCCAGTCGTACAACGCCGCGACCGGACAGGTGATCGACCTCCAACAGCGTGTCGACCAGCTCGCCTCGGCCTCCCGACGTGCCAGCCGATCCCGCACCTCATCCCCGCAGAAGAAGGACAAGGACCGCGACAGCAGCAGTGGCGGGAGCAAAAAGGACAAGCACCTCGTGGTCGTGCGGAACCCCGGCGACAGGGGCGCTCTGTCAGTCATGCTCCAGATCGCTGCTGCCATCTGAACCCCCCTCCCCGGCCCCCGCCCCCCCTTTTCGCCCCCCGACACCCGTTCCCAGGACCCCTCCTATTTTGGTACATATCAACCACTAACGGGGCTTTTGGACGACAACAACAGGCAACTCATCAGGCGGTGCGATCTAAAACTGAGAAAAACCATGTCCCGGCCCGGCAGCGCCAACACGACGCCGAGTTCGAGTGCGAACACGACCCCGCGGACCTCGATGGATTCGGTTGCGTCTTCGTCCCGATCCGGACCATGAACTACCGGATGGACACTACGGAACCTCGAGTCAAAGTCGAAGAGGCGGCGGTTCGGGAGTGGATGCCATATCCACGCGGGGCTCCTTACGACGGACGCCCCCCCGCCCCCGCCGCCCTCCCCCCCGCGCTTGTTTTACCCATCGGCAGAGGAACACCAGATTGAAGGAGGATTTTGTGCTTCGGGCTGGCTCGATTGTTTTTTTCTGCTGTTTCGTTTACTGTTCTGGTTCAACCCTTTTTTGTTTCCCTCGCCTCGAAGCATTTCCTCTTCCTTAATCGCTTAATCGTCAACACACGCAACGCATCATGATCATCGCTTGTCTCTCAACGACTCGCGTGCATCATCGGCTCGGTCCGTCTACATCTGGGTTGGCATTGTTTTACGAAAAGTGTTTTTTTTTTCCCTTTCTTTCCTCCATCATTTTGCTTTACTTTGTTTTTCTGTTGGGATGCATTTGTTTTTAAGCGTTGCTTTGGGTTGGCTCTGGTCATGACTGATGATGGGATACCCCCCCCTGTACGAGGACATCATGTAACGGTTTTTGCATTTTCCTTTTAGACTTGTTTTGGGCGCACAGCCTCTTTGTCGTGATGGGCGATGATGCCATTCGCGATTCATGGCACGGGAGTGGAGGGAATGTGCGAGGGGTGATGGATAGTATGTACACTGATGTTCTCAGGGGGTGGATACTGGTAGCATGTAATGGGGGTTGGTCCTGTAAGGGGGGATGGGAGTAATGGTGTAATGGTGTAATACGATGATGTTGGTGTTTACATCTTGACCTCCAGCGCCGTGGTGTTTGTGTTCGTGTGTGCTCGTCCTGCCGTTGTGGTCGTCCCCCCTGGCCGGGGCCATCCAGTAACAATCCATATCCACCACCCTTGATTCTGGATGGGCCTCCCCACACGGATTGCTTCCCAGTGGCCAGCTCGCCGACGAATAAAAACAGTGACCTGAGACCGCCTTTCTGGATCCCCCCATTAGCGAAGCGCTAAGCTATCATTGGCTGCGTTGAGCAACGTAAAAACACCAACCCCCGAGCATCAACACGGTGATACTCGGGGTCTCAGCTCGCGTCAACTTCGATTTCCGACCCGTGACGTGTGCCATCATCACTTGAACAGCACCCCGGGAAGTGGGCCAGGGGGAGCAATCCATCGCGGCGGCTATGGAGCCTCAGGATCGTCGTGGCACTCCGACGGAACGACGTCTCGGCCCTTTGGGGATGCACGGGGCTGGCGGCGTAAACGGACGCCCTCGCTCCGGTCTTGTCGGTTTCCGTTGCCATACTAGTATCATGCCGACTGCCACATACGGGAGAGGAATCAATGGAACGGAGATGGCCACGTCTTTCTGCGCTGGGTTTATCGGGGGGGTTGGACTGGGCTTGAAGGCGGTGTAGCTGTATGGAGGGGCATGAACATGCATCGTGGGTGCAGGTTATGCATGTGTGTACATGGGTGTTGTCGTCGGAGTCCGGGGTGGCTTGTGCCAGCATTGCTGGGGTAATTAGACGGAAATATGTCAAAAGAAGGTGAGGTGGTTGTGTCCTTTGAAAGGGGTGGATTTAGAAACCGGATCATAAATACGACGAGCTTTCCGTGATTCGAGGCCAACATCAACAAGTCTCAATAAGTCGTGGCTGATTTGTGTGGCCCGGCTGGGCTGATGCGAGATCATCATTCGACTGTGGGAGGGCTTTGATGTCGTTGTCTTCTGCTCCTCCTGTACATACACTACACGTGCGGTGGGTCTCGAGTTTATACACTATTTTAGATATCAAGGAGATCTGGAGTGTCGGGTCAGAGGGCAATTGGCAGTCCAGTGGCTAATTTGGTTGGCCCATAGCGCGACCGCTGCAGCATTGAGTGGTCCGGAAGCATGCCCTCTTGGTTAGGGGTCCACGACAGGGCTGTGGTGTCACAGAAGACGAGAAGGTGTGGTGTCACAGTGGCATCCTTGTCAAACCACGTTGCCTTATACCATGTCACCATGCATGTCGTGGAATGCCGGGTGGATCTAGAACCCGAATGGACACCAACGCCCGCTGAGGGCTTACCGGGGCTTACCGGGGCACCAAGTTGCAAAGGTCGGAACCGTTTGATTGAGACGCTGAAAATTAATAAATTATACAGTATTATGGTCATGATATGGGATGGTTGATCAACACCCATCATAGCCATGCATTTCGCTTTTCCCCCGTGCCCTTGCCAACCCAAGCCATTTGTTTACTTCTGCTCCCAAAAGAGGTCGACCGGCTTGCCATCCAGCCACTTCTCCATCTCGCCGTACATGCGACCGAATAGCTCACCGCCAGCGGTGGGCAGGTCCAGGTCGATCTGGTAGCCGAGACGAGCCTGAGCAGCACCAAGGTACTTGTAACCGGTGGGAATCTTCTCGAGCTCCTCCTTGGAAAAGACGGGAGCAGTGCGGCCGTCGGCGGGGACGACCTTGTCCTTCTCGTAGAACAGCTTGACGTACTTTGCCTTCCACTGCTTGGTCTCCGGGTTCTTCTCGCAGAAGAAGATGAAGCGGCAGTCGCAGTCAACGTCAAACTCGGCCGTCTCGGTGGCGGGAGAAGCGCCATTGCCACCGGTGGAGGGGTCGAACTTGAAGCGGTGCGTGATGGTGGCCTTCATCTTGCCGATGGCGCGGTTGTTGCTGCTGCTCAGCTCGACTAGCGTGCCGCACTCACGGTGCATGATGAAAACACCCTTCTCTTTGCCGGCCTTGGAGATGGCAATGAAGTCATCAACATGTTGGGGACCGCTCCAGGCTGATCAAACGTGAAGTGGTCAGTCGGAGTGTGCTTGACTGACAGAGGAAAGGCCAGACTTACTCGTCCAGACGGTGGCATCCTCGGTGAAGAGGTCGCGGTAGTTCTGCCACTCAGAAGCGTCACGATAAACAGGCCAGCCCTTGCAAAGCTCCGAGACGGCAAGGCGGTCGCTGAGCTCATCGGCGGTGCCGTTGATGTGCGAGTAGCACTTGCTGTGGGGGTCGATAGGAGAAGTCATGGTGTACTTGAATCTGACAGCGCTTAAAATGTTGTTGAAGATGTTTCGAATGACGGAGCTGAGGAAGGGAGGAATGGAGGGTTGGATGGGGTAGAAGAAGTAGTTGTAGGGAGAGAAACAAAACGAGTTTTTCACTTTGCGTGCTGAAATATTCAAATTTTCACCGCCGAAGACCTTGATCGCACCTTCCTGGCTCCTTTATCTTCAATAGGCCGTTATGATTCGGACGGAAGGCTGCTTTGACCCGCTAGCGCACCCTTTCGGCCCAACATTTCCAAAGTCCGGCTCAACATTGCCGACCATATCCGTGTAAGGAAGGAGGCAGAGAGGGATGAGAAGGCTCCTGGAACGTGTTTGTTGTTTTAGATGGCGCTTTGATGCCAGTCCAGGATAGACTTTGCCTTGGTTGGCACAGTGTAAGTGGCAAGGGTGATGGCATGGTGTATTTGAGTTTTCCAGGTTCCAGGTTTCTGGGTTTTGAGGCTTGCAGATTGTCTGACCCGAGCAGGAGAACAGATCCAGAGATCCACTGTTTTCATGCTGGCTGCTGAATTCACCTCGTGGCACGGGTAGATCCGGAATCCCGATGTTTGCTTTTCTGGTTCAGACCAGACAGGTTTAGGTTTCTCGAACCGAGCAACCAGGCCTGGGAATTGCGATTGCGATACGAATATCTGTGTTCCATGCAGTGCGAGACAGGGCCATGATCCTTCTGTATCCCCACTAACTAACCAGGTACCTTACCTAAATGGCGCTCGGTAGTCAGCCGAGCTGCGGTGAGCAGAGCCGCGATGCCATTGGGCTGCTGTGCACGCTGACTTGCACCATGCCAGAGAGGTATGCAGGTCCGCCCCTGGTTCAGGCGCACAAGGTACTGTATGAAGACGGGATTGGGACAATTTTCCAGGCATTGAGTGCCATGCCGTCGCTTTGCTGCATTGACTCTTGCTCACTTGATTTGACTTGATTTGGTTGTGGGTAACACCTCAGTTCTCGTCCCAGGCTCTTTGCTGATCAGCAAACGTTTTGAAGATCTTCATTCACCGCCCATCAGCCTTGGTACGGAGATAACCCCGGCCAAACAACCAGATTCCCGGGACTGTCTCCTGTTTCCCGAGTGTTTCCGATTTTTTTTTTCACCCCTGGCACAGTGTACGGAGAGCCGTCTGATGGTTGGTGGTTCCGGACCTGGCTCGGAGTTCGCGAGATTTACCAGAGAGCGGTGAAGGGAGCCTAAGCCACCTCTGCAAAAGATGGGTTTTGGGCTGGCTGCGTGGTGTCTTCTCAGAAATTTCTTCTTGTGCCAGTGTTGCTTCTCGTGTTGTTGCGTTCAGGGGTAAATCTAGAGGGTTAGGGCCTATTATGGGATATTCGCGGGCGCTCGCCTTGGCACCTGGCTCAGGAATTGCCCCTCCTGGAAGGAATTGCCCCGAAAACCCTTGCTTGCCCCTCGCATCCATGATCCATTGCAGCGCCATCGCATCCGCTCGCTCCGACACAACCCAATCCCATCCCCGACATCGCTGCCCGCCATGACCGAACCCATCAATCATGTTTCGTCGCACGGCGAATTCGACTCGCTCTTAGCGACGACGAAATATGTCATCGTCGACTTCTACGCCGATTGGTGCGGGCCCTGCAAGACGATTGCGCCGCACTTCCTCAAGATGGCCTCGACATTTTCCATTCCCGGTTATCTCGCCTTCGCCAAGGTGAATGTCGATAACGTTGGGTCCGTCGCCCAGAAGTACCAAGTCGCCGCCATGCCCACTTTCATGTTCTTCAAAGAGGGGAAGCAGGTCGCCGTCAACGGCAATGTCACGATACAAGGTGCCAACCTGCCGACCTTGACACAAGCGGTTGAGAAGATGGGGAAACTCGCGAAGGCGAAAGCCGACGCCGCCGCCGCGGGAAGTGCTTAGGCTTAGGCGAACATGGCGCGGCGGGGCAGGAGGACAACTACATTTGCGACGAAAGAGGGACTAAAGTCCGGGCGCATACACAGAGACACCCCCGTTAGTTGGCAGCTGGAGGCCTGCATGTTGGGGGGCGGGCCTGGCATATTGGCAATAGAACATCGTCCTCTTCTCGATTCTCCCTTTATCCCATCCGCCCAAGTCGTCGTATCGTCATCGCCGGCTCGTGCCGGGGGGAGAAGTTGGTTACGGGCTGGAGCCGGAGCGGCTAAGGCCAGCTTGAGGTTGGGTCCGGATTCGGATCCGCCTAGGTAGAGGTGATGTCATACTGCAACGGCGCCGTTCTCCATGCTTCGTCATGTTCGGTGGCTCAATTCTCGGACCCATTGTCGCCATCATCGGCCGATCGCGCCACGGACCACCGATGTCAACCGCCGCCGATGCCAACCCCTTGCTTCTATCTTTTGCCCTAGAATCTCGGCCTTCCTGTCGGTAGCAAACAGATTTCGACGGGATCACGAGATATCACCTGCGCCCACCCTTCAAGTGCACAATCATGCCCGACCACCCCACCAAACGACCGGAAATGGAACAACGCCGAGCAAGCGACTCGGTTGCCAACAGCGGCACCCAGACCGAAGACGATCGAGTATCAGGAGGGCAGGATACAAGCCTCACAAGAGCCCAGAGCCTCGACCGCCAACGGCAGCTTGCGCAGAGGCCACCTGCTCGGGATGCCCAAGTTACCAGAAGGCCAGACGAGGAGATGGCACCACAGCATGACTCGGACCGGCGCGGCGCCCCTGCAGTCCGGTTGGACATGGACTTAGACGTCGACATCACCATGAAGGCCAAGATAAAGGGTGTAATTGAGTTATCTATCCTGTAAGTCTGGTTTCACGTTGCGCCGATGTAGGGGGCTGAATGAACCTAACGCCTACAGTGACTCGGAACAGTCCAATCAACAACGGCAACCAAGGCAACCTTAGTCGAAATTGCTTCCGCCTACCGCCTACCGCGCATAGAGCGGGTTGCCGACAAAAGTGTTGGATTTAGGGCACATGGGTTAATTTGGGGGTGGTGGTGGGTGGACGGTAGTGGCGGTGCTGTCTCGGTCACCTGGTCACGCGACGAAGTTGACTGATCGGACAACCATCACACCTCATCCTCACGAGTTGCGCACATCGCGTGGAGGAGCAAACACAATATGGAGGACAGAATAAAATCCGGGACGCAGCCCAATGCGCTTTGCTGGTCCCCCTGAAGTCATCCACTCCAGCTCCTGCAGGCCGTCGCATTTCTCCCTGTGGATTTTACTCAACCGAACTAAAGGGTCTGGCTAGCCGAATAATACCCAGCGTCCATCAAACACTCGAAAATGCCATCCTCGCGTCGTTCGCCGCGGCCCGGCTCGTCAGAGCCGAAGACATCAAAAGCGCCGCCCGAGATCCTCCACCTCCTCGGCCGCGCAGTCCTCGCCTACTCGCTCAAGAAGCTCAGCGAGCAAAAGCAAAAGCCACCTTCCAAGTCCCGATCGCAAAGTTCACGGCGCAAATCTAGCCGTAGCAAACCCCGAGAACCCTCCTCCACCAGCAAACGCGGCAGCAGCCGCGATATGCCCCGCAGCGACAGCGGCGACATGCACGCGCTCGTCAGCCAGCTCGCAGTCGGCGTCTTCGCCTTTGGCATCCGCGCCTTCATCAGGCGCAGGAAAGAAGCCAAGAAGAAGGCGAAGGCGGCTGCGGCGGCCGCTCAGGCTGGCGCCCGGTCCGTCCCCGGTGAACCGGGAGGCGCCGGAGATAAGAAAGCCGGCGGCGGCGCGGTCGACCCGGAGCTTTCGGCCGCCCTGGACAGCGTCACCCAGGAGCTGCAGGGCGCGTCCGACTCGATCAGGCGGCTGGCCCGCTCTGCGCCGCCGCCGCTGCACCGCGAATGCGCGGTCCGGGACGCGCTGGAGGCGGACGCGGACCGGCTGACTGGGTCGCTCGCGAACATGCAGGCGAGCATTCACAACATGAAGAATCTACACCCGGGGCTAGAACGGGGAATGAGAAGCCGGCAGCAGAGCGAGAGAGGGAAGGGGCGAGCGGAGGTGAGGGAAAGGGGCGGACTGAGGGAGAGGGGTGGACTGAGGCAGAGGCGACCGGACGGGGTTAGGGAAAGGGTTGGAGTGGACCGCCGACCAGAGGAGGGGGGTGCCACAAGGAGCAGAGGGATACCGCGGGCAGAGGAAGGAAGGGCGAGGAGTAGGACGGTAGATTTGCCAAGAGAGGAGGCGAGCGGTGAGGGACACCGGCGTCACAGGGAGTATCGAACCCGCGTTCAGCCTGGAGAACGGCACCGGCACCGTCGCAGGCGGGATGAGGAGGAGGTACAGCGCGGTCGTCGACGCGAGCCAGTAGAGCGGTGACGGGCCCCCTCTGACATCCAACGCCCATATCCCGGACCGCGCAAGCTGCTTGGTCCCCGTCCCTCCGGCGCCGCACCCGTCCGGGGCCCACATGCCAAATTAGCCTTCGAGCCGCAGCCCGCCAGACCCGCTTAGGACCAGCCCTAACCACGACCTCCACCGCGTCCCCACCACATCACCACCAATATCCCTCGCGCCCTTCATCAAACGCCCGCATGGCTCAGTGGTAGAGCGTGTCACTAGTAAACCTAGGCATGACAAGGTCGTCAGTTCGATTCTGGCTGTGGGCAACGTCCTCCTCAGATGCCCGCATGGCTCAGTGGTAGAGCGTGTCACTAGTATATCTAGATCATGACAAGGTCGTCAGTTCGATTCTGGCTGTGGGCACAGTTTAAGGGAGAGGGGCGTCGCATTACTTTTGCTCGTGAGTCTTTTTGCCAGGCCCTCGATGGGGATGGTTAGAAAGGGGTTTGCATTTGACCGGGCATTATTAGGGTGCTCGTGGGGATACCTTCTTCCTATACATATAACTTATAACACTTGAACTTGCCGTACACCTTCCAGCCTATCCAAAGTTGCCGTGCCTGTGACATTGTACAGCGCTATCCTTGGATATAACACTGCCCAAAACACCCCTTCTGAACGTAAACCGGGGGAACCGAACCCGGCGCTGTCGTGGCACCAAACCCGTCACTTTCACCTCTGTACATACCCCATTACAACAACCAAAGCACCTAACCCCCAAGGTAGGGACCTAACCAACCCGCGCTCAACCACCCCCCGTATCCGTAGAATGCGACACCCTCGACCCCCTCCTCGACGACCCCATCCCACTACTCCCCTTCCTACTACTACGCACGCGAATCGACCGATGGTACCGCCAAACAAAGTAGAAGAACCCGACCAGAAAAACGGCGAGCAGCACGCCGACGATGGCGCCGATGGTTACGTTCTGGGCGTGCATGTCGCGGGATCGTAGCAGGTTTCTTCTACTGTGGGGTGTTGGTTGCGGGGCGGCATCATGGGTGTAGATGGATTGGGCGTGGAGGGTGTCGCGGGAGGGGTGCTGTTGCTGCTCTTGGTGGTGGTGGTGGTGGTTTTGGGGTTGGTGTGTCACGGGTTGGGGAGGGCGGGAACCGAGGGGATGGGTGCTGATGTCGGTTGTCGCTGGGCTGGTGGCCCGGGCTGGAAGGAAAGGGGGGCGTGGGATGTACATTGGGCGCGGTTAAGCCGCGGCTTGCTGCTCAGGGGGGTTCGTATGGTGCCTGTCATGGGATGGGGACTGGGTAGCGTTGGGAGGTGGATCGCTGGGTCATCGGATATGGAGGCTGGAGAGTAGAGGTTTGGAATGGGGAATGGGAATATGGCACGCGCTCACCGAGCTTCTCGTGAGGGTGTACCCCATCTTTAAGTCGTCTCCCCCGGCGCAATGCACGCTCTCCGCTACGGGCGGCATGATTGCAGGGCGAAACTCGATGACTGGCATCGCGGGTGCCGACGAGATATCTCTGATTGACCAATTTGAGGCCTGCGGGGGCAGCAGGGCTGCAGAGCGCCAGAAATGCAGCAGCGTGGGATGGCACATTGGGACCCAGGAACCCTATCGCAACGTGGGAGCGGCGCACGAAGAAGCGCGGAAAGTTCCCATCCACGGCTGCAGTAACATCAACCAGCGCCCGTCACTGGCTGTTGCAAACCAATAACCGCATGAGAACTGGTGGGGCGGTAGCGAAGACACCATTCGACGAATGCTGGCTGTCAGATGACGGAGGACGGCAAGCTGGCAGCTCGGCTCGTCATCGGCGGACGGACTTGTGCAATGGTCACGGCAGGCGGAGTTGGGATTCGAGGGAACCTCGCGATGTTGGATGGCCTTGACAGGTGCTTTGCGACCTTGAAGGGCATCGAGGTAAGTTTGTGACCAGTTTAGCTAAACGACGACCGCGGCGAAGAGGTTCCGTTTCACGAGAAAACAGCGCTCATGGCGGATGGGGTTGGGCCAGGAGGGTGCACGATAACCATGTGCTCAGGGGCGGAGAGGAAAATTGGGGTCAAGGCCCGGTGACATGCGGGGAAGCCACGGGGTGCCAACTCACCCCGCCTCTCCGTGTTGGATTGACAACTCAGGGGGTGAGGCTCTCGAAGTTGAGCAACACACGTGAAGCGTTAGGGAGCACCTAACCTTGAAGCCAGACAAAAACGTCTAATGGATTTGGAGTTTCTCATACGATCAAACACTTCTCCCGCATACTCTTCAACTCGAGCAACCAGTTCCGCCTACCCTCTCTGGCCGGCTCCCGATCCCTAGCATCCCAAAGGTGTTGCAACATCTGCATGGCAGTCCGGATATAGCCCCACGGACATATCCAAGGGTTCGTCGTCCATACGGCCTGCATCCGCTCAATGCACCAGGCGCGCTGCACCGGGTCGTCCGTCTGGGCGCCGACGACAAACGTCGGCCATATCGTCCCCTTCAAGTGGATATGATCGATGGGCACGGCCGCTAGGTAGCCTAGGACTTCCTGGACGAGCATGTCGACCGAGGATGGGAAGGGAACCGCTTCCGGGACGGCGAGAAGGATATACAAACATGCGGTGGCGCGGTGGGCTAGCGCGATGCTGAGACGGATGTCGAGATCGTCTTGAGTGGAGAGGCCACGGATATTCTGCACCCACTCGACGAGGTCGAGAGACCGGGCCTGGTGAAGCAGGGAGAGGGCGTCTTCTTCGACTCGATTGTGACCGCCGCGGCTATACAAGTTGCTAGCCGAGAGAAGGATGTGAAGAATCTCTGGCGGGCAGCAGTGGTAGCTGAATGCCTCGGCGCGCTTCAGGATGGACAAAAACTCGATGGGGTCGTGCTCGGCCCAGGATGTCAGGGCCACCCCGCTAATGGCAGACCCGAAAACTCGGTAGGTGAGGCAGTCGGCGGCGATGGCGTTGACGCAGTCCATGAGTCCCTGGTCCAACTGCTTATGGTCCGAATGGCGGAGCGACGACATCAGAGCACTGGCGGCTTCGATGTGGACTTGCCAGCTCCCCTTGCCCGAGTCGATCAGATCGAGATTGATAAGAAAGACGGTGGCGGCGAGCACCATGGCTTGGTTTTCGGGCGTCATTCTGTCGACAGCGGATCGAAGAAGACTCAACGCTTTGCCTTTGGCCACCAGGGCGTCGACTAGCTCCGGTCGGCCGGGTTGGTTCTGGTAACCATTGAGGGCGACTAGATGCATGGCTCCTGTGGCTACGACGACGGCCCGGAGGAAGTCGAACTCATACAGCAAGGGGAGGACACCGCGGAAGGGGTTGCAGTCATGTTGATCGAAGGATACCAGGTCGCGACAGACGGCCGTGGCGACTGTGGATGTTAGCAAAGACAACGGAATGGGTATGGGTTCAACTCTGGTTTGTTCCAGATTTGCTTACAGTGATGGACATAATGCCTGGTTCGGTGGTTTAAACCATTCAACAGGGGGTCGACAAGCGACGGATGGACGAAGAAAGATTCTTGAATTGGAGTCCGAGTCTGAGGTGGAACTGAACCCGACTTCGGCCCTGGCTTCCCGGACCTCTTCACGTCAAGCTGTCCCACCAGTTTCCCGCGGATGGCTGGGGCATTGGCCCACCGAAAGAGGGTGCCATAGCCAAGACAGTGCTCGCCCGAGATGGAACACTTTCGACAAGATGGAAAAGAGCGATCGCAGCGAAGACGGCGGCGGCGGCAGTTGTGGCAGGCCCGGGGCTTTGCGGCTACGGGTGCGCGGTCAAGCCCTTGCATCGAGGAGTTGGGTACTTGGACGGCGTCTTCATTCCTGGCGTTTGATGGGCGAATCGAGTAGTGGATGGGAATTACCTGACCTTACGGATTACACGGTAAAACAGTGATGTTGGTCAGGTTGATGGCAGCATTGGCAGGTGATCAGGTCTTTCCCGGCTTGGGCGATTCCGGAAGAGCCTTCCTGCAGCGAACTGACGGCTCCGAAAATTGGAGACAGTGGCGCCCCCGCGGCTTTGCTCCACTATTTCGGCAGGCGCCGGCGCCGGCTTTGGCAGTCCGGAGACGCTAGGCTCAAAGCGGTACTTAAAGGGCACGCCTTGCATTCGGGTATACTGTGCAAGTTTGGCTTATCAATCTCTCGACCGTAGAACCGGAGAAGATTCGAAAAGAACGGCTTGGGGTAAGATTTTGGAGAACACTCGTTTCTCCGACTCGGACGAGATGATCCGCGTGCGAGATCGCCTTGTTCCCGACTTGTTGATTCAGAATGGTTCCTGTTTTGGCCACTCAAAGATGGGATGAAGGCCAATGTGGGGTCCCCCCAGTTCGCCATGTTTTCCGACGCTAACCAAAAATGGCACCAAATCTTCAACTTGCAGGTTCTGGATCGCGCAGGTGCAGGCCGCGGCAGGCGTCGCTTCAACAAAAAAAACTAAACCCCTTGACTAATCACATCTCCGTGCATCAAGCCAAGTTTCGCTCGTGCTTAAAACCGTGGATTCCCATCACGTCAGTCAAATCGATCACTGGAGCATGGAGGCATCTGCATAACACCACCCTCCTCTTAACACCCTGCATCATGAACCGCAAGGATGAGGAGAGCATCACTGGCACCGGCACGGACAATGATAGAGCCGATACCGTGCTAGCGAGTCCGGAAGTTGATGCCATCGACCTTGATCAACTCGGTCGTCAGAGGCCGGCCGTCTTCAAAAATGCAGTCTACGAGATTCTGTTCTGCATCTCCTTGCTAGTCTCCATGTTTATGGCTGTAAGCTCCCCCTTACACAAGCTTTCGAGTTTGTGTTACCACCGCGTTCATATCTAGGTATGCTAACCCATCATCCAGGAATTCTTCATCTCAGGCTTCAACATTATCCTTCCCAATGTCTCCAAGGCCCTAGAGATCCCCAAGGACTCCCAGACCTGGCCTGCCAGTGTCTTCTCCCTCGTCACCGGTTCCTTCCTTCTGCCCTTCGGCCGTCTCGCCGATATTCACGGCGCTTACATCGTCTTCAACGCCGGTATCGTCTGGTTCTTCATCTGGACCTTCATTTCTGGCTTTAGCGTCAACTACCAGATGCTCATCGTAGCTCGGGCTTTAGGTGGCTTGGGACCTGCCGCCTTCTTGCCGACGAGTATCATGCTGCTCGGCAAGACCTACCGCCCCGGGCCGCGCAAGAACCTCGTATTTAGTCTGTGGGGTGCGTTTGCGCCCATCGGCTTTTTCTTGGGTATTATCACCGGCGGTGCCACGAGCCAGTATCTGTCATGGAGATGGTATTTCTGGTTGGGATCCATCGTCGCCTTTGCCGTGGCCGTGTGTTCTTTCATCACTATCCCGCGCGACGGGGCGCAGACACGCGCCGAAAACGCTCATATCAAGATGGACTACTTGGGCGTCGCGACCACCGTGCCGGGACTGATCCTGACCACCTTCGCCATCACCGATGGCGCCCACGCTCCTCAAGGCTGGAGGACCCCCTACATTCTAGTCACGTTTGTGCTGGGCCTGTTGCTGCTTGCCGCCGCCGTCTACGTCGAGGGCTGGGTCGCCGAGCAGCCGCTGCTGCCGTTCGACTTGTTCAAGCCAAAGTACATGGGCCGCATGTGCATTGCTTTGTTCTTTGCCTACGGCGTGTTTGGCATATTCCTGTTCTATGCCAGTTTCCAGTAAGTTACCAAGTTTTCCGTCTTGCAAGTTACAACCCTCACTCCACGGAGACTAACACAGTTCCTCAGCATCGGCGACTACATGGGTGCTTCAGCCCTCCAGACCGCCGTCTGGTTTACTCCTATGGCTGCTGGCGGTATCATCCTCGCCACGGTCGGCGGATTCACCCTGCACCTACTCCCCGGCCGGGCCCTGCTCGTCATCTCGGCATGTGGCTTCTTCGCCTGCTGCCTTCTGTTTGCTTTTGCACCCATTGACGCAAACTACTGGGCCTTCATCTTCCCTGCCATGATTGGCTCCACCATCGGCATCGATATTACCTTCCTTGTCACCAACGTCTTCATCACCACGAATGTGGCCCGCGAGAGGCAGGGCATCGCTGGCGCCCTGATCAATACCGTGCTATTTGTGGGTATCAGCTTCTTCCTCGGCCTTGCTGACCTGGCCGTATCGGAGGACGGAAAGAGGGGCGGCACCGAGGGTCACAAGGTGGCCTTTTGGTTTGCCACAGCCTCTTCCGTAGTGGTCCTTGTAATCTTCGCCACCATCAAACTCGGTAAGGCCGAGAGCGACTTGACGGTAGAGGAACGGGCGCGTATGGAAGGGAGCAGCGAGCCGAAACCTGCGTCGGCGACTGGGAACGAGACCGCTCTAGTATGATTTGGGATAGGGCAGTTTTGGATAGACAGGATAGAGGATAGCGAAAAATGGGATTGGATATAGAACATCTAATAATCAACACGCAACTAGGGATCCCCTCGGCTATAGCTCATCCCTCACCCATTCCTTTTTGATGTCCTTCTTGGCTTTCTCACGCTCTTCTCGCTGCTGCCGCCGCTCGTTTCGCTTGATGGTCCTGTGCATCTTCTCCCACATTTGCCGCGCCCTTTTTCCTTCGTCCGTCTCTACGACTGACAGGGCCTCGATCTTGAACGTGATGTCGCGCTTGCCAATGTCTCGCTGGGGCTTGGTATGATCGACAGGCCACGCGAGCACTGTGTGGTCCTCGCCAGCCTGGGGCTTATACTTGGCCAGGTTGTTGAGGTCGCCTGCACCGTCGGTCAGCATCTTCCCAACACGAAGGACGAAAGGAGGTAACCCTTACGTTCACAACCGCTCCCCTTCGCCACCCACAGTGGTAGAATCTCGTAGATAGCCCCCGCCGGGAACACCACAATCTTACCTCCACCCGCGCCCGCCGCCTCGGGCACTTTCCCCCCCTCCCGCCCTCCATTCTCGCCCTCCCCCTCCGCCTTTGGCTTATCAAACACCGCAAACAGCCACCTCTTCTCATTCGCCTCGCTCTCATCCCTCTGCTGCTCCTCAATCCACGCCCTCACCCCCTCCGGCACATCCCCCCACTCCATCACCACCAGCTCCCTCTCCAGGCCCTTATGATCCACCCCGTCCCAACTGCCCACATACTCCCTCTGCCGCAAGAACTTCTCGATCCCGCCGCGCCAGGGCGCCAGCCCCGAGGGGGGCGCCTCGCCCAGGTCTTTGAGCTTGTACATGCGCGCGGCAAACGTCGCCGCGTGCCGGCACAGAACCTGGAAGCCGCCCGGGTCGGTGCCGTCGTCGGGGAAGGACCGCGACCACTGGAAGGTGGGTACCACGCCGTACTCGTACACGTCCCAGTTGATGGCGGCGCGGGCGAGGTGGGAGAGCCCGGCGAGGGCGAGGAGGAGGGTGGGGCGCATCTTGCTGGTGGGCGGGTGGGTGGTTGCTTTTCCCTTTTTGGTTTGGGGTTTGGTGTTGGGTGTATGTGAGGGTCGAGGTGTAAGGTGGTTGCTGACGGTGCCTCGGGCAGGCGTGATGATCAGCAGGTTGTTAGTGAGGCTTTCGAGGGCAGAGTCGACTCGAGAACCGTGATGGCCACATGGCCGTATTTAAACTGCCGCCGGCATGTCTGGTATGGAGTTTGCCATCCGGCTATTCAGCCATGGCAACTCCCGAGCCCCAGATCTTGGGTGCACACCCCATACAGGCTAATTGCCGAACACCAACCATTCTCTCACTTGCCCAATTCGATGCTTGCTTAATATCTTGTTTATTACTACCTTGAAAACACGTGTCCAGTACACCGGAGGCTCTGCGTTCGAGAAAGGGTTCAATATGGGATCTCAAGCTTTTGACCACGGGAGGGTCAACGGTAGCGTTCCGAGTGCCGAGTTTCCTGTCAAATTAACATTCTAGAAGCTTCGTACACCTGCTTCAAAGATCTTGCGATCGGCAGTGCTCAGAGGCTGACTCAAAATCAGATTATAAAGGTCGGTTGCATCGTGGTGACGTTGTATATGTTCATGTTTATCCCCTTACAACAGTCAGTTGCAGAGTCGCGGACTGACAAGAGTTGGAGACCATGACTTTGATCTGGCTTGCTGTCTTTCAACCTTCTAGCGCAGACAACAAAAACACATTCCCCTACCCGTATTGTCTCGACCGGAAGCCTCGCCGTTCGCATGTGTTGTTTTATTCCTTTCCCAATCCGCATGATACTATTCTTCCCCCCCAAAATCCCATCCCCCCCTTTTCGACTCACATCCAGCGAAACAGGCATGCTACCCTACATCTTGAGAAGCCACTGCTCCTGGGCCCGCTGATCAAGGCCCCGAATCCACTGCACCGTCTTCCGCGCCGTGTAGTCAGAGAGCTCTTCGTACTCGGTCGTGTCCCTAGCCATCAACCTGGCGAGCGCGTGCTCCCAGGGTGCAATGTCTTGGGGAGGGACAATATAGTCGCCGGTCTTCGCATCGACCTCGCCCGTGACCATTTTCACAGGGACGAGGTAAGGAAGGTCGATCTTCGCCTCTGGGATGCCGCCCGCGTCAGACGCAATCACGGGGATCCCGCGGAGTTGGGCTTCGGTGATGACAGCCCCCCATGCCTCGTTCCAGACCGAGGGCACCAGGAGGACCTTGATCCTATCCCAGATATCCCGCTCGGTGTCTGTCGTGGCGGGCTCCACCCTGTTGAGCACGGTTAGAGCTTCTTTGGAAGTCATTATCGCAGATGGTTTCGAGACTCACTTGACATTTGGCAGTTGCCGAAGCGCGTCGAGATGCCATTGTTTGGTACCCCAGCTCTTCCAAGTGACAAACCGGATGTGCGGCAGCCTCTTAGCCAACTCGATGAAGATTGGGAGCCCCTTAAGTGCACAAGCGTTGACCAAACCAACCTCGGTCTTATCGACATTGGTTCGGCGCATCGGGATGGTGCCGCCTTCGAGATATGTCCACGTGGCGTGGACAAAGAAGGTCGTCTTCAGATTGCCATGCTTCATTGCGTAATCTTGAATTCCGCGCGACACGGTCCATATCCCGTCGAGCCCTCTCAGCATCTTGTCCTCGGCCGGCGCGGACAGACAGTGCCCGGAGAGGCTGCCGCAGAACGGCCCGAAGGGGAGCTGTTCCGCCGAGTGGATGACGCACACTCTCTTGAATTTCAAATGTGAGTACGGGTTCCCAGGCTGCAGCATATGTTGGGTGATCTTCATTGTAAGACCGTCGTTGAAGACAACGTGCGTCGGCTTGAAGTCTGCGATCTGGCTGGACCACAAGTTGACGAGGGCTGCCAGCCGGGAACTTAAAAAGTTACGCTGTGCGCCGAGGTCGGATTAGCATTGAACAGTGAACCTATTTGGAAGCTGTAAGCGGAATCACCTCTAGATATGCCTTGTGGTCTGCGACCTGCTCGGCATAGGGATACAAGTCCCATAACGCGCGCGAGATGACAATGTTGAGAATGCGGTTCTCGTCAACAAACTTGGTGACACGGAGCCGTCGCTTGACCCCGGTATTGGGATCTTTACCAAGGTCGACATCGGGTAGGCGTTGAACCTTCGGATTGACCCCCTTTCCCTTCGCCTTCGCCGCTCCTGCCTCGACTTCGTCATCCCAGGCATAGCATGTTTGGGCGACAGTGTGCCCGTACCCGCCTAGTTGACGGATGAAGCCAAGGTTAGATCTATATCCTCCGGAGGGAGCATTTAGACCATGGGCGGTCTGGACAAGGAAGACCCGCATCTTAACTTGGAGCCCTTGTGGTATTAGAGCAGACGAAAGGATAGAAGGGAGTCGAATTTGATTCGGGATTGGCTGGATCAAACTTGAGTTCGAGGGGCCGAGATCCACAACACACGACAAGCGTGGGTCATGATTATTGTAGGTTTGGGCTCGATCTTACTTTATTATCCTGTCATGATGGACGCTTTGCGGGCCGGCCGTGTTTCACGAATTGGCGGCACGGTTCCCAACTTCTGTGAGCGAAGGATGGCGTGAAACGAAGTGGCCGCTGTCATTGGTCTCTGGTCGAGACCCGGATGGCCGCCCAAGGCGACCAAATTGTTTAGGTCCCTCCAACAGTCAAGGTCTGTTTCATGTTCCCGAAGAGAAAATAAACCACGAGTATCCCTTCTTAAATTCCACTGGGCTAGGCGGTGAAAGAGGTGTCTCACGCCAGAAGTATGCGAGCCCGCCGCAGCAGGCAGAGGACCCGAATACCATTCTCATGGGTCCCGCGCCGCGAACGTGCCCCTAGCAACAAGAACCGAGCCGCAACGGCCGAGACCTGGGTACGGGTCTTTGGAAGAAGGCAGGGGCAGCACTCCATGCCCGCTGCTTAACGCTGCACGGCCTGCCTTTTCTTTTCTCTTCATTTTGTCGTTTTTCCTTTCCTTTTTTCTTCTTCTAATTACCGGCCAGTGATTAGCCAGGAAACCGTCTCTATTTACGGGAGCGTCGATTAGGTGCAGCAATGGTCGAGTTATTTGCACTCGTACAATTGAGTAGTAGGTACATACATTGGGATATGGCTCATGTTTGCACCATCTGCTACGAATACGATCGTTCTCGAGTTGCAGAACTCGTCCTGTCAACGTAAAAGTCTTCCAATCCTGGAACTCTGCTCCGCCCAGAAACGAAATGAGACCCTTGTCCAAGTTCCAACCATACCCTCGATCTTATAGGCCAGGTTGATATTGTATCCACAACCCCCAGTGCCCTTCGAGGTCGGGTATTTCCGTGGCTATTTCTGTTGCTCTGCCCTCTTCTCGTTTCGCCTCTCAGCTTGTTTCCTGTCTATAATAAATCACATGTGAAAGCGACGGATGCAGCGGGTCGGCGGCTCGGCTGTTGTCCCGTTTTCGCCACCGAGTACAACGCGCCGCGGAGTGCCCCTGAACGCGTTGGCGACCTCAGCGTGCCTCATTACCCACAGCGTCCAGCACGTGCTTGGGTTGGCCGAATCAAAAGCGGAAGGTCATGTTTTGGCCTGCCAGCGGTGGCCGCGTGGGTTTCAAAGCCAGGGGCAAGCATTGAACTCGACAGGTGATTGGCCATAATGGTCGAGATGATCAATGCCACCGCTTGCTTCCCTTCAACACCAGGCGCCCTCTCGCGATGTCTTGATCTCGTATAAAGCCAGGCGCCCGGAGGACCCTTGAGTCCCTGGCCCCCCAGCAGTTCGGCAGTTCTCGAACCACCAAGAGCCAGAGGTTGAACGGTTATCACCACTATAATGCGTGCCGAGGTTCTTCTTGCTCTCTTGCCCGCGCTCGGCGCCCACGGCATCCGCATCATCCAGTCTAACGATGATGGCTGGGCTGAGCAGTATGTTCGGTCGTTCCACAATGCCCTGATCGCCTCGGGCCACGACACCGTCCTGTCCGCCCCTGCCGAGAACAAATCGGGAACGAGTAAGCGTCTAGGATTTGCGAGTCGCAATTTGTCGGGTTTGACATGGAGCTGACACTCACTCACAGGTTCGCTCGATGCCGAGCCTGCCCCTAGGGACTCGCCATGCCAATATGACAGCTGCCCTGCCGGCAGCGGCCCCATTGGACGCGACGAGACCTCGCCGCGCCTGAACTGGGTCAACTCCTTCCCCGTCACATCCATGCGGTACGGCATCGACACCACCGGCCCGCAGTTCTGGAACGGCGAAGCCCCTGAGCTAGCCGTCTCGGGCCCCAACGTTGGCAGCAACCTGTACCTGGCCGTTCGTTTCTCCGGCACCGTCGGCTCCGCCGTGTACGCGGCCAAGGACGCAAAGATCCCCGCTCTGGCCTTCTCCGGCGCGTCTGACGGCACCCTGTCATACGCCAGCCCGGAGGAGCAGCGTAGCAAGGTGTACGCCGAGCTGGCCACCACGCTCACCAACGCCGTCATCGCCAGCGGCAAGCCGTACCTCCCGGAGGATGTCTTCCTCAATGTGAACTTCCCCAAGGCCGAAGGGCAGTGCACCGAAGCGAGCCAGTTCAAGTGGGTGTTGAGCCGGATCAACGTCGGCCTGTTCTCATCTCCCGATACCGAGCAGTGTGGAGGGACGCGGTTGCCCACCGAGACCTCTGTTGTGGACACGGATGGGTGCTACATTTCGGTCAGCGTGGGCGATGCCAACGACAAGACGACCGCTTCGGCCGAGAAGCAGGCGGTGGTCCTGAAGAAGCTTGAGAGCCTGTTGACGTGCTTGCCTTGATGGACCTAAGATTCGGCTCGCGCTAGCATAATATAAAAGACGCAACCTTTGGACGAACTACATTCTGCGAACCACATGACTGATACCCACAGCAAACCTACCATCCGTTCTCCATTTGACAGCCTAGTCCGGAGACTTCATTATCTTCCAATCCCAACGAGAAGGAATCAACGCGTGGTGCCGCTCGACCCCAGAACTCCTTAGTCCTTCGCCTCCCCCAGCCTGTCTGTCGCAGTCACAAGCATATTTTGTTGGGTAAAGACACCCATCGAATTCTCTTCTTTCCACGGTTTATCTGGCCTTGCCAAAGACATGTCGAAGTGCCTCACCAACTACCGATCTGTCAGTCTTTTGCCCTTACCCAGGAGAATATGACGCTGCTTACTTCGAACATGGCCTTATTGATCTCCATCAACGCAATCGGCTTCCCGAGACATTGGTACTTGCCATACCCAAAGATCAGGTCGTGCGTGCGGTTCATAACGGCCAGCTTCTTCTCGTCCTTCTCGAGGAGCCACCTCTCGGGACGGAATTCTTGCGCGTCGTCACCAAAGATCCCCTTGTTTAGCTGCAAGGCAAACATCGCGACACTAACGTTGGTACCTCCAGGCAGAAATACCGGTTTCCCATCCACCACGACCGTGTCCCCTCCGTCGGGCACCCTCTTGGGAAACGGGCTGCCGGCGGGCGCGTGCACACGCATCCCCTCCTTGATGCACGCCTGCAAGTACGGCAAGCTCCTCGCCGCCGTCTCCGAGATGATGCCGGGAGCAGGCGGGGCGGTACCATCCGCGACCGCGGCGTCGATCTCGGCCTGCAGCGCGGCGTACACGCACGGGTGGGTCAGCAGGTACAGGAAAATGGAGCGGATCGCGGTGGAGGTGGTGTCGGAGCCCGCGACCAGCTGCAAGATGGACTCGTTGACCAGCTCCTCGGCGGTTAGGCCGTGCCGCACAAACGACGCGAGCATGTCGGACCGTTTCTCGGTGTCGTGCCGGAGCCGCTCGTTGATGCGCGCCCGCGCGTGCCGCAGCGGCCAGGCGAAGCGGAGCCCGTCTTTCCCGGACGACCCGAAAAGGCGGGCTATCCAGGGGCTTTGTAGGAGAAAGACCAGACCTAGGGATACGGAGAGCCTCCCTAGCTTCATGCCTGCTTCGGTCGTCTCGATGTACCGGAACTGGTCGCTGTCCGTGTCGAGGTCTCCAAGAGGCGCGCCGAGGCCGACGTCATTGATAACGTCGACGGCGAGGTATTGGGCTTTCTGCCCAAAGTCGAACGGTTGTGCGGAGTCAGGGGTGGACAGATATTTGGTCCGAATGAGTTGTATCAGCTTTTTGATATACACGTCGACCGTATCCTCGAGCTCAAGATTCTCCTTTCCCGAGTACTATGATCCAAAGGCGGGTTAGCCATACATCATAAAGCTTTTACCTCCGAAGTAGGTGTGAGCGGGGACCTGGACTTACGCCCATTGCCATTTGCTGCCGCCTGCGTGTGTGAATATTCTCATTCGTCTCACTGAATAGATGGTCTTCTCCCGGTCTGGTCCGTGTTCCCCGCGCAAACCAAACAGACCGTGAATATGGGGAACGGGCCGCACTCATATGAGTGAGGAGCTCCACGGAGCAAGTAACCAGGTCGTTCGGGCCAACCCGGGCGATGGGCCCTGGACAATTAGTTGGTTAATAGACCACAAACTCGGATAAGTAGGAACAAGGAGCCGCCCTACCATACTTGTCACATGCTTCCTTGTATTTAGCATGCGCATCGGTGCTAATCGTGGTGGCCGAATGCCACAGCTCGGACCATCCCGAACCAAACGGGCCTTTGAAGGCGCTGAGTCGGCGGTACACCCAGACTTTGTAGACCAGGTAGGCCACTAGAGTGGCGCAAACCAACAGCCAGCGGCTCTCATACAGCGCAGAGAACAGACTCATCACGATGTAGTTACCTCGGTTGGGTTGTTCTGAGCTTAACGGAATGGAAGGGTGGTGAGAGGGGTCAAGGCCGTAATAAGGGCGTGGGCCAGGGTGAAAGGGTTCTGGGGGATGAGCTGTTAGTTGTGAGTTACGGTATGTCACTGTGTATATGACCATGGATGTTCGTTTTGAAAGCAACCTATCATTGCTACGCGATCCATCTTATGACTGCCGGTACCACGCACCAAGCCAAGCATGCAACATAGATGGGGGCAGCACCGAATGGGATCGTATCCGGAATCTCCCCGCGGATGCAAGGCGTGCGGGGAGAGCTGTGCTTTACCTATCAACTGAAAGATGGAGGCAGGTTTTGACCATGTCTCATCTCTACCCGATGAGGAATACAACCTGACGTATATCAGTATTCTCCCGTCGGGTTACACAACCTGTGATTCGGTTACCAATGCTTCATGGGCCAATGGAGGGGTCAAGAGAAACACTTGCAAAGGTATTCGTACCTGGATACACGCCTAGGTACAAATATACTAATAACGTGAGTTGACGCACACCTTCTGCTCGGATAGAGTCACACTCTAAAGGGTACATTAAAAGTTCGTGACACCAAAGACTCGAGCAAGGAAAGCAGAAGGGAATCAAGAAGCAGAAGCTAGAGAAAAGATATTAAAGGAAAGAATATAAGGAAAGAGGAAGCAAGATAAAGAAAGCGAAAGAAAGAAGACTAATATTCATCTTGTTGCTCTAGGAGGTTTAATCGATATCTACCCACAGCCCATTCTTTCTGCCAGATATAAAGAACATGCTGGTGTGAATTCTCCCTAGTTGACTCTCTCCCCTGAGATTCTTTTCCCCTGGTACACAAAGATCAAGCAAAGACCGTGTTTTGCCTCGCGACGGTCTCATCTTACACGCAGCCTTCGTCGTCGAGGTCGTAAGTAGCAATCATCTATAACATCTGCCGCTCCACGGATGGCGGCAATCCGTAGTAGGTCCCACTGCAACTGGAATAGGTCTTAGTTGGGGATCCTCGGGATTCCGAGCTCGGATTGTAAAAGCTTGTCTGGCCCGAAAGGTCACCCCATTCTTTCGATCGGCGAGACGGTTCCCCCGGTTTTGGTGTGTTATTCTAGCAAGAGGTCGGAGTCCGATTCGATCCTAATTTTGGCTTCGACGCTACAGGTAGTTTCCACTTTAGCTAATGCCATATACAGCAGCAACCTTGCGTGGAGGTTGGGGGAGAGCCTTTAACGTAAATCTTGCGTTATCGAACCAGACATGAACATAGTAACTTGTCGGGACATCATTCTTTATAGACGGTATTAGTCGGGGAAAGTAATAGTCTATGGCATCGTATGCAGAAATCTTCAAACAGGTGACACCGCTGCTCAGAATCGGTGATGTGACCACCGGCCCTGCGGTAGAAATGTTCTCGGCAAGGCGGAGCATGGTATCAAAATCGGTAACGGCGACGTTCAGAAATTTGACAAGGTGGCATCTCGTAGGCGGCTATGAGGATGACAGTGAAAAAGCCGATCAATGCACAGTAGCGGATGATTGCTTCGTGACCTTTCTCTGGAGGACCCCTTGCTAAAAAAGAAAAAGAAAGAAATCAAGCAAAACCAGAAAACAAATAGATGAAATGGAACGAACGAAAGCGAAGGAAAATGTCGACGAAAAGAGATCAAAGACAAGAAGTGGAGTAAAAAGCAGTAAACTGCCCAAGTACAGTCTTTGCGCTTTTGGATGGCTTGCCTCTTGTTCCAACAGTCGAGGATTCCGACATGATTCCGCTTCGCACACTCCACCTGGTCAACAGCGGGCAACTGGCGGTTTGTGCTAGCTTGCGCTTGCGCGCCTTCGCATGCAGAGGGCTGACTGAATATTGGTTGCTGCCTAAGAGAAAGAGCAAAAAAGGTCGCATCACGCTGACATTTCTGGGAGGTCCTTATTCAGCACCCTTAAGTCTTTCCCATGTTTGTCGATGGCTCCGGACTAGTATCCTCGGCTAGCCCTCTGAGAGAGTATACTCTCGATTGTAGATTGCATTCTGGCAGTATTTAATAACATATCATATGGCCCCAGTATCTCTCGTCCCAGAAGCCAGCCCCTTAACCACCATTCATTCTCCTCTCGGGTTCTTTGTTCGTGAGATACTACCCATCCCTAAGATGCAGTTCAACGCCCTTACCTCTCTCGTGTGCCTTGCCCTCGGGGTCAACGCTGGTGTGGTTGACAAGCGCAGCGGCGAAGGAGTGCACCTCGCCAACTGCTACCAGAACTCGCCCCTTGGCCAAATCCCATTCTCCCAAATGATTTACTACGCCGACGATGCCCAGGCTAGCCAGAACGTCGTGCCTTCGAGCTCGAATCAATGCCGTGTGACAAACCCGGGATCTGGTGGCTGGAAGACGTGGGAAGGCTCCCCCATCACTTGCAACTTCCCAACCAACACCTTCTTCACCTCCAACATTCAAGCTGGCGCTGGCGGATACAATGTCGGACAATATGCTGGGTGAGTCTAGGGACCCCCCTTGCGGCACCGGAAAACAGAAGTGGGGAGGCTGACAACCATGGAACACGCGCAGCCCTGGTCAGAACAGCTTCCACGGGTTCAACTGCTACCGTGACAACAACCACCAGCTCTATGATGACGGTACCTTTAGGTGTTGGAGTGTTTACTATTGCCTTGGTGTGAGTGTCGATCTAAGGACTGCTAGATCGAGGAGCTGACTGACGTCAATAGGCCTAAGCGGGAATCGCGCAGCTGGGGTTATGAAAGTGTTGTCAACAAAAGCTGTGTGCCGGTGCCGATATACCTATCTTCTAGGAGGGTAGTACACTTAGAACGCTTATTCCCTGTTTTTGGTCATGTTGATTCCATACGAAGCGTTGTGCACTCTGTCAGCAGCGTCGGAGTTTGGGGAGTTAAGGAGTTAGTAGCTACCTGTGACTGCCCCTTAACTCCTTTATAAAAGGCTCGCCACGCTCTTCGTCCCTGCGACCCCCATCATCTTCTGCACGTTTCCCATCCGTACTTCTTGGGTATTTTCCTTGATGTGTTGAATTTGAGCTCCAGCAAAATGGAAAGCCCCCCCCAACAAGCGTACCGACTTCCCGAGGCGGCAGTATGGTTCAGTAAGCATCCCGCGGGGGCAATGGTGCTGGGCCGAGTTCAACTGCTGACCATCCCCAGTAACCGGATGCTCATCCGGCATTGGAAAAGCTCTTGCACAGCTTGTCCTCTCCGAGGGTAATCGTGTTGCTGCCACGGCTCGCAAGCTCGGCGACCTAGCATACTTGCCGGACAACGACTCTCGTGTCGTCAAACTCCTTGTTGATGTGACATCCCGACAATCCATCGACGACGCCATTGCGACTACCTTGTCGCATTTCCAGCGCATAGATGTGGCGGTCAACAACGCCGGGTACTCGTTGCGTGGGGATACGGAGAACGCAACCGAAGACGCCGCTCGCCATCTCGTCGACACCATGTTTTGGGGCACGGTACACGTCACGCGGCATGCGATGCGCGTGATGCGCGAGGTCAACCCGCAGAATGGACCGCCGGGTGGCGTTGTGCTCAACGTCTCCTCGATGGGGGGGCGCGCCGGGTTTCCGGGGAATGCGTTTTACCACGCCGCCAAGTTCGCTGTCGAGGGCTTCACAGAGTCCGTGTCCAAGGAAGTGCGGCCGGAGTGGAACATCCACTTTTGTCTGATTGAACCTGGCGGTGTCAAAACAGACTACCTGAGTCGTAGCATGATCCAGATCGAGCCACATCCGGCATACAGCGCCCCGGACACGCCCGCTCGAATTCTGGACCAATACATGGATGACCCAGAAGCTTCAAAGAACTGGGCTGACGTGGGCACCGTCAGCAAGGCGATGTACACAATCCTGACTCGCGGGAATGCCATCCCGTTACGGGTGCCACTGGGACCGGATTCATGGGGGGTGCTGAAGTTGGAAAATGACAAGGCTGGACAGCTGTTGGACGAGTGGAAAGACTTTGCGGTCAGTGTCGGGAAAGAAGGACAGTTCGAATCTCTGAATTTCCTCCACCGCCAGTAGGTAAGGGTCAATGGGGTAGAGTAATGCCTGAAATATATATTCATTGTCGGCGGAGGTCAACAACCAACTATCTCGCCCTCCCCTTGCTTCCGAACCCCATTCTCAATCTGCTAATTTCCCATCTCCATTCCCGCCCAAACCAAGCAACTTCCTCAGATAGCAGGAGTTGGCAACTTTTTATTTCGCGCCTTCGATGCTCTCGGTTGAGTGGGCTGGGTGCTGCTGATCCTGGGGTTCCCACCGGGCCGCGTCGCCAATGCTGTCGGCAGTAAGACCAGCTCGACCAGGATTCTTCATACCAGCCTCGAGTTGTCGTTGATACGATACATTCCGCAAACGGTTTGCTTCGGCCGGGGTAAGACGTAGCTGCAACCTCTGTGTCAGCGTTCGTCGTTCGGTAGGTACCGAGGTTTCTTCAACCACTCACATATATCTCAACCCCAACTGCATGCAGGGTAAACGCAAGCCAAAATGCAGCGCCAAAACCAAGGCTCAACACGGCCGTCGCATTACTCCCGTTCCCGTTCATCGTCGCGGACACGAGGACAACCTTGTTAGGTTCCTGCCCAGAAAAGTACGTTCCACACTCGGGGTGCTGTTGGAGGGTCCTGTTTTGCGAACCTGTGAGGGTGAAAACCCTGTCACAAGTCATAGGGACCATATATCCGTCACTGCTGATGATGGTTGTAGAAATGACGAGGATGAGCCGCATTGTGATGATGGAACCAGCCTTGAGAGGTTAGAAAGGCGTCTCGATATTGTTGGACAAGTCCACTTACATAAAACCAAGCCCTCAGCATCCATGCCCTGTGCTGTTCGATTTGGAGGCGCTTGACATTGTACAAGGCGAGCGCGAGTGAGGATACGAAGGCGATGGACATGGTCCCGACGCCCATCTGAACATCCATCCAACCGCCAACTGCGTTTCGTGCAAGCATGATGGCACCGGCGGTTGACACCAGGCTCAGGATGATGATAAGGTACCCATTGATGCGATGAAAGAGAACGAAGGTGCGGCGAATGACGGGCACAAACTGGAGGCAAGTGAGGATTGCCGCAGGGAGGATGGTAGCAAGGTGCAGGAGAATACCAATCCTGTCGATGGAGCCTTCGGAGTAGTAATAACAGTCGAGAGGTTGATTTGCATCCTCCCCCGTGGTACAACTTGTGTCGAGGGCGAGGGTACTGTAGCCGAGCGAGGGTGAAGCCCAGAAAAGCACCAGCAAAGATGAAGAACAAAACGAAATTGTACCCTTTCGTGAATCCAACGGGATGGTACACCTTGCGTGCCGCGGTGACGAAGGCGTTGGCGGAGGGGGATTTAATAGTCATTTCAAAAGTCTTTGTCGAGCTGGAGATGTCAGGGTGTGTGCTGTTGGTAGACTTGATATTGAGAACAACTGAGCGAGTTGAAGAGACCTCGACAACCGAATACTAATTATCGAACCATTTATTTATACACATTTCAGCCATGGGCTTCGCATTTTTCGTCTGCCACCTAAATTGTGCTAATTTCGGAACGCGAACTTGGAATGGGTTCGTTAACAGCCTCCCTCACCCCCGGCGAAACAATGGGTAGGTACATGTAGCAAAGCCGAGTGCGAGTGCGATTGCAGGTCGCGGCCTTGACATTTGACAACCCAGGACTGAGAAGCCACAGAAGGTGTCTATGCGAGAACGAGTGGCGACCCACAGTAAGTGGAGCAGAGGATGACAGCTCCCCGTCCCATCGGGACAATCTCTCCCCGACTTTGTGGTGGGGCATTGGGGGGTGACGCAAGCATGGCGGCTGGGAACCACTCAGCACTGACCAGAAGAAGCCCCTGCGACAAGTAAGGATCAGGGGCGTTTTCTCTTGCGCAAGCTCGCTGAAGGAAGTTAGCAGCGAGGCATTGAACTTGTCAACAGTCGAAACCGGCTGCTGTCTGGAACGCTTTTTTTAATCTTTCAAACTCCTCCCATCCCTCACTCGCGGGAAAAGGCCCCTGCGGGTTGGTCCTGATCGGCTGGGCCACGTCATGACGTTGATCAACTCACTTGACCCGAATAAAGCGCAACTTCAAGTTGCAAGCACTGCAACTAGGTAATTATTGCTTCGTACTGGAATTCCTGAGAAATATTTACGCTTCCTTCTCTTTGCCAACATTTGGTCAGGCGGGAATCTGAGACCTTCAGGTCACAGGTGCCTCGGCAAATGAATGGTGGTTGAGGTAAAATACAGCTACCAAACTAGACCTTCTCCTGCATCCGTTCGGGCCGTTCCCCGTATGTGACGCTATACCCATCGACCCGCCGTATGTGCTCATCATTCTGGCTCACCCCATTCTCGGCATCGCACCTCACCGAGTGCTCACCGTCGTCAGAGGCCCGCAATCGAGGCGTCGTGTGGGACTCATCTGAAGTATTGCGATCACCCGTATAATACCCAGAGGATATGCTGGACTTGCTTCGCTTGAACGAGGAGGTGATGGTGTTGATGAGAGGGAAGTTGAGGTTGACGATGGATCGCAGCACCGGGATGCAGCCCATGATGATGACCAGGCACTGCTCGACCCCAGTGCACAGGTTGTATAGGCCATTGAAGTAGGCCAAGTTGCCATGACCGACCGCTGGCGGGTTGGTGAGCTGGATGATGACCAAAACCACCTTAATCATGGCAGCACCCATCGTGATGAGCGACAAGGACATGACCAGAATGAGCCCAATCTTTTGGTGGGTGGGCATCCTGAGCTTCCAGAGGATACACACCGGGAAAAGCACATAGGTCAGGTCGGTGATGGTGAAAACGACTATTCCCAAGGTCAGTAACACTTTCATGGTCTTAAACGAATGGGCTAGGCATGCCGTCTACTCACGTTGAAGGGTGAATGAGGTATAGTATTGCACGTAAGGCGTGAATCGGTATTGGCCCTTGACGCTGACATCCCAGAGCGCCGCCGTCGGGGTTACTTGAGCAAAGAGGAAGATCGGTGACAGAATGCCGAGGATCACCATGATGGTGCTGAAACCGATCAAGAACCATTTGAACCATTGGTGTGTGGTACCGAAGATTTTGATCAACAGTATCATGGCGGACAGCCTAGCAAAGATGGAAACGCCGTTGGCAATAGGTGATGAGATCCACATCCACCTCCGCGTATTCAGAAGCTCGTCGGGGGTGATGTTGGCGCCCGTCTTCCCCAGGCCGTAAGTACACATGATGTGGAGAATAGACTGATACACCAGCTGAAGGGCGAGCGCCAACACCATGACCCAATCCTCGATGGCAAAGAACCGGGAGTTCGCACGCCGAACGTAGAAGCGCAAGCCAACCGTGAAGACGGCTAACATAGTGAAGGTCCATGACACTCCATAGATCACGGGGCCAATGCCCGGGTCGTCGGGGTTTACCGGCACGGTCGACATTGTGGGGAATCTGGGGTTTGAGCGGATGACGGCGCAGTCGCCGGAGCCCGGAGGTCGAGGTGGGTGTAGGTTTTATGTATGGTTGCTCTGGGGCGGTCTAAGGCAGTTGTAAAAGCCCATTTGGTTTTGGGAGTTGCGAATTGCCGCTGGAAGGAACCGTGAGGTGTGGCAATCCTCGTTTCCGACCTCCTGTCGTGCTGCGGCGCTGTCTGGGAATTTGGCTGGAACTTCATCTTGGCTGTGAGCGGTCCGTGTCGTATACTGTGTAAAAGGCCGCTGAAGATGCCGCCCGACCATGGCAGTGTTCCCCAAACCCCGGCGGCGGCAAGCAGTGGTGTGGTAACGCACAATGTTGACGCGTGCGGCACAGCCTGTTCTCCGGTTGGCGAGGAACAAAAGACGCCAATCGGGCTCGACAAATGGGATACACAGCATAAGTGCCGGGTCACACTGCCTCGGAAAGGCCCCAAGCTGGAATGTCTCAACCAACACAGATGTGCTTTCCAGCCGCCCCCCTCGGGCCTGTGTTCATGGCCACATGCAACCACACGATAATTAACATCGACCTGGGCTGAGACTCGACTACGACGTGCCGGGCCGGACGAATGAAGAATCCGAAAGCCAGGAGACGAGATTCAACATCATGATTGCGTACGGCTCAGCTTAAGCTTGCCAATTCATACTGCGGAACCTCTTCTATTGTTCTATCAGCCTTTGTTCAGGGGAACGTCGAACCGACAACCACCAACAGCGGTAATCCACCGCCACATCGTACTCGGCATCGCTCTGCAGGTTTAGGGGGGATGGGGACGGAAGGAGACTTGGAGTAATGTACGATTCGACCCCGTGCCAACTCACCTGCAGCGCAGGCCCGGCAAGCGAAGGCGCTCATGGGAGAGTTTGACAGCGAGCCATCCATGGACGACTTGGCAACGCAGCCCTGCACATGTGTAATGTATTGTTTCTTGGGCTATTCCTCAAAAGTAGAAGTATAATATTACCAAGCACCACGATTTACGTGTGGTGTCCCATTCATTTCGTCAGCTGCTCGCCTTAATACCGTGTGTCTCAACAGCAGTGGACTCTTTCGTAACCCCCGCCCAGTTTGCCCTCCAGTACTAATACTTCAGCACCCCCCTTTAGTCTTCTCCACTTGCCTCTTCACCCTATCCATCATTTGGTTTAGAGACAGTTCCCCGCCATTCCCTTCTCTCCCAGTGCGCACCCTCTCTTGAGAGAGAAGAGTCTCCCGGATAGACACCGCCACCGGGTCTATGAGTACAGCCCAGCAGTTTACGCCATCCCCTCTCACTCTCCCGCTTGAACATCCTGCCGAGTAGGTGATACCCAACGCTCTCTCGATCGTGTCCAGCATGCCAGATGTTAATTCTATGAGGACCAGGGTCTGGATAGCAGGGTTGCTGCGGATCTGGAACCCCCCCATTTGCACATCCGGCAGCTGCAAAGCACCAGTGCCAGCCGTGTCGACTGACCCCGAATCAAGCTGCGCCAAAAGCCTCGAGAAAATACACCGCCAGTTACGTGTTAGGAGGATATATGTCGTGACCAGCGTCGTGACGAGTAATATATCGGGAGCTCTGCGGTGGGACGTCGTCGCTGTTGAGACATTGTCGCCTGTTGATAACGCCGTTTGACCTGGACCCCTCCGCTGCAATGTCTCCATCCGTTCTGCCCGATTAGGTGTGGTTTGAAGGAGGAACGGATCCGTCAGCAGGTTCATATCTAGGTGGGTAGTCGTCTGGCTATTTGTGTTTCCGGCAGGGGGGCTCTCTTGCTGTGCGAGACATTGGAGGATCTCGCAGAGTTGCGACGTTGCCCCTAGCGTTCTCTCGATGGCCATTGCGGCAGGATTCTGGCATTTGTCATCCGCGAGGGTAGCGTAGTCTTCAGCCAGTCTTGCGCCAAGCTCGAAAGCTTCTCGGTGCGTATTGAGTTGGGGCCGCGTAGTCAGCGGCGCGTCGAAACTGTCGGGGGATGGGAGGACGGCAGCGGCAGCGTTCCCGAGCTCGCCCATGTCGCCAAACATGGACGGCAAACTCCCACTGTTGCTCTCTCGCCGGTCTAGTTGCTTGGGCGTGCTCGGCGGGCCCTGAACATTGCTTGGAAATGTGAAGTTGGACACTGAAAATCCAAGCGAGGATTGACGGCGGGTCTGCTCCTAGGTAAGGTATGTTAGGTTCATGCATGCAGGCGAGAGGAATCGGTCAGGGGGGTGGGGGGGGAGAGCGGGAGTGGCTTCGGTGTGGCGTTGGCCCCAGATCGAACCTACGGTATTATTGCCGAGGGCCGGGTCGATTCCCTCCAAGTCACCCCCAAAGTCGTCAACTTCGATATAAGCTGTCGATGGCCGAGTCTGTTGCCGGTCGGCGGGTGGCAGCGAAACGCCCGGTGCATGGGGAGTTCTGACTGCAATGGTCCCCAAGTCCCCGCCAAAGGAGTGCCGGGGAGAAGCATATGGCTGCAGGGCGCGTGGTTCCGTCGTCTTGGTCGCGGCCACGCACATCGCACCGGTCCGGAGACAGCGATCGCAGCTATTCCCGCGAGGAGAAGAAGCACTGCGTTCACATCTAAGACAAATATGAGATGAGTAGCTCAGGGGGCTCTGGCCAGGGCGGGGTCTATCACCTTAGCTTGTAATTCCGGCAACGCTCGCAGGCAAACTTTCGAGAATGCCGGGACTTTTCCATCTCTTCTCTGCCTTCTCTTGCTCACCTTGGCTTCAAGCTCGACAGCCGTAAAACGACATCTGATGATAATAAATACAGCGTGCTATCTCCTCGAAGTCGTAGGGTTGAAAAGACGGACGAGGGGGTCAGCCTTCAATGTGTGGGCAGGATCGCAACCAAGGGCTGCATGATGTGATGTTGTGTTACCGTGCTCACCTTGGGGGGCTTCGACCGGTTCAAACCTCACCCGACGACACTTTCGGCGAGCGACCGGTTGCCTGCCGCGCTGGGTTCACTGTACATGCATATGCAATGGTCCTGCACGTCCCAGGGGCCAATATCTACAAAGCCCCGTGCTTTGGCGGTTGCACCGCTGCGCTGCTCAATTCCAGAAATAACATGCTAGAACTGTGGCAGCGTCCTGGGATAACGGCTGGATGGCGAACCAGCTGGGTGAGTCTGGGGCACTGGGTTGCACGGGGGATAAGCAGACGTCACACTTGGCTCAGCCATCCAATGCACGCCGATCTTACGGCACAGGGCGAGTCTCGAATAAACTTATTCGACCAATTCCTTCCACTGGCCCCAACCCGAAATTTGCAAATATTACAGTGGTCTGGGTGAAAGCTGGGCCGCTGCCCAAGGGGGGGGGTTGTTTTCACTGCACGGTGGTCCATACTGGAGGGACCAAAAAGGCGGGACGGCACGATATTAAGTCCAAGGTAGCAATGATGGGCACAATTCTCGGATCCATCGTATCCTTCTGTGTTGGCCGGTGTTGCCCGACATTGGTGAAGGACAACCTGGTTGTGGTATCTATTTCTTAACATGTCCCCGTCGTGCTCCATCTTCCTGCCTAAGCCACTCTCCGCTTGATGCCGAATTGGCTGTCAAGAAAGAGAAACGCGCGTTGGTTGCAAAGTGCCATTGCACCAACCTTGGCCTGCAGGCTCCCTTCACCCGGTTTCCGCGCAACCCATATCTCCTTGGCGGGGTGTGTGAGCCCCCGGAACAGAACTGCCGTATGGTCCTCGGCGTCCAGGTACAAAGAGTCTGCGGCGCCGCTCACCAAGACCGGGCAGTTTATCCGGTCAAGGTGGCCACGAAGTGTGTACCGCCGCATCGTCCGGAGAAGGTCGGCCGGTGTCGTTGCTCCCAGGAACTTGGCACTTGTCAAGATCTCCCATCGAGTCTGGAATGAAACCTGCATCCCGAGCCCGATGACGGCGTTGACAAACCAGTCTGAAATCCAACCTTTGTCCCAGAGATCAAAGAAGCGCGCCGAGACATGCTTCGTCGCGAACTCGTATAGGTCGTATAGCGGATCGATCGCGATACAGGCGGTAAAGCGTACGCTCGCCGCCGAACGAAGCGCAAAGTATCCGCCGAGGGAGGCACCGGCGATAGCAACACGGGCCAAATCAAGATCCAGTCCCCCATGCTCTTTCGCGTAAGAAGTAAGATGGTCCATGGCGGCATCCGTCACAATTTCCCAATCAGGGCGCATCGGGATGTTATCCCTGTGGAGGCTCAAGCCCTGACCCGGCCCTTCGAATGTGAAGACCGCATAACCCAACTCCGGCCCAGCAGCGGGGAAGGTATAATATATCTCTTCTTGAATTGAATCGGCCCCCACAAGATTCACCACAACGGGAGTTCCACCGGGAAGTCGACAAGACGCGGGAGGGAGGTACAGATACCCTGGTAAGGTGTGGTTACCGAATGGGATTTTTAACTCATGGACGGGACCGTCGAAGTTTCGAGTAGCCTTTCGAAAGAGGGCCACCGTCTTTTGTAACCTCGACACAATGTGAGGGTTCGGCCCACTGGGCCCGTCGCCGGTCAGCATGTAGGCGCTGGCACGTGTATAGTTGGAAGCTCGAAGGTAGGCCATTCGTGCGGCCGCGCCATGGCCGTGGCCCTCGGCCTCTCGTGCGATCTCTTCGGCATGGCGTGCCTGTTCCAACCATGTGTCTCCCCAACTCTCGGCATTGTTCTGCTGGATTTTTCCAACCGCGTCTAGAAATTCGGCGACCTCGGCCCCTCCATACCTCGCCGTCCCAAGGAGGCGAACTGCTTCAAAATCGAAGAACTTGTTTTCGAAAAAGTGGTGCATGGTTAATCACAGGACAAGAAGAAACGGCCCACCAGCGAAAGGACCTCCGGACAACCACGGTTGGGGTTCCATAAAAGAACCGGGGTTTGCATTCCGTTCCAACGAAGCAGGCCGATTGGTTGCTCTCCCGAAGGTGACCCCGATCGGGTCGGCGATGCTCAAGGGTTCCTGTTGCTTACGTGCACATGTTGGACATTGTCAACAACGCTCCTACTGCAGTGAGGACGACAATACACAGTTTCGGTGTTATTGGACTTTTCGAACGCGCAATATACATATTTTGCTGGATCGGTGGCATCACTCCAACTTCCCGCACCACGGGTGCAACCGGCCCAACTATAAACATGTCGCTTCAAGATGTGGCCGGTCATGATCGAGGTTTAGAGCCCATCGCCATTGTTGGCAGTTCTTGCAGGTTTCCAGGCGGGGTCTCCTCTCCATCCGAATTATGGGATCTTCTGCGCCAGCCTTGGGATGTCCTGAGCGAGATTCCGCGAAGTCGGTTCAACACGGACAAATTCTACCATCCTGATACAAACCACAGTGGGAAAATGAACGGTTAGGTGCCTTGAAAAGAAAACATAGCAGCCCCAAGCTCGTACGGCGCTGACCGAGTCACAGTTCGCCATTCCTATCTCCTCAAACAGGACCCTCGCAGCTTCGATGCACAGTTCTTTGGCATTAAGCCCCTGGAGGCCAATGCCGTCGACCCGCAACAGCGTCTCTTGCTAGAAACCACTTACAATGCCCTCGAGGATGCCGGTATCCCACTGCATAGAGCCAGGGGATCACGTACCGGTGTGTTCATCGGGCTCATGACCGAGGATTACTCCAATATCATCGGGAGGGACCTTCAGAACGTTCCCACGTACTTCGCCTCAGGCACGGCGAGAAGCATCATCTCAAACAGGGTTTCCTACGTATTCGACTTACACGGCCCTTCTATGACCATCGATACCGCTTGCTCGTCAAGTCTTGTGGCGCTGCATTTAGCAGTTCAAAGCCTGAGAAGCGGGGAGTCTGATTGCGCCCTTGTGGGCGGCTCCAACCTGTTGCTCAGCCCCGAACAATACATCGCGGGAACAAAGCTCAAACTCTTCAGTCCAACTGGCCGAAGCCGCATGTGGGATACAGGTGCGAACGGTTACGGTCGTGGAGAGGGCGTGGCAGTACTAGTTCTTAAGACGCTGTCCCAAGCTCTAAGTGATGGCGATTCCATCGAGTGCCTTGTCAGGGAGACCGGCGTCAACCAGGATGGGAAGACAAAAGGGATAACTATGCCGAGCGCGGAGGCACAGATCGACCTGATCAAGACAACATATGCAAGGTCCGGTCTTGATTTGTCGCGGCCCTCAGCACGGCCACAGTATTTTGAGGCCCATGGAACCGGTTTGTGGTGCCCCTTTCTCGCCGGTGATCAAACTCGTGGCTGACAGGTTCCCGTTGTACAGGGACACCTGCTGGGGACCCAATTGAAGCCGAGGCCATCAGCAAAGCCGTTTTCGGGTATACCAACCACCAGCAAGGTGGATCACAACCCTTGTACGTGGGCTCAATCAAAACGGTACTCGGTCATGCGGAAAGCGCCGCGGGTGTTGCCGGGGTCATGAAGGCGTCCCTTGCGGTTCAACATGGCGTTCTCCCTCCAAACATGTTGCTGGACGAGCTCAGCGAAGCTGTCAAGCCGTTTTACAGCAACCTGCGGGTTCTTCAGGCGGCCCAGAACTGGCCGGCAGTATCCGATGGGCCGCGGAGGGCTAGCGTAAATAGCTTTGGGTTTGGAGGGACAAATGCCCACGCCATTCTGGAGCAATTCATGCCCGTTGACTCAGAGACACCAAGCTCGCAACCTGAGACAACCCCGATGTCGCCATTCAACTTCTCTGCCGCTTCCGAGAAGTCCCTCCGGGCAAACCTTGTTGCCTATGCCGATTTTCTCAAAGACAACCCCTCAATACGACTACGAGATTTGGCGTGGACTTTGAATGTCCGGAAGTCAACACTGTCAACAAGGACTTCGATTGTAGCGTTAACAGCACACGAACTCGAGCAAAAGCTGAGACGTGCGGCTCTGGAGACAACCTTTAACTCACCGACTAATTCAGGGGCTTCTGGTTCTATCCTTGCCATCTTCACGGGGCAGGGAGCGCAATGGGCCACCATGGGTTTGCAACTTTTCAAGGATTCAGTACTTGTCCAAGACTGCTTTCAGAAGCTTCAAGCAGCTCTAGACTCGCTGTCTCCTCAACACGCCCCTGATTGGAAGTTGTGTGAGGAGCTATTCAAGGACCGCGAAAGTTCCCGTTTGGGAGATGCTGCTATCTCACAGCCGCTCTGTACAGCGGTGCAACTGGCAGTCGTCGACGTGCTCATGGCTGCGAAGGTAAAGCTTACAGCAGTCGTTGGGCATTCGTCGGGAGAGATTGCTGCAGCCTACGCTGCTGGGTACCTCACGGCCGAGTCTGCGATCCGCATCGCGTACTACAGAGGATTGTTCCTTGACATGAACAATGTCTCGGGCCAGATGTTGGCGGTTGGCACTACGCAACAAGATGCCCAAGAGCTATGCGAATTGCCTTTGCTGGAGGGCAAGATTACCATAGCAGCTTACAACTCGACGTCGAGTGTCACGCTTTCTGGAGACTCGGATGCTGTTCGGGAGGCAAAGGAAATTTTGGAGGACGAACAAAAGTTCGCCCGGATTCTCAAGGTCAACAAGGCTTATCACTCGCATCATATGAAACCATTTGCCGGTCCATACGCAAAAGCGCTGGAGGATATTCAGATATCTGTCCAAAAGCCCGGGAAGAGCCATCCAGCTTGGATTTCGACCGTGGTAACAGAATCGGCCGCCACAATGGGTTTCGCTTCTCTCGCTCATCGTTACTGGGCCGACAACATGGTCAGGCCAGTGCGCTTCTTACAGGCTGTCGAGTATGCAACGGGATCCTGTGGCCCCTTTGATGCTGTGATAGAGGTTGGACCACACCCAGTTTTGCGAGGCCCAACAACAGACACGCTGCGAGAAATCGCGGGGAAAGACGTCCCATATATTCCGACCCTGGTCCGTGACAAGAATGACAGTCAGGCCTTTGCGGGATGCCTGGGTTCACTTTGGAAAATTGTCGGGGATTCCGCCGTAGATTTCTCCGCGTTCGAGATATCCACCCATGGTCCACAGGTCGCAGCTCCAAAGGTCCTCAAGGACCTCCCATCATACGCGTGGGACCATGATCACCAGTATTGGCACGAGACGCGGTATACCAAAGCCTTTCTGACGGGCGGGGACGCGCCCCATCCCTTGCTAGGAACCATATGCCCTGCTGGGACAGCACACGAGGTCAGGTTCAGGAACTACTTAAGTCCCCAACAGCAACCATGGCTCTCTGATCATCGAATCCAGGGCCAGGTTGTTTTCCCGGCAGCCGCTTACGTTTCATCTGTGCTTGAGGCTGTGGCTCAGCTGTACCCCGATGACGATGGACTGGTTGAGCTTGCCAATGTCCACATCGGCAAAGCCATGGTGTTCCGAGACAACGAAACGCCAATAGAGAGCGCCTTATCAGTAAGAATCCTCGAGGATAGCACTGAGTGCCTGGAAGCAGACTTTACCTTTTGCTCTGAGGCCGTCGAAAAAGGCTCAACTCAGATGGTCGAAAACGCGAGGGGCAGGATTCGGGTGATCCGAAAGAGATCACTGAAGTCTCTCCCGGTTCCGGCTTCACCTATTGGCGAGTTTGTGAACGTGACTCCGGAGAGATTCTACAATTGGGCAGGCGAAGAGGGTTACGGTTACGAAGGAGCATTCCGAGGCCTGAAGGATACCCAAAGAACAATGAACCAGGCCGTCGGTTCCATCGCGATTTCGCCAGACACCAAGAGCGATGGATTCACAATAGCTCACCCTGGTATTCTGGATTGCGCGCTGCAGGCCGTTTTACTTGCATACAGCTACCCCGGCGATGGTAGGCTTCGCTCGGTGTACTTGCCCACCAAAATCGACCTGATACGGGTGGCAATGTCTGGCTGGAGAGCACACTCCCTTCGACCCAACCCTTCGTTTCCCTTTTTTGCATCTGTTGATCCACATCACGGTGGTGCGTTTGTCGGAGACGTCGATATTCACTCAGCCCATGACAATCACGTCATTCTCCAACTTCAGGGCCTTCATGGCGTGGCATTGGAACCCCCGTCCCCCACCAATGACGCGAAACTCTTCATTGAAAAGTCCTGGGGCCCGGAACTTCTTCAGGTTTCGACTAACTGGAACAGCCCTATTTGTTCGAGTAACCAAGATTTGGGGATTTTGTTAGAAAGAGTTGCTGGGTTCTATCTTCGGAGGTTGGCCGCACTCTTCCCGCTTGAAAGCAGAAACGGGTTGTTATGGCATCACTCTCGTCTTCTTGACTACGCCGATCACTGCTTGACAAGTGTTGACGGCGGCATACACCCATGGGTTAGACGGGAGTGGAACATGGATACAGAAGATGAAATTACTTCTCTCACGCACAAGTAAGACCATGTCGACCACCTGCCCGGCAGGCCAATATGCTGATAACACAACTGCATGTCAGATACACAATGAACACAGACCTGGAGATTCTTCGGGTTGTCGGAGAAGGCCTACACAAGGCGCTCCGGGGGGAGTTGAATCTCCTAGAAACGGTGACAAACAATGGCCTTCTGCGGAAATACTATCGCGATGCTTTGGGGATGAAAGAATATCTCGGGGAGATGGCCCGTGTCATGCACACCGTATCTCACAAGTTCTCTAACATCAACATTCTGGAGATTGGTAAGTCCCAAGGATCTGGTCCTAGGCCACGCCTCCCCCTCCACTGATATATTCGAGCAGGTGCCGGCACCGGAGCCGCAACAACTTCCGTCCTCGCGGGTATTGGGGATGCTTTTGAGTCGTATACATTTACAGACATCTCCAGTGGTTTCTTTGGCGAAGCTCAGGCAGAGTTTGCTTCGCATCAGCCGAAAATGGTCTTCAAAACCCTCGACATCGAAAAGCCAGTCGCAGACCAAGGGTTTACCGAAGCGGCTTATGACGTGGTGGTCGCGTCGTTAGTGCTGCATGCTACGCAGAGCCTCGAAACCACTCTATCCAACGTGAGAAAGCTTCTCCGACCTGGCGGCTACCTCATCATACTGGAGGTGACAGACAATACCCCCCTGAGATTGGGGCTTATTTTTGGAGGCATGCCCGGCTGGTGGCTCGGAGACGGGGACCATCGAAAGTTCTCACCATGCGTCTCCATTTCCGTCTGGGGGGACCTCGTGAGCAAGACGGGCTTTTCTAGCATCCGCACCATGGCCCCCGCCAGCAAAACCATCCCGGTTCCCCTCTCGTTGATGGTCACGCAAGCTGTGGACGATCGGGTCAACTTCCTCATCGAGCCCCTGGACCCGACGTTCGAATCACTCGAACTTGGTTCAGTCGTCATAGTCGGAGGGCACGCAACATCTAGGGAACTGGCCGAGGCGGTCCGCAAGCATTACAAAACCGTTGATCTGATACCGTCCATGCACCGCATAGGAGTCGCCAACCTTCCGCTTTCGGCGACTGTAGTCTGTATGGCTGACTTGGAAGGGGCATCAATATTCCAAGACCTCAAAGAGCCTGATTTAACAGCCCTGCAAGCCATCTTCAGTCTCAGTCAGACTGTCATCTGGGTGTCGACCGGCGCACATGGAAATGACCCCGCCAAAGCGATGTATATCGGCCTCCAAAGAACACTGGCACTTGAATTGGCCCACGTTCAGATGCAGAGCATCAACTTCGAGCGGCAGGAGGATGTCAGCAGCCAGATAATCGCAGCCAAGCTGCTACAGACTGAAGCATACGGCCTGTGGGAACGCATGAAACGTCCCGCTGATCTCCTCTGGCATATTGAACCAGAGCTGACAGTGCGTCATGGCCGAGTTATGGTACCGCGGATGCGGCTGGCGAACGCTCGGAATGAGAGGTACAATGCTGCGCGGCGACAATTGACAAAAGAAGCACCGGTCGGCAGCACACTTGCCATTGTGAGAAGAGACTCGGAACTTCATCTCGAAGAAATGAAAGCAGCGGGATCCGCATTCGGGGGTCAAATCCTGTTTACGCATTCGGTGTTAAGACCTGTTCGAGCGGCAGAATCAGCCCTCTTCGTCTCCCTTGGACTCACAGACACGGGGCAACGTGTGTTGGCCTTGTCGGATTCGTTGCGATCAACCATCTCAGTCCCGTCGGCATGGGCAATGCCGGCCCCAGACGACGTTGGCGACGCGCTCATTTGCTTGCTGGCCCTACATACTCAGCTGGTGGCTCGATACATTCTCGACAGGGCACCTATTGACGGCAAGGCAATGCTCATTGTGAGCCCGCCTCGACACCTTGGGGACGTCTTAGGAACCCTTGCTGCGGCACGAAATATCACCTTGTGTCTCGTTACAACTGACCCGGCGATTGGAAGCATCGGTTACCCCTGGGCGTTTGTCCATCCATTTGGTACAAAAAGGTCAGCCAAGGGGGCACTGCCAACTGCCGTGGGGTTACTTTTGGACATGGATGAGGACAAGGAGGTCGGTGCTGTAGTTCGGGCGTGTTTGCCGACGGACTGTCAAGAAATAACCCTCCCCGAGCTCGCTGAAACCTTCCCGCGATCCAATTTCTCACCACACTCCATCCGAGAGGTTTCTGACAACCTCAGCTCTGCATGGATGGGATGCCAGGTGAGAGACCTGCCACCGTGGGCGGCCCTTGGTGCCTCCCAAATAAGTCTTGACGATATCACAGCACACCGCGTGCCGACCAATGTGGTGCCCGTTGTGTCTTGGGAGTCCGACAACCGTCCGCAAATCCAAATACAACCAAGCAGCAAGTTGGTTACTTTTCGTCCAGATAAGTGTTACTGGCTTGTGGGTCTCAAAAGCAGCCTGGGGCTCTCGCTTTGCAAGTGGATGGCAGAACACGGAGCGAGGCATATTGCCATCTCAAGCCGAACTCCTGCTGTCAAAGACTCTTGGATAAAGTCCATGACCGCCCTAGGATGCAACGTCAAATTGTTTGATGGGTGAGCAGTGCCACATGAGTTACATAAGAGCCGTGATCAAGCTTGTTGACACTCCTACAGAGACATCACAGATAGTGGGTCGGTCCAGAACGTTTACCGGAGAATCACTGCCTCGATGCCGCCCATCGCCGGAGTTGTACAAGGTGCCATGGTGTTGCAAGATACCGTCTTCCCAGAACTCACGATCAACGCCTGGGAGGAGGTCACAAAGCCGAAAGTCAAAGGAAGCATATATCTTGATGAGACTTTCACCAACCATACACTGGATTTCTTCATCTTCCTGTCTTCCGTCGCTTACCTCGCTGGAAACGCCGGACAAGGCGCTTATTCCGCAGCCAACGCGTTCATGACGAGCCTCGCAGCACAAAGGCGCAGGCGGGGCCTTGCTGCCTCAGTGATTCATCTGGGCGCTGTGGTCGGCGTTGGGTACATAACCCGTGAGCTGACCCCTGAGAAACAAAGAGCATTGTACGAAGCTGGGTACTCCTTCCTGTCAGAGCAGGACTTTCACGAAATATTTGCAGAGGCGATTCTTGCAAGCCAACCAGATTCTGGTGAGGAATTCGAAATCTCAACCGGGTTGAGGCTCGAGAGCACTATCAGGGACACCCCAGCCAAGTGGGCGAGAAACCCGATGCTTCAGCATCTTGTGACAAGGTCAGATAAGCATGCTGTGTTCGGCAAGGATCGATCCAATGTGTCAGTGAAAGCCCTCCTGTTGGAAGCCACCACGAGCGAACAACAATTTGAGGCCTTGAAAGGTGAGCCCCTTGGTCACTCCTGAGGGTTCGCGGCTGACAAACGACAGATGGCATCATCGGAAAACTTCAAGCGGTCTTGCGCTTTGATCGAGGAGATTCTATACTTGAACTGAGCCCGGACGAATTGGGAATCGATTCACTGGTTGCGCTCGACATTCAATCTTGGTTCCGCACAGAACTCAACGTGGATTTCCCCATACTGAAACTTCTCAATGCTCCCTCCGTTCGGGAGATTATACTGGCTACCCAACGCCTATTGTTAGAAGCCTCGGTTAGCCCTATCGCGGGAACTTCGACCATGGACCAAGAACAGAACCTGCCCTCGAGTCCCAGCGGTCCGTCGATCTCCATGTCAAGCAGCAATACCGCAACAACGACACCTTCCCCTACGATGACGCCTAAAACAGATAGCCAGGGCCAGGATTTGGATGTGAGCTCAGAGGTCCTTTACGACAGCTGCAGTCGCAAGCAGAGTCAAGTCGATGGCGAGGGGAATGTGTTCGAGCGAATGGTTCCCCTCTCGTTTGCGCAGTCGAGATTTTGGTTTCTCAGGTCCTTTGCTGAGGATCCCAGCGCATTTAATATTACATCGGTTGTTAAGCTCCGGGGCCGCATCGATATTCATAGGCTGAGAAAAGCTCTTGAGGCCGTCGGACAGCGACATGAAGCCCTCCGCACCGCGTTTTACACCGACAGCGCCACCAAGAAGCATATGCAGGGCATTCTTCCAACTATGGTCTCCCGTCTGGAGACCGCGACGATCCAGGGCGAGCATCAGGTCGAGAAGGTGGTGCGAGAATATGAGAGTCATGTGTACGATCTGTTGAAGGGAGAAACGCTCCGACTAACCCTCCTTTCCTTTTCCGAAACTGCTCACCGACTCGTGTTCGGCTACCACCACATCGTACTGGATGGTCTCGGGTTTCAGATCTTCTTTACGGACCTGGAAAACGCATTCACTGGGACCTTGAATACCACTGCATCGGACGTCCTGCAGTATCCGGACTATTCGCTCAGGCAGATGCAAGAGTACCGTAACGGGTCATGGTCCCAGGAACTCAAATACTGGAAACAGCAGTTTTCGACCATCCCCGAGCCCATACAGCCACTCCTTCTCTCTTTAAGACACTCTCGTCTCGCCAACCCCTCGTTTCGGACACACTCGATCAGAACTCGGCTGGACGAAGCTTTGCAATCGCAAATCGTGCAAACCTGCCGGCATTTCCAGGTCAAACCATTTCACTTCTTCACCACAGTCTTTGTCGTGCTTTTGTCACGTTATGGCAACACCTTCACAGAGGACCTTTGCATAGGCGTAGCCGATGGTAATCGGAGCGATCTCGACACAGCGGGAAACCTCGGACTGTTTCTGAATCTCCTCCCTCTGCGGTTCCGGCAACACTCGGAACTCAGCTTCGCAAAGGCGTTGTTAGGTTCCCGATCGACTATTGAGGATGCCTACGGGAACTCTCGGGTTCCGTTCGATGTGCTCCTGGGCGAATTGAACATACCGCGCTCGCCTACGCATATGCCTTTGTTTCAGGTGTTTTTAAATTACCGCCAAAACATCCATGAGACAACCACATTCTGCGGCTGCGAGGCCCAGGGAGAAATAGTGTCGGGCGGCCGCAATGCCTACGATGTTAGCTTGGACATCGTTGACAGCAATGGCCAGGGAAGCCTCATCACCGTTACCGTCAATGCGGATCTATACGACGGCGATGGTGCTACAGCGATCCAGAACAGTTACCTCAGCCTCCTGCAAGCCTTCGCTCAAAACCCTGCAGCGAGGATCTGCTGGCCGTCGCTTCATCCGGAGGAAAGTGTCAAGCTAGGGATCTCGCGCGGACGTGGTCCTGAGCTAGGTTCTAAGTGGCCACCCACAGTTGTGGACCGCATTGACAGCATGATGAGATCGTACACGGAAAAGCCTGCCTTGACTGATGGCGCAGGAGGAAGCCTGTCATATGGAGAATTGGCTAGCAGGATTCACAGTATTGCCGCTCAGTTGGTAAGCCGAGGTGTGAAAAGGGGTTCGCGTGTGGGTATCTTCCAGATGCCCGGCACTGCGTGGGTCTGCTCCTTGCTTGCCGTCCTCCGTACCGGGGCGGCTTGTGTTCCACTGGATCTCAACGTTGGCATCTCGCGGCTGTCATTGCTAGTCAAGGACTGCATCCCTCAGGTTCTCCTCGTTGATGAATCCACCCTCGGACAGAGTGCCTTCGTGGAGAAGACGACGGCACTGATTTTGGAAGTCTCAACGCTTTCTAGCCCACAGCATAACTCAGACCAGGTGCCAAACCGAGCCCAACCACATGACGACGCCATCATCACATACACCAGCGGTTCAACCGGTATCCCGAAAGGCGTGGTTGTACGACACCATTCTTACCAAAACTTCTTTGAGTTCACGCTTCCTAGATGGGGCATCGCGGAGGGTAATGTCACGGTCCTTCAGCAGTCGGCCTACGCCTTCGACATCTCCATTCTTCAAATCCTCACAAGCCTTTGCTACGGTGGGACCCTCGTCATCCCTGACAATACCAAACGGCGTGATCCAACAGCTCTGTGCGACCTCATTGCCTGGCAGGGTATTACCATGACATTTGCAACGCCGACCGAGTACATATCCTGGGCCAAACACGGCATCGGCAAATTGCACAGCTCGAAATGGCGATGCGCCATGACTGGAGGGGAGCCCATGACCAGTTCACTTCTTGAAGTCTTCAAATCTTTGGCTAAGACCAACCTGCGACTGATAAACTGCTATGGGCCAACAGAAGCCTCCATCGGATGCGCAGACAGGGTGGTTGACTACAACAAAAGCCTCGATTCCAACCTCGCAATGTCGGTCCTCCCCAATTACAAGGTGGTTGTGGTTGACGATGATCTTCGGCCAGTCGCTGCTGGCGTTCCTGGACAAATACTGATCGGCGGCGCTGGAGTGGCAGCGGGCTACCTGAATCAGCCGGAGGTCAGTGCCGAAGCATTTGTCGTTGATCAATGGGGTACGGAGTGGGAAAGAGCTCGATCGTGGACCAGGCTTCACCTCTCCGGAGACCGTGGACGGCTGACCCTCAACGGCGAGTTGCTCCTACATGGCAGGATCGGCGGCAGCACCCAGATCAAAGTTCGAGGGGTTAGGATTGATCTAGTCGACATTGAAAACACCATCATCGAGGCCATGTCACCACATGTGGTTCAAGCGGTGGTATCTCGGAGAGAAACCCCGGAAACAGGGGTGGACTTTCTCGTCGCCTTCGTTGTGTTGTCCGGAAAGGACACTGGTCCTCCGCCTGACGATTGGTTGGCCAATTTCCCAGACGGATTACCTCTTCCACTGTATATGCGCCCCGCCCTGGCTATCGTGGTAGACCGACTCCCAAGGATGGTCTCGGGAAAGATTGATAGAGCAGCGGTGGACTCGATCTCCCTCCAGCCATCGTCGGCTCGTACAGAGACAAAGGGCGCTGACACGCTCAGCGAAATGGAGCGGGATTTGATGAGTTTGTGGAGAGAGGTCATACCACGCGAGGTTGCATGGCACCGAAAGGTTCATAGCCAGTCCGACTTCTTTCAGCTGGGAGGCAACTCGCTCGCGTTGGTGGATTTGCAGGGTTTGATCAAGGAGCGCCTCCATACCACTGTGCCAATCTACCGTCTGTTTGAGTCGGCGACACTTGGCCGGATGACCATTCTTCTCGAGCGTGGGCGCACAACCTCAGTAGTGTCGCAAGCTCAACCAGTCGACTGGGACCACGAGACGCAGGTTTCAGCGCACGTCGAACGAGCAGCATCAGAACCCGCTACCAATACTTCCAGGACCTCGGGCCCTGCCAACACCATCGTCCTCACAGGATCAACGGGCTTCTTAGGCCAAGAGCTTCTCTCCCAACTCGTCTCGAACAAGCAAATCACGAGAGTTCATTGTATTGCTGTCAGAAAGCCCAAGGAACAGCTGCCAACCGTCTTCACAGACTCCAAAGTTTCGCTGCACTTTGGGGACCTCGGGGGCAGTTACCTTGGACTCCAGGAAGGTTCAATTAGGGACATATTCTCTAAGGCCGACGTGGCTCTGCATGTTGGAGCAGATGTGTCATTCCTCAAGTCATACGACAGTCTCAAACTGGTCAACGTAGCTTCAACCAAGGAGCTGGCCCGCCTCTGTGCGGCTCGGAACATCCCACTCCATTTTGTTTCATCAGCTACGGTTGCGCGGCTGGCTGGGAAAAGTACATTCGGACCACATTCAGTGAGACAGTACCCTCCCCCACAGGGAACAGACGGCTACACGGCCTCGAAATGGGTTTCCGAAGTCTATCTTGAGAATGCCAGTCGTGTCATCGGCCTCCCCGTCTACATACATCGACCAAGCAGCATCACGGGGCCGGGCGCCCCCAACACCGATCTAACAGCAAACCTCGTCCAGTATGCTAGGCAGACTAAGACACTCCCCGACCTGGGCTCGGGTGGGGGTTACTTTGACTTCATCTCGGTCCAGACTACGGCCCGTATGATCATCGAGGAAATGGCAAGAAGCATCGGAAAGCGGGAAGCGGAAGTTCGGTACTTGCACGAGTCGGGCGAAGTTCAAATTGCGACGGATGACGCCGAGTCAATTCTGGGACTCCAAAACGGAGAGCCGTTCGAGGTTGTGACAACCCCTGAATGGATACAACGCGCAACAGACGCCGGCATGGATCCCTTATTGGCCCTATATCTCCGCCGCACCGCGACAAAAGGCGTTTTGTTTCCGCGATTGCTGAGAGGAGATTAATGAGCCGAGTTGTGGTTATTTGAGAGTCTACCTTCCTATCGAACCTACCTAGATTGAAGCCATGTTTAATGTGACCCCGTTAACAAACTGCGGCCCCCCTGTGATCCCTAAGGACTATCCACTTAGGCATGTACATACATACTTCCTGAGAACTCGCTCGCGGCGCCCTTCGAGGAGGGCCATTTCGACATATCAAAGGGATTGTTGCCCGTGTGCCACCAACCCTCACAATCACCCTCATTGAGAAGCCCGCGGAGACAGTCAGCTAAGCATGTTCATTTGGCTTGAAATAATACTTGCGACTTTGACTGGGGAACAACCCCGTCTGCGCCGCCCTAAAGGCACTGACCGACCACCTGCAGGCGCCCTTTCAATGAATACGGTGACACGGCTGCAACCTCTCCACCGCCATGTCCAATCGGGGTTCAGGGTCGTTTTGGCTGCAATTGCGCCGCTCCCTACACAGTGCGTTCTGAACGCGTATCATTGGGATGCTGGGGCCTCCGTGTCACCACCCCTTTCGGCTAAGTATTCGACCCAGGTTTGCTTCAACTGCGATTGGTGACCCCTGACACACAAGGTCTGTACCAGTACTTTACGGTCAAGCATGGAAGCTGGCTGCAGGTGGGCTGTGAAAGGCAACAGCTTCCTCTGTCTCCTCCTCGCTTGGTTTCGCCAGTGGGTTCTGCGCTACTGCCAAGTCGGTCGACCTCAGTCACCTCACCCCAACTCTCGATTCACCACACTCTCATACGGCAATACAGTGCACCGAACAGCACCCGGCTATCATGTTAGTAGCGCTTGTCTTCACCATTCTCGTTGGAGCGGCGGCATGGCTGGTGTTGAGAGCACGTACTTCGGGGCCGAAACTCGATATACCTTACCTACAGTTTGAGGGGGACAACTCGCTACTCAGGTATCTAAATGACACGCGGAGCTTGATGAGAAAGGGCTACGCCGAGGTGGGTGCCGATGTTGAGCGATGACCGAGGAAATCCATCATCTAACCTCACCGCAGTATACCAAACAAGGCAAGGCGTTTGCGATGTTCAACCATGTTGACTTCCAAAGTCCGCTCGTTATCCTCCCTCCCAAATACTTGGAAGAGGTTAGAAGTGCTCCGCAAACAAAGCTCAGCTTCCCCATGTCGCTCGAGAAAGTAAGCGCCATTTCCACCGGAGGAAAGAAACGGGACTAATTCCTGCAGTCGACCATCATCAATGATATCGGAGGCCCCAAGATGACCGATGAAGCTATTCTTGTGGTCCGGCACGATGTGACCAAAGCTCTGAGTTCGTTCTTTCAGTGTTTCACCACAAAGATGGAAGCTAAACCTCGTATAGCCGAGTTGATACCCGACATGAACAACAAGTGCATTCAGGCCTACAGGGAACTGATGCCAGCGTGCAAAGGTACCGCGGCCTCCACTTGAAACAGCAGTGTTCTTCGGTACTGACATTTGCGAGTTTGGACACCGGTCGTCACATACCAGTTTCTACTCAACGTATTCTCTCGCATTACCGCGCGGTCCCTGGTTGGGCCGGAGCTTTGTGACAGGCAAGAATGGCAAGATATCATCCTCGGCTTCACCAATAGCGCGTTCAAGGCATCCCATGGTGTTCGAGCTCGGTACCATCCCTGGACTCGTTGGATGGCTAAGTACCTTGACGGGGACGTCAAAGATGTTTACAGGTACCGAAGGCAGGCGGGCAACCTGCTCCGGCCAATCTTAGAGGCAAGGAAAGCCGAATACAGGACTCGCGCGAAAGGCGAGAAGGGGAAACACGAGGATGGTATCCAGTGGATCCTTGATGCGTACCACTCTACTGGTTCGACTCTGACACCCGACAAACTTGCTCAAGATGAGTTCATCATTACGATTGCGTCGATCCATAGCAGCGCTGCTACCGCGCTCTCAATTCTTTACGACCTGATGGATCGGCCTGAATCTCTGGCAGAACTTCAAGAGGAGATCTCCAAGGTTTTGAAACAGTACGGCACCTGGACACGCCAATCTCTCGCGGCCCTACGCATTATGGACAGTTTCATGAAGGAGAGCCAACGAGTGCACACCCTGCAACAGCGTAAGTGAAAGCCTCCTCCCTGTTTTTGCAGCCGTCGTTTTAACTTGAGACAATAGTAACGCTTCAGCGCATGGCGGTCGAGCCATTTACGTTCAAGGACGGGCTTCACCTACCTGCCGGTACTCAAATCGCACTGCCAAACGAGATGATTAGCCTGGATCCCGACCTGCATGAGGACGCTGACACCTTTGACCCCAAGCGCTTTCTGCGGAAAAGAGAGAAGATCGACCCCAACAAATTCCACTTTGCGTCCATTTCAGAGGACATGCTCCCGTTCGGAAGCGGTCTACATGCCTGTCCGGGAAGGTTCCTGGCTCAGGACGTCATGAAGTTGATGTTCATTCACCTTTTGACGCGGTATGAGTTCAAGTATCCCGAGGGGGTGGATAGCCGTCCGGCGAACATTGAACGGCATCACAACATCATGCCCAATACTGGCCTGTCTCTGTTGTTCAAGGAGAAGAATTAGGTAGCGTACAAATATCTCGCTGTTTCACAACCGTGAGAAGTGGGAAAGATGCCAGAATCGGAAAAGATAGTTATTGAACAGCGTGTGGGGGGCTGGAACCCTTCCAGTCTCTAAATTAAATGTTCGCCCAGGTCCCGCAACCCAATGTAAACATGCGCTTTTCGCTGCTATTTTCTCAAATCGTGTCTGAGCCGACGTGGCTGCGGAGAATATCCAGGATTTCATTCCATGTTTCTCGGTACAGTTCGTTGCCACGTTCACTCTCCATGAACTGGCTCGGGCTGGGGCAAGTATTAGAAACGCGAGTTGGTATCAACGTGGATGAACAACTTACGGGAGATACTTGTCATTAACCCAAAACTTCCCATGACTTTCGGGGCCTAGACCGGTGGCACTGACCATAGACCGACTGCCTTGCTCGGCCGAGCGGCCCAAGAAGACGTAGAAGACGGCCATGAACATGCGCTCCACAAGCGGGTGGTTGCGGCCCATGTTGGTTTTGCACATGCCGGGACAAGTGGCGTTGATAACCAATCTCTCGCTCCCAACCTTTTCGACTAGGGCACGGAGGACGAACATGCCGGCAAGTTTGATCAAATAGTATTGGCTTACTTTGTCAAACTTGGACTCGTTTTGCATCCGCTGCAACAAGGACTCCCCGTCGGAAATCCACTCAGGCTTGATTTCGAGATGTGCGATACTGTTGACGAAGGACATGTGCGGGACGAAGCCATCCGGGGCAGTGGCAGCCGCAGTCTCGCGCAGCTTTGGTAGCAGCAGTAAGGCCAAAAGTGTTGTCGACAACACATTCACCTGCAGTCCCATCTCATAGCCGTCGGGGCTTTTGTCGAAACCAGGCGTTGAGATTCCGGCGGCGAGTTGGACGACGTGGAGGCGAGAAACTCGAGTGTTGACGCGGTCGGCAAACTCCCTGACCGATGCCAGGGTTGTTAACTCAAGAATCTCGATCACGAAAATGTCAGGTTGGCATTTCGTGGCACGTATGATGTTGGCCTTGGCCTCTTCTCCCTTCTGCTGCGATCGAACAGCGAGAATAAGAGGGTTGGCACCGAGCGCGGCGTATTTGATGGCAGCAGCATGGCCCAAGCCCGAGTTGGCGCCCGTAACGAGGACTGCCTTGTCTTTGTAGTCAAGATGCTGAGGGTCGGCCGGCGGGTTACGTGCTGCCCACCAGAGCTCTTTCGGAGACGACATGGCTCGATTTAGCGCGGAGACTCTACCGCTTGGTGTGCAGTCGGGATGTGCGGTCGGTTCCTTGTGGAGTGCGGGTTGTGTGTGCGTGCGTGTGCCAGGTCGCAGACTGGCAACTGAGGGACAACCATGGCCCCTCGCTTGCCGTTACCGTGTGCACTTCCTCGCGGTACACTGGGCGATGACTGGTCGTCGCGCATTCCTCCGCCTCGTTGGGGGCCGCGTCACACTCCAGTCCTTGCCGGCCGGCAAGTGGTTGGCAAACAACGGACTGAGGCACTGCAACCAACACAGTAAAGTGTTTTCCTGGCCAAATGCGGGCGAGTCGCGTCCCGTTTTGACATGTTGCTCATTTCGCTGCTTGGGTTCTGTCACTTCTCACGGTGTCACGGCAGAATATGCCATCCAACCACAACATGCAGACCATTTGGCCAATTTCGTACGGCACAAACAGCCGGCGATTAGTCCTCTTTTGTTGATCAGCTGGAATGGGGCGCAAATAGCACGGGTATCTGTACATGCGGGCATGTCTGCGATCAAGATTACGTATTTACATACCTGGGTGCTTACATGCCCTTAATGAGTATACCGGGGTCCTTGCCTAAGTGATATCGTTGTACCGTTTACCTTGATACTCGCTGACACCAAAGTCATCACGGTTCGTGTCCGCGGCTCACCCAGTGGATATCCGATTGGCCATGACCGGGATATCGGAATCGGACCAAGCCGCCCCTCCTGACCCCGACCCCGATCCCGACCCCGACCCCGATCCTTGCCCCGAATGCTGCACTGGAACGGTCGAGGGGAGACCGAACTACCTGCAGTCAAGGAATCGTTAAGGCGAACATACAGAATAGTCTGCAGCATGCCCAATCTAACGTCATCCGAAGTTCAGAAGAGGTGGCTTGAATAGTGGAGCGGATTCTGAAATCCCGTATCCCCAGCTCTCACTCCGCGTGAGCCTCGACGGCGACAGCAAGCAAGATGCCATTCCCGGATAACCAAGGAGCAATCATTGCTGACAGTTGTGGGAATTTGGTGGTTTCTCATGATGTTGCCTTACCGGACGTGGAGCCTGATATGCTTCTTGTAAAGACAGTAGCTGTGGCCGTCAATCCCGTGGATGTTAAGCTCACCGGGACCATGGCGACGGAAGGTGCCATAGCTGGCAGTGACTGCTCCGGAGTTGTCGTTGCGGTTGGTTCTGCAGTACCCCCGGGGAAATTCAATGTCGGTGACCGGGTTTGCGCCGCCATCACATCCATGAATCCTGAAACTCCTCGGATCGGAGCCTTTGCAGAGTATGTTGGCGCCACTGCCGACTGTACACTGAGACTCCCCGACGGCATATCGTTCGAGTCCGGCGCAACCCTCGGCATCGGTGTTGCGACCATTGGTTATGCCCTATTCCGATCCTTGAGGGTACCTGGACACCCGGACTCTCCAGCGACGACGCCGCACTATGTCCTGGTTTGTGGCGGCAGCACTGCGTCAGGGACGCTTGCGATCCAGTTACTACGCAAGTAAGCTTTGCTTATCATCAATTCTACAAGACCAGATGCCTGGTAGTTTGCAGGGCTGACCGAGGCAGGTCCGGTCTAATACCCATCACAACATGCTCGCCAAAGAACTTTGCCTTGGTTGAGAGTCGTGGTGCCGAGAAGGCGTTTGACTACAATGACCCAAGGAGCGCCACCGACATCAGGGCGTACACAAAGAATGCCTTAGATTACGCTCTAGACTGTCATTGTGACGCTTCCAGTATGCAGTATTGCTACACGGCGATAGGCCGTGCAGGTGGACGCTACACGACCCTCGAGCCCTATCCAGAGCAACTACACACTCGGAAGCGCGTCAAACCGGATTGGATTCTGGGTCCAGCGCTTCTAGGCAAGCATATTGCCTGGAAAGCACCATACACGATAAACCCAAGGCCAGAGCTACGTGTCTTTGCTAGGGAGTGGTTCATGTGTGCGCAACGACTCTTGGACGATGGGGAACTCCAGCCTCATCCCGCAAGGGTGGGTGAAAAGGCCGGGTTTGAGGCTATTTTAGAGGGACTTGAGGTCCTCAAGAAGAAGACGATTTCGGCAGAAAAGCTCGTTTACCGCATCAAGGATACCTTAGCAGTTGGATGAGGTATCTTCGAATTGACTCTGACCTTCTAAGAGACGGCGGCATGTTGTTCGCAACCCATGTTTAATGGACAAAGTTTTTGCTCAAGAGCATAGACCGCGCCGGGAATCTCATCACTTCAGAAAATGCCGGCCCCAAGAACGTAGTCCTTCCGACAAGCCCGCCCACCACGATGCCGGCATAAGCACTACCTCCTCGGCCACTCCCAAGGTTGTACTCAAATGCTAGGCTCTTGTGCGTGATAACGAACTCCCACTGTTCGTTGCGTCTCGGGGACGTTGATATAAGCTCTAACCCTGTAACTTTGTCCGCGAGAGCCTCAGTGGTGATGCCCTGGCCCCCGTACAACTTGCGAACCCGTATATAGTCCTCCGTGTCTGACCTCTTGGTTCTCTGAGTTCCGAATATGTGCTTCCCGTCCTCGGTTAGAATAATAGACGGAACAAGAAGGCCCTCCTGTCGCCCTGATCCGAATTCCAAAAACGAAAGTGCGAATGGCCCGGCCCGTAGCCGAGCTACTAGGAGGCTGTTGAGGCATGTGAACCAGTTGAAAGCTCCCCACAGACGTTCATGCCCGCCCATTCCCGACCAAGATACCGTCTCCCCGTGGATTACTGCGTCGACGGCCACCTCCGCCACAGGGATAGGCTCAGCCCAATAAAAGTGAGGCACCGTCAACAAACTCGTATTGGCAGAGGGCCAGGTGCTGCCATCGGCGTATCGTGGAGGCGTAATGGACACCATCGAAATCGTGATATGAGCCTCTGGGTTGTCAACGGTAAGCTTCGTCTGCGACATATCGGCTGAGATCTCAAACATATAAGACCAGTTGTCGGCTTTCCAAGTCCCACGCGTTCCTCGGTGCGGACAAGACTCGATGATCGACTCCTCGGCGTAGTCCACTATCGCATAACGAGACCCATTGGCAAACACAAACTCGGTGTACACCCGTAGGTTACCGGCCCCGAAAAAGGAGAAATTGGGATCCCGGTAGAATCCAAACACGAATGCTTGCGTGCCATCCTCGGAGACTCCGTCAAACTCCCACTGTTCCCCCGCCGTTGAGTTCATCGGCTCGATCTTGGGTTGCTCCAAGTCATCCAACGGGCTGGTGGAAAAGAAGACAGGATCTCGTTTCCTCGCCATGTCGTATCTCGTTGCATGACTAACTTTGCATCCGGCCCCATTGTGGACAGAGAGTCGATCAATTGGCTGTTGCCCCGTCCAGCTATGTGCTAAGACGAGGGCAGTGGCGGGCAATACAAGTGCCACGAGGTTTTGTTTCCACATTTAGACGATGTCAATGCAAAATAATGCTGCATTGCATTCCATGAAAGATAATCCGTGTATGAATCTCAAGGCAGTAATACCCAACGTTTGACACGTTTAACGAGCCGGGGGGTTGAAGAAAGACCGATCTCTTATCCAGTCGGAGTCGAGTCCGAGGGTTCCTCGGAGACATGCACAACAACAGCTTCCATCTTGCAACACGACATCACAGTAATTGTTTGGTGCAATGGGATTACATACACCAGTCCTGTTGGCGATAACGGTGGACTAAGATGTTTTGTTTACAACTCTTTCTATAACCATACCCCTTCGCTCACGTATCCGGATTCTTTCCGGCACGAAGATTGCTTTACAATGTGGCAACGAGTGGTGGAAACATATGCCGAACTCGTTGAACAGTACATGGTGATTCGGGAATCCATGTCCACGCTTCGACTCAGCAGGTCTGAGCTGGCTCTGTTGACGATACGAAAGAGCTGGCACGACGTCAAGCTTGGCTGGCAAGACTGGAGAGACCATCCGAGCAGATCAATACAACTTGCTGTTTTGACTATGGCAGTCTTCGGTGCAGTGGTAATCTTGGACAAGATTATCCTACAATTCACCTCCCTTCGCCGTTATGGACTGCCGGTATTGAAACGACCGAAGGGTGTTCACCGATGGGACTACGCAGCACTACTGCAGGAAGGGGCACGTCGCTACCCCGACACCCCGTACATTCTCACATACTCTGGCTACGAGTACATTGTTTATCCATCGTCCAGCTTTGACGAGATAAAACGCCTCCCTGCATCGCAGGCATCCATGATCGAGTGGTTCACCCACGTTTTCTTTCAGGGGTGGCGGTTCCTCGGCCACGAGTCGAGCAGTCTCTACAAAACTGTCGGTGTAGATCTCACAAGAGCCGTCCCTTCATACGTTCAGGAGCGGCAACAACATGCGCGACGGGCGTTTGAGCTGGTGACAGGCCCATGCTCGGACTGGAAGCCTTTTGCCTTATTCCAAACTGCGATGGACCTGATCGCCATTACCAACGCCACGGGACTGGTCGGTCCTGAACTCGGAATTGACCAGAGATGGCGAAAGGCGGTACAGCGGTTTGTCATGGCAATGATGGGCGCCATCTTTGCCTCCCACGCGGTCCCCGGCATCATCCGTCGCGCCATTTCGCCCATCGTGTTTACTCCGGCATGGTGTCTCTACTATTATATGAGTCGGCTTTTGCTGCCTATAATACGAGACGAACTCGGGACGCACAAACCCGATCAGGACGACACCAAGAGCGGAATGGCGCCCCTCGAAGCGAAGGCCGACGGGACTCGGAATTTCCCAATGATCAAGTGGCTAATGGCACGATATAAGGTTGAAGAGGCTACCCCAAGACAGGTGGCTCACGACTTGATCGTGGCCTCGTTTGAGTCAACACCTTCGATGGCCGGAACGCTCTACATGATACTATCGGAACTAGTGATTCGGCCAGCCCTGATCGAGGAAATCCGAGATGAACTCTCCCGCAACATGGTGGACGGCAGGTTACCCCAGACGAACCTTGGGGAGCTAAAGAAGCTTGACAGCGTCATGCGCGAGTCATCTCGCGTTAACCCTTTCGGTTACCGTGAGTCTCGTTAATATTTGGTCCCCACACTCCGATTGACAATTGAACAGTGACGCTCTTCCGAAGGTTAAAGCAACCGGTCCAACTGTCTGTTGGTCCAAGACTCCCGGTTGGTTCCCTCATATGCGTCGATGCATACCACATTGGGATATCCGAAGCCTTGTGGACAGACCCCAAGACCTTCGATCCGATGCGTTTCCTAAAGCTTCGACAACAGCCTGGCCATGAAGCAATGCACCAGTTTACCAGTCTCGGCGCTGATTCTCCAGGATGGGGGGATGGCCTGCAAGCATGTCCCGGGCGGGCCTTTGCTGGGAACACGCTCAAGATCGTGCTTGCCCACCTACTGATGAACTACGATATCAAGTTGCCCTCCAGGGCTGAAAAGCCCAAGCGGTTCTCGATGCCCAACGGGTCTTTGGCTCCGGATATGAACGCACAGCTTTTGCTCCGAAAGCGCAGGATTAAGGTCGATTGATGACCGAACTAGGAGCCCCGATGAGGGAAGAAAAGTCTATGAATCCAAGGACGGTATCTGCAAGTATTATATAGTACACTCTATCTTGTCAATCCAAGCAATCAATCGTTTCTCGGAGCCAGTCCCGAGATACACTCGTAGTTCGGCTGCGACTCGTCCCAGCCAACACAATGCCAACAACTCAAAAGCTGGTCAGGGTCATACCGTCTTTTGAGTTCCAGAAGAGCGGCGTGGTTGTCGCCCCAGAACTCTTGTGACCAGTCACTAAGCCAAGCATAACCCTCATTAGCATACGTGCATCCCTCCGGCGCGAGTTTCTTCAAGCTTTCGGTCCCTTCCTTCAGCAAGGTGACTGTTTTTTGCCTTTCCGCGAAGGGGCTATCGGCTTTCCACATAGCATATCCTATCACAGACCATACAGAGCGATACCAAGCTGGATGCATTGATGTTGTGTGGTGTGTATGGTTGCGGCCGTAGAGAAACGGCATGGTGGACAACATGGACACCGCCAATCCCGAATTCTGGAGGTCCATGATGACATCCACCATGCTCGCTCTTGTTGTATCGTTGGCGAAGACAGTCTCGGGAATGATCCGACTGGTGACCATGACAGCCATACTGACAGGGACAAATGCGGCATGGCTGCCGTTGATCACGGCTCTGTAGAAGTCATAATAGCTTGCGTACGACGTGATATCCGCCTTTCCCTTCTGTGCCAATGTGTGTGTCACCAAAGGGGCCAACGCCTGGCTTGCGGTTGAAACGTTCATATCGCTCCGAGGGTTGACGAGAATTGCGAGATTTGGCCCCACGGGTCCGCCCCAGCCCTCCAGGGCCCAGCTTTGTATATTCTCCGCAAGAATCTCGACGAACCGTTTTTGGGTGGCGGCGTTGGCTTCAAATCCCAGAATGGCAGCGGTCATGGGGGCTTCCTGCTCGACTCTGAATGTGGAGTTGAGGATAACGCCGAAGGTACCGCTCCCGCCACCCCGAAGGGCCCAAAACAACTCCGAGTTCTGGCACTCGTTGGCAATCCGAACTTCCCCGTCCCCCGTGACGATGGTCAACTGAACCACGCGGTCCACGCCCAACCCAATGCTGTTAGAGAGCACACTATGGCCGCCGTTGAGGAGCCAGCCGCCTGAAACACCGATGGTGCTCGCGCTACCCCCGTCGAAGACGAAACCGTTGTCGTGAGCAAAAGTGACTGCTTCGTCGGTGTTTACCCCGGCCCCAAACGTGATAGCAGTGGTCGGGCGGCTGCTAGAACAACCAGCCGGAACAAACGACGCATGGAACTCCTTCTCTTGGAGGCCTCTGGTCCAAATTGCCAGAGAGCCACGTCGGCTGCTGCGCATAACATAATCGTGGCCGCTGTTCTTGATGGACAAGGCGGTACCTGACTTTCGTGCGTATTCGAAAATCTTTGGTACGTCGGTAGCCTTATTGATCTCGATGTAGAGAGACGAGACCAGCCCCTGGCTGCAGGAAGCGTTTCCTGGAGTATTGAGTGTGCCCGGTTCCAGGAGGCATTGATCGCTCGGATCGGCAAGGCATGCTTCGCCTTGCATGTACTGAAACCCTTGATACTTGCTGCTGTGGTAAAACCCCAACGGCGTCTTCAGTTGTTTCTTCACCGCGAGACACCGTGCGCCACCTGGTTCGGAGAAGCAAGGCGCCGCAAGAGGCTCAGAAGATCGGATTCGGCCATCAAGCGTAGCGTTGAGTTGGGAAAGGAGGGCGGTGGTATTACATGGTGCTGAAATAACAGGGGTTACCCCGATGACAAGAAGGAAAAGCAATTTGAGAAACATCACTATCATATCCAGCAAGTTGCATGTGATGGAAGTGGGTATCGAAGTGCAGATGTCGGGCCCCTGCATCGCGGCAACTCTCTACATGCAGGGGCCCAGACGCAGGTACATGTATGAGACAGACGCGAGGTGGCCGTGGGCGGTGCATCTTTGGTGTTAACGAATGGCCGATTCCCCTGTCTCTCCGGAAGCGTGGCCGAGCAAGCTGAAGGTTAAAAATAACAATATCCAACCGGACTGTAGCCTAATTGCAACCAGACTCCAGAGGGCTGAACAACGGTCGCGCCGTTGACTTGTGTCACGCCCGACAGGCCATGTGCGGATGACGGAGACCTTTTTCGCTGCTGTGATGAGGCGTGGTTCGGGCAATGATCGGTTCCTTCGTCATACAGATTACAGGTAAGTGGACAGTAGGCAGGTATCTAACGTCAACCTGGAATAATATTCTTGGCTCAAAATACGTTTGATGGTGACGAAATCGGAAACTCCCACGTGACTCATTCTCATCCCCAAGATCATTGCCCACCAGGTCTCTCGGTAGGGAGGTTTGCTCCCCTAAGTCGCCGGATCCAGCCCTGACCTACCGGCTGCGCTCTTCTATGTCAAATCGTAACTTCCTGGTCGGTGGCCTCGCTGACATGGGAGGTCGGTGATTTGCGGAAATCGGCAACAATAACCGCTGACGAGTAGTACACATCAATTCCAGGCTCATTTCCGTACTGCAGGAGGCATTAGCGCTATTGCAACCCGTGACAGATAATACAGTCGAGATTTCCACTTACAGTGATAAACGCAACTGCAACCTCTTGAGGCGTTGTCTTCTTTGGGGCGTGGTTGAGCCAGGTCACATGGTCCCGAGTAAATGCCTTCTCACTTTCCCGGTGAAGAACACCGTCGACGCGGTAGTAGTTGTCGTAATCCAGCTCTTCAGGGTTCGGGAAGTCCTCGCCTCCACCCTCCACAACGATCGGTCCACGGATGGATCTGCCAATAGTAACAAGGCTTGCATAAGAAGATGACGGTGCATTCTTGCTTGCGTCTTCGTCCTCGCTTACGCCTTCGTCCTCATTATCCCGGCAACCCAGATGATCCTCCTGATAGAGGTAATCGTCGAGGGCATGTGTCACTTTTACGGAACCCGTCAGACGCTTTAGAGCCTGGTAAACTAGCATGTCAAGGCCTTTCAAGGTGTGTTGCAGGGTATCGGCGGCCGCGGATGAAGCGTGAGGATAAGCGTGAGTACAGGTGAAGCCCAGTAGACCTCCTACGGAGAGTTAGCTTCAACAAACTAAAATAAATCGTCCAACGGAGAGACGAGAGACTCTACTTACCATCAGGGAGAAAGTCGGCGCGTTTCAGCAGCTCTCGCAGTGCTCCAAAGAAATGGAGAGACTCCGGCTCGAGAATATTGAGGCCGTCGGCCATCGATGCTGGTCCGAAGGTAGTCCAGTAGAGGTTGTAAGCCAGAGTCAACCGATGTCCGCCAGTCACCTCCAAGACTTCGTGTTCGCAGTCGGAGAAGAAGGCTCCCCATTGAATGGCCGAGGCATTGTCCGACGCCCAGTCAAACGTCACCTCGCGTCCGCCGTGCCTGACTGCTAACTGGCCACCTTGAGTAGTTGGTCAGCTTGGCCCGGGTGTTATGCCGCTCGAAAGCGACGCAGAACTCGCTGGAGTTACGAGTGTTTACCTTGGTGCGGGCGCGGGAAACACACGACGAGGGATCCCATTTGTTCCTCCGATCGGGGCGTGTCAACGTGGGCTTTGAACTTGCCCGAAGGACCGGAATAAATCTAGTGTCTGTTAGTTCGAGCCCGTAAAGTTATCGACAGTTCAACTCACGTTCAAATTGTAGAGCTCTGCTCTGATGCCACCGTGGTCGCCGTGGGTGAGGGCTTGGGCGATGGCATCGATCACGCCATGTTCGTATGGATTGAAATTCGTCGAAAACCTGGTCGCATTCATCTTACCGGCCTTTCGATAAGTCTCGTCGAAGACTGCTTCGCCGCCGACCCCATACGTGGCCGGTTCCGAGTCCTCCAAGAGTTTGGCAAACGCCGCCTGAGAGGTTGCATCGTTTTCAACGACTGGTAACGAGACCTTGCGACAGTGATTAACATCGCCCGAATCCCACCGGATCACAATGGGGCTTGTCTCGGACGCATTCGATAACGCCTTTGCGGCCGTAGCGAGATCGAATTTCCCGCCCAAGGCGAAGACACTCTTGTCCGCTTGGTCTGCCAGCGCGTGAGAGACCGTCTCGAGGAGGGAATGTATTTCGCCGTCGGCGTTTTCAGGGCGTGCAGATTCCATATCGGGATGAGACATCAGAGCTTGGGAAGAGCAATAATGGGGATCCGGGACGGAAAGGGATGGAATGATGGAGAGATGTGCGGAACTGGAATCGCTTGGAGAATGTCAGGCTCTCCCAGGCAAGAGGCCAGAACAACTCTTTTATAAGAGAAGCACCGAGACAACCCATCGGGCAACGACGGGGCCCTCGCGTGATGCTGGGCTGGCAGAACTCTTTTGCGCATGGCTGCCTAACAGTTCGAGCCATTTTGTTGTTGTCAAACCAATCAATGTTCTTTAATGGTGGTTGTTGGTCGGGAATATCCAACGACATGGCTTGGCTGCCTGTTGCTCGAACTGTTGGGACCTGGATAATGTGCTGTTTGGGTTCTCATCTTGCGGGGTTCCCGCAAAAGGCACGCTGGCCGGGAACGTGGCGGTTGCTGGAAGTTGTTTGTTGACACAAGAGCCCGTTAACTCTAGGCAGCCGGACCAGGGGTGAGATGATCAACCTCTCTCGTTCCACCGCCATTCTTCGGGCTCAGTGAAACCCGCCACACGACTTCCGGCGACGTCAAAAAAAAAAAAAAGGTAAAACAAAAGTGGGTTGTGAGTAAGCAAATTAATATTACTCGACGTCTAAGATAACATTATGTCCATTGGTAAAAGCCCGACCAAGTCAATCCTTATTTCCCCGTCCAAGTCCACATTATTCGCGCTTTCTGTCCGGAGGCGTCTAGGCCAGCGCCTGGGGAGCGTAGCTCTTGTCGGGAGTAACAGCTTCGCCGTTCACGAGCTCGTGGTCGGCATAAGAGGGCCAAGTTTGGAGGCGGCTGTCCCAATCAATAAGGGACCAGGTTGTGAACCCATTCTCGGCGCCCCACTGGCCGCTCCAGTTGGAGCTGAGGGTATAGGGGCCGCATTCGATATCGGCGGTGGAAGCTTGGCTGGCGGGCGCCCCGGTGACGGTGTAGAGGCACTCGGTGACAGGAGCGGTTTGCGTGTTGATGCCGAACGAGACGTCGCACGAGGTGTCATCCTCGTTGCAGGTCCGGGTGAAAGACTCGATCGTCCATTCGGGGACATCCGCCATCGCGGAGACAGCGCCGGAGCGCGAGTTGAGAGCCGGGGCAGCGAAAGCCGTGCTGGCGCTGGCAACAAGGCCGAGGAAGACAGTGTTGAAGTGCATGTTGATGATTGAGGGCCGGTTTGCGTTTGAGTTCAGGTTGGCAATGAGGGTACTAGTTGACGATGTCGAGAGTGATGGTCCAACACGAAAACGTTTGCTGAGGGCATTGCTCTCTCTTTATAGAGCTCGACCTTACCCCCTTGCCCTGACGGATGCATCATGACGTTTGATTCCACCCGCAGTCCGCTCGGCCAAGTCGTTGAGAAGACCAACACACCCAACTTGTTGGCGGATTCATTGCTGCAATGGATTCAGGCTGTGGGCTGCATATTTGGTGACGATGCCACGTTACTTCGTATTGTTGAGGAGGAGCTCGGCTGACTTCATTCTGAGATGCCGTCAGATCTCGTATTGACACACGGTACGACATTGATCGGCAGAGCAGGGGGCGGGGAGCCGAGGCGGTGGAGCGCCATGTTGCACCGAGCCCCAGAAGCGGCACTGGCACTCCATTTTGCCCAAAATAACCACGCTGAGCCATGTCATTCTTCCAACTTCTGCTTGGGTTACGGGCCTCGAGCGGGATCAACGCAGGCCGTGCAGACCCCAGGACGAATTGGGCGAAGCGCGATCTGGAAGGCAATCGGTGACCCCTACGAGGTCGCCCCCCCGCCGAACTCTCCGACGCCGGAGAAGAGCCACCCAAGTTCACCGGCTCCGCAACGATCTCCGGCAAGGCCGAGTGGGGCCGGCCGACGTCAAACCGGCTTCTCTGCTGGCCGCGCTATTCCGAGATTTCCAAGGTGTTGAAGTGAGACAAGCGCAACCGTCCATGAGGAAACTTTGAGACCATTTTGGGCATCTATTTCTATTCGGACCTATGTATGTATAAGCACTATATACGAGGTACTCCCTTGTATGTTTATGTCTTGGCCACGACTTGGGGACGCTGACCTGCCATTCCTTGAGAGCAGGCATGGTTTATCATTAGATAGTTCAAGGGAGAGCGTTAACTAACCCCAGCCCGCCATTCCTGGTTGTGCATGGCCTCGGGTCGCTTAAGTTGCTTGTTCGGTCGGGATAGTAATTCCGAGTCCCGAGTCGGTTTTGATGGCGGACTTGGCTTTCCAGCCCGCCGTGATGGGGTTTAACCAGTCTGACACTCTCTGGTATTGGTATAATATTTTGATATTCCCCTTGTCACGCACTTGCCGGGCACCCAGAAAGCATGACGGGCTCGAACAGCAATGTGGTTAATCGCACGCACTGACTGATACTTGGGGGTTGCGTTGTCTGGGGACTTTTGTCCATTTACCCCCCACTCCAAAAATCCCAGACCACGGGTGTGGATGTTGCATGTGAACCGCGAGTGTTCACGCTTCAGGAAGAAAACAAACCCCAATTGGGGATAGTCCAGCCTTTGACCTCCGCCTCGCCCCGAGCCCCATTATTTTGCACCTCGGCACCCGACTAGCGCGCGACCCCTGAGTCCTCCTTCACGCGGATGCCGAAGGTTGGAGCAAAGGCTCAAGCCACATCTTCTCCGCATCAACAAAAATACGAGGCAACATGGTTACGAAGAGGGAGTTGTCTAAATGGGACCGCTTAGCTTTGCTTGGGCTATTTCCCCTATTCGGTAACCCCGACCCCTAGTTAATAGTTTGTGACAGCAAATGTCTTGAGTTCACATATTGATTCTTCTTAGCGGCACGATTGCTTGTATTCTTCGCCATTCGCAGAAGTCCCGCCCTTCATTGGCGCCAAAGACTTGCTCTTTCGTTCCTCCAAGCCCAGAGGGCCACATTCCCACCGCACTACCTCCGCTGGCTGATCCGCCGCACCACGACTAGCGAGGCAATCGTTGGATATTCTGTTAAGCAAGGCATCCCGCACAAGTCTGTCACTCTCGATGCCGCCACCACCGCTTACGGCGATATCCAGGGCGGAATACCCGCCCCAACCATTCATTTCCTCACACCCACCTCGGTAAAGGATGATGGAGGCGGCACAACGCTCTTCTACTTCCACGGCGGCGGCTTCGTCAACCCCCTTCGCGGCCCAGCCCACATGCCCTTCATCATGCGGTGTGCTGCAGCCTGCGGGGCCAAGCAGGCCGTCGTACTCGAGTACTGCCTGGCTCCGGAGCATCCATACCCGGCGCAACTAGTCCAATGCATTGCGGCACTTCGCTACCTCCTCGACGAGACGGGTCGGCGGCCGGACGAGCTCGTGCTAGCGGGTGACAGCGCTGGTGGACAGCTGATCGGAGCGCTGCTCGCCCACCTGGTGCAACCGTCGCCTTATGCGGCACCGGTAAAGCTCGACGGCAAGTTCCGAGCCGCCTTGTTCGTGTCTCCGTTCGTGCGACTACCGCCAACAACGGGGGACTACGACTCCTATGAGACCAACAGAAAAAAGGATTACATTGACCGCCCGCAGGTGGATGAGTTCATGGGCGCATTCAAGGGGAGAAATGACGAAATATGGACAAATCTGTGCCATGGCAAAGGGTCAGATGATGTCTGGAAGCAAGTATTTGCCCGGGGCCCTCAGGGGTTGGTTCGGAAGAAGATGATTATTGTTGGCACGGCTGAGATCTTGTTGGATTGCTGTCGTGTATTTGCGGAGACCCATGTCCGTGCAGAGACCGTGGTTGCCAACCGGGACACGGACTGTCGGGAATTTAAGGGGAAGGATACGGTGCTGGTAGAGTGCGAAGGGGAAGTTCACGTCCAAGTAGCCTTGGACTCGGCGGTGGGTTATCAGAAGGGAACCATGGAGCGCGCCATTATGTCATGGTTGGCAGGTCTCTAGCCCTGCAAGAAACGTACGGCGCAAGCCCCTCACTACCCTAGACCGCTACATCCATACCTCGGTCGTCGCGCCCTAGGCCGGACGAAACCCCTAGCTAGGTAGTTCCCCATCCGCCTCCTTCCGGGAAGCCATCCTCTAGAATGTGCATCATCTGCTCATTGTTGTAAAACCAGTCTTCGAGCTCAGTCCCGTTTCCCATCCAGATCATCGGATTAACACCCCTCTGGAACGCCGGATCGCTGGCGTCGGTGGCGTTACCCGTCGGGTATGCCGCCTCCTGGAACCCCGGCCCCGGCTGGGATGGAAAGCCGAGGGCAGCCAGACAGTTGTCTACTGTGCTCGCCTGTTGCTCATCCCTAGCAGCTCCCGCTTGAGACTCGAGGTATTGTGATGCAACACTGTGAAGAACATGGAAGAGGCGATGGAGCCTCTCTACGGCTTCTGACACTGCCGTGTGTGGCTGTAGAGAGGCGACAAAGGCCTCAAGCCGAGCGAGGTCCGTTCTGTCTCTGGCTTCGATGACTTGGCAGAAGAGGACTATAAATGGGACGAACGGAGCGAAAAGGATTGTCCTGGTATGTCATCAATCAATATATACGTTGCACTGGCATCGACCGGGGTCATGTACATACCAGTTCATGTACGTTGAAAAGAGTCCGACGGCGTTCCTGTCTACCACGGCCATACATTCTTGGTGGCAGCGGAGCGTCTCCCTTGCCGTTTGGATACACGGCTCCGTGAACGTTGTCGGAGAGCCGGGGGGGTTAGGTACGGCTCGGTGGATCAGGGTCCGAGTCGACAGCCGGAGAACGAGATCTGACAAGAGGAAAAAGTCGGTGGTGTCCTCACCAGCTGTTGCTCTTGAAAACTGGTCCCATTTTGCCTAGGGAAATGGAAAGTCAGCCAGAGCTATTTAACCCGAACTGTTCGAGTATCCTCACCGCCGTGTCGCGGGTCGAAGCATCAAGCTCCCCTAGTTGATCTAGCAACAACTGCGCGCGTGATTTCCGGATTGGGTCTGGTTGGGCGATAGCATCTGGACAATACAGCAGTTCGTAGATCTGGCCGTGAATCCTGGATGCGATAACCCACAAGCCAAAGAAGCATGCGATGGGATATTCGCTCGCGCCAGGGCTCGCGTCGGCCCCTGGGTCAGGCACAGTGACATCGTAATCTTGTATCGTCGATGACCGCCCCAAGCGAAGCGCGAGACTTTTGTCAATGGTGTACACCCCCCAAAAGAGGAACTGTTTGGACTGGACCTCTTCAGGAGACTCGTTGGTGAATGTCGCACTCCGGTGATAACCAAGAGACTGGCACAGCTCAGATGCTTTTGATGACAGGATCCAAGCTAAAGACGGTTTCGCTAGTTCGATAGCGTAGTAGGCCTAGCCAATGTGTCAGTCTGAGAACAAAGAGCAGGGTCCGGATGGCGACGTACCCCAAAAGAGAGGGCGACGATCACATCGTCGGTTGCTGGCAAATGCAGAGGCAAGTTGGATAGGGCCGTCTCGGTGTTCACGCTGCAGAGGCGTGATAAACGGAAGTATTCCTCCTCCTTTTCCGGAAGCAGGGAGCCGTATGCACGAAACAAGAAATGTAGCGTAATATTCACGGTGAGAAATTGGGCTGCGTTGTATTCCTCAGCCATGTGAACGGCGACACATAGTTCTGGGAAGCGATCCATGCCGAACAGCTGGAAAAACCAGGCCACGCCGAGCTGTTTGTTCGCTGCGAGGTCGGGCAAGAAGAATTAGCCCTGCATGTGACGAGTTGGGGGTGGCTACCCACATCTGGCAAGCTTGAGGACTTGTAGAGTGGCCTCCATAGGGGGCAGTTCGCACCCCTCGAGCGCCGGCGGCCGCACAGTCTTAGCGTTCGGGTACTTCATCTCGTGTGCCGCCGGTTGCTTCTTCAGGGTTTCGACCATATGGCGGAGAGCTTCTATCCTCTCACGCATCTCGGGCCGGGAATCCCTGCTCGCGACCTTTTGGAGGAGGTCATTGGCGAAGACCGACTGAGCCGTCAAGGAAGACTCCCCTTCGACCATGGTCCCGGTGACCTGGGTTTGGTTGCTATAGCCACCATGGCTGGATGGGCTGGAGGAAGCAACTGTGGTCGTGGTCGACGGTTTTGCTGGCACGGTGAGCACTGGCGAGGTCTGGGACCGCTGCGTGCTGAGCTCTTCAAGCAGCCGAACCACACCGTCTAGGCGACGATCGATGAGGTCGATCTTCTTCTCGCTAAAGGACTGTGTCACTACACGCGAAACCAGCAGCCACTACACCAAGGCAGGCGTCGAGACTCGAGAGAGACGGGAGAGTATGGACTCACTACTTATGGGTCAACAGAATCCGGCTTCGCTTTTCTCGTGGCTTGTTTCCGGAATGAGTGCACTCTATCTTGGCATGCAGGCAGTGGGCACAAGGAGACTCTCGATTGCAGCGGATCTACGGTCTTCTTTAGTTGCGCCCAGTGGCATGGTGACGGGACGGAACCTACTTTACGTGCCCGACAGGCGTCACACTGCAGAACACAGGCAGGTTGGTCAGTTAGTTTTGGTCTTCCCGATCGTCTTGGCACGTCTGTTGAGGCGGGAGAGGTGGACTTGCAGCCCTAGGGACAGGGGTCTGGGAAGTGCCCGCGGGAGGCGGCGACTCGGCCCCGTCCGTTGCATCTTCCATCACAGGACGACCGTCGACGGCTCAAACCCGAGATATTGGCGGGTACGGTGTTAGTTGGAACGCCCGCTGGCAACTCGGCGGCCGGATTGCTTCTCGGAAGCTCTGGTCAGTGTCACGCGGTTCGAGAGGAAGAAAAAACGGGAAACAAGACAACGGATCCCGCGGGACGCGCGGGGTCCGACTCGGAAAATAGGCCGCGCAGCTGGAATGGACGCTCGAACCGCAATTGTGGACCCAGCCCGTCATGAATTCCCGAGAGCAAGGGGTGAGCTTCAGGGGGGGGCATGCACAAGCAAGTCTCTTTTTGGAAGTCTTGTAACTGAACGAGTGCCTGTGTACACGACAGGGACATACAGAAGCACTGAAGTCATGAATGACATGCCATGGTTTCCGGCGTATGACTCATAAACGGGTATGCGTTCAGTAGGTACCTTAGCTCGCTCTGTCCAAAAAAACCGATACACCAAAAGTACAGCGAGCTATCTTGGTGCGGTCCTTCTCGGCCAAATCAAACCCAAATTCAACAAAAAGAAGTGCAATAGAATCTCTGGGTGTTGCTCTATTCATTTCTGCAGTATCGTTTGTTTACGCTTTTAAATGGCCTACCCACAGCTTGTTTGGAACTGATGTGTTCGTGAAGGGGACTTGCAGGTGGACCCACCGAAAGTCGGTTTTGGTGTATCGGTTTTTTTGTCCACAGGGAGCTTAGGAAGTCGGGCACACATTCAATGTCGTCTGTGGCAACCGGTCGCCAATCACTGGCCGTCTTGAGTATTCTCGGCATTCTCTTCTTTGAGAACCCGAGCCCACCACGCGTGGTACGGCTGCACCGAGCCCTCCCAAGCCGCCGCCCTCGGCGTCGAAACCGGGTCAACTCCTTGCCCGGCTCCTCACCCAAAGACGCGTCCCGAAGCGATGGCACCCTTGGCGCCAAGCAGGCTGGGTCCTGCCAATTTGAAGCGAAGCATTTGATCCGCAAAACCGTTGAACCTTCCGTCGTCCTACACAGCAGGTATATATGGCCATCTCTTCTTCCATCCTAGCTCTCGGCGAGCTGGCGTGAGCATCCACTCGTCTTTGCAGATATCGCTGCTGCGATCTTGTGATCATGGCCGCCAGCATCGAAACAGCCAAGGAACTCGACCAAGCAGAGAAGGAGTCGACCACGCAGGCCGCGACCGAACCTCAGGCCGAGGAGAAAAAGGAGGGCGAAGGTGGCTGGGGGGCTTATAAGGTATGACAACCCAGCGACGTGGAATAAACCAACTGCGCAATAGATACCTAGTTATTGACTTTGTGTTGTAGCGCATTTTTCAATATGCCGGTGCCTTCGAGTACACCCTCCAGGGTATCGCCGTCCTTTGCGCCATTGCTTCCGGCGCCGGCATCGCCCTGCAGAACCTGATCTTTGGCGCGTTTGTGACTGTAATCACAGACTACACTGCAGGACATTCATCGACTGATGTGTTCCTTGACGACGTCGCAGGGCTCGCGTATGGTTTCTCCGTGCCTTGTATTGACCGTCAAAAGCGTTGGAGAAGACTAACGCAAGCATGCCTAGCCTCTACTTTGTCTATCTCGGGATTGGCAGATTCGCCCTCTCGTACATATACAACACCCTCCTGACCTACGTTAGCCACCGAATTGTGCGCAACATCCGCCATACTTATGTCAAGGCCGCCCTCAGCCAGGAAGTGGCCTATTTCGATTTCGGCACCGGGGGTTCTATTGCGACACAAGCCACGTCCAACGGTCGACTGATCCAGGGCGGCATCTCGGAGAAGCTCGGCCTCACATTTCAGGGACTGGCCGCTTTCGTCACCGCATTCGTCGTTGCCTTCGCTACGCAATGGAAGCTAACACTTATCACGCTATGCATTGCCCCGGCCAATATTATCACCATGGGTGTGGTTGCTACCATTGAGGCCGGCCACGAGACCAAAATTCTTGATATGTATGCCCAGGCCAACTCATTCGCCGAGGGTGTCCTTGCCAGCGCCCGTACAGTTCATGCTTTCGAGATGCGGACTAGGCTGGTGGCCAAGTTTGACGGCTATCTCTCCGAGGCACACCGGGTGGGGAATAAGATTTCGCCCCTTTTCGGCGCCCTCTTCTCGATCGAGTACACCATCATCTACCTGGGCTTCGGTCTTGCCTTCTGGCAAGGCGTTCAGATGCTCGCAAGAGGCGAGATTGACACTCCCGGCCAGATCTTCACGTGAGTTTAAGGCGCCCCTCCCATTGCTGACCAGCTCTGACCGCCTCGGTACCCAGTGTGCTGTTGTCCGTCGCTATTGGTTCCATCCAAATCACCATGCTGGCGCCCTACTCCATCGAGTTCACTCGCGCAGCTGCGTCTGCCGCTTCGCTCTTCAAGCTCATGGACAGGGAATCAGCCATCAACCCTTTTGACAAGTCCGGTGAGCAGCCGTCCGAAATTACCGGCTTGGTCGAGCTTGAGGACGTCACGTTTGCCTATCCTACCCGCCCTGGTACCACCGTCTTGGATAACTTCTCGCTTACGGTACCCGCCGGCAAGGTCACCGCTCTTGTGGTAAGTACAGAAGCGCGATAAACAAACTGGCATAGACCACCAAGTTGCTGACCTTGCCAGGGACAAAGCGGTTCTGGGAAGAGTACCATCGTCGGCTTGATCGAGCGATGGTATACTCCCTCCTCAGGAGGCATCAAGCTAGATGGACGGCCCATCGATAGTCTGAATCTGAATTGGCTTCGGAACAACGTCCGACTTGTCCAGCAAGTGTGTCCCCCCTGTCATCATGCACCACGCCGCTCTCCACTCACATGTTTTAGGAACCGGTCTTGTTCCAGGGGTCTGTCTTCGACAACATTGCCTATGGTCTCGTCGGCACACCCTGGGAAAAGGCCAGCCGAGAGGAGCAGATGGCCCAGGTACGGGAAGCAGCTACCACGGCATTTGCTCACGACTTTATATCCGCGCTACCTAACGGATACGATACCGACATCGGGCAACGCGGAAGCCTCCTGTCCGGGGGCCAGAAGCAACGGGTAGCCATCGCTCGCAGCATTATCTCACGCCCCAAGGTCCTTCTCCTCGACGAAGCAACGAGCGCACTCGATCCCCATGCCGAAGGAATCGTGCAGCAAGCATTGGACCGCGCGGCCGAGGGACGCACAACCATTGTGATCGCCCACAAGCTGGCCACAATTCGCAAGGCAGACAACATTGTTGTTATGTCCAAGGGCCGCATCGTCGAGCAGGGCACGCACGAAGGATTGATTGCCCATGACGGCACATACGCTCGGCTCGTCCGTATCCAAGATTTGGCTGTCGGCTCCACCGGTGCCTCGTCGGATGCCGAGGAGGACACCGCTGGTGATGAGGGAGGCCACCCTGCCGAGCTTACTAAAACCATGACCCGATACGCCACCGAGGACCAGGCCCGCCTGGAGGCACAGAAGAATCGCGACAACTTTGATGACCACAAACATCTAGGCTTGATCGCGGTTATCCTCCGCCTCATCAAGTACAGCCCAGAGCTGAGAATGTGGTATCTTTCGGTACTGGCGTCCTGCGTCGCCGCCGGTGAGTTTGTGTCTAGCCGTGGCTGATTAGAAAGTGACTTTCACTGACAAATCGGTCATTGTAGCGGGTGTCTTCCCTGGCCAAGCCATCTTACTCTCCAGGATGATGGACGTCTTCACCTTGACGGGCGAGGCTTTGAAGGAACGCGGCAACTTCTTTGCATCCATGTTTATCGTCTTGGCCGCCGGCTGCCTCGTCTTCTACTTTGTCCTGGGCTGGTCGGTGAACGTCGTCGCTCAGGCATGGAGTCCCTCCCTGTAGCTACAAAGAAGAGCGCTAACCGTCCTGCCAGACCCTCTCCCACAACCTCCGGAGGCAGACCTTTAGTGACATTTTGCGCCAAGATCTTCAATTTTTCGACCGTCCCGACAATAACACCGGCGCACTGGCGAGCCGGGTCGACTCGAATCCCCAGTCCGTCTTTGAGTTGATGGGTTTCAACGTCGCGCTTGTCGTCATCGCGGTTCTCAATGTTGCCGCCTGTAGCATCTTGGGTCTTGTCCACAGCTGGAAGTTGGGCGTGGTAATTGTCTTTGGCGGATTGCCTCCCCTGCTCGGTGCTGGGTGGCTCAAGATTCGGCTGGACATGAAGATGGATCACGACAGCTCCAAGAGAAGCGCGGTTAGCGCGTCGATTGCATCTGAGGCGATCACCGCCATCCGCACGGTCTCTTCACTGGCCATCGAAGAGCGTGTTCTGTCCCGGTACACGGCCGAGCTGGATCACGCAGTGGCCGATACGGTCAAGCCCCTGGCGAGTGTAATGGTCTGCTTTGCTCTGACGCAGGCCATCGAGTATTGGTTCATGGCTTTGGGTTTCTGGTATGCATCACTTTACTTCCCCTGCACACACACGTCTGTCCATAGCTAACCCGCGAGACAGGTATGGCTGCCGCCTGGTTGCCTTCAATGAAACATCCATGTACAACTTCTTCGTCGCCTTCATGGCCGTCTTTTTCTCCGGCCAGGCAACCGCGCAGATGTTTCAGTTCTCCACTAGTTAGTTGTTCCCCCTCCGGGGTAAACCAAACTGCTAACTGTGTCAAGGCATCACCAAGGGAAAGAACGCGGCAAACTACATCTTCTGGCTCTCCGAGCTGCAGCCGACCGTTAGGGAGACCGACCAGAACCGCAGCAACGGTCCAAAGTCTGGTGGGCCCATCGTGTTGGACAATGTGCGGTTCTCGTACCCGTTACGGCCAGACGCCGTAGTGCTTCGAGGGGTAGATCTAGAAGTAAGAGCCCGGGACAGTGTTAACCCGACCTTCGCTGACCTCCGCAGATTAAAAAAGGCCAGTTTGTGGCAGTGGTTGGTGCTTCTGGTTGCGGCAAATCGACTGTCGTTGCCATGTTGGAGCGCTTTTATGATCCGTCCACCGGCAACATCAGGATCGATGGTGACGTCCTGAGCGAGCTCAACCCGAAACTCTACCGTCGCATCGTGGCCCTTGTTCAACAGGAACCTACCCTTTTCCAGGGCTCCATTCGGGAGAACATCGCTCTCGGTATTGATGACCCGACAGTTGACACGTCAGCTATTTACACGGCGAACCCAGGCCCCGCAGTTCCCGACTCCCAGATCGAAGCGGCCCTCCGTGCAGCCAACGCTTGGGAGTTTGTCTCCTCGCTTCCGGATGGGTTGGCTACCGCGGCGGGTTCCAATGGCACACAACTCTCGGGTGGCCAGCGTCAGCGCATTGCCATCGCCCGATCACTGGTTCGAGATCCCAAGATTCTACTACTGGACGAGGCCACTAGTGCGCTCGACACAGAGAGTGAGAAGATTGTCCAGAATGCACTCGCCGAGGCGGCCAAGGCTGGGGACCGCATCACTATCGCCGTGGCTCATCGCCTCTCGACCATCAAGGACGCCGACGTGATTTGTGTGTTCCATGGGGGCAAGATCGTAGAGAAGGGTACGCACGAGGAGCTGATCGCGCTAGGGGGAATGTATCGCAAGATGTGTGAGGCGCAGAACTTGGATTAGGATGGTGACTAGGAGGTAGATACTGCCTTGATGTCACCGCGAGAGGTGAATAATAATTAGACAAGGGGTCAGCTTTGTAATAATATATACCAACTTCGAGCTCAATCCGCCATTACGTACACGCAACACTGTTCTTCCCCAGAGGGCGACAACACAAGCCACAGAAGTGCCCACGTTTCAGCTGTCCATGTGAATAGTTGAGAGTCTTAAGTCTCCGATATCGCGGCTGGAAGTGCTACCGAGTGTCCGTTGCAAACCCGGGTCAGTCCTCGGCTCTGAATGCTGTCCCAACAGGCAAAGACTAATCCAAGATGGGTCAAGTACCACTTACCTACCTCCTCAAGGGGAGAAAGTCCCCTCCGTTTACGTAGTAACTGGCTTACCTGCGTATCGAAACTTGGATCTACTACGGCCGGTAGAGACACTAATTCAGTCTGCTCCCGCGCGTGTGTTCATTCACATAGTACGACAGCCACGTAGTTCCTTATTGTCATCGGCGGATGGACTTTGGGAACTTTCAAGAGCCAGATCGCAGCACAGAGCGCATTGGACCGCCTTCTGAGACGCACCCCGAAGGCTCGAACTTTTGTAGAGCATGGCAGAGACTTGAGATTCTCGATATAAAATACTGGGCCGGCTGCAGAAGCCGCGGGGTCTCGCCACATGTGATGCCGGAGACCGATGGAGACACCTTGCCATCAAGGTACTTGTGCAGGTACCGATCTATTGTCTGTCTCCACAGAACAGAGACCCAAAACCCTCCGGGGGTTCACTGCATGACACAAAGGGCAAACAGTGAGTGGACGCAACGAGATGTGGATTTCCCGCTCTCGGCGATGAGGGTTCAGCTTCGGTCTGCTGGTGATCGAATCAAAGGCCTACTGTTACCCATACGCACCAAGTAAAGAGGGCTCGAAATGGCGTTCGAAGGCGACTCGCATCTCCGAAGCTCCGAGCACGGCATTCGAAACGGTGGCCAATCAAGTGGGGCAGATTACAGAGCCACGCAGCTGCCCGGTTGTAACCGTCTCGAGGGAAGACCCCCTCACAAAGTCATTCAACGGTGGTTGATCTCCGGGTGCCATGTGGGATGAATCAGCCACGCATATTCATGTTATGTGATGAGTCGTATAGTTTGCACACGGATCCATGCCGGCAGTCGCGGAACGGTTATGAGGGTGGCCGGCGGGGCTTATTGTCGAACCATGGGAGGCCGGATGCGGGCGGCATGGAGGCGGGAAGGAGATGGATGTCGCGATCTTGCCCCTCATGGATGCGGGGTTGGCGTGACAGCGGCACTCCTTGTCCGGGAGCGGGGTACTCTGGTTGGTCAGGTACGATTCCTGATGCCCATCGGACCCCTCCAAAGATACCTGGTATTTATCAGTCGCCTCTCGTTGCCCCTTCTCGTCCCTTCTTCCCTCTCCCCAACTGGCTTGTATCTCTTCCAGGCCATATATCCTTCGGTACCTAGTGCCAAACTTTCCTCGTCGACGAACAACACCAATCAACCGACACCATGGGCGAGTGTCCTGTCAACCATGCCAACATCGCCGGCGGTGGCACCAGGAACAACGACTGGTGGCCCAACCAGCTGCGGCTTAACATACTCCGTCAGCACCAGCCAGCGTCAAGCCCGTACAACAAGGAGTTTGACTATGCCGCGGCCTTCAAGTCGCTCGACTATGAAGCGCTGAAGAAGGATATCAAAGCGGTCATGACCGACTCCCAGGATTGGTGGCCGGCCGACTTCGGTCACTACGGGGGTCTTTTCGTCCGCATGGCGTGGCATAGCGCCGGCACTTACCGTGTCTCCGATGGCCGCGGTGGCGGCAGCCAAGGCCAGCAGCGGTTCGCGCCGCTGAACAGCTGGCCCGACAACGTCAGTCTCGACAAGGCGCGCCGCCTGTTGTGGCCCGTCAAGCAAAAGTACGGCGACAATATCTCATGGGCCGACTTGCTTCTCCTCACAGGCAACGTCGCCCTCGAATCCATGGGCTTCAAGACGTTTGGTTTCGCCGGCGGCCGCCCCGACACTTGGGAGGCGGACGAATCGGCCTACTGGGGAGGCGAGAAGACATGGCTCGGCAATGATGTCCGCTATTCCCATGGCAAGGAGGGCGTCGCCGGGGAAGGGGTCGTGGATGGTGACGAGTCCGGCAAGGGCCACCGGGACATCCACTCCCGCGACCTCGAATCCCCGCTTGCCGCCGCCCACATGGGTCTCATCTACGTCAACCCCGAGGGCCCCGATGGCATCCCCGACCCCGTTGCGGCCGCCAAGGACATCCGTACCACCTTTGGCCGCATGGCCATGAACGACGAGGAGACGGTCGCGCTCATCGCCGGCGGCCACACTTTCGGCAAGACACACGGCGCTGCCCCCGCAGTCAACGTCGGCCAAGAGCCGGAAGCAGCTCCCCTGGAGCAGCAGGGTCTCGGCTGGAGCAACAAGCATGGGTCGGGCAAAGGAGCAGACACCATCACCAGCGGCCTCGAGGTCATCTGGACCAAGGAGCCGACCAAGTGGACCCATAACTTCTTCGAGTACCTCTTCAAGTTCGAATGGGAGCTTACCAAGAGCCCCGCTGGCGCGAACCAATGGGTGGCCAAGAACAGCGAGGCCATCATCCCCGACCCCTTCGACCCCAGCAAGAAGCACTTGCCTCGCATGCTCACTACCGATCTGTCGCTGCGGTTCGACCCGGAATACGAAAAGATCTCGCGCCGCTTCCTGGAGAACAAAGACCAGTTTGCCGACGCATTCGCGCGCGCCTGGTTCAAGCTCCTGCACCGCGACCTCGGGCCGCGCTCGCGCTGGCTTGGCCCGGAGATCCCCAGCGAAGTGCTCATCTGGGAGGATCCCGTCCCGGCGGTCAACCACCCGCTGGTCGACGAGCAGGACGTTTCCGCGCTCAAGCGCGACATCCTCGCCACCGGCGTTGCCCCTACCAAGCTGATCTCGACCGCTTGGGCGTCTGCTTCGACCTTCCGCGGTGGTGACAAGCGCGGTGGTGCCAACGGCGCCCGCATCCGCCTGGCACCGCAGAAGGACTGGAAGGTCAACAACCCCCCACAGCTGGCCGAGGTTCTAAAGGCACTCGAGGGCGTGCAGGCCAAATTCAACGGCGCCGCCCAGGGAGGCAAGAAGGTATCGCTGGCGGACCTGATCGTACTTGGTGGTGTCGCGGCACTGGAGCAAGCCGCTGGTGTCGCCGTCCCCTTTACCCCGGGCCGCACCGACGCCTCGCAGGAACAGACCGAAGTCGAGTCCTTCGAGCACCTCGAGCCGCGTATCGACGGCTTCCGCAGCTATGGGCGGGGGACATCCCGTGTCTCGACCGAGCAGTTCCTGGTTGACCGTGCCCACCTGCTGACCCTGACGCCGCCCGAGCTGGCTGTGCTCATCGGTGGCCTGCGCGTGCTCGGGACCAACTACGACGGGTCGTCCAATGGTGTGTTCACAACGCGCCCCGGCAAGCTGACCAACGATTTCTTCGTCAACCTGCTGGACATGGGCACGGCGTGGAAGTCGGTCGACGGCGAGGTGTTCGAGGGCAGCGATCGCAAGACGGGCGAGAAGAAGTGGACTGGCACGCGGGCCGACCTCGTGTTCGGTGCGCACGCGGAGCTACGGGCCGTCTCCGAGGTGTATGGCAGCACGAGTGGGCAGGACAAGTTCGTCAAGGACTTTGTCGCGGCGTGGAACAAGGTGATGAACCTCGACCGTTACGATCTCGCCCAGGCTGGAGCGTCGGGACCGAAGCTGTAGGTTGATGATTTCGGCACTTGGAAGCACGAGTAGTTAGCAATCCACCCGAATGCTTGATTCAAAATTTGGGCCGTGCTGCGGGACATTTGCAATGTGTGATGCAACGACGAAATGGAAGAATTTGGGAAATGGGTTCAGCTGTGCGCGTCTCAACTTCGTGGGACCCACAAGAGCTCCCCGAATGTTCCCCACCTTCCAAGTTCCCCGCGACGCGCCGACGCCAGTTCTCCAGCTTCCCTGAAGCGCCGGACTCTGTATGGAAGCCCTTCCTCATCCATGGATGCCGCCCGCTTTCGAGCGGCTTGTTGCATCTCCATAATGGCGATCTGAACGTCGCGATGTTCAGTAACTGCGACCTCATGCGTGTGTTTAATCCGAATACAGACCGCATCGACCTTCTGACGCAATGCAATCCGTTTTATCCCCGCCCAGACCAAGTCCACCCTCGCACGAGACAACATGTCGGATAACCTGGAAACACCCCCGAATTTGTCGACACCTTGACGGTTCCGGTTTCTTCACCGAAGGCCGGCATTGCTCTCGGGGCTAGGGAATGTTGCGGCTTAATAAGAGATGGGAAATGGGAAGACATCTGGATGAGCCGTAGGCGCGAGAGCTCGTTTGGCAGACGATCTGCTCCCGCCCGGTATTCGGTGCGAACGCTTGAAGTCCAGTGTCTACCTCGTGCTTCTGTATGTTGCACAATATTTCCGGCGTTGTATTCTTACTCCTACCCATTTCTACCTCGCTAGTCTCGGGACCTCCAGCAGACTCGGGAGTGCGTTACTGATGTGCTTCTCTAGGAGCGCACCGTATGTCGACACCCCTCCGGGAAGTTCGCGGATAAGCTCTCTGAAGTACGCGATGTTCTCCAACCCCGTTCCACTTTTGTCCGTTGCCGGCACCCGAGAGAGCACATCTATCATCGCACAGGCAACATCGAAAATCTTCTCGTTGATACCGACGCCGTGAATCCTAATGCTCTCGAGCGACATGCCCCGGATAACACCAGCCAGCTCCTCGCCCACCTCGACCGGATATCGGAACGTTAGGTGGCCTGGCACCCCAGGTTCCTCTACCAACAGCCCTAGGCGCAGTCGCAGTTGCCACAGGGTGACCAGCAGCCAGAGCTGAGTTACTCTGAGGTTGGCCAGCTGTGTTTCGCAAAGTACACTCGTGTGCCGCGGTTCGAGAGCGCCGCGGATGGCGACCTGAATAGCGTCTAGCGGAGACAAGAGCCCCGGCAAGAAGACGGTGTTTTCCTGGTTGAGCAGGGCAAAAAAGACTGTATCCAGCGGACGAAAGAGGGCCACCAATCGTTGCAACCCGGGCACGGTTGCATCTAGCTCAGCATCGGCGTCAAGGTCAGGCCCCGATGGGATGACCTGCAATGTGACAGGGCGACGATATCGGATTCCGTGCGAGCGCTCCGACACCAGGATTACCCAAAAGAGTCTGTTGGCCAATCTGCGCCTAAGGATGTCGCTTTCGCTGATGCGCAACACGAGCCACATGGTTGCAGCTTCTCGAAGGAAGTAGAAACCCTGGCTGTGGTGGAAGAGTGACGCGTGACCGGCATAAAGGAAGAAGGTGGCGAGAACACGCTCCAGGCTCGGATTGAATCCCGAAGACATGTGGTTGCGAGCAACCATCGCGTCCTCGAAAAGGAGCTCTCCAAGTTTTCTGTTCGAGTGTAGGATCCCGTCGGCTTCGAACAAGTGCTGGCTGGGCTCTTCGACTTGTATCAGAACGACTGCACAAACAGCCGTGATTAGACACTGGGCTTCGACCCCTCCTAGGGATTCCGCCTCGGTCGCCACCAACTCAACATACTCAGGACTCAGTATGGGGATGGTCGGATACAGCTTGGCAAAAAAGCGACGGAAGCAGTACCCGACAACAGGCGCCGGGGGAAGACTCCGCCGCTGCGGCTGTGTCGCCAGCGGCGTAGCGTGGACGGTTTCCGGCGAGAGGCTTTCTGGGAGCTGTGGGAACGACCAGTTCCCATCCACAGGCTGCTGCTGTACGTGTCCTTCGTTTCGAACGCACTCCGCCTCCAAGCCGACTCGAGTGCATCGCTGACATGGCCGGGATTCGCTGCAACCCTTCTGCAACCTCTTGCACCTCTGGCATGCTTTCGAGACTTGTGCTCTCTTGGGCCGCGGGACAGCGCTGGCCCCTGAGACGGCTGCGTTCCTGGACGGGCTGCTCATTCTGTGGTCCGTAAACCGGCCTGTCTGCATAGGGTTGTCCCGAGTTCCAGTAGCGCTGGGGTAAAATGCGGAGAGCCGGGAAGCTTGGGGTCACCTAGCCTTTTACGGGAACACGCAGGGCACTAGGTCCACTCGCCGAATCCGCCAAGCCCCTGTGACAATTTGAGGAGCTCGCGGCGCGACTTGTCAAGGCCCCGTTTCACCATGAATAGTAGGGCAGTCGGGCGGTTCTGGTTAAACGGCTGGGCATGTTTACATCACAGTCCCCATGCTCTCATTCCTTATGTACTACAGCACATCAAGGTTTGAAGTTGAGGTACACTCTTCCTTCCCAAGGCTTCAGTCGGTCACTCTCCAGCGCCGACTTTCCCGACCTCAGAGTGCTCACAAGCAAACGTTCCTCCCCCGTGCAGCACCCTAGCGCATCGCTAATGTCAGGGCATTGCTGAGCATAGCGGGTGAAGTTCATCACCACCAGAGCTTTCCTCTTCCCCCCCTCCCCTCCAGTGTTGACCTCCACATCGCTTTCCTTGACATACATGAAGAGAGCCTCATCCTCAGGGGCCAAGAGTCGAAACGTCCCATGGATGAAAATGTCTCGATACTCCTTCCGGAGCCTCAGTGCTTTTCCATAAAACCGCAGAACAGATTCAGCGTCTTCCAGCTGGCTCGCAGCGTTCAGCTCTCGATACTGGTCATGCACCTTCATCCAGGGCGTGACGCCGGCGCCTGTAAATCCCGCGTTGGGAGAGTCGTCCCATTGGAACGGCAGTCTCGAGTGGTCCCTGGCTAATATCCGCAGGCCATGCAGCGTCCCCCGAACACGCTCGTCGTCACGAGACTGGACTGCCTCGTTATAGAAGCCCAGGCTCTCCACATCCTTATACTCCTCGATGCCCCAGCCTGTCGGCATGTTCCGCATACCGATCTCTTGCCCCTGATACAAGAACAAGGTTCCTGTCAACGTGGCTTGCCACAAGGCGATCACCTTGGCACTGGCCTCCCACAACTCTGGGGTGCTGTCATCCCCAAACCGCGACACGGCCCGTCCATTGTCGTGGTTCTCACAGAAGACAGTGTGCCAGCCGTCGGTCCCCTCGATGAAGGTTTGCCACGTTGCCACATGCTGCTTGAGAAGCGATAGCGGGAACGGCTGGTAGATGTACTTGCCGTGAAACAGGTTGCCGGTTCCCAAGCGGATCATGCTGAACTCGAACACCATGTCCAACTCTCGTGCCGCAGCTGAGACATACGGGAGTACCTGCCCCGGCAGGGGTGTGTTAGAAAGCTCGCCGACGGAGACGGCTTTGTATGGCGCGAGCACCTGCGTCTGCATCTCGTGGATAAACTCGTGGATTCGTGGGCCGTTGCACCACATCTCCGGCGCCGGCTGGTGCGGAACGGTCGGACAGGTGACAGGCGCGTCTGGGAAGTCGATGCGCTTGGAATATTTGTTCACCGTGTCAATGCGGAACCCATCAATCCCCCGATCCAGCCAGAAACGCATCGCTTCCTCATATATGGCTGCGCGGCAGTCGGCATTCTCCCAATTGAGGTCCGGTTGGAAGGGGCCGTACAGATTCAGGTAATATTCCTGCGTCTGCTCATCCCAGGTCCATGTTGAGCCGGCGAAATAACCGCGCCAGTTAGTCGGTGGGCTGCGGTTCCCGGCACTGTCGTACCTGGGCGGCTTCCAGAAGTACCAGTCGCGTTTGGGGTTGGTTTTGGACGACCGGGCCTCTTTAAACCACGGGTGCTGGTCTGACGTGTGGTTCACCACGAGGTCAAGAATGAGCTTCATGCCACGGCTGTGACAGGCTTCGGTGAGCTGGTCAACGTCCTCGAGGGTCCCGTATCGTGGATAAACGGCCTGGTAGTCCGATATGTCGTATCCCATGTCTTTCTGTGGACTCTCGAACATTGGGGATAACCAAACGACGTCAACACCCAGCTGGTGAAGATAGTCGATCTTCGAGATGAGGCCCGGGATGTCTCCCCAACCGTCACCGTTGGAGTCTGAAAAGCTGGCCGGGTAGACTTGGTAGAAGACAGCATCCTTCCACCAAGGCGTCGTGCCGGCCCAGCCGTTTGGGTGATGGAAAATATTAGATCCCATAATCACGGGGGGGGGTAATGTGAGAGGGTCACCAGTCGCCGGTCACCTTTCCGACGTGATGTTTGGAAAGACAATGTCAAATTACCACGGAGAACGGTCTACAATGGCGGCCGAGGTTGATATTGTTTCCGCGAGGCGGTCCTCACGAATCAGCCCCGCATACTCCCGAGGCGGTTTGCCAGGGCAAGGTGGGCGGACAGGTCGGACTCCCATTGTTGGCGGGGCGTTCCGACACCCTTGTCCCACCCAACCGGCGGACATACGTAGCGGGCTTCACAGCCAGCCTCGCCCCCGGCCCTCTCACTTCATACGCGGCGGGGTAAGGACAGGGCAAGTACAAGCACGTGGAAGGAAAATATATTCCCGAATTGGATTCGACATGTACACAGGTATCTCGTAAAAAAATGGGAAGACAAAAGAAAAAGAAAACAAACCCCCACCTGTTTTTCTTCCCCAGACTTTTCTGGCCAATTGTGTGCAACAAACTCCGCCTCTGCTTCCGACACCCTTGTTCCATCGGCAACGGCATCAGCGCCAAGTGGCCGAGTCCACAGTTCTTTTCTTCCTTTCGAGGCCCGTTTGACAAGCTTTCCCCCGTGAAATCTAGATCAGGGTTGCTACAACGGCTGCAACAACATCCACTCGATTAGGCGTGAGAAGGTAGCTTTTCCCCAGAAATGAATGAGTGACTTTCCTGGTTTTGGTACGCTGGCCGATTTGGCCAGGGTGCTGCTCCAAGTGACAGGAACACCAAAGTGATCAAACCCCGCAGATTATTCCCCCTTCCCCCCCCCCCCCCCCCGGTTCCCCCGGCCATTGCCGAGGACACTTTACATACTTGACCACTTGCGGGCCGGCCCATGAACACTCACAGACGTCCCATTACGCCGACCAGGATAAATATCCCACCCATTACCACGGTCCCGAGCTCTCGGGTACCTTCTCTCACCCGCACCATCAACTTTTTTTAAACTTCCATCCTTCTGTGTTCAACAGTTCCCAACAGCATGGCAGAGGTCAAAGCACCACCGCTCTCCGGCGGTCCTCCTCCGGAAAAAGCGGCCGGTGACCCTACTCTACACGGTCACGGCGTCGTAGCTGTCGAGGCAAAGCACGCGTCGGACAAGGAGCACCAGATGTCACTCTTCCAAGCCATCAAACTTTACCCGAAAGCCATCGGCTGGTCAGTGTTAGTGTCATCCACCATCATAATGGAAGGTTATGACCTTGCTCTGCTCGGAAACCTCTATGCCTCACCGGTGTTCAACAAGAAATTCGGCCAGTATGATGCGGCGGCGGGCAAATATGTCATCTCGGCGGCATGGCAATCCGGTCTGTCAAACGGGGCGAGAGCAGGGGAGATCTTAGGCCTCATCTTTGCCGGCTGGACTTCGGATCGCTATGGTTACAAGATGACCACCATTGGATCATTGATTCTGATGATCTGCTTCATCTTTGTCTTATTCTTCGCACCCAACGTTCAGGTCCTGGTGGCCGGCGAGGTCTTGTGTGGTGAGTTCAGCAACTCGGTTCCATCCTGAGCGTCTTAATAACAGTAAATTGCCAGGTATCCCATGGGGAGCTTTCCAGAGCGTGACAGCTGCGTATGCCTCTGAGGTTGCACCCCTTCCACTTCGCCCGATCCTCACAACCTTCATCAACCTGTGCTGGGTTATCGGACAATTCTTCGCCGTTGCTGTCAACAAGGGGTCCGTGGAGCGCAACGACGACTATGCCTACAAAATCCCGTTTGCGGTCCAATGGGTATGGCCCGTCCCAATTCTGGCCGGCATGCTTTTTGCTCCCGAGTGAGTTGAGCCCCCTCCATGCCCCTATTCTCCAACCAAATACTAAGCAGTACTTATTTCTACAGATCTCCTTGGTGGTACGTCAGACATGGCAGGCGGGAGGAAGCGAAGAAGTCTTTGTTGCGCTTAACATCGCGCAATCAGCCTGGCTTTGACGTCGACGAGACCGTCGCCATGATCGAGCATACCAACGAGCTTGAGAAGAAGGTCAAGGACGGTGTTCGCTTCCGCGATTGCTTTCAGGGCATTGACCTCCGCCGGACCGAAATTGTCGTCGGTATCTGGCTCGTTCAGACATTGGGAGGGCAAAATCTAATGGGGTATTTTGCTTACTTCCTGTGAGTATTACACTACGCCTGCGCATTCACCCATATTAGCTTGCTTTAATCCTTGCTAATATTTGACAGCACCCAAGCCGGCATGGACGCCAGCAACTCCTTTACCCTGTCGCTCTGCCAGTACGCGCTCGGCATCATTGGGACTATCGGGTCCTGGTTTCTCATGTCTCGGGTCGGTCGCAGGACGATCCATTTTAGTGGATTATGTGCGCAGCTTACCCTGCTGGTTATCGTGGGCTGCCTGTCGTTCGGCAACACCAAGGCATCCGTATGGGCTATCGGTGCGATGCTAATTGTCTTCACCTTCGTCTATGACTTCGCGGTTGGTCCCGTCACCTATTCCCTCGTTTCTGAGTTGTCATCGACACGACTCAAAGCCAAAACCATCGTGCTGGCACGCGCGGGATACAACGCCAGCAACATCTTTGTCAACGTTATGACCAACTACCAATTAGGTTCTACCGCATGGAACTGGGGCGCCCGAACGGCCTTCTTCTGGGCGGGTTCATGCTTGCTGTCCGCGGTTTGGGTCTTCTTCAGGTTACCGGAACCGAAGGGTAGAACATATGCTGAGTTAGACCTGCTATTTGAGCAGCGGGTGCCGGCAAGAAAGTTCGCGGTAACAAAAATCGACCCGTTCGCTCGCCCTGGCGAAAAGAGGCTGTCGGGCGAAGTGGTAGAGCACGTGGAGAAAGAGAGGCCCGTTTAAGTCAAATTGGACGATTATGATTCGGGGGGTACTCAGGGTCTTTCCATTGGAAGGTCGGTTGTTCTTTTACTCTAATGTCACAGTTCGTGTTGCAGGGTTATGTGCAAAGGCGTTGTTTAATTAGGTAGGTACCCAAGCACCTCATGGACAAAAAAAGCCGAACTCCAAGTGCAGATGTCGGTAATGGAAACTTCGAGTCCTCGGCTGGAGGGATATAACGAAAGTTATCCTGAAGCCTAAAGAAACTCTATTCACCCTATTTCCTTTTCTTTTGCCCTCTTCTTTTTATTTGACTTAGTTTTCTCGATCTCTTTTCATTTGTTCTTTTTGCTTGATTTCTTGCTTTCCTTTCGAGTTCGGCGTTTTTTTAGCTAGAGGGTAGTGGTACCTCGGTAACTCGTAACCCAGTAGGCGACAGGCAACTCTCTAGAAAAGACACACCTGTTGATTACTATTACCACCTTAATAGAACCAAATCCCTACTGAAGTGGCGATACACCTCAAAACCACACATACCACCAAACACTTGCAGTAGGTTACGTACCACGCGCGCGCGTTGTAATGTCAATGTTATATAAGGGAGGAATTGGCTCAGAGAACAGTCTTCAACACCACAAATCCTACAACCGTAGAATCAATGCACCTATATAGTATAGCCTTCTGGTTAGAAGGCCGCGGTTACAACTACTGTAAAAAGAAGTTACTTTAATAAATACAGAAAAAGAAATAGAATTGTATACTCTATAAACTCTAAAAGGGCTTAAGCCTCTAACTAAATATAAGGATGCCCTAGGCGGATAAATATAACGAAGAAACGGAAAAACGAAATTCCAGACCCTATATCCCTCTAGTTAGAGGGAGCTCGTTACCCTAGTTTATACTTCCCTTTTAAACTTATAATAGCTCCTACCTATAAGTTCGAATCTAATCCTCCTAACCGTTATACTATATACGCTCTATGTATAATACTAGGTCCTATAGGTAACGATTATACTATATAGATATATCTGTTACTTCCCTTCTTATAAGAGCCTAACCCTACTACTATACCGGATATTTAGGTTCTAAATAATAGGTAGGTAAGCTATAGTAATTATAGATAGAGGGCTGCTCGAAACCTAGTTCTAGATTCTCTAGACTAGCTATATATATTAAATTATATATTCTTATAGTTTTATCATTCCTCTACTATCTAGAGGGTACTACTACTAATCGAATATTAAGTTAAGAAGATCGTTAAACTATAGGGCTAGAGGTCCGAGGTAGTTAAGGTATAGACAGTTATAATATAGGTAGCTACAGTACTAGCAGTATTAATAGGAGTATCTACCGGGTAGCGGCTAGCCTTATATTCTCAACTACTTTATAATAATTATAAACTACCTTTCAGAGCTTCTCGCTCTAGCTTTTAACTTTATATCTGATCTACCAGAGATAGATACCAACCTCCTTACCTACTCTAAGGCTTATAGTCCAAAGTACCTTACCTAGATTAGGGGTATTATAGTACTCCTTACTTTAGGTTCGGCTAAGAACTGGGGTACTACTAAGAGAGATAAGAGCCGAATCCTTCTAGTTAGAGCTACCCGGCAATATATCTTTATTACCGAGCTTATTTAATACTTTAGTAATTAGTTTAGGTAGGTTATTAAACCGGTTCTTCTTTAAGAATTTCGGTAATCTAACTAAGTTTTACCCTAAAGTAGCTAATATCTCCTTAGCTCCTACCTTTAGAGTTACCTACCTAGATAGTCTAACTAGTATATCTGGGAATATAGAGGTTAGCTATATAATAGCTATTTTATTATTATCTAGGCTACTTTTACTTTTAGATCCTTTCTATTATCTTTAAGTTAAGGATATAAACTATCCTTTAATATCTAGAGGTAAGTTATCTCTCTATTATAGAGTAACCTAACTAGGAGATATCTAGACTCTAGTATTATAGAGGTTACTGTTTTTATAGTTATCCTATACTACCTTAATGTAGAGTAGGTAGGTAGAGGTATTACTTAGAGCTACCCTAATAACCTTAAGCTATTTACTTAGTATTTTAGTTTAGGCCTTCTCTCTAGCTAGTTTATAGTAAGGCCGGGTTATATACTAATTAGTATTTATAGTATAATCCTAATAGGTTCTAATATCTTAGAAGAAGAATCGGGTAAATTTAACTATTTAGATTCTATACTCTTAGTTTTATAACTATATTAGGTAGTTAACTATTCGGATATCTAGCTAAACAATCCCTCCTAAATATTTAATAGCTATAAAAATCGCCCCTTTAATACTAACGATATTACTATAAAGGCTATAGTCCTTAAAGTCTATATAGTAATAGGATCCTTATATCTAGTTATAGATTATAACTAACTAGTAAGCTTCTTCTATATTTCTATTAAGGTAGTAGAGGATTATCTAAAACCGCTTTATTCTAGCTTCTTCTAAGAGTTCTTCCTTAAGCTATAGAACCTCTGCTAGTTAGAGGTTGTTAGCAATAGGCTTAGGAAAGAGGAAGATATAATACTAATAGTAAGCTAGAGAAAGATATAGGAGGGCTATAATACTGGTCTAGTCTAACTATCATTTCCTAATAATCTATCCCTTAATATTATAGAGAGATAGTATAATATTATATTAGAGTAGATTAAAGTAGTAGGCCCCTCTAGATAGAGGGCCCTTATAGTTAGGAAATAACCAGCTTATTACTTCTTTATTATATACCAATCCTAGCAGTATTCTAAGCTAGTTAGGCCTACTAGCCTCAATTATTAGTATATATCCTATATACTTATTTAGTATTAGTAGGACTCTCTTATTATTTATTGAGATTTAGGTGGGTGAGGCCCTGTAGTACACGCACTGACAGGGCTTACAATGCACTTTAGGGAAGCAATGCACAGTACTATTGCTTAGCTACCAGCAGTAATTACAGGGCCTAGGCCCTGTAACAGTGGTTAATTTAGTGGGTAGACCACTATTGTTTTGGGAATGCCTCTATATTTGCTATCTTAACCACTGGAGTTGGATTTACTACTTCCTTCTCATATACCTACCGACCGGGGCGCAGTGCCGAATTCGGCCTAGCGGTCTTAGTGGTAAAAAACTGAATCCCGCAAAACTCATTTGTATGGGTTTAACTAAAAATGGGCTTACCTACTCGCAGCCGCACCCAGAAGTGCCCGGGCCTACTTGTACTACTACTTTAAAAACCGGTGTAGGGTAGGCCGGTTGGGGCCAAGCGGTGTAGGGTAGGCCGCTTAGGAGCCAACTACCGGTGTAGGGTAGGTTGCTTGGGATGCTAAGAGGTGCAGGGTAGGCCGGTTGGGAACAACCGGGTGCAGGGTAGCTCGCTTGGGAAACCCAGGTGCAGGGTAGGTGCAGGGTAGCTCGATTCGGGAGAAACCAACACTTAGTAAAAAGAAGAACCAACCTTCTTCAAACTAAGATAGCTAGCCACCCAGTAATCGTACCGCTACAACCAAGATACCAGTATATAGCTACAGGCTATACGAATTCAATTACAGTACTGTAGAGCCCCCTAGATAGCCACAGCACTAGTAATCTGAACTCTAGGGTTCAATACCCCCTCTTTGTAGGCCTATATGCTTAGTGGAGTATAGAAGGTTTAAACCTTAGCTATACTAGCGAAGAGAATAAAAAAGATTAACTAACTAAACTAAAACTAAAGAACTATAGTAGTTAGATACTATTTACAGGCTTTTCTAGCTGTTGAAGCTATATAAAAAGGACTAAATTACAGGACCAATTTTAACACTATTTACAAAGGGAAGAAATAGTAGGGAATGGATAGGCTGTTATAGTGGGTGGTCTAATCTAATAACCACTATAAATACCTCGGCTTCTTTAGACCTAGTAGGTCTATAAACGCCCTAAAGAGTTAGCTCACTAAAGCCTTTATAAGCCCATCGGCCGGTATACGTTTAGTATCAAGAAAACTAATGGAAACTAAGCCCCCTCTGACCTTCTTACGCACATAGTGGAATTTCAGCAGTGTATGCTTAGTTCTACTATATAGAGCTGGGTCATAGGCTGTAGTTATAGAGCCAGTATTATCCTTAAATATAGGCACTGGGCCTATAATTGGGCGCTCTAATTCCTTAAAGAAATCCATTAGCTACTGAGACTCCCGTATAGCCTCTGTAAGTATATCGGTTTCGGCTTTAACTGTTGAAAGAGCTATAGTAGAAGCCCGTTTCGATTTCTAGGTTACAGGTCCACCAGCTAATTTAAATAAATAGCTGTAAGTGGATTTAGACGTTTCTTTATCGCCTGTATAGTCGCTATCTGAAAAGCCTACTAATTGTAGGCTCTTTGCCCCCTCTAAAAGAGTATTTACTATATCCTTTTTAGTAGGACTATAATAAATAGCTAAATCCTTACTACCGTTTAGATACCGGAGTAGGTTTTTAGCGGTATTAAGATGCTCTATAGTAGGGCCCTATATAGCTCGTAAGAGCTACTGTACCGTAAAGGCTATATCTGGCCTTGTTAGGAGCATTAGGTACATTATAGTGCCTACTATCTTCTGGAATAGTTTGTGGTCGGACCTATTTATAGGGCTGCCTTTACTAGATATATTAGATTTATAACTAGTAATTCCTGGTTATAGGGGTATAGAGATTGATCGACTAGAATCCAACCTGAATATCTTTAAAGCTTCTTCGATATACTGTTTTTAATGGATATATAGTGTTCTCTTTTCTCTAACCCTCTCTATTTGAACTCCTAGGAAAAAGGCTGCCGGGCCTCTATCTTCTATAGTATAGACCTTGTTAAAACGACGTTTAAAGGCCTATATTTTCTTAATATCAGGCCCTATAAGAAGGCAATCGTCAATATAGGTAACTATAAAGATCCTAGTAGTAGGATTATAGAAGATAGCAGAGTCTGAAACTAGTGGTTCGAAGCCTTCCTTTCTTAGTAAAATACTAAGATTAGTTTGCTACAGTCTAGGACTCTGTTTTAGGCCGTATAGGGCCTTAGAAAGAAGTATAACTTAGTCCTCCTTAGGGTTATATCCTTGCTTCTTTAGTAGAGCCTTAGTGGATTTTGAGGCCTTACAAGCATAGTCTATAAAACCGTCTGGAATTTGCATATAGTTTTCTTCTTCTAATTCCCCATTTAAAAATACCCCTATAAAATCGATTTGTTCGATTTCCCAGTCCTCTATAGCTGCTATAGCCAGTAGGATACACTACGAAGGTGGTATAGTAGTAGAGGTAAAGGTTTCGTTGAAATCTAAACCTTCAATTTATTGAAATCCTCTAACTACTAATCTAGCCTTATATTTGACAATTTGGTTATCCTTATTTTTCTTTACCTTAAGGACTAACCGGCTAGTTAACAGCTTACAGGCTTTTAGGAGGTCTTTATAGGGTAGGAACTTAAAGGTTCCCTAGCTAACTAGTTGATCAAATTCACTATATATAGCCTCTAACTAACGGTCTTTATCTTGAGATTTATAGACCTGTTTTAGTGTTTGGGGCTCTGAGGCAGTGCCTTTCGAAGCCTTATAACAACTGGAAAGATAATATATAGTTGAACTGATAAAACTATTCAGCTGCATTCTATCCTCAGGATCGATATTAAGATCAATATCGATATCCATATTGGATAGCGGGTTTACTGGAGGGGCTAGTATAGATTCGGCCATTATAGGATCTTGTAGATTAGATACTATAGTAGGTCCATTAGGCTCGCTATTTAGCCTAGCCCTATCACCTATAGATTTAGATTGATCTATATTAGTGATAGGTATAGAGGGTTCGAAACTTTTCGATACCGTAGTAGATAATAGATCCTCTATAAGATCAGTGGGTTCGCGAGGCCTACTAGTAGATTCAGAGGTAGGATTTTCCTCTATATCTACTATATTATCCCCCTCTCGAACTATACTATCCTCTTTATAGCTACCTATAGAGGAGGTCTCCGAGGGTACTATAGTAATTTGTAGAATAGTATCATTTTCGTCAACTATTTTAACAAACGGCGATTTTACTACAGCTCTTCTAGCAGGTATCCAAACTAGGTAGGTCTTATTTCCTAGTGCTGCTAGAAGCCTACCAGGCTCTGTACGAGCCTGTAGTTTCAGGGACTTAGGCCTCTTTTCATTCGGTATAAGTAGTTCTATTCTAGAACCTATAGCCTTATACCACCCTAAGTCGGGTATGTGGGTAATACCAGGCTCTAATTCATTGAAGAAGGCCTGGTAGGGTGTAAGGTCTTTATTAGTTACTGCTGTGGAATTGACGAGATCTACTATACTAGATAGTATATAGTACTAGAAGTACTGCGGCAACTGTAATAGAACTACTGTAGATTTAAGCCTATCTAAAACCACCTAAATAGATCGTTTAATTAGACCGTTCTGTTCGTAGGTATAGGGGCTAGAGGTAGAAAAATCGATGCCCTTGCGGGTTAACCAGGCCTGTAAATGGGTATTAATTTCAGTGCTACCATCGAAATGGAATTTTCTTAGGTATTTTCCCCACTTGTTTTTTAGACTACGAAATAGGCCTTTAATTGTGTTGAAAACAGTAGGACCCTCTTTGTTTGGTATTAAAATTACCTACTGGAATCGCGATTTTCGATCTATTAGAAATAGAGCTATAGGAAGCCGATTGTATGGAATTGGCTTGATTTTTACTGTATCCCCCTCTATTATATCTAAAACGGCTAGGGGATCTAGAATTAACTTCCAGTCTACCCTTCTAGTTACTTTAGCCTTAGAACAGGCTATACATCGAAAATCAACCTCCCTTATAGGGTCTAAATCAGGGATACCACTAGTGTTTTTAGTGGTTTTCTTTAGTAGGCGTAGGCCAAGGTACCCTAGCCGAACATACCACTGTTTAGCCACTATAAGTAGATCTTTATAGGCCTGAGAACCAGACACTATAGTAGTAGTTCCACTACTTCCATCCTAGGGCCCCCTCTATATACGGGGTAAGTCCTCCTCTAGAGGGCCCCAAGATTCGTTATCCCAAAGCTCTATTTACACACGGGGCCATTCCTCTACTATAGAGCCCTGGGGTAGATCCTATAACCCTATATTCCCAGGGGTACCTAGGCCTATAGATCCTTCGTCAGAATCACAGGGCCTATTCCTCCGGGGTATACCCTGAGATTCAGGGCTCGATGGCCCTGAAGAGCCGATAGTACCCCTACTATCTAGCTCTACACTACTAGGTTCGTTGTCATTGTACCTAGTATAACTATCCTTCTAAGATTGGGTTTTAGAAGGTAGTTTAACTACTAAATCTTTAGTAGTTTAGGCTAGGCTATACCCTATACCAACTATATTAATATAGCTAGTAAGATAGAGCCTTGGCCGAAGGTGACCCTTAATTTGAAGGAAGAAGCCCGATCTCTGGAAATCCAGAGCTGTAATAGTAGACCCTATAGGGCCTTTCAATGTTTCCCGGTCCAAATAGCCTCCGGCCTTATAGTGCCGGATCCTACTAAATAGATTAATATCTATAGAGGGTATATAGAGGGCCTTATTAAGGACCAACTCTAAGTATTTCGGGGGACTCTTCTAGACCAGTACTTTAAACTTTGTAGTTCCAATACCTTTGGGTTTTACAGGGCTACCGCCTGTATAAATAGGTGGTATTTGACTTAAATTTTTAGTAAAACTGGTAAACCATTTCCTATTGTTTATAATATAGTCTGTGGTACCAGTATCATAGAGTAGAGCATCAGAGGTAACCTAGTGGCTATAGTGATCTTTATAGGCTGGCTTCGAAGGTTTCCTACTAGTTGGTTTAGTGGTAGATTTTGAGGTCTGGTAGGTAGTATTGAAGAAAGAAGGTAGTTCTTTAGTATCTGAATCGGATTTAGAACTACTATCTTCGCTACTATCACTATAGTGCCCTGTAGTGATATTGTATGCCCCTGTAATACAGGCAAAGGAATCGGGCTGGGTACTGTGATTCGAACTGGAATTTGAACCCTGACCCTTCTTCTTCTTCTTTTGGCCGTTTTAACCACTATTCCCACTACTGCCGTTGGTATTTTGTTGGCTTTAGGGACCCTTTTTCCCCTGTTTTTTAGGGCCTTTATAGGGGCCTTTAGCACCCTTATTTTCGCCGTAGGCTCTATTAGCCATACTCTGATTAGCAGTAGAGGCCGGAATTCTATGCTCTTCTAGGAGGTCGGCTATTAAGAAGCTCAAATTCAGGTTTTCAGTACCTTGGCCAACTGTCCTCAGGGCCTGCATTTGACTGCATTGCCGTTCAGCCCACTGTAGGAAGGCTTTTTCCATAGCCTTTAAATAGTGGTTTACTTGGTCTATAGGCTGTATTTCAACCCCGTTTAGGGTTAGCCGGCTAGCCAAGTTGGAAAATTCAGCGTTGAAATCTGCTAAAGAACTACTAAATTTACTGAAATCCAACTTGTGGAACTTCCTATATAGTTGGTCCTGTTAAATTCTAGTAGAGTGCGAATACCGTAGTATTAGAAGCCTATAGGCTGCTATAGGGTCTGTTTACTAGGCTATAGCGGTCTGTAGTCTAGGGCCTATACTGTTCTGTAATAGTATTAGAAGTAGAGCTAACGTTTGGTCGCTACCCCCTATAAATCCCTCTGGGTTAGAAGGAAAGGTAGGTATACCGATAGCCCTAAATATGATATTTAGGCCCTGTTTCTAGATATCGAAGTTATCTAGCCCTATAAGATGTAGATTTTCAGGGAAATCGTATACCTTTCTTAACAGTTCTTTTACCAACCTACTGTTTAAATTGTCTTACAGTATAGTAGGTTGCAGGGTAGGGCTTGGAGGCACTGTATTTGGCAGTGGTACCGTATAAGGTGGTACTACTAGTAGCTCCGGAGGGCCCTGGCTAGTATTACGGGCCTGTTGGGCCTGTAAAGCGGCCTTTACTCTATTTTCTACTTTAGAAGTAATAGCTTCTGTAAGCTGCTGTTCGGTAGGCATCTGGGGCCGTTGTTGTTATTGAATAGTAAACTATTATAAACTATCCGTCAACGTAGCTATAGTGGCATGCAGTTGTGCCATTTGGGTAGCCTGGGCCTCTAATCGGGTTTGCAACTCCTCTATTTAGGCCTGGGGGCTCCCAGCGCCCCCAGGCTGTGCCATAGTGCCTCTGTACAGGCCCGTAGGCTACAGCGGCTATACCAGTTGCCGTAGGCTGGTAGGTACTATCCTATTACTACCTTCGCTGTAGTTATAGGGCCTATACTACTATATAGGTCTAGGACTTTAACGGTATAAAATACTGGGTTATATTCTATACTGTAACTACAGTAAGTTTTTACATACTACTAGCCTTGATATAGTGTAACTACTATTTGCTCTTATAGTAGTAGTCTAGTTACCTAGACCAATAACCTTACAGTGGGTTGTTAGGGCCTTAAGTTCTACTTAGTGCGGCTCTTAGAGGTCCTTATTTTACATAGTTTAACTACAACTACTAGCTACAGCAGTAGTTAGTACCTTAAGGTACTACGTTTTACCTACCTACTAGAATTGGTAGAACCAATACAGTTGATTAGGCTGTTGGGAAGGCCTATAAATATAGTACCTTCAGTGGGTATAGTAACCCCTAGCTTTCGAAGTTAAGCTAGATTTTTCTATCTCTTACGAGAAAACTAACAATTCGGGCTTAGTTGGAAAAGTTAAAATATAGGCCCCCAGAAGCTCTATATTAACTGTCAGCTATCTAGTATAGTTGACGACCTTGTACTAGGAGGTCTATCTATAGGTCGAAGTTCCTATAGTAGTTTCTAGCTTAGAGAAACGAAGAATTCAGGGATTCTAAGCTATAAGTAGTAGAAATAGGCTAAGCTTATAGCGTTCAAAGGCTCTAAATTACAGGGCAATTTATAAGCCTACAGCTGGAAATAGTACTTTTCCAGGCTCATAACCTATTGAGATTTAGGTGGGTGAGGCCCTGTAGTACACGTACTGATAGGGCTTATAATGTACTTTGGGGAAGTAATGTATAGTACTATTGTTTAGCTACCAGCAGTAATTACAGGGCCTAGGCCCTATAATAGTGGTTAATTTAGTAGGTAGACCACTATTATTTTGGGAATGCCTCTGTATTTGCTATCTTAACTACTGGAGTTGGATTTACTACTTCCTTCTTATATACCTACCGACTAGGGCGTAGTGCCGAATTCGGCCCAGCGGTCTTAGTGGTAAAAAACTGAATCCCGCAAAACTCATTTATATAGGTTTAACTAAAAATGGGCTCACCTACTCGCAGCCGCACCCAGAAGTGCCCGGGCCCATGTGACGAACCTGTCTCTGGACCCGTCCTGTTAGGGTTCAGTATCGGTCGAAGGTATTCTCTCAAAGGTGCTTAGGTTCGGTGCAGCCAAAGGGTGCACAACAAAGACTTGTCTCAACAGTAGGCTCTCGAGCTTGTAGCGAACTGTAGTTGTGATTGCTAACTGGAGAACTCCCAGAGCTCTCCAGAACGAGTGACTATATACTATCTAGTATCACCGTCCTCATGGTGATAATCCTCCGTTGTCACTGACAACTGGTGATAATCTTTCATTATCACTGACAGTCGGTGATAACCGTTCCTATTGGTTCTTTTAGCGATTGGCTGTCGGCGTCCTGCGCCTTCGGCTGTGGCCGCCCCGGGCCGCCCCTCAGGTCGTTCCGTGACACGATGCCCCCCCTCTCATGTCTTTCGACCCGAAAGACGTTGGTTCTCCATTCCTAACGTTGGTTAATGATCCCTAACTACGGCGCTTCCCCCACTTATTGGTAACTTCTCCTTTCCATCCTCTTCCCTCAGTTCTTGATGCTGACAACATGTCCGTGGAGAAACGTCGATCCAAATCTGCGCGTTATCGTGCTTCCCTGGCCGAAAACATCGGAAAGAACGGTTTTGTCGTCATGCCTTGTTCTTGGTGCGCTTCCCAGAGCTTGACGTGCCGCATGCTTCCGAAAGTAAAACGCTGTAGTGCGTGCGTTCAACGCGGTCGATCGTGCGATGGCTCTGGTGTCCCCATCTCCCAACGTGAGTCTCCCCCTACCCGTCACGTCCCTGGCTCACTCCAACGTCCCCAGTGGATCGTATTATGCAGGAGCAGCGGCGGATCGAGCGCGAGGAGCGGGACACCGAGGAGTCCCTCGAGGCGACTCAGCGGAAATTGGAGGAAGACCAGCGAGCTCTTGCGGAACACCTGGCCCGTTTGCGTCGCCTGCGTCAACAGAAGAAATTCCTGGTGGACCGTGGTGTTGATATGGTGGCTCGTGGTTTGTCAACTCTGGATGACCTTGAAGCGGCCGAGAGACAAGAGTCTCTTGATGCGGCGGGGGCGCCTTTGGTTGAGGGCGATCTTAATTCCTCCGCCGACCCCTCCGCGGGGTTCGACTGGTCCCTGGGGAATCCCCTTGCTGGAATCGATTTTTCCGCGGAATTTCCCTTGGTCGATCCGGGTTCCTCTGGTGGAACTCCTGAAGTTTCTCGGGGCAGTTGAGATTTGTAGCTGGTTGCCATGAATTGTCTTCTGGACCAAAGTCCAGCCACTTGACCAAATACTCCAACTGTCCTTTCGTGATGCGTGAGTCTAGGACTTCCTCAACGTCCCATTCCTCCTCTTCATCTTCTGCCTCGGCGTCTTTGTCGAGTCGTGCGCCCTTGGGCGCTGGTTCCAGAAGTGAGATGTGGAAAACGTTGGTCCGTAGTCGCATTGTCGAGGGTAACGCGAGAGCGTAATTGTTCTCCGAAATCTTTTTGTCGATCTTGAACGGTCCGACTTTGCGAAAGTCGAGCTTCCTGCTTGGTCGCTTCGTGCGAAGATTTCGAGAAATGAGGTAGACTTTGCCCCCCTCCTCTAGGCGAGGTCCCTCGAGCCTGTTTCTGTCGTAGAACTTCTTCATCCGTGTTCGTACGAATTCGAGTTCTTCCTTGAGCATCGCGTGCAGCGAGCTCATTTTGTCGGCTTTGACTGCCGCTCTGGGCACCGAAACCTCGGGCCCTTGTCGCAAATCTGCTTCGTAGCCGAAATTCGCGAAGAATGGTGTGACCTTCGTGGTCTCCGTGACGGTGGTGTTGTAGGCGAGTTGTGCCGTTGGCAACAGCTCGACCCAATCATCCTGCTGGAAGTTGACGTACAACCGTAGGTATTGTTCAACGATCTGGTTGAGTCGTTCCGTCTGTCCGTCTGTCTGTGGGTGGTAAGCAGTTGAAAGCTTACTCTTCGTACCCAGTTTCGCCATCAGAGCTTGCCAAAACTTTGATGCGAACTTCGTGTCTCTGTCCGTGATCCACTCCTCCGGCCATCCGTGGACCGAGGTGATGTTGCGGTAGATCACATCTGCGAGTTGTTCTGCCGACCATGTTTCCTTGTAAGGGAGGAAGTAGCTCCACTTGGTGAGTCTGTCCACCATTGTGAGGATGCTGTCGTATTCCACTCCCGTTACTGAGTCCTTGGATAGTGGCAGTTTGGTGATGAAGTCCATCGTCACCGAACTCCATGGTCGTTCCGCGACTGGCAATGGCTGCAATAGCCCGTATGGCTTGTGTCGTGGCGGTTTGCTTCGTCCGCAGAGGTCACACTCTGCCAGGACTTCTTCTGTCGCCTGCTTGATTCCCGGGAAGTCGTAATTCTGCCTGACTTTTGCAATTGTTTTGCTGATTCCCATGTGTCCTCCGAGTTTCGACTCGTGGATTTTCCGAATGAGCTCCTTTTGGTCGTTGAGCCTGGCGTAGGCCTTGTCATGGTACCAGAGTCTCGTTCTTTCAAGTCGCAATCCCGCGATCTTGGATTCTGGCTCTTCTTGCCATGCATCGCGCTCGTCGTCCGCGATGGTTCCTTGGAAATCTTGTTCCAAGCGTTGTTCCCTGAAGGCCGCACAGCATTCTACAAACGGTTGCAGAGGCCTAGCTTCGGGATCTTCCGACTGTTGCTGAAGTGCTGCGATCTCGTAGTCTTCAGTCGGTTGGGAAGCGTGCCGTAGCGATCCGTCTGTCTGTTGATGTAGCAATGGTGGTGAGGCTTCAGATGTGTTGTCATGATGATCCGCTCTCCTACTCAAGGCGTCCGCTCGTGCGTTCTCTGACCCTTTCTTGTAGTGGATCGTGAAGTTGAATTCGGACAGGAACTCTGCCCATCGAGTTTGTCGTCCGTTCAGCACCTTCGTGGTGGTGAAGTAGCGTAAGTTCTTGTGGTCCGTGTACACCTGGACTTCGTGTGTCGTGCCGCTGAGGTATGGTCTCCATTCCTGAAATGCTTCGATGATTGCGAGAAGCTCCTTGTCGTGGATCGGGTAGTTAAGCCTTGGTCCTTCGAGTTTCTTGGAGAAGAACGCAACTGGGTGAAGCTTGCCGTCCTTGTCCCTCTGACCAAGTTGTCCTCCGATCGCGAAGTCCGAAGCATCAGCCTCGACTTCGAAAGGTGTGCTTGGATCAGGCAGCATGAGCACCGGGTCGGCGATGATCGCATCGCGGATCCGCTGGAAAGCTTGCTCGTGCTCCTGCTTCCACTGGAATGTGGCATCCTTCTTCGTGAGTTCGTGTAGGGGTCTCGTGATGTCGCCAAAGTTCTTGATGAACATCCTGACAAAGTTGGCGAATCCGATGAATCCTCTGACCTCTGTGGCGTTCGTCGGTGTTGGCCACGTCCTGACAGCTTCCAGTTTCTCGGGTTCGATCTTGACCCATCCTGGGGAGATCTCGTAACCCAGAAATACTGTCTTTTTGACATGAAACTCGCTCTTGTCTTTGTTGACTGACAACTTGTGCTCGTGCAGTGCATCCAGCACCTGCCGCACGTGTTTTTTGTGCTCTTCGAGTGTCTTGGAGTAGATGAGAATGTCATCCAAGTAACAGACTGCAAATTTATCGAGGCAATGTCGTATTGCGTGGTCGATAGCGGCTTGAAATGTCGCTGGTGCGTTGGTCAACCCAAACGGCATGACGAGGTACTCGTAGTGCCCGTAGGGTGTCCGAAAAGCCGTCTTCCATTCGTCTCCTTCCTTGATGCGGATGTGGGCGTACGCTGTTGGAAGGTCGAGTCGTGTGAAGTGTTGTGCTCCTGACAGCTGATCTCGAAGCCTCGAAATCAGTGGCAGCGGGTATCGGTTCTTCACCGTCTCGTTGTTCAACTGTCGGTAGTCCACACACATCCTGAGCTTCCCATCTTTCTTTGGAACGAAGAGGACTGGGTAGCCTGCTGGAGATGTCGATGGTCTGATGTGTCCTATCTCGAGATTCTTTTCGAGATAACTCCTCAACTCTGCATCTTGCTTCTCGTTGGTGTGGTACACCTTGAAAAACTTCAACTGGGCTCCTTCCTTGAGTTTGATCTCGTGATCCCAAGGTCCGTGGTCTGGTAGCCCTGCAAGATGTTTTGCCGTGAACGCCGGGTGCCCCTTGTAGTCGTCTGGGATCTGCCCCGTCTTTGCGTTCTTCGCTGTACCCTCGTAGTACGCGAACTTGTTGTTCCCAGGCTCGATGCTTGCTGCTTCGAGTTCCTTGACTTCTTCAGCTGCCAGCTCGATGCTTGCCGCTTCGAGCTGATTGACCCATTGTTCGTGTTTGAGCATTCCGTGCTCGTCGACTGAGACGACGGCGATGGTTCGTTCCTCCCGTGTCTGCTTCTTTCGTCGTGTGCCGCTTCTTCCGGATTCCAGAGTGCGTGGTTCTGCACTGGCTGTTTCCTGCGGTGGGCCCGTAGAGGGGGTTCGTTCTGACCCGCTGCTCTCCCGTGGCTCCTGTTCTGCGCGTTCTCCCATCAAGTTGGTCGGATGCTCCCGTTGTTCCCGCGGTCGCAGATGGCCATCTCCCTTCCAACTGATGTCTGGGTCGTAATCCTCATGCCATGGGCGTCCGAGAATCATGTCTTTCTCTGGTCCCATGTTCACGATGTCAAATACCACTTGGGTGGTTTTTCCCTCCACCTCGATGTCGAGTGGTTCTGTTTCTCGTCGTACCCATTGCGTGTCGAATGGTCCTTTGACGACGTGTGGTTGCTTCTTGATCCTCCATGGGATTCTGAGTTGATTCACAAATGCGGGCGAGATGAGATCCATCTGCGCTCCTCCATCCACTAACGCGAGGGCTTCGATCTTCCCCCATCGCGCTGTGATCCAGAGCCTGTTGTCTGGCTTGGTGCTTCGTACAGCAGCTACTTCGTGTTCGTCTGCTGGGAGGTCGTTGTAAGGCTTCTGCTTGCGCCAGTTCTTCCTGTACTGCGCAGCCTGTCTTCGTTGTTGTGGAGTTAAAGATTTCCGGGCCCCTCGGAGGGCCCTGAGCCGTTTCCCAAGCTCTCGTGGTGTTTCAAGGCGTCCCTGTCCGCACCTTGGCTTGCGGCGTCAATCGTCTGGTGTTCTTGGAGCCATTGGGCCGCCCATGCCTCAACTGGGCGCCTCTCGTTCCTTCGGGACGCTCTCGTCCTCTGGTGTGGCTTCCTCTGGGATTGCTGTTCCATGTATCCCCAGATTTTCTCGTCGGCGTGTGGTAGGCAGTCTGCGCTTCGGCATTCGTTGACTCCTACGCCCGCCATACAGCGTCGGGGCCAGGCTGCCTTGGGTTTAACCCTCAGCCTGCCCTCGTGAGTGCGTTGGGTGTCCCACAACATGCCTGCGGGAGCGTCGCCGCTGTCGTATACCCATCTGATGGGTAGGGGTTGCATTCCTTTTTCTTCCCTCGTGGGCCAGAAACTGTTGCGAAATTTGTCCTGGAAGTGGTACCGACATTCGTGCGCGATGCACTGGAACCAGGGCAGGTAGATGTGACTTTCTTTTCGTGGGTTCACCCGCTCGTGGTCTTCTGGCAACAACTGGAATCCCTCCGTGTTGTTCTCGCCCCGGAAACCCCACCATTCAAGGTCGGAGGTTTGTCGCCCGGTGCGCACGATGTGCTGATGTCGAGCCCAGTATTCTTCCCAGTTCTGTTGTTTCCTTCCTTTCGCCGCATTCTGCTCCTGTGCGTAGTCAAAAAGTTGCTCGGGATATCGCACTCCGTTTTCGTATTCCTCCGCCTCTTCGGTGGGTCCATCCCACGGTGTGTGATGCGGAAGTGCCTGGCGGATGTCGTCCTGCAAGGCCTGTGCCTCTCTTAATGTCTTTTCGACGTGATCCCCGGCCCTGTTGTTGGCCTCGGTGATCTCTTGGACTCGTTCTCTGGCGAAATCGAGTTCCGCGCAAAGTTGTCCATACTGGTCGTTCCTTGCTTGGAGAAGCTGCTCGAGTTCTTCTTTCTCTCTCGACAACTCCTCGATCCTTTGCCGTTGGCTTAGGACCCTCTGCTGTAGGAAGGTGAGGTTCGGGCTGACTCCTCCTTCACCCTCGTGGGTTCGCCATTGCCCGTCCTCTTGCTGAACCAGGGTGATGCCCCAGTCCTCAGCGACTTGTCGGATGTACCGCGGGGGAGCCAGTTCTCCCCCGTCATCCGTTTCGATGAAAGCATGGTGGGCGGTGTCGTTTCCCTCCTGGTGGTTGCTGCTCATCAAGTCTCCTTGATCCGAGTCGGTAAGTTCATCGTCCTGCTCGATGACTCGGTCAATGTCGATTTCGAGGTCGTCCTGCGTGTAGCTGGCGGCTGCGACCTCCAAAAATCGGGTTCTTCTTCCGACCGTGTCTTGGTCGATGGTGGCGGCTTCCTTCCCTGGAACCGGTCTCCACTCTTTCTTGCTGCGGCAGTCACGTTTGAAGTGACCCTTCTTGCCGCAATTGTAGCAAGTGATGCCTGATTTGTCCTTGGCACCATCTCTCTTTCCTGCCCATTGTGCTTGGGCAGCGCTGACGTCCATGGGTCCCGAGTGAGTGCCGTATGACGTGCTCTGGTGCTGGCGTTTCTTTTTGTCGTTGGGCTTGTGGTAGCCTGCGGATCGCTGAATCTCGCTGCCCTTCTTTTGTTGTTTGCGGGCGAACTGTCGGTCGTCAATCTTGACAGCCATGGCGATGTACTCGTCGAGTGTGTCGGGTCGGCTCTCCTTGTAGAGCTCGTCCTTGACCTCCTCCTTCAGCCCTCCGTAGAACAGGTGCATCAGCCCCTCGTCGTCTATCTCTGCCTTCATGGAGTCTTGTCGGAAAATCGTGGCGTAGGCGGTGGCTGACCTAGTCTGCTTCAGCCGCCCTAGCCGTTCCTGGGCGTGCAACTTCTCGTCCTTGTCGCCGAACACCTTCTGAATCTCATTCTCGAACTCGGAGTAGTTCTCGAAGACCTTTTTGGTGAAGGGTTTGTGGACTGCTCCGCCGAGGAAATCACTCAGTGTTCCCGTGAACCACTTGAGGGCCTTGTCCTTGAGTCGGGTGGCGGCGTATCTGGTCTTGGATTCCTCAGTGGCGAACTGGTGCGAGTTGTGGTCGAGATAGTTCCGCATCTCCGTGATCCAACCTGGCAAGGCTTCCTGGTCGCCCCCGTACTTCTCGGGTTGCTCCAATTTGACCTTCGTCTTGGCCGGGTCCTTGGTGTGGACCTCGGTCGCCGCAAGTCGGGCTGCCAATGCCGCGTTGCTGGCCTTGGTCTTCGCAAGCTCTTCTTCAGTTTCATCGAGTCGTTCGGTGACTCTCTGAAGCGCGGCCGTGATCTGGCCCGGCGTCGGTTGAGTTGCCATGTCGTTTTACCTTCGAGCCTGAACTGTAACAGATCAAAGGGAGTTAGCAACGTGTGACGAACCTGTCTCTGGACCCGTCCTGTTAGGGTTCAGTATCGGTCGAAGGTATTCTCTCAAGGGTGCGTAGGTTCGGTGCAGCCAAAGGGTGCACAACAAAGACTTGTCTCAACAGTAGGCTCTCGAGCTTGTAGCGAACTGTAGTTGTGATTGCTAACTGGAGAACTCCCAGAGCTCTCCAGAACGAGTGACTATATACTATCTAAGTCCCAGGTATCTCTGTACCTGTCCTGTGTGTGGTAGCTCATGGTCGCCCGTCTACCCAAGTCTACCCGTGGTAGCTCGTGGTAGACTGCGATCCAAGGCTACCGCCTGTCCCGGGTAGCCAGCGTCCCTGGGCTACCCAACGGGCCCCCGCGTCTTGGCTTCCCAGCCGATTGGGTGAGGGCAGTCCTGCTGCGCCCCACGCGGTCCCGTTATATGGTTGGTTCGTGACAAATAGGCCGATTAGAGTCTAGAAGGTTATAAGATCTCGGCTCTTCTTATCGAGGGTAACTTAATTATATCCTAAGAAAAGATCTAAGAGGGAGATAACTTAGTAACCTCTAAAGTCCTTACTAAATTCCTTAGCAGCTGGTAGTATAAAGGTATCCTATATTATAACTATATTTACCTTCTATATATTGTTAATTAAGTAAAGTCCTCTATCTTTCTTAAATACTAGGAACTAGTTATTATAGTAGCTCCTATAACCTTCTTTTATAATACTATACTGGATTCTTTACTATAGTAGGTTAACTACTTTTGTCACGACCACTGAGCTGGAAGCACAGGAGTGGGGCGCGGGGCGCCCCGGACCAATCATTAACATAACCAATGAGCAGTGTGCTCAGTGCGCTCAGCGACTGAGCAGGGTGAGCAGTGTGCTCAGTGTGCTCAGCAACTGAGCAGGGTGAGCAGTGTGCTCAGTGTGCTCAGCAACTGAGCAGACTAAGCACCCAGAAATTAGACAGTATATAGTCACTCGTTCTGGAGAGCTCTGGGAGTTCTCCAGTTAGCAATCACAACTACAGTTCGCTACAAGCTCGAGAGCCTACTGTTGAGACAAGTCTTTGTTGTGCACCCTTTGGCTGCACCGAACCTAAGCACCCTTGAGAGAATACCTTCGACCGATACTGAACCCTAACAGGACGGGTCCAGAGACAGGTTCGTCACAACTTTCTATATTAAAGGCTTTAGGATTAGGATACTATAAGTCTGCTAGATACTATAGAGAATAGTTTTAATAACTTAGGGTGGAACTATATTATAGAAAATATAGCTATATTCGCTAAAGTTCTAGGCTAGTATAGCCTCTCGGTTCTTTAAGATTTAAGTAAATATTTAGGTCTCCTAGTTAGTAAGACTATTTTCTACTTTAGCTATTATATCTATTAGTCTCGATAAGGTAAACCTTATCCCTAGTTTAAGGTTTAAAAACTATAGTATAATTAGATTATCCTACTTTAATCTAAACTATATCTTTTTCTATACCGCTACTAAACGTTTTTCCCTCTAGTTCAGATTACTATTAGGTATTAATCTATCTAAAATTATATAGTTTACTAGTTTAACTTTTATAGCTACTATCTTATATATAGTAAATGTCTAGAGGCTAGTAGATCCTTTCTAAATTACCTTAGTAAGTATATAGTATCTAGTATAGTTAAGAAAAGTCTTAACCTTCTAAACTATCTCTAATAGTATTAGGTTCTTTAGAACCTCCTATCTAGAAGGGGAATATAAGGAAGAAGAAATATATATTAGTATATAAAGAAGGGGTAAACAATAATTCTTTAAGACTAGATCGAAAACTACCTTACCTTCTATATCTCCTATAAAGCCTAAGAGTTCCTTACCCTCTTAAAGCTCTACTTAATTAGAGGTTCTTTCAGTAGTTTAAACTAATCTCTAAAAAAGTTTATTTAGGAGTTACTTTAAGCAGTATAGGTCCGAGATCTTATCCGAAACTATATAAGCTTTAATAAGTTTATTCCTAATAATATAGTTTATAGTAACTAGATAGCTATTACTATAGTTAAAGGTTAGAGATATATTATAAAGGAATAGCATCCCTAGTAGGATATTATAGCCCCCTATATTACTATCTAATATAAAGAAGTATTCTATAATAGTGTTTCTAGCTAGGATAATTTTTATAAAGGCCTCTTCTATAAACAGTTTAGACTAGTATAATCCTTTTAAAATAATTTCTATAGTCTAGATAGGAAGGCTATACTTCTTTATAAGGTCTAGAGTAATTATATTATATTCTAACTCTAAATCGAGAAGTATAAGCTCCTTATCGCTGTAGATATCCTTAAACTAATAGTAGAGGTTCAGTAAAGTATATATCCGGGTAATTACTCTAAGCTCTATCTTTTAACTAAATGTAAGCTAACTATAGAGTATCTTTAACAATTCCTCTACTTATATAGTTAAAAGCTTATCTTAGCCCCTTTAAAGGAGTTTTTCCTAGAACCCTCCCTAAACTACCGACTATAGGCTATCGGTTATAATACTAAAGATTACTAGAATAGTTTCCCCCTTCTAGTTAATACCCCGATAGTTTCCTAAATTATTAATATTTATCCTTACAGACTATAGGAGTCCCTTACTTTCCTTAGATACTATATAGACTATATCTTACCCTAGAATATTAGAACCTTTATAGTTAATAACCTTATAGGATGAGCCGGCTATATAAATATAAGCTAGTAAAGCTTTATAGTATACTAGAGAGATCTTTAGGAGGTTATCTATAGTTAATAAGGATTTAATTTATAAAGATTTATAGACCAGCTCCTTAAGATACCCTACTATATCTAGCTCTTAAACTTCATCGGATATTACTTCCTTCTTAACCGGCTTCTTTCCTATAGCCGAAGATAGTTACACCCTCTAGTTAGCTGAAGAAGGCCCGAACAGATATTTGAGAATTGTCTTCCGGGCTTCTCGGACCTTATCGCTATCTTAGATACCGTAAAGGGGTCCCTCACTCTTAACTTCTTAAAAAAGACATTTCGGTAGGGGTATTCCTTATACTATTATAATTACTTCTTCTACTTCTACTTCTTCTACTACTCTAGCTTCTTCTATCTAGACTTACTATTAGGTATCGTTATATAGCTCTTCTAGGTTATTCTAGATATATTGCTATACTATAGTATAGCCTTTTTATTTTCGGTCTATAAAGAAGTTTAATAATCTAGCTATAGTATAGGTAAAAAGAGATCCGGCTATAGGGTTACTACTTTCAGTAATATAGTTAACGAAAGTATAGATAGATTCTTATAGTTAAGCTACTTTATTAGCTTCTTAGATAAATTTAGTATTGGTAATTAGACTGATATTAGGTTTATACTCCTACCCCTACTTCGATCTATAGGCTATATACTAGTCTTAGTATAGTCCCTAGCTAGTTAGATTAGAGTATTTAGAAGTATAAGCTTAAATAATATATATTTAATCTCTATAGTTAGCTGCTTTTTCTATATTATTTTAATCTACTTCTACCTGATATTATTATATATTAGTATAACCACCGCTCCTAAGAAACTAATTAAAACCCTCTTTTTCTACTAATCCTTTATAGATATCTTTAAAAAGAGTTAGATATTTAATAATAAAGTAGGTAGTAAGGCCGTAATAGTAATAGCCTAAAGGGTTCTAAGATCTGGAGTTAGGTTTAAATCTCCCTTTGTTTCTCCCTAAACCTCTAGAATAGCTATTATTATAGCCGCCTTAACCTCTATAGATACCTTATATATAGGTTTTAAACTCTTTTACTTTAATATCGGAGATCCTAGTTCTAATAGTTCTAAGCTTCTCGATTACTTTAATATAACCTTTCTCGAAGTAGGATTTATTAATCCTTAATTCCTCTAAACCAGCTATTAAATCGTTAATATCCTATTTAGAGTCTGAGCCTATCTAGATATTAGGAGTAGGTATAAATATTATACTAGGTAAACTTTTTATAACTATAGTAAACTAGTTAATAATACTACCTTACTTTACTTTAGCTAACTTAGGCTTAAGTTTATAGAATATAATATCTATATTTATATCGTTATATAGGTATTTCTAAAGGAAGTTATAGAACTCGGACCATTTAAAGGAGTTAACATTATCCTTAAAGTTCTAATATAGTCTATACCTAGCCTAGAATATATCCGGCAGTTTATCCTAGATCTTATTAATAATATTAATCTTTATATAAGCCTTCTTCCTCTTTAATACTCTAGTTAGAAGGACCTCAATCTTTTCTAAATAGTTATAGATACTCTAAATATCTAAGCTATAGATACCTTTAATAGCTCGGTTAAACTCCTTAATCGAATCATTCTTATAGGAGTTATTCTACTATTATCTTTCTTTAACTATTACCTCGAAATAAACCTAGATATCTTTCTTATCTTTATCCTAATCGTTAATAATCTCTTAGAGGTTATTATTATACTATTATAGGAAGTATAGGATCTTATTATATTCTTCTACCCTACTATACTTATAGAAAGCTTTTCTAAATTATTTTAAATAGAGTATAGGGTTATACCCCTTAAAAGGTCCAGATAGACTATTATCTAACTAGCTAGAGAATAGGTTCTAGAGTATCTTAGTAAGTTAGTCTACTATCTTATCAATTAAATAGGCTTAAGGAGTATTAGTTACTAAAAGCTTAGAGGCTAGAGTATCTAGATTAACTAATATAGTAGTTTATATAAAGACCGGTATTAAAATTAGAGTACTATCTATTGAGATTACTACCTATCTAGAGGGAGAACTAGTTAATAGAGGTATTTATATTATATAGAGGTAGTAAATATCTATTTATCCAATTTCGATCGAGATATATACTATTAAATTCCAATAAGGATTTTAATTCCTTTCTATATACTAAGCTTACAACCCTCTATTCTTTTTAAATCTTTACTCTCTAACTATATTACTCTAATAATTATCTATTTTCTTAAACTAATAATATCCTTTCTAATATATATTCCAAAAAAGGTTATAAATACCCTAGTAAGTTTACTTAGCTAAACTAAATAATATAATTATTATTATTACTAATCCATTTAAAATAAACTATATTAAATAAAGAAAAGTTAGCTAAACTAAGGTTAAACCTACTTTAAAGAGGTAAACAAAAAGTTAAATATTATATCAATTATCTAAAGATTATTATTCTGGATCCTATTATCTTACTTCTCTATAACAGGCTAATCGCTTTTTATATATTAATTACCTACTGGTTAGAAGAGTCTCTGAGAGATCCGATTATTGTTTTTATTAATAAGTTGGCGGAGCCTTTCTCCTTCGAGCTTAGTTCAGCCAGATTAATAACCCTTAATCCTTTGTTAGGGGTTTCGTTATTATTTTTCAAGTCTTATAGCCTCTACCCTATAAATTCTCTTATAACTAAATCTATCCTTTTAATAAATTATCCTTCTAGTTAGAAGGTTCTATAGCCTAGTTTAGACCTAGAGTAAAGCTCCTCCCTAATTAAGCCTCTATTTAAAGTAGCGATATACCTTAAAACTATATATACTACTAAACACTTATAATAGGTTATATACTATATATATATATTATAATATTAATGTTATATAAGGAAGGAATTAGCTTAGAGAATAGTCTTTAATATTATAAATCCTATAACTATAGAATTAATATACCTATATAGTATAGCCTTCTGGTTAGAAGGCCGCGGTTATAACTACTGTAAAAAGAAGTTACTTTAATAAGTACGGAAAAAGAAATAGAATTGTATACCCTGTAAACTCTGAGAGGGCTTGAGCCTCTGACTAAATACAAGGATGCCCCAGGCAGACGAATGCAACGAAGAAACGGAAAAACGAAATTCCAGACCCTATGTCCCTCTGGTCAGAGGGAGCTCGTTGCCCTAGTTTACTACAAATCCGGCAGTTCCGGTTGGATAAATGTTCCAGGTGCTGACTACGGGCAGCCATCACGACAGGTGTCGTTCGTATCGCGTATCATCCGACATCAGCATATTCCCCCACCGGTATATGTAGATGCCCCGGGGTGAGGGAGGACCTAGCAGGGATGCTGCCAACCCATGCCGGACAACTCAGGGGGCAAAGAAGGCATTCCGGATAATATTTTGCATGGATAGTCAAAGGCTGGCTCTTGAGCATAAAAGCCGAGGGTTCGTCATGACACTTATTGGAACAGCCGGAGATCAGTCCCTGCCAACCCTTTTTGACTGCAACCGCAATGATACGTACGCCTCTCCTTTTAACACTAGTTTCCGGAGCATACATCGGCGGCCTCGTCCTAGCCGCTGATGTGTCGACCCTCTCCTCTTCTTTGAAGGTCATCTCGGCAAATGTCTTCCCTGGTCTCAGGGACATTGCAGCGGACGTCTGGAGAAACCCTGAGATTGGGCTCGATGAGAACCATGCCCACGACCTCGTTGTCGACTACTTCACCAAGATGCGGTCGGGCGAATGGGAGGTAACACCTCACGCTTTTGGCATGTCGACAGCTTGGAAGCTCGAGTTCGAGTTCCGAACACCTGCCATCCCGCCTAGCGAGAAGTTGCCCGCCATCGGCTTCATGGCCGAGTACGACGCACTCGTTGGTATCGGCCACGCATGCGGACATAACCAAATCCTGCTCAATGCATTGGCAGCCGCGAGCATGGCTCGGGAGGCACTTATTAAACTTGAGATCCCCGCGCGTGTTGTGGTCATCGGGACCCCAGACGAGGAGAACGGGGCGGGCAAATGTCAACTGCAGAAAGCGAGCGCGTTTGAGGATGCGGATATCTGGTTCATGGCACATCCGACGAATGCCAACGCGGTGCAGCCTATGAACTCTCGCATCAACGCGTTTTCCGACTTCAGAGCCACAACCCATCGTGGGGCGGTCCGGAAGGCGTATGAGGCGCTTGTTGCGGTGCGCGACCTAGCCGCCGGAGGGTTGCCGGGAACATCATCATCCGTTGTTCCGGTCGAGGAGGTCGGCATGTTTGAGTGCAACGTCGTGCAAGGCGAGATATCGCTAGGAATCAACGGTTCATCGGTTGAGGCGGTTCGGCAAACGGTGTCCTCCATTCTCGACAGCACATACCCTGAAGTCTCCTTCACGGCGGAATACGATACCGACGGTGGCGTCAACTTGACGGCCATCGGCCCCGGAGGCCACGCGTCGGAGAGCACCAAAGGGCCACTTGTATTGACCATTGAAACCTTCCGCGCACTTTCTAGCGAGGATGGTATCTCGTTTTACCTGCCCGGGAACACGACTCTAGGAGCGCTTGGCATTATCTTTGACATCCGCTCACGATACACACACGATATCACCTCCGTTCTTGATGCCGTCCAAGCGGCCATAGGAGACAAGGCAGAAGCCATCGACACCGACACTGTCTACCCTGCCCTCGAGGTGACGCCCTTCATCCCCGCCATCTTCACCGACCTGATGACGTCGCCTGATTTCGGCTCGCAGACGGATTGGCCCATATTGACCTTTGCGCCCGCGTCTAGCGATGCCGGGTGTGTTCAAAACGCCGTCGTTGACCGGACCACGCATGCGCTCCTCGGCGTAGATAAGGTTGTTTTCCATCCAAACTTTGGTATCTGCGCGCCGGATGGCGAGTGCGCATTCAATCATGAACCAGATTTTCATAACGTTGCTGGGACTGAGTATAGCTATACCCGGACGGAGGTTGTTGCACGCGGGTTGGCGCACCTTGCCGTGCAGTTGCTCAATGATCCAGTTATGATGGCCAACGCGACGGCTATTATTCTTGCAAAGTGAAGCGAGTGGGTAATTATGGGAGGTTCAGTGTGGTGGATATAGATGGGGAAGAAATGGGGGTTGAGGTCCGGGGAAGGAAAGGTTTATGGCACTAGTACAGGTGAATTATATACATATAACATTGCGATCGTGCTCTCGGGGAAGTTGCAGAGCGAAATGAAACTGCCCCTAATCCCTCTTCGCCCTCCGTGCCTTCATCCTCGCCGCTTTCGCCGCCTTGCACCGGCTCACTGCCGTCAACCGCCCATCCAACGCGATGTCGACGGGGGACGTGGCCTCGATATGCCTCACCAGGACGTCGGCCATCGTGTCCAGAATCACGAGGTTCTCAAACGGGGTGCTGAACATGTTATCTCCGCCGCCAGCGATAAAGTCAACGGTGACGATCTTGTACTCGACCGTCTTGTCGAGGGGCTTGTCCCCAATGGTCACTGAGACAAGCACGTTGCTAGTGCTGTTTTTCGAAACCGGGGCATATTCGATGCGAATGCCGCGAGAGACTTGGAGAAATGACGTGACCGCCTTGCCGTTATCCACGTTGACGCGGGAGATGATGCCCTCCAAGACAGTCCATAGCTTTTCTCCCGAGAGCGTTACTTCTACCACGGCATTGCTGAAGGGGAAGGCCGTGAGGACTTCACCACGGGTGATGGGACCCTCGTCGATAGTGGCCCTGATACCGCCCGCGTTGATCAGAGCGAAGGCGGGTGCCGTTTCCGGGGTAGTGGCATTGATTCGGTAGGTGAGCAAGGCGCTGCGGCTTTTAGCATCCGTTCGTTTCTCCCAATGGCTTTTTAGCCCTTGTTTCGGGGATGGTACTCACTCCGCGACAAAGTCACCCAGCAAACACTCCTTTTGCTGGCACGTTGACTGGTCGAGGACCACGTTCGTAACACCGACCTCCTCCTTTGCATACTCCTCGAACGGGCCCCGCCACTCGTCGATCTGCTCTTGGAGCTCCTCATCCTGCGCTGTCGTGTTGGTGATATGAATGGGGGCGCCGTTGTACGCCAGAACCTTGCCCTCGGCGTCGTAAGTCACGTCAATGTAGCCCAGGTACTCGCCCCAACGATAGGCGGTCACGATAAACACCTCGTCGCCGTCCTTGTTCTCCACGATGGTCGGGTACGGTCCGACGGCACCGTCGAAGTCTCCCAGGGGGGTGTGGCTGTGTCCGCCCATTATGAAGTGTAGGCCCGTAGTCTCCTGCGCTAGGCGTTGGTCCTCATCGTAGCCAATGTGGGTAATGGCGGCGAGGCGGGTGATGTTGGTGGTTGAGCGGATCAGGTCGATGGTGTTTTGTACCGCCGCGACTGGGTCACTAAACTTGGTACCCTTGCCAGGCGAGGAAATGCCTGGCGTCGTCTCGGTCGTGACGCCAATGACGGCCAAGTCGTACTGCGGGAAGATGTGGAAAGGCTTGATGGTGCGGTTGAGGACCGCATGGTCCGAGACGATGTTGGCGCTCACGATGGGGAAAGTCAGGTTCTCGAGGAACTCGCCCAGGTGGTCGTCGCCCCGGTCAAACTCGTGGTTGCCAAGTGTCATGGCGTCGAAGCCAATCTGATTAAGAGTCTCGGCGATCTTCTCCCCGCCGTAAAAGGAGAAAAACATGGTACCTTGGAACTCGTCGCCGACGTTGAGCAGGAGAGAATCCGGATGTGATGGCCGCGTCTCCTTGAGCACCGTCTTGACGCGCGCATAGCCGCCGAAGCAGCCACGCGCCGGGTTTGTGCAATCGGTGCCGGACGACGAAAATTCGTCGAGGTGCGCGTGCACATCGTTAATGTGATAGAATGAGATGTTGTAGTTGCCGGCGTCGTCGATGAACCGCTTGCTCAGCCTTTGACTCACAAGACGATCTTCCTGGGCTGCGAAGGCCGTGCCGAGAAGGCAGGCAGCCGTAACGACGAACCTCATGGCCATGATAGAAGGCCGGTTTCGCTGTGAAAATGCCAGTTCTCGGATGGAACTCTTGGGATGTCGTGGGCAGATCAGCGGGTCTTGACGTGGCACTGTCAGCGGTTCCAGACACCTTGAGAAGTGTTTTCGTCTGCGGTGTAACCACAAAGGCGGTCCCGTTGATATACCTATCGACGTTGTCTCGGATCTCGCGAGTGGATTTGCCGCTTACTGTCGTCTTGCAGGAGCGGGTCCCGACAGCACCCCCCTTGTTCGCTCTCCATAAGCGTCCTTGGCGAGAGGAGAGCCAGAAACGAGCAAAAGACACGGAAAACAAGGGCGACTACGAATACCGAGTTATTAACCATTCCAAACTTCGGTATATGGGGCGTTATATCTGACTCCCTTGTTCCTGACGTTCTCTTCTTCTCCCTCTCCATTTCTTCCACTTTTCTCTCCTTTCTCCGTGAACCAGATCCCGGCCTGCCTAAACAAACACTGGGTCTCTCAACGCGCTCGACGCGGCTTGGACGTTTCTTGGCTCTGGGATTCACATGCCCTGTTTACCTTCCGCTTTCGGGACCGGTTCCCTCGTTGGTCACCCAGTCTCGTGGGGCAAATTGCAACCTGCCAATCTCCGCCGACAGTCAATGATCGACTGAGGATCGACACGTGGGAGGGCAAAAAGCCCACGTGCAATGGCCGAACCCCTGGATTTGACGATGGCATGATCACAGGCAACGCGTATTTAGTTCACTGAGTTCCCTCCAAATGGTGTATGAGGGCTTGCGCAAGGTCGTCAAGTCGCAGGCTACTTCGTAGGATGCGGAGGAATGCTATCCCCCGGCCATTCGAGCCGAACGGGTGAATATCATCGCTTTGGATTTCGTCTTCAGCCCCTACGGTCTATGTATCCTCACTTCCTGCCATCGCTGGCGGAATGGTCTTTGCGCTTGGAGTTGGGATCCCTCTCGCTCCTGCTGTCCCTCCTGAGAAACCGTCTGGGTCGTCTCATCTATCCGGAGCTCCGTAGTGCTAGTATGGAGTGCGCGCTCCTCCAAAACAATGTCCTTGTTCCCGTCGCTCAGAGTATCGAGCTGTGAGAAGCCCCAAGTTCTCACGGGGCGTCTCTGTTTTTTGGGAGACGATCCAATGGTAATAATGGTGCCGTTTGGGTCCCATTGCTTTTGGTTTCCGTACATCGGCGTTCCACCACTGAGTGCCGACGCACCGAAAACCTTCTTGACGAGCGGAAAGAGGCAGGGTATGCAGGCCCCAATGAGGACGCAGTCGGCCTCGATACTGGGGAAATGGGCGGGTTAGGACGGCTAGTGTATTTAGGATTCGAGAGATACTCACTTTGTCCAGAGGACGAGGTCGTCGGCAGTCCACGTATAATCCTCTCGGGCGGGAAAGATAGCTAAAGTGTAACACTTGTAGGATGCAATAGCTCCGGCGCTATCCACTCGATTAGCAAACTAGCAACAGCCCGACCTCCCCGGAACCCGCTTACCAGTAACCGAAACCCAGCGAGGACGATAAGGCCAGCTTCTTCTTCCAGTTGGTCTGTAGCCGGAACAGCACAATGGTTGGGTAAGCAGCGAGGTAGAAGTCCACGAGGACGGAGGAGATACCCAAACTGAGGGCATATGAGAGGATGACGTGCCAGTTCCAGCATGTACCCTCTACAGCGCCCCACTGCGCTTGGACTGGCTGGCATTGAGCAATGTTGATAACGAGCATGCCGATTGTCAGCAAAAGGTAGAGAATCGAGATGATCCACATGATCACTCTATGCGTTCGACCGGGGTCGAGGACTTTTGCAAGCAGAATCACCACCGCGAACTTTGGTAGCGCGAAGGATGCTATCCCGGGCATGAAGGAGATGGCGGTATAGTAAACGATGCGTCGGGTGTCCTCGGGCGCTAGTGTATCCGTATGCCTACCCAATCCATATGATACGGCGACTGCGGTGAGGGCGACGTACAAAAGACTTAATAGCTAGGAAAAAGGCCGGGTCAGCGCCAACTTGCGGACCGTGAACCGGAACCAGGCTCCGGGAGGTTAGAACTCACGACAGAGATGATGAGAATGTAGTCGTCAAACCCAAGCCTGCCTAATGATATCATGCGGCTGTATATTCTTCCGACCACAAACACAATGGTCAGGCCAGTCATGGCCCCCATGACGCCCAGCAGTAACGGTCCATTATTCTCTTGAGCCCAGCCCGGGTAGGGCTCTTCGATGTCGAGGGGTTTTGACATTCTCGGGTAACGGCGTGTTGCGTGGGTACATCCTTCGTTGCTCGATCGTGTCTGGCCTCCAGGGGCGCTCAGGCTACTCTCGGGGAAGGGTTGGTTAGGTAGGTTATAAACCGGGGCCGTGACATGCAACGGGCAATGTGTCCGCCACAAAAGGTCTCAGCCAAGGCTGCCTAAGTTGTGAAAGTGATGGGATCCAACGGCATACAGGCAAAATGTTATCTCCTTCGAACCTGAGGGGGTGGCGAGGCTCCGTCTCGCACTGTTCACCCGAGTAGGGGTCTAGAGGTAGGCATGACGACAATACTGGAGCCACTCGCGCGCACCGCTGCTTCACCTTCCGATTCCGCGACCTGCCCGTTTGTCCTCCAGAGCACACCTGCTATCTCTTTCCATGGAAACCACAAGGGTTGCCTTGTGGGTCTGACTTGGCAAGCAAGTCTAGGCCGATGGTGTGGGACCAGACGCCTTCTAGACCGGGCAGCCCAGAAGTGGGCATGACTCTCCGAGTCACGTCAACCCTGCTTTGCCTTTAGTGTGGTTCAACGGGAATAATGCGAGACCGTTTCAGAACATTCGATGTACCTAGATGTTGGGGGTTCTTGTTCGCCCTTTCAGGGATTAGCACGCGGGCCATTCATTAATGCCACTAAACAGAAGATTAGGGTACCTAGTCAATAGAGAAAGCGGCCCGGCTTCCCCGCAATGAGCTCTTACCGTATCGCCACGACGCTCAAGTACACCAGCATCTCTACGTCGTCGTGCTCGATGGCGGCTGTCTTGAGGCGCCGACCCCTTCCACGTCACCTCCACGGGGTGTCGGAGCTCTTTGGTAACGCCCGCTAGGTATAGACCGGTTCATTAATGAAGGACCCCTGGGAATTACACAAGCCGGTGCGTAGGTGCGTGTTATGGCGGTGGTGGAGATTCTACTAGTATCAAAACGTCGTAAACACCTCTACAACATACCAGAATATCAGAAATAGGACGATGGACTTGAAGATAGGCTTATTGCAGACATTGGTAGTGCTATCTAGACCTTCAAAGAGGCACCATTCCGTCTTCCCTTTAGAGGATGTGCATCTGAACCGACGTCTAGTTTCCGCTTTTGCGCTAAGCGGCGGTTATCATGTCTCTCGCCGCAACATTCGTGCTTCAGACACCGGACGAGCCGCTGCGGGAGAGTATCAAAAGGCTCGGGAGAGATGCACCAATGGTAACTATCGAGCTCGGAGCTGATCAACGCTGCTTGTGCTAGAAAATCCAATCAAGGAAGGTGGCCGGTACGTGAGCTACGAAGAAGGTGAGAGACATCGGCAGCTCTTTGCCGGGGAAAAGGACGCGGACCTGCCAGATGGTCGTTGTCCTGATGAAGATCTGAGACACCCATCACTAAGTTTGTGTTGTGGGTGGATGAGTAGGACGGATAAGAGGTTGAGTGTTGGGTCGCTAAGTCAATAGAGTTGTTGAGGATGAGGTCGAGCATGAGAGTTGGAGAGTGTGAGTGAATTGCTATTGTACAAGTGATTGTAACCAAAAAACCACGGATATAAGATAGAAGTAACACAATTATTGTTCGACATCCTTATAAACGTAAGATATTGGTAGCGCCAAACACTACAACGATTACAGAGTTCTAGAAGTACATGTTATACTTAACCTAGACTAAGGAATGTATAGGACCATGTTATATAGATTGGGATTTGCATTCGGGTTGGTGACAACTTGGAAAGCTAGAGATCTCGAGTGGTCAACAGTGAGGTGTTTGGACCTTGTTATTCTATCGCCTTGCTGTGTCTTAGCTGCCACCCCTACCTCAGACCAAGATGACAGGAAGCTTTGTTTCCCCATTTATATGTTCTTGTAGTCTTTTCCGCTTGTCCTTGCTTCCCCAGCACACTCTGGCCAAAAAAAGACGAACTGGAAAGAAAGGAAAGCTAGAAATCAAGCAAAAAGAACAAAACAGAGAAAGAAATCGAGAAAAATAAATCAAATAAAAGATGGGGCCAAAATAAAAGTAAATGGAGTAAATACTGTCTCTTTGGGTTTCAGGATAGCTTTGTTCTGTTCCTACAGTCGAGGACTCCAAGTTTCCATTGTCGACATTTTGCGCTTGGAGTTCGGCTTTTTTTGTCCAGGAGGTGCCCAGACATCCGTGGTCTTGCTTCGAGTAGCCTTGCTACTGGGGTCTCTTAACAATAGCGGTATTCTTGCGTGTGTCTTGGACAGGCTCAAAACCCGCGCTTGTTTATCGTCGCGAAGTTCCCCCCCAACGCAAATTACCCTTCGTCATGGCCATTTTCAAGTCTCATTTTAGGTTGTCCCATCTCTCTTTGCCAAGGGGTGTTTGGTCTTTGGACCGGGGCCCCTTGTCCTTGCGTGGAGATGTGTGGTTGCTAAAATGAGGTAGGGATAACTATTCTGGGCCGAGTTGTCGTTGTTCAATCCACATATAGATACACCACAGAACAACAAAGAAATCGTTCTCGGCATTGCTGGTTGGTCGGAGATTATCACATCTAGGAAAGGGACCTCAACTCGAATATTCTGTTGATTTAGTTGGCTAAGTTCTGGCCTGCGACCTTCTGAACTACTAAGTCTGGGACGAGCACACGTCTCCTTCGCCGAGACTAGCGTCCCGTTGATCGGGTCAGCTTTGCCCCGTTGCGGTCGAAAGGCTCGCCAACAATGCCGAGGTTACCGGCTTTGCGACTAGCTCTGACACGCCTTACCCTGCAACGAGCTGCCTCTTTTGGCAACAAACTGAACGAGCTCCCACGGCAAGATCCTCAGTGGAGCAGCCCTTCGCATTTATGGTTTGTCTCTGTCACATCCTCAAATCTTATTGAGGTGAACCTCGTCGCTTCAACTATCCGGTCTTACCATAGACCCATGAGTTGACCGAGAACGAAAAGGGTCAGGACCCAAAGTCCAGGTATTTGAAGATGGCAAACCTGCCCTTGTTTCTTGCGTCAAGCTATTAACGCTCCAGAACCACTCGGCATTTCATCAAATTTCGTGCCGCAACCCATTCCACGAAATGAAACTTCCCTCCATTATCTTTGCCGCGGCCGCGGCGCTCTTAGTACCGAGCTCTTTAGCTCTGAGCCCCACCAACTGCAACACCGCGGACAAGTCGCGCACCGGCTCCGACTTTGTCCTCGTTGAGCAGCCGGATAACCCGAACGTGGCATCGCTGTCCAAGAAGCTGAAGAAGGTTTCCGTTGCCGACGTCTTCAAGGATGGCAACCACAAGATGACGACCGACAGCGCAGGCCGCAAGCTCTGGGAGAAAAGGACGGGCTTCAACGACATGGACACGGAAAAGTGGGTGCCGCAGGGTATCTCTTCCACCGCTGATGCCAACGAGGGTGGTACTGTCGGTGGGAAGGATGGCTGGATCGTCAGCTGGCATCGCAAGGACGACAAGAGCGTGCGGGTGACTTTTGTTGACCGAGCCAACGACAAGTACCGCCACGCCCTTCTTGTCTATCCTCACGCAGCCGATAACTTCCGCGAGGTCCCTATTCACGCGGGTGGCATCATGTGGTATGGTGACAAGTTGTGGGTGGTAGATACCAGGAACGGCATTCGTGTTTTCGATATGGCGAACATCTGGGAGGTCGGGTCTGGTGACGCCGTGGGCAAGACTGGAAGCAAGTACTCGGCGGCGGGATACAAATATGTTATTCCCCAAATCAGGTCAGGGATCCCCTATCCGTTCTTACCGAATACTGCTGACGAATGTGGTTAGATGGTACAAATGGTCCTCGTCCTTCCCCTTCCGCTTTTCCTACATGGCATTGGACCGCACTCAAGAGCAGCACACGATTCTTGTGGGCGAGTACCAGCCCAACACAACGGTGCCAGTGCGCATGACCAAGTACGCCCTCGACGAATCGACCGGTCGCCTCAAGATGAGCGGCAAGACGGCCAAGGCAACATGGGCCTACTGCGTTGGTATCGAGCGTATGCAGGGCGCCGTGTCGGCGAATGGAAAGGTATACATCTCACGGAGCAACGGCAAGAGTAAGGGCGACATGTGGGGTTGGGTACCGGGCAAGGCTGCCCATAAGAATGCCGGCTTCTTCCCGCAGAGCCCGGAGGATCTGAGCTACGATAAGCGGAGGAATGGCCGGGTTTACGGTTTGACTGAAGCCAAGGGAAAGAGGTATATCATCGACTCTGCGGCCAAGAAGGTCAAGTTCTCTTGACGTGGCCTAGTTACAGAGTTGCCATAGTTCCATTCCTGTATGCAATTCTTCGTTCGGTCATTTATAAATGTAGAGTCAGCGGGCTGTAATAACGCCAGCATGTGTATAGGAGCGCAGGCTATGCCGTTAACAGACCCCCAAAACATTAGCATTGCGGGTAGCCTTTTCTATCGTCCTTTATACCTCAAAGCTTCTGTCAGGGTGACACTTCCGGCTGGGTCCCAACTTTATTTACGACTCAACGAGGACATCTTCTCTGACACTGACAGCTGGCTCGGCCTGTCCATCTGTTCCCAGGGCTACCATTACGTAGCGACGGTTTTACAAGCCCTGTCTTCTATACATGAATATACCTATCCGCCCTAGCCTTTCATCTAGTCCTTTATATTGAGCTTTCCATGTCCCATTGAGACACAAGACCCCTCACCCACACAAACTTAGGGCACTCTCTAACAGGTCCTCGGCGATCCAAGCGGCCGGCCCGAGTTCGTTGCAAGGGGGTTATGGTACACTGGATTGCCAAGAGCGAACTGTTGCTATAGTAGGTTCTAGCAACGAGGAGGCGTTGTTCCCCTGCGTCCTTTTGACTCGGGAAATAGTGATGGGGCCTGATCCATCCATCCCTGTTACCCCGAGGTCGAGTCTTTCATGCATGCATGAATGGATGGCAAATGGTAGTTGTTTTCCTCCACGAACCGACAAGTGACCAGAGAAGGCTTATTCCATACCACCCCGGAAAACCATCCACACTTCCGTGCTGCTGCATGCTATCAGCGCCAACAACAGCAGTGACGCCACTAACTCAACCTACACCCAGCATGCTGTGAATAGAGCAGCGCATCACGCCGCTTAGTTGGAGTACTATGAAACATGAGGGTCCTCAGAACACACACGGTATCAGCCATGTTCCGTTGGCAAAAGCAAGGTAGGGACCTTCCCGTTTAATGCGGGGAGGGGGCGGAGGGGAGGGTGGGCGAGAGATACAAGTTGATAGGCAGGCGATCAGACGCGACGCCCATCTGGCCCGGCAAACCCGACGCCCGAGACATGCTCGTAGTGCCAGTTTAAAAACTCGCCTAGGTCGTGGGTAAGGTTGAACCCTATGGGCACTATGTACTCGTTGCCTTCGACAACGGGGCTCATTTCGAGATCCATTATGTGACTCTGCGGCAGGCTCTGGATGCTGTTGGCAGTGTGGCGGCAGCGGATAGACCGGAAGTTGAAACCCGTCTATCGTTGCCTGAAGAAGAGCGTCTCAGCTGAGAACGAGCCATTTGCCGCTCTGTAGCAGGGATACGTCGGGGTAATCATCCCGCTCGAAAACAGCTCGGGAAACAGACACTACCAACGTGCAGAAGGCGCTCGGTATAGGAAATGGTTAAAGGAAAAGTCCTCTCCGCTGTTTTATTTGTAGAGCTAAATATAAGATCTAGACTGGGTAGGAGAGACGTGGGGCGAATTCGCGTTGCTACGTACCTCTCTCTACACTAAACCTACCTCGGTAGGTAAGGTATCTTAGGTATGTATGTACAGGTAGTCGTGTAGATATACCTACCTGGTAGGTGGTAGCTGAGCTGGTGTGGGTGGGGCGTCTGCTGTGCGCCTCTCGCCGCGATTGTCTATGTCCCAGAGAATTCAGCACGTGCATCGAGTACATCCATACACTCGGTGCCTACGTTTCGATAACAAGTTTGATCTCATACTCTGATTAACTACCAGGTATTACTTCGTAGCGTATTTGCCGCGGAGGGGTACCATTATGGATGTCTCCGGCTAAATCGAGAAGCTGATGATTTACGAGATGTAGAGCAAACTCAACAACACGGCGCTGTTCACATAAAAAAGCCCGACGGCCACGGGCAGCCCAAACCCCCGAAAACGCCGAAGGACAGGACACTACGATAAGCGTGTGGGTGGTTGAGTGGTTAACATCTCCCGACGGGAGACCTCGTTATCGAGAGCACACCTCCGCTAGGATCAGGCTGGTATACGAACAGGGGGTTAGCCAGGGTTATTCGCCACCGGCAAGCCACTTACGTCGAACCCCAACTTCCGCGTCACCTTACTCCTAGAGGAGAATGCCTCTCTTCACAACCCTCGGTCGCAACAATCCCTAGGGAGGCGGTGGAGAGAGATAATAGCGATGGCGGTACAATAGATTACCCAATCTCACACCCATTTTGGCCCTCTTTCCTGTAACGCCAGCTACCCCCGTCGATTAGGCTTTGTGACCCCGGCGGAGGCGGACAGCTCGAGTTCAGGTGTGTCGAGACAAGAAAGGCAAAAGATTTGCAGTAAGGCTAGCCATTTCGGGCAGCAACCCCGACTTACACCGACGCCCATTTATGACCTTCCTATTTGGGGAGTACGCCCGACAGCACGTCTCGACGTCGTCAAGTTGTCTCGCAAGGGGAAAGCGGCGAGCCCCGCGGAGGAGAGAAACAAGATGACCCGTTATAGCCTCGGAGTGCTGTTGTGATGGGGCATTTAAGGGCTGAGAAACCCCTCACACGTTCTGATTCGAGGAGTTCAAGTCCATCAACGCTCACCATTCGTTGACAATTCCAATCCCAAACCACCACGATGAAAGCAGCTCTTGCTGCCTGCGTCGCCTTCGCGGCCGCGGTGAACGCCGCCGTCCAAGGCTTCGACGTCTCCCACTACCAGTCGAGTGTGAACTTCGCTGCCGCATACAATTCGGGTGCCCGCTTCGTCATCATCAAGGTGAGAGAGCACTATCTACCCTACACGAAGTCCGTTGAAGCCTGACCGTCTCCCCGCCAGGCCACCGAAGGCACCTCATACATCGACCCCAAGTTCTCGTCCCACTACACGGGCGCCACCAACGCCGGCCTCATCCGCGGCGGGTACCACTTTGCCCACCCGGGCCAGTCCACGGGCGCGGCGCAGGCCGACTACTTCATCGCGCACGGCGGCGGTTGGACCAGCGACGGCAGAACGATGCCCGGCATGCTCGACCTCGAGTCCAGCTCGACCAGCCAGTGCTGGGGTCTGTCGGCCAGCTCTATGGTGGCGTGGATTAAGTCCTTCAGCGACCGGTACCACACGCGCATGGGCGTCTACCCGCTACTGTACACCAACCCGTCGTGGTGGACGACGTGCACGGGCAACTCCAATGCCTTCGTCAACACCAACCCGCTCGTGCTGGCCCGCTACAGCAGCAGCCCCGGCACGATCCCCGGCGGCTGGCCGTATCAGACCATCTGGCAGAATTCGGATTCGTATGCTTATGGCGGCGACTCGGAGATCTTCAACGGCGACTTGGCCGGGCTCAAGAGGCTGGCCCAGGGCTAAGGAAGTCTACGGCCCCGCGTTGACCCGACCGTGGACCGAGTAGGGAAACCGCACCAAGACATCGGCCCGGACCAGCAAACCCTCCTAGCTGTCAGTTTTACCCCCCTTGCTTTGTAGGTTAGAACTTGGAAACTTCGAGATGAGGAGGAATTCAAAGCTTGAACAGCCATGTCAAAAAATGGAGGAATACATCGAATCTAAGCTCTTTTTCTGTCCATACCGCCCTGAAGCCGTGTATTACCGTCATGATTTGGCGTCATTGGCCCACAATACTCGGTAAATAAATTTCCTTACGTGCACTTCGGAATTCCGACTCGTTTGAGTTTGCAGGTCCGAAATCCGGGGACCACAGGGAAACGACGGCTCAAGGGCTGGCCGGCTGAACAGCAGGCCCCAGTCCCGGCGCTATTCTCAGCTTTGAGCATTGGGTCCGCAGTTCCGCATCCAAACGCCGACCGCTGTACATCTCTCTTTTTTTTCCTTTTTCTTTTCTTTTATTCTTTTGCTTTTACTTGTCAACTATAACACATAATATGGCAGTCACAGGAGGTGTCACAAAACATTTCCGCCTGCTGAAAGGGGTTACCATATCTTGATGATGGCCTCTACTCCTCCTATCACATTACTTAGAATTATTACTAGCTGCCTTCATCTTTGCAGCTCTCGCAGCCCTCCATCCAGGACACTTAACTCGCAACACTACGAGAGAATCAGTTAGCTTATTTCTCAAGGGAGCACTCTACCAATGCACTCACCAATAACCGCCGAGCCAACCAAGACAAGGTCCAAGATTGCTAACCCGGTAAAGCACCACCCGCTCCCCATTCTAGACACTAGGGTTGGAATAATTACCGCTGCTATCGCGGCGCCTGGGTTCCGCAGCATATTGCCTAGAGCAAAGGCACCAGCAGCCTGCTGGGCTACGCACTCAGTGAGGAACGCTGTGGTTGTGACAAAGACCCAATTCATGCCAAAGCCAGCTAGCAAACAAACAGTTAGCACAGTTCCGGATTAAATGACCTCTTAGTTTAGGGAATGCGCACTCAGAAACGTCGCAAAGAGCACCGCCGCCGGATGGCATGAGAATTGGATCAGCCACCCATACATGACGCAGCCGGCGACACACACCAACACTCCCCAGATCTGATCGGCCAGTCGAAATTCTGGGTCGACCTTGCCATCGGGCGCCGTCTTTACGGCCCTCGCGCGGCGCCAATCCGAGAAGCGGCCGCCACAGAGAGACCCAACAATCATAGCGACACCAACAGCGAGAAAACCCGCCCCAACAGCGGCGGGCGACCAGTAATACCGCGCTGCCAGTTCTATTGGCAGCTGGACCGCGATCGCAAAGTAGGTGGAGTAAAGAAGAGCTGTGTTTACAGTAACGATACCGATGGGGGCGTATGCGAAGAGGCGCCAGTACCCTTTGAGTGTCGGGATGGGTGGTGGTGGGCCTCGCGCCCAGGAGGGAGCTAGGGGGGACGACAGCTGTGGTGGCCAAAAGAAGACGCCTCGGTTTTCGTAGATAGCGCCGTTGCCAACGCGAGCCCGGAGGGTTTCTGGTAGTGCGAAGAGAATGACAAGCCAGAGCGCAAACCCGGAGATGGCTGGCACAAAATGTTAGTGCCGAGAAGCGGAGCAGCAAGCAAAGTCGGGAGTAACACACCAAGAAAGCCGAAGATCCATCTCCAGTTTGCCTCTGCCAGAGCACCACCGATAACGGGGCCGAGGATGGGGCCGCACTGAGGGCCGGTAAGGAAGACGGACATGGCGAATGCTCGGCCTTTTGGTTCCGTAGTCTTCACTCGTGTCAGAATACGGTCTTTGACAAGTGAGGAACAGGGAAACACATACATCAGCGACCGATCCCGCCCCCATGGAGACTACAGCGGAAGAGCCGAAGGCTTGGACGATGCGCAGAAACACCAGTGCGCCATAGTTGGCCGGAACCGCGGCCAGGAGGATGTTGGAGCCGATGTAAATCGCGATAGAGATCAGATACAAGGGCCGGCGACCCTTCCAATCTGCAAAGCTCGACCAAAATAGTGGCTAAAGTGCAAGATTTGTTAGACAATACGGCAGAGCTAGACCAAGGTAGACGGCATTGCTCACCCCGAAGGCAAAGGTCAGCATAAACACCGATACGGTGATGTTGATGGCTGTTGCGCTGGCTTGGAACTCATGCTCCAGCACTGGCAACGCAGGAAGATAGATGCCGCCTGCCAATGGCCCGAAAAAGCCCGCCACGGTAATGACGATGAGAATGAAACGACGCCGCCATGGTACAAAGGCAGAATATGGAGGCGGGGGACCATCCGGGCCCTTCTCCGGCTCTGGGCCTTTCTCCGGGTCTGGTTGCCCCGGTGGCATTGGCGTACTCGTAGTAGGAAGCATTGGCTGCTTGACCGCGCTGTCTTCGGTATGTTCTCTTCTAGCCTGCTCTGATAGTTTCAAGAATGGCAGTTCTCCGGAAACATTTATTTGTGCGGGTGGTTCTGAATGTGACACCAGGGGAGTTCGGTCCGAGTTGGCGGCCATGCTGGTGTGTATAAGTGGTCGATGTCCCTGCAAAACTTGGGTTGCACCGGCCGGCCGAGCTCGGGTTTGCAAGTTCCCGTTGGCAGTGCAGCGAGGACCGGACAGATAGTTAGACTCGGCTCGGCTGACAGCTGCAAGCGTGAGTGGTACAGAGACTGCAGATCTGCGGGTTGGAGCCCGGTTCCGATTTGGGGGCGATTCGGTTGAATTGCACAGTATTGGGCTTAGGCGAGGAGAAGTCGACAACGGGACACGCTCGTATCTGCGGGCAAAGAAACCAATAAACTTGCTTGATGACGAGGAATGTTCTGCAGATGAGACGAGCAGCGATACTCGGGAACAAGTAACAAGCGTTTTGTTTTTCGCCGCCCCGAAAGGCGGATGGGGCGGTGTCCTGTGAATTTGGCCAAAGGATTCATTCACTCGGTGCGTTGGGAGGCACAGCAAGATCCCGCCCGCATCCGTCATCCCTTCTCATGACTCGGGCTCCAGACATCCATGAATGCCATGCCTGCGCCTTGGCGCAGACGGGGACTGGACAACGGAGAACTGGTGCCCGGCCACCCCCATGCTTGCACGAGCCACTGTGCTGGGTCGGGCAGCGCTAAAAGGGCCATTCATTTCTCTCGCTATTTTCGGCACAACGGTCGACTATGGGCACCCCTCTCGGCCCGTGCAGACAACAACGGCGAGGTTCCAGGCCTCAAAGCCTTGGAGGATCGAATCGACTTTGCTTCCAGAGTACATCTCGATATAAACGGGCACAATTTCGGCATACCGTTGGTTTCTTGCCTAACCGGAGTCACATTTCTTTGCACGAGTCCATTGGCGATTAACTTTCTGCGACTAGAGTCCTACAACAGCCGGACGGAGCAATGTTCGTGCTCATCGCCGAGGTGGCCATCCTGGCAGCCTTGTTCATCGCCCTTGTTTACTTCGTCTTCCTCCTCCCACCAAAGTACCCAACCAACATCCCCGCCGTCCCGTTTTGGGTCGCCCTTTTGCCTTTCTTCAAGGATGTCGACCAATCGGATATTTTCCGCAAGTACATTGAACAACCGCTCAAGACACACGGCGCCGTGAAGCTCTTCTTCGGGGCACAGTGGAACATTTTGGTGCACAAACCCTCCTACGTTGCGGAGATCTTCAAAGACGAGGACCTTTACCAGAAGAGCGGGAACCAGAAGAAGATTCCCCACAGTGTGCTTGCCGAATTCCTCGGGGACAACATTATCTCTAGCCACGGGGAGGTGTGGAAAAACTACCAATCCGTTGTCAAGCCGGGATTGCAGAGGAATTTCGAGGCGGAGAAGATCGCCTACAACGCAGACCGCTTATGTGAGTTTCTCAAGGAGGCCCAGTTCCGAGCAGGGGACGGGGGTGTTCCTGTGCAAGATCTTTTGCAACGGTACTCGGTAGCGAATTGCTCTGAGGTGGTGCTCCAAACGAATCTCGACGTAAGGCTCCGCCGCAAACCCGGGTTAAGAGAATGGCGCTTACGAATCATCAGGCTCTGACGTCGGCGAACGCGCCTATCAATGTTCTACAGAGCGCCGTAAAGCGGGAGATCTTCAAGCCCATTTTCATGAATTTCCCCATTCTCGACCGGTTCCCGTTCCCCAGCCGCACCAGGGCGCGCCAGGTGGTCGATAGGTTCAAGAACGAGCTCAAGCGTGCGCTCGTCGAGAGCCAGAAACACAGCCCTCTTCCCGCTTCTGACGGGTTGGGGCAGCGGATGCTGGATGCCAGGGAGTCCGGTGTCTGGGGTGAACAACAACTCCTGGACAATCTCACCGTTGCCTTCGTGGCAGGCCAAGAGAATCCCCAACTGTGCATGATCTCTACGTTGTATCTCTTGGCAAAACACCCGGTAAGTACCCGGGAATCCTAGTTAAGAATCTGACATCAGCAACGGCTAACAAGTTGGACAGGAGGCGCAAGCCAGGCTTTACGCCGAGGTCCAGACCAAGGGATCGGACCAGTCCCGCTTTGACCCGGACGCTCTGCAGGAATTGCCCTTCTTGACAGCGGTGATTTACGAAAGCCTGCGCCTCTTCCCGCCGATCGGACAGCTGGTCAATCGGAAGGCGAGCCAGGACGCCTTGTTGGGGGGTGACATTGTCATACCCAAGGGAACTTATCTCGGCTATAACTGCTACTCGACCAACAGGGATTCGGCCGTTTGGGGGCCGCGCGCTGACGACTTTGATCCGAGTCGGTGGGGAGACTCACCGGTCACTATCCAGAAGCAGTACCGACTACGAAGGGCGAAGGCTGAGTTCATTAGCTTTCACGGCGGGCGCCGTGCATGCCTAGGCGAGAAATTTGCCATGTTGGAGATGAGGATCACGATAGCCACCCTTGTCCGGGAATGGAGTTGGACATTGGACCCAACCTGGGTTGATAGGAAGACCCCCGTAAGTCACCAGCCCCATTTCTCATGACTGTCGTCAACGAGCGTTGCTAACCGGGTTTGGGTATTAGGCTGGGCCTCTGTATCCCCGTGCGCTAAGGCTTGCATTTTCTCACCGGAAGAAGGATACTTGCTAGGCGAAAGAAGCGCTAGGGGGCAGGCTTGACTCTGGGTCGTTGCCTGGTCGTGGTCAGGTGGGGGGTCCCATGAGTTAGATCACAAATCAGAATGAAGACAATGCTCTATTTTCAAACCAACTGGAAAATATGACGGATGATATCGATGAATCATGTGGTCAGCGGTCTCACTCCTGAATAAATCCTAAATCCTGTGTTGAACAAACGCCGACAGCACGATAAGATCCCAGAGCATGGAGTCCCTAGTCAACGGTTTTGCAGTCGTTGTGGCAGTCCGGGAGTCTGCGATGTCCGTTTCCCATTGCCAGCTCCTCCTCGATTCGAGCATGTCACGGTGCTGTTGTTGTGCGCAGGCTCCGGGGGGAATCGCAGGCGAGTCTCGTGCCCGTCCCCCAGAGGCAGGCATCAATTCCCGCAGATCTATACTCGATAAGGGCAAGTTGGATCAAGTTGGAGGGATTAACAGCCTCGTCTTCACGTGTACACCAGTTGACCATGCATCCTCCAGCGTTCAGCCCAATCCCTCCGCACGATCGGTCGACTTTGTGTCCCAACTCCCACGTCGGTCACCCTCGGGACTTGAAGGCTGCGACTGGGATTGGCTGTGACCGCTGAGCTGAGCTGACCTTGGGGACCCAAATTCCTGGGTCTGACGCTGTTCTTCGTGTCGGTGGGACAAGTGTGTTGGGCAAGGTGCCACATGACTCGTTCAAGAGGCTTGGCCCATGATGAACACGGATTGCGCCATGTGCGCGGTTGGTGTTGTGAACCGGCCCGGTTGCATCGTTACATTCTTTCGGACAAGCCAAGCCACTACTGCCCGCCGTCTGACGGCCTCACATTGTACCCGGTACGACGCCGAAGGAAGGTTGGTTGTCACCCGGCTCAGAGGTGTCCCGACCCACAGCCACCCTCCAACCGTCAACCGCCAACCGGGTCGGCACGGTGGCGCCAAGATGTGCAAGGAGACCCTGTCGAGGCACTCACTCGGAAGAATCGCGCCTTGTGCTTCTGAAGGAAGAAGTGGAGTCTGGGATGGAAGCCCTTGGCGCGGGTGTGCGGGTAGGGTGGGCCCACTAAGAATAGCGTTACACTCGCCACGGGGCCCGGAACTTCCACGCTAAGCCCCTCTCGAACGAACAAGGATTCAAACTTTAGTTATTTGCGGTGGTCTGAATTTCTGCAGTGAAGGATGGGCAAATGGTGGTCGCAGTAGCGGCAGTGCGTCCAACAGCATGGCGGTTATGGCCGCTTGCAGCATTCATCGAGTCAAGAATGGCGAAACGGGGCTCACATCGGCTTTCTTTAGGTATACACTGCCAAAGGGCCAAGACTTACATGGTGCTTGTCGGGCGGCGACCGAGTCGCGCAACATGGCAGGCCACATGCAAGCAGGATGGGTAGGCGCCAGCCAGCTTCCAGCCTCTTTGGTAAGCCGCAAGCCAGTGTTCCTCTCCAGACCTCGGGCTTTGACCCCAGCCCAACGTGCAGTCAGGGGTCTTGCCAGCAGTTTCCTCGCCGGCGCTCGCTCCGTCCTTGAATCCTTGATCCAGACACACTCGGTGACCCGGCCCGCGTGGGGGCTGTGAGGCTCCCCCGAGATACCAGGCTGGAGGCTCACACGAGTATAGAAATACGGCACATGGACGGGTCATCAAAGACCATCCATCCAGATCTCAGTCGACTCACAACTTTATCTTCACCACTTTATCTGACATATACCAACACTTAATCATATTATCCCTTCGCCTTGTCATAATACAGCAGCCCATATCCAACCTTCTCGGTAGGTACATACCTTCGCAGCCATTACCATGGAGTTCTCCAACGAAGGACAATCTTTCTACCATCGCTTCCAAGGCTCTTTCATCCAGGGAAGGGACGGGAGGCTTGTGCACAGCACTGGTCCTCGCCAGCAATGGGTTCATGCCAACTGGGAAGCAATTCAGTCCGGCTCCCAATCGTTTCAAAACTCGGACGTCAAGATTTACCACAACTGTCAGGCGGCCCAGCGCAACAACACGGCCGTCATGGTCAACAACCGACTTCCCCAATCCAACGACATGGCCTTCGAAGAGTTCTTCGTGCAGTTAATCCTCGATCAAGCGGACCTTTGCATACGTTCTGGGGCCTTACGGACCACGGAAAGCGACCTGGTGACAGAGCAGATCGTGGATCTTTTCGACAGTTATCTCAGGTACCAGGGCAAGGGCGACAGATGGGCGCTGGGTGGGAGGACCTACTTCGCTGAGCGTATCAGGCACTTTACAGACCAGAACGCCCCCGTTGAGCTTTGCCTGCCGGCCTTTCCCTGCAAGTCGTCCAACGGAGACAAGGTGACCGGGCCGGATCCGGACCGGGGTGAGGAACTTGCGCTCGAGCGGCTTCACGGATTTGTCGAGGCCGTCGAACGAGTATACCAGCCTGGCGCCAAGATGTGGGTGATTAGCGACGGCCATGTCTTCAGTGACTGTATCGGTGTCAACGACGCCGATGTGGACGCGTATGGCGAGAAGCTGAAGGAGATGAACCATGCCGTTGGTGCCCGGAGAGGCAACACCGACCGTGTTGGGTTCAAGTCTCTCGTCGACCTGTTCCGGCTCGCGACTGTCGCATCCGACGAGGGACTCTCTAACCTCACCCGGCGACTCAACATTCCTACCATCGACCATCATGTAAACACCGAGGTGACTGAGGAAGCCGAGTTGTGCCGGCGAATCTTGATGGCGGGGTGCGGCCCGCGAAAGTCAGCTGTCCGCGCCAAGATCGACTCCAAGGACCCGGCCATCACGGCACTTTATCGTGGTTTCTCGCGGTTCATGCTGGAGGACCTGGAGTACCACCCAGACACCCAAAACAAGAGCAAGTCGCAGCAAAAAAAGCTGTCCTCCAAGGTGGCATTTGAGATGATCATGGTAGGTTCTTCCTCCGAGATCACCGGGGGGCATGGGCGCTAACTTAACAACAGCGCAACCAAGCATACTCCAACCTGGTGGAGATGCTGTTCCCGAACCACGTCCGGCTGTCCATCCATGCGTAAGTTCCACCCTGGCCCAAGACTCTCCGACCCGCTAAACCGCGCTAATTCGCTCATCTCTGCCGCAGACACAATAACGCCGGCCCCAAGTTCGGCATCCAGCTCTTTGACCCGTCCCAGGTCCGCGCCGTCGAGGCACTGTCGGCGGACGGTGAGCTCATGACCTCGCTTGATCTGCTACACATCCCCACGCCGTGGCACAACTCCGTAGTGCAACTGGCCGACAGCGATGTCGTTCTCGTGACCAAGGCCAAGCTCGCGAGGGCGGCCCTGGCGGCGGAGACCATGACGGGTGGGTTGGTGGAAGCTCGCAGCGGAAGGGCACACTTCGCGCTGGGGAAGAAGCCTACTTCTGTTGCTGGCGCTTCTCCCGCCTCTACCGCGTCCGCCGCACCCACTGTCCTCGGGCAGCCGGCGCAGACCGAGGCCGAGAAGGAGCCTACGGTGACAGTTACTGTGACCGTCATGGCGGAAGAGGACTTCAAGGCCGATGTCCCTCCCGCGCCCGGGAAGCTCCAGAAGCGTACGACGTTCTCGGAGAAGGCCGGCGCCGTTGTCGCCGCTGTGGTCCGGCGCAACACGGGCAGTCTGTCTGTTGCAGAGAAACCATCCGGCCCGGCGAACCACAGCTCCTGGTTTGGAAGGCTGCGCTGGGTCTTGGCCCTCTTTTGGCCTCGGGGGCTATGAATGGTCGGGCATTTTGGGATCACATGGTAGACTGGATTTAAAGAGGATCGGGTTTCTTGAACCGAGCTTACCTTTCCTCGACGCCACCCAGATGAGTCGGGGATAGCGTTATTTTGAGCCAATTGTCTTTGGAACCGGGAAAGGCGCATTGCATTCAATGGATGAGTGGGGTTGGGGCATACAACCTGGAATGATGGTCAGGCTGGAGTTGGGGGTTTGGGACATTCATTCTGCTTTCTCAGATTGAGAAAAGTTCCTTTGTCAATAGTTACATCCAGGCACCGTACAATGTACTCATCAAAATAGTTAGTAGGTGCCTACCTAGTAATCCAAGATTATCAATATCAAGGCTTGCGGTTTACCCCCGGGATGGACCTAAACATTTCGTATTCAACCTCGCTCACCGTCTAGTGTCTTATCAGAACCTGCCACATACCCGTCGTCCATGTTTGGCAGTGCTGGTGTCTCACCAACCAGGAATGAGTGCGCCAACCAAAGACTAACTGAGTAAAGCAAACCTGGAAGTCAGCGGATGGTCAGCGGGGCCAACGCACCCAACAGCCGACAAGGTGCCGGGAGGTCACTGGTTGCGGACGGGGGAGGAAGTCTTGTGCGCCGCCACAATCTGCTCAAATGCCCGCAATTGGCTCAAATATTTGTTTCCCATGCGGTAGGGACGGCCGACACGAGCTTCCCAGCGAGCCCATTTTCCATTTTCGGTTCTTTGCCAAGGCATCCCACGCCGCTCCTGCATGGCACGGCAGGTGTGAGACATGCACGGAGAGAGAAGGCATCAGTCGTTCGAGAAAGTGCCCTGCCTCTCAGCTGTTGCAGTTTTCTGGTTCCACCTGGCAGTGCAAGATTCCGGGTTTTAAACCATCGGTCCGCGCCGCTGGAATCACGCTTTCCCGATCTCTTCTCTGTTCTTTTTTTGCCGAGTATCATTTCCACCCCTCCGCACGCCACTAAAACAAGCGTGAAGGCTCAACCCGCTTACCTACTTGGATCGCATCATACATCCTCGTTCCGGCCCAACCCACACACTTGACCCGCTAACCCGTAACCGACTTCAACATGGACGGCCACGATCACGGCGGAATGACCATGGTGACAGCAACAACCTCAACCGCCGGTGCCGCTGCCACAGGCGCGAGCCACAGTATGGGCGGCATGGGGAGCGGAAACGGTTGCAAGATATCCGTCGGTTGCCTGACTTGACGCCCCCCTGCTCGGCCAAACACTGACCGCTTCCAGATGCTTTGGAACTGGAACACCATCGACTCATGCTTCCTCGCCTCATCATGGAAAATCACGTCTAATGGAGTCTTTGCGGGGTCCTGCATTGGCGTTGTCCTGCTCGTCATGTCGCTCGAAATGCTGCGCCGCGCCGTCAAGGAATACGATCGCTTCCTCATCAACAAGCACCTCAAGTCACTGCCTGCCGCCGCAAGGTCATCAAAGGCCGGATCTGATGACGGGAGTCCGGCCCCCAACTGTGCCCCCGCCGTTGGCAAGGGCTACCGCCCGACCATTTTCGAACAGGCCATTCGTGCCCTGCTGCATATGGTGCAGTTTGCCGTTGCTTACTTCGTCATGTTGTGAGTGCTTCTGATTCCGTCTTTAGTGTTGAATGCCGCATGGATACCGGATGCTGACCCGGACCAGGCTTGCCATGTACTACAACGGCTACATCATCATTTGCATCTTCCTCGGTGCCTATATCGGCAGCTTCATTTTCCACTGGGAGCCTCTTGGCGGGTGAGTGTCCCGGGTCTCCCATTAAACCCTCACGGTCTCCCCTTTACTCACACATGGGTAGTGGACAGCAAACCAGCGCGTCAAAGGAGGCCACCGTGTGTTGCGGCTGAGTCGCATGGTCGGAGTTTCTCTTAATACAGCGTTTCGGTCAGGGCTTAAATCCTTCTGGTTCACCATGCGGCGGTCCAGCCAGGTCGAACCGGGTTGCTCCATGGACAGTATCCATCGCGGCGCTGGTTTTGTTTAGAACCTATATCTAATTCTCGCTACATCTCACCGTGGTTAATATCACCCTGAACAATTGGCCGTCTCCCAAGTCATCGTTGTGCCGATCCGTCCTGTCCCCTTCGTGCACGGCGAAAAGTGACATTCCCCATCCACGACATAACCATCCCCCCCCCTACCCCTACCCTCAACGCGAGCCAGGCACCAGGATTCCTGTCATTCGTCCGATGGGGTGCGATCCTGCTCCCGGGTCGTCCGATGTTGTGGTTCTGGTAAACTGATAGCGGCTGATAGGGGCAATATCTCGTGCATTTCCGGCTCGCTTCCCGCGCCGCGATGTCACGCCGCGGCAATATGCGAGCCGCCTCCCAGCCCTAAGCTTCTGTCACCGACTTCGCCAATGCTACCGTAGCAAGCCAATCGGGCTGAAAGAGGGCCACTCAATCTAGGCCAATATTCGCCAAACACGGGACTGACACACAAGCGAGGAAGCCCGGCAGCTGGAAAACAGGCGAGAGAAGCGGTCTGCTTCCCGTGCCGTGGGAGAAGTCAGAGATTCAGCACGTTGATCCCGATCCGCCGATTCTTGGCCCCCTCAGCGCTCTGCATGTCAATTTCGCCAATTCTTGTGCTGCAGGGCAACATGACCTCGGCACCAACCTTCCTGCCGCCCTGGTTCAGACTTCAATGTCGAGCTGCAGCTGATCCTACATTGCCACCACCGGCTCCTTCACGCAGGGTGCTTTCAGACCCTACCACCTTCCCTCGTGGCCACAACGGGACGCTGTTGCAGCCAAGCCGCTAGGGTCATTCCCAACCCGATGCAGGCTGCAGCCGGTCAGCCCAGCAAACCCTCACCAGCGCCCGGTAAGACCATGCAGAAGATGCAGTCATGACCAGCTTGTAACCAGGTTTACTGTCGTCCGTGGTGATGAACGGTTACAACCCGCTGACGTCGTATCTGCTTGATATGAAAGACTCCTTCCTGGTTGGCTAGACTCATCTCGAACTCGGCACTCTGTCGCGCAAGAAAAGTTCCTGTCGAAAGTGAAGGGGGGTGGTGTATGGATTACGTTACCCATTCTTCCGCCGCCCTCGCTTCCCTCACAACCACCAAACTGGAAATGGCATGCGTTTCTCGGTGAGCGAAAAGCCTAATGCCGAGACTCCCGACAGACCTCAACGGCAATGTCCACCTTCGGCCCGGTTTGGAAGCCGAAACAAGCTGATAACAAGAAACCCTCCGACTGTGCAGCATCTGCTACAGGCCTTATTGCCTTTGATTAATCCGCAGGTATACCAACCACTGGGAATGGTTAGGGGCCTTGAAGTGTGAAAGTGCAAGCTGCCGCCTAAGCATGGCGCTATATAGGGCGGGCGCCGGAAACCTCCTATACATCCCCGGTTTCGGTGAAGGGGCGCCGTTCCTTGGACCTGCCGGTTGATACAAACCATCTTAATCCTCACTTCCTCGTATCGTGGATTCGGCCTGTCTTGCCGTCCTAGTGGAGAATCAATCTCGAAGTTCAAGATAACTGCTATTAGTTTCTCACAGATCGGCATTAGCCCACTCAACCTAACGTACCTGATGTAACAGGACTTCATACATGTCACAGACGAGGTAACTGAAACTCATCCTATCATTTACAGACTGTTGCCGATGGTGGAAAAGGAATCGAAGTTAGGTCTTTCCGGTAACGGTGCTCCTCCTTTAGGACCACAAAGGATATGTAGTTGTAGAAACAGATGTGTTCGAGGATCGGGCTGCGGTGCTTGTACACTTCTAAGTAAGAGAGCTTGAAGCCGCTTTCTCGGAAGTAGACATTGTCTGGGTGCGGCTCCTAGCCAAGGGTTACCAATGCTTCTCGCAGACCCGGCCACTGTCTAGCGCAGGCCCAGTACATCTCCTATTACCGACCGCGCAGCCGAGCCATCTGGCTCTCCTTGCTGCTATAAGGCCAACTCCAGCAGCTCCTCTATATGAGCGAGTCGCTGCTATATCGGAGCGTTCAGCTTCGAGGCATAGTTGCAAATGTAGTGGATGAGCGCCAGCCCCTTTTTCTGTATAAGGATTGTTGATATGTTAATGTTATGCTAAAGACCTGCGGCGATGCTCTGGTTGTACTGATTAACCATCTAATAATCCCGTTTCACCTTAAGCAGGCTATCTTCCGTAAAGCTAGTCTCCGGCACGAGTTTCCACGGAGCCCGGAGCCGATATAGCTGCGCTTTACATTTCTCCACACCCAACTTGAGAACTTCCTTAATCGAGTACTTCACATACATAGCGGTATGGTAATGAACTTAGCAGCGAGATGCAACGAAGTTGGCTTCACGCTTAAACTCCCCCGATAGCTACTCTACATTGTCTATTAACTTAGGCTCTACTATAGTAGTTTTCTTACTACTCTCTGTTACCTCCTTTGCTAGAGCCTCGTCCAGGCAGAGTTACAGTAAATACGTTATCTACAAAGCTCTTTACCTTAGACCGGTATACCGCTTCGTCGGGGTTAGCTATATCGTATATAAGATTTACTAAATCTAGGTTCCTATCTAGCTATAGTAGGCTATATAGGTAGAGGGTTCTACAGTTATTAGTCTCTATCGTAGTATAATAGTAACTTATATTCCTATAAATGGATGACCGTCGAATGTAAATATAGTGCTTAAAGAATAGGGAGATCTTATAAAAGAAGAAAAGAGTTAAGCTTAAAGGATTATAGACCGAGAGGGTTATCGCCTATAGCATTATAAACAATATACTAAGAAAGACTCTAGCAGCCTCGCTATCCCATCCTCTATATACTATAAGCTTTAGCTTTACTAGATTATTAATATTATTTAGGTTAAGTATAAACTAGATAGCTATAAGGCTAAATACTATAATTATAGACTAGATCTTCTTTTATATTAATAGATAGCTCTCGTTTAATAATAGATATTAGCTACTATTAAAGTAGTAACATACCTCAAAGCTACACACACTACCAAACACCTATAGTAGGTTATATACTATATATACATTATAATATTAATGTTATATAAGGGAGGAATTAGCTCAGAGAACAATCTTCAATACTATAAATCCTATAACTATAGAATCGATATATCTATATATATAGCCTTCTGGTTAGAAGGTTATAGTTACAACTACTGCGAAAAGAGGTTACTTTAATAAATGTAGAAAAAGAAATAGAATTGCATGCTCTGTAAACTCTAGGAGGGCTTGAGCCTCTAACTAAATATAAGGACGCTCTAGGTAGATAAATATAACGAAGAAACGGAAAAATAAAAATCTAAACTTTATATCCCTCTAGTTAGAGGGAGCTCGTTACCTTAGTTTACTATATAGAGAAAGTTCCTTTATAAATATTAAAGTAGCAATATACCTCAAAACCACACACACTACTAAACACTTACAGTAGGTTATATACTATATATATATTATAATGTTAATGTTATTGTTAAACCCTAGAGTTTGGATTACTAGTGCTGTGGCTATCTAGGGGGCTCTATAGTACTGTAATTGAATTTGTATAGCCTATAGCTATATACTGGTATTTTAGTTGTAGCGGTATAATTACTGGGTAGCTAGTTATTTTAGTTTAAAGAAGGTTGGTTTTTCTTTTTACTAAGTGTTAGTTTCTCCTAAATCGAGCTACCCTATACCTACCCTATACCTAGGTTTCCTAAGCGAGCTACCCTACACCTAGTTATTCCTAACCAGCCTACCCTATACCTTTTAGCATCCTAAATAACCTACTCTATACCAGTAGTTAGCTCCTAAATAGCCTATTCTACACCGTTTAGCTCTAACCGGCCTACTCTATACCGGTTTTTAAAGTAGTAGTATAAGTAGGCCTAGGTACTTCTAGGTATAGCTATAAGTAGGTAAGCCCATTTTTAGTTAAATCTATATAAATAAGTTTTATAGGATTTAGTTTTTTACTACTAAGACTACTAGACCAAATTCAGCACTGTGCCCCGGTTGGTAGGTATATGAGAAGAAAGTAGTAAATCCAACTCTAGTAGTTAAGATAGCAAATATAGAGGTATTCCTAAAATAATAGTAGTTTACCTACTAAATTAACTACTATTATAAAGCTTAGGCTCTGTAATTACTACTAGTAGCTAAGTAATAGTACTATATATTACTTTTCTAAAGTATATTATAACCTCTATTAGTATATATACTATAGGACCTTACCTATCTAAACTACAATAGGTTATAAGTTTAGAAAAGTACTATTTCTAACTATAGGCTTATAAATTACCCTATAATTTAGAGCCTTTAAACGCTATAAACTTAGCCTATTTCTACTATTTATAGTTTAGAATCTTTAAATTCTTTGTTTCTCTAAGCTAGAAACTACTATAGGAACTTTAACCTATAGATAGACCTCTTAATATAAGGTTATTAACTATATTCGATAGCTAATAGTTAATAACTACTTTAGAGCTTAAGGTTAGATCAGTTTATAACTGGTGTCTTAGGGTTAGGGAATAGAAAAAATCGCTTATTTTTAACTTTTAAATTTCACCTAATTTTCGAAATTACCCGACCGGAACGCATCTTTTCCAAGGATACGTTCCGGTCGTAAGCGCGAAAAAACCCTTACACTAGCTGCATTAACCGGAACGTATCTTTTCAAAAGATGTGTTCCGGTTGCAAGTGCGGAAAAACTAATTAGATTTAGGTGGGTGAGGCCCTGTAGTGCACACACTAACAGGGCTTACAATGCACTTTGGGGAAGCAATGCACAGTACTATTGCTTAGCTACCAGCAGTAATTACAGGGCCTAGGCCCTATAACAGTGGTTAATTTAGTAGGTAGACCACTATTGTTTTGGGAATGCCTCTATATTTGCTATCTTAACCACTGGAGTTGGATTTACTACTTCCTTCTCATATACCCACCGACCGGGGCACAGTGCCGAATTCGGCCCAGCGGTCTTAGTGGTAAAAAACTGAATCCCGCAAAACTCATTTGTATAGGTTTGACTAAAAATGGGCTCACCTGCTCGCAGCCGCACCCAGAAGTGCCCGGGCCCACTTGCACTACTACCTTAAAAACCGGTGCAGGGTAGGCCGGTTGGGGCCAAGCGGTGCAGGGTAGGCCGCTTGGGAGCCAACCACCGGTGCAGGGTAGGTCGCTTGGGATGCCAAGAGGTGCAGGGTAGGCCGGTTGGGAACAACCGGGTGCAGGGTAGCTCGCTTGGGAAACCCAGGTGCAGGGTAGGTGCAGGGTAGCTCGATTCGGGAGAAACTAACACTTAGTGAAAAGAAGAACCAACCTTCTTCAAACTAAGATAGCTAGCCACCCAGTAATCGTACCGCCACAACCAAGATACCAGTATATAGCTACAGGCCATACGAATTCAATTACAGTACTGTAGAGCCCCCCAGATGGCCACAGCACTAGTAATCTGAACTCTAGGGTTCAACAAAAACCCTTACACTAGCTGTACTGGCCGGAACGAGAAAGAATCGCTTATTTTTAACTTTTAAATTTCATCTAATCTTCGAAATTACCTAACCGGAATATATCTTTTAAAAAGATACGTTCCGGTTATAAATGTGAAAAGACCCTTATACTAGCTGTATTAACCGGAATATATCTTTTCCTAGGATGTGTTCCGGTTGTAAGTGCGAAAAAACCCTTATATTAGTTGTATTAACCGGAATATATCTTTTCCTAGGATATGTTCCGGTTATAAGTGTGAAAAAACCTTTATACTGGCTGTATTAACCGGAATGTATCTTTTCCTAGGATATATTCTGGTTGTAAGTATGAAAAAACCTTTATACTAGCTGTATTAACCGGAATATATCTTTTTAAAAGATGTATTCCGGTTGTAAGTACGAAAAGACCTTTATACTAGCTGTATTAACCGGAATATATCTTTTCCTAGGATATATTCCAGTTATAAGTACGAAAAAACCCTTGTACTAGCTGTATTAACCGGAATATATCTTTTCAAAAGATATGTTCCGGTTATAAGCGCGAAAAGACCCTTATACTAGCTATATTAACTGGAACATATCTTTTCCTAGGATGTATTCCGGTTATAAGTGTGAAAAAACCCTTATACTAGCTATATTAACCGGAATATATCTTTTTAAAAGATATATTCTAGTTATAAATGTAAAAAGACCCTTATACTAGCTATATTTACCGGAATGTATCTTTTTAAAAGATATATTCTAGTTACAAGTATGAAAAAGCCCTTATACTAGCTGCTAGCTCTATAGTAACTATAGATAAAAAAGTTAAAGGAGAGAAAAGATAATTTACTAGCCTTAATAGAGGATTTCCCTCTTATATAACCTCCGATATATAACCTAGATAGGTCTGCTAATATCCTCTTTTTAATTAGTTATTTAGTAATTATCTGAGAGGGTAGCCTAAACTTTTAACGGTTCTAGCTTTAGATACCGGCTAGCTAATAAATAAGCTTACCTTTGAATATTTACTGGCTTAATAGCCGAGGCGATTACTCCTCTTCCCTATTTTTATATATATACTACCATTATATCACTCCCCCTATTCCTATTCCCACCCCTACCCCCACCTCTACCTATACCTATACTACCCCTATTCCCCCTATTATTACTACCACTACTACTACTACCCTCCACCTCCTATAACAGTACCTATAGCAGATTACTCTTTAGTACTTCCTACCTAAGGTACCTCTCTATCTTAAGGCAGGTAATATAGGCCTAGAGGTTAGCGATATAGGCGTTATAGGTATGGAGGGTGTTGTAAGTATAGAGGGTATTATAGGTATAGAGGGTATTATAGGTATAGAGGGCATTGTAGGTATAAAGGATATTATATAGGCCGTTATACCTATACTCTAGCCTGTATGCCTACTGTATATATATGTTGAGTATCTTCTATATAGTATGCTAGATAGTAGGTTTAGATAGTAGTAAGGAGGGTGGTTATTATAGTAGTGATTTCTTTATCTTCTTCTTTTTCTATTGATAGTAGTAGTAGTGGTAGTGCTATAGTGTTCCGGTTACAGATAGGTATTGGGGTAGGGGGTACGGTTAGGCTCTAGGTATTCTTAAAGTGTTTTACTATACCGGGTAGTTCTGAGGATATACTGATAAAGCTGTTACCGGTTTCCAGAGTAGGTAAGCTGCTGAGCCTAGGATAGCTACTATATAGATTATATAGAGGAGGTAGTTCTTATTATATTATATTAGAATCTTAAGGATATAGTTAGCCTAACCCCTTAGTAGTTCTAGCTTAAGGTACCGGCTAGTAAGACCCTTTAGCGGTATAACAGATAGTTCTATTTCCTCCTACTCGGAGATATTAATTATATTAAAGTTGGAGATACGATTTCGATACCCTAGGATAAAGTTACAATAGATTCTTCTCTTTCCTCCTACTCGGAGATATTAACTATATCAAAGTTAGAGATACTATTTCAATACCCTAGAATAAAGTTACGATAGATCCTTCTCTTTCCTTCTACTTAGAGATATTAACTATATTAAAGTCGGAGATACTATTTTAATACCCTAGAATAAAGTTATAATAGATCCTTCTCTTTCCTCTTACTTGGAGATGTTAACTATATTAAAGTTGGAGATACTATTTTGATACCCTAGAATAAAGTTATAATAGATTCTTCTATTTCCTTTTATTTGGAGATATTAACTATATTAAAGTTAGAGATACTATTTCGATATTATAGAATGAAGTTATAATAGATAGTTTATATTAATAATAAAAGTTTTAAAGGGCTTTCTATAAGTATTATCCTAAATTCTTATAAAGTTCTAGTAGAGGATATAGTCCTTAATATAAATAGTAAACTCTATTAAACTTTTTATAATCTCTAGCTTAGGGTTTAGTAGGGGATCTGGATACTTCTTAAGTTACTTTCCGATATTAATAAGCTGAATATCTATTGTTAAGGATACGGTTAGCCTAAACCCCTTAGCGGTATAAGCTTACCTTTGAATAGTTACTAGCTTAATAACCTCGGTACCCTTTAGCGGAAACCCCTTAGTAGAAACCCCTTGGTAGATCTGCTCTCTTCAGTGTTAAGGTAGTAGTAGTAGGTGAATTGTATATAAACCGCCTAAGGTTGAAAGTACTAGAGACATTGGATACTCGATTATACTCTACTCGAATATAGGAGATCCTAAACTTAAACTCTAAGAGATAATTTTATTACCTCTTAGCGGAAACCCCTTAGCAGAAACCCTTTAGCGGAATTCTTCGTCTAGCAGATATATATTATCGAGAGCTGTTACTAGGTAATGTTTAAGGATACCTACCCTTTAGTAGAAACCCCCTAGCGGAAACCCTTTAGTAGGTCTGCTCTCTTCGGTATTGAGGTAGTAGTAGTAGGTGAATTATATGCGAACCGCCTAAGGTTGAGAGTATTAGAGATGTTGGATATTTGATTATACTCTGCTTAAATATAGAAGATCCTAAGCTTAAACTCTAAGAGATAAATTTATTACCTTTTAGTGGAAACCCTTTAGTAGAAACCCCTTAGTAGAAACCCTTTAGTAGAATTCTTTGTCCGGTAGATATATATTATCGAGAGCTGTTACTAGGTAATGCTTAAGGATACCTACCCCTTAGTAGAAACCTTTTAGTGGAAACCCCTTAGCGGGTCTACTCTCTTTAGTGTTAAGGTAGTAGTAGTAGGTAAATTATATATGAACTACCTAAGATCGAGAGTACTAGAGATGTTGGATATTCGATTATACTCTACTTAAATATAGAAGATTCTAAGCTTAAACTCTAAGAGATAAATTTATTACCTCTTAGTAGAAACCCCTTAGTAGAAACCCCTTAGTAGAATTCTTCGTCTAGCAGATATATATTATCGAGAGCTGTTACTAGGTAACGCTTAAGGATACCTACTCTTTAGCGGAAACCTCTTAGTAGAAACCCCTTAGTAGGTCTAGTTGATAATCGGAGTATTATTACTAGTTAAGTTGATAATACTGGAAATCTAAAGGATATAGTTAGTCTAAACCCCTTAGCGGAAACCCCTTAGTAGTATAAGCTTACCTTCGAATATTTATTAGCTTAATAGCCTCGGTACCCCTTAGCAGAATTCTTTATCCAACAGATATATATTATCGAGAGCCGTTACTAGATAACGCTTAAGGATACCTACCCTTTAGCGGAAACCCCCTAGCGGAAACCCCTTAGTGGGTCTACTCTCTTCAGTATTAAGGTAGTAGTAGTAGGTGAATTGTATATAAACTGCCTAAGGTTGAGAGTACTAGAGATATTGGATACTTGATTATACTCTGCTTAAATATAGGAGATCCTAAGCTTAAACTCTAAGAGATAAATTTATTACCTCTTAGTAGAAACCCTTTAGTAGAAACCCTTTAGCGGAATTCTTTATCTAATAGATATATATTATCGAGAGCTGTTACTAGGTAACGCTTAAGGATATCTACCCCTTAGCGGAAACCCCTTAGTAGAAACCTCTTAGTAGGTCTGGTTGATAATCGGAGTATTATCGCCGGTTAAGTCGATAATACTAGAAATCTAAAGGATATAGTTAGCCTAAACCTCTTAGCAGAAACCCCTTAGTAGTATAAGCTTACCTTCGAATATTTACTAGCTTAATAGCCTCGGTACCCCTTAGCGGAATTCTTTGTTTAGTAGATATATATTATCGAGAGCCGTTACTAGGTAATGTTTAAGGATACTTACCCCTTAGCGGAAACCCCTTAGTAGAAACCCCTTAGCGGGTCTACTCTCTTCGGTATTGAGGTGGTAGTAGTAGGTGAATTATATATAAACTACCTAAGGTTGAGAGTACTCGAGATGTTGGATACTCGATTATACTTTACTTGAATATAGGAGATCCTAAGCTTAAACTCTAAGAGATAAATTTATTACCTCTTAGCGGAAACCCCTTAGTAGAAACCCCTTAGTGGAATTCTTTGTTTAGTAGATATATATTATTGAGAGCTGTTACTAGGTAATACTTAAGGATACCTACCCCTTAGTGGAAACCCTTTAGCAGAAACCCCTTAGTAAGTCTACTTTCTTCGGTATTAAGGTAGTAGTAGTAGGTGAATTGTATGTGAACTGCCTAAGGTTGAGAGTACTAGAGATGTTGGATACTTGATTATACTCTGTTTAAATATAGGAGATCCTAAGCTTAAACTCTAAGAGATAAATTTATTACCTTTTGGTAGAAACCCCTTAGTAGAAACCCTTTAGTAGAATTCTTCGTCTGGTAGATATATATTATCGAGAGCTGTTACTAGGTAATGTTTAAGGATACCTACCCCTTAGTAGAAACCCTTTAGTAGAAACCCCCTAGTAGGATAGGAACTACTACCTCCTATAACCGGAGGAGAGCCTAAAGTTCCTGAAATTATCGGATACCCTATCCTTAGCCTTTACTTCTAACAATAGGTTTCTCTCAGATATACTAGTAATAATAAAGAGTCTCTTATACCCGTACCCCTTTAGCGGAAACCCCTTAGCGGTATAAACTTACCTTTAAATATTTATTAGCTTAATAGCCTTAGCGATCCCAGATATATAGGGAGTGAGACTTTACCCTACTCGAGTATATAGTCCTCTAGGGCTTCCCAATATAATATAAGTTTAAAGGAGTATATATTAAGAAGTAAACCTCTTAGCGGTATAAGCTTATCTTCGAATATTTACTAGTTTAATAGCCTCGCTACCCTTTAGTAGAAACCCTTTAGTAGGAGCTAATATAGAAGACGTTACCTATTCCTTTCCTATTATAGCTTAAGGTACTGTAGAGATGAGAATAAAGGGGAATTCTTTATCTAGTAAATATATATTATTGAGAGCTGTTACTAGGTAACGTTTAAGGATACCTATATAGTATGTTTATATAGCTGTAAGAAACCTCGATTTACCATTTTAATACCTTAGGACAAAGTTATGATAGATCCTTCTACTTCCTTCTACTTGGAGATATTAACTATATTAAAGTCGGAGATACGATTTTAACACCTTAGGATAAAGTTATAACAGATCCTTCTCTTTCCTCCTGCTCGGAGATGTTAACTATATTAAAATCGGAGATACTATTTCGATACCCTAGGATAAAGTTATAATAGATCCTTCTATTTCCTCCTACTTAGAGATATTAACTATATTAAAGTTGGAGATACTATTTTAATACTTTAGGATAAAGTTATAATAGATAGTTTATATTGATAATGAAAGTTTTAAAGGGCTCTCTATAAATATTGTCTTAAATTCTTATAAAGTCCTAGTAGAGGATATAGTCTTTAATATAAATAGTAAACTCTGTTAGACCTTTTATAATCTCTAGTTTAGGGTTTAGTAGGGGATCTGGATATTTCTTAAGTTACTTTCTAATATCGATGAGCCGAGTATCTACTTTATACTTTACTTCTAGTAGGCTAAGATAAGGTTAGGTATATATTTAAGGATAGCGGTATTTATCGAATAGACTTATATCTTAGCAAACTCTTTACCTAGCTTTTCGGATAGGAATACCTTTAACTTTTCAATACTATACTTCTCTTTAAAGTTATCGAATATTTCAGGCTATTAGCCTATAGTATCTATAGTTCTATTAAAGAAGTTCTTTTCTATTTTATTTTACTCCTCTAGATTACTACCCTAGTAGGAAGTAATAAAATAACTATAACCGGTTTAGTAGGCTTCTCCCTTAAGTATACTAAGCTAGCCTATAGTAGTATAGTCGTTATTCGGTAGTAGATCGGCCTTGGTTATAATACCAATATAGCGGTTTTATGTCACGACCACTGAGCTGGAAGCACAGGAGTGGGGCGCGGGGCGCCCCGGACCAATCATTAACATAACCAATGAGCAGTGTGCTCAGTGCGCTCAGCGACTGAGCAGGGTGAGCAGTGTGCTCAGTGTGCTCAGCAACTGAGCAGGGTGAGCAGTGTGCTCAGTGTGCTCAGCAACTGAGCAGACTAAGCACCCAGAAATTAGACAGTATATAGTCACTCGTTCTGGAGAGCTCTGGGAGTTCTCCAGTTAGCAATCACAACTACAGTTCGCTACAAGCTCGAGAGCCTACTGTTGAGACAAGTCTTTGTTGTGCACCCTTTGGCTGCACCGAACCTAAGCACCCTTGAGAGAATACCTTCGACCGATACTGAACCCTAACAGGACGGGTCCAGAGACAGGTTCGTCACACGTTGCTAACTCCCTTTGATCTGTTACAGTTCAGGCTCGAAGGTAAAACGACATGGCAACTCAACCGACGCCGGGCCAGATCACGGCCGCGCTTCAGAGAGTCACCGAACGACTCGACGAAACTGAAGAAGAGCTTGCGAAGACCAAGGCCAGCAACGCGGCATTGGCAGCCCGACTTGCGGCGACCGAGGTCCACACCAAGGACCCGGCCAAGACGAAGGTCAAATTGGAGCAACCCGAGAAGTACGGGGGCGACCAGGAAGCCTTGCCAGGTTGGATCACGGAGATGCGGAACTATCTCGACCACAACTCGCACCAGTTCGCCACTGAGGAATCCAAGACCAGATACGCCGCCACCCGACTCAAGGACAAGGCCCTCAAGTGGTTCACGGGAACACTGAGTGATTTCCTCGGCGGAGCAATCCACAAACCCTTCACCAAAAAGGTCTTCGAGAACTACTCCGAGTTCGAGAGTGAGATTCAGAAGGTGTTCGGTGACAAGGACGAGAAGTTACACGCCCAGGAACGGCTAGGACGGCTGAAGCAGACTAGGTCAGCCACCGCCTACGCCACGATTTTCCGACAAGACTCCATGAAGGCAGAAATAGACGACGAGGGGCTGATGCACCTGTTCTACGGAGGACTGAAGGAGGAGGTCAAGGACGAGCTCTACAAGGAGAGCCGACCCGACACACTCGACGAGTACATCGCCATGGCTGTCAAGATTGACGACCGACAGTTCGCCCGCAAACAACAAAAGAAGGGCAGCGAGATTCAGCGATCCGCAGGCTACCACAAGCCCAACGACAAAAAGAAACGCCAGCACCAGAGCACGTCATACGGCACTCACTCGGGACCCATGGACGTCAGCGCTGCCCAAGCACAATGGGCAGGAAAGAGAGATGGTGCCAAGGACAAATCAGGCATCACTTGCTACAATTGCGGCAAGAAGGGTCACTTCAAACGTGACTGCCGCAGCAAGAAAGAGTGGAGACCGGTTCCAGGGAAGGAAGCTGCCACCATCGACCAAGACACGGTCGGAAGAAGAACCCGGTTTCTGGAGGTCGCAGCCGCCAGCTACACGCAGGACGACCTCGAAATCGACATTGACCGAGTCATCGAGCAGGACGATGAACTCACCGACTCGGATCAAGAAGACTTGATGAGCAGCAACCACCAGGAGGGAAATGACACCGCCCATCACGCTTTCATCGAAACGGATGACGAGGGAGAACTGGCTCCCCCGCGGTACATCCGACAAGTCGCTGAGGACTGGGGCATCACCCTGGTTCAGCAAGAGGACGGGCAATGGCGAACCCACGAGGGTGAAGGAGGAGTCAGCCCGAACCTCACCTTCCTACAGCAGAGGGTCCTAAGCCAACGGCAAAGGATCGAGGAGTTGTCGAGAGAGAAAGAAGAACTCGAGCAGCTTCTCCAAGCAAGGAACGACCAGTATGGACAACTTTGCGCGGAACTCGATTTCGCCAGAGAACGAGTCCAAGAGATCACCGAGGCCAACAACAGGGCCGGGGATCACGTCGAAAAGACATTAAGAGAGGCACAGGCCTTGCAGGACGACATCCGCCAGGCACTTCCGCATCACACACCGTGGGATGGACCCACCGAAGAGGCGGAGGAATACGAAAACGGAGTGCGATATCCCGAGCAACTTTTTGACTACGCACAGGAGCAGAATGCGGCGAAAGGAAGGAAACAACAGAACTGGGAAGAATACTGGGCTCGACATCAGCACATCGTGCGCACCGGGCGACAAACCTCCGACCTTGAATGGTGGGGTTTCCGGGGCGAGAACAACACGGAGGGATTCCAGTTGTTGCCAGAAGACCACGAGCGGGTGAACCCACGAAAAGAAAGTCACATCTACCTGCCCTGGTTCCAGTGCATCGCGCACGAATGTCGGTACCACTTCCAGGACAAATTTCGCAACAGTTTCTGGCCCACGAGGGAAGAAAAAGGAATGCAACCCCTACCCATCAGATGGGTATACGACAGCGGCGACGCCCCCGCAGGCATGTTGTGGGACACCCAACGCACTCACGAGGGCAGGCTGAGGGTTAGACCCAAGGCAGCCTGGCCCCGACGCTGTATGGCGGGCGTAGGAGTCAACGAATGCCGAAGCGCAGACTGCCTACCACACGCCGACGAGAAAATCTGGGGATACATGGAACAGCAATCCCAGAGGAAGCCACACCAGAGGACGAGAACGTCCCGAAGGAACGAGAGGCGCCCAGTTGAGGCATGGGCGGCCCAATGGCTCCAAGAACACCAGACGATTGACGCCGCAAGCCAAGGTGCGGACAGGGACGCCTTGAAACACCACGAGAGCTTGGGAAACGGCTCAGGGCCCTCCGAGGGGCCCGGAAATCTTTAACTCCACAACAACGAAGACAGGCTGCGCAGTACAGGAAGAACTGGCGCAAGCAGAAGCCTTACAACGACCTCCCAGCAGACGAACACGAAGTAGCTGCTGTACGAAGCACCAAGCCAGACAACAGGCTCTGGATCACAGCGCGATGGGGGAAGATCGAAGCCCTCGCGTTAGTGGATGGAGGAGCGCAGATGGATCTCATCTCGCCCGCATTTGTGAATCAACTCAGAATCCCATGGAGGATCAAGAAGCAACCACACGTCGTCAAAGGACCATTCGACACGCAATGGGTACGACGAGAAACAGAACCACTCGACATCGAGGTGGAGGGAAAAACCACCCAAGTGGTATTTGACATCGTGAACATGGGACCAGAGAAAGACATGATTCTCGGACGCCCATGGCATGAGGATTACGACCCAGACATCAGTTGGAAGGGAGATGGCCATCTGCGACCGCGGGAACAGCGGGAGCATCCGACCAACTCGATGGGAGAACGCGCAGAACAGGAGCCACGGGAGAGCAGCGGGTCAGAACGAACCCCCTCTACGGGCCCACCGCAGGAAGCAGCCAGTGCAGAACCACGCACTCTGGAGTCCGGAAGAAGCGGCACACGACGAAAGAAGCAGACACGGGAGGAACGAACCATCGCCGTCGTCTCAGTCGACGAGCACGGAATGCTCAAACACGAACAATGGGTCAATCAGCTCGAAGCGGCAAGCATCGAGCTGGCAGCAGAGGAAGTCAGGGAACTCGAAGCAGCAAGCATCGAGCCTGGGAACAACAAGTTCGCGTACTACGAAGGTACGGCGAAGAGCGCAAAGACGGGGCAGATCCCAGACGACTACAAGGGGCACCCGGCGTTCACGGCAAAACATCTTGCAGGGCTACCAGACCACGGACCTTGGGATCACGAGATCAAACTCAAGGAAGGAGCCCAGTTGAAGTTTTTCAAGGTGTACCACACCAACGAGAAGCAAGATGCAGAGTTGAGGAGCTATCTCGAAAAGAACCTCGAGATAGGACACATCAGACCATCGACATCTCCAGCGGGCTACCCAGTCCTCTTCGTTCCAAAGAAGGATGGGAAACTCAGGATGTGTGTGGACTACCGACAGTTGAACGGCGAAACGGTGAAGAACCGCTACCCACTGCCACTGATCTCAAGGCTTCGAGACCAGCTGTCAGGGGCACAATACTTCACGCGTCTCGACCTTCCGACAGCGTACGCCCACATCCGCATCAAGGAAGGAGACGAATGGAAGACGGCTTTTCGGACACCCTACGGGCACTACGAGTACCGCGTCATGCCGTTCGGGTTGACCAACGCACCAGCGACATTTCAAGCCGCTATCGACCACGCAATTCGACATTGCCTCGATAAATTTGCAGTCTGCTATTTGGATGACATTCTCATCTACTCCAAGACACTCGAAGAACACAAGAAGCATGTGCAGCAGGTGCTGGATGCACTGCATGAGCACAAGTTGTCAGTCAACAAGGACAAAAGCGAGTTTCATGTCAAGAAGACAGTATTCCTGGGTTACGAGATCTCCCCAGGATGGGTCAAGATCGAACCCGAGAAACTGGAAGCTGTCAGGACGTGGCCGACACCAACGAACGCCACAGAGGTCAGAGGATTCATCGGATTCGCCAACTTTGTCAGGATGTTCATCAAGAACTTCGGCGACATCGCGAGACCCCTACACGAACTTACCAAGAAGGATGCCACATTCCAGTGGAAGCAGGAGCACGAGCAAGCTTTCCAACGGATCCGCAACGCGATTATCGCCGATCCAGTGCTCATGCTGCCTGACCCAAACACACCTTTCGAAGTCGAAGCTGACGCATCGGACTTCGCGATCGGAGGACAACTTGGTCAGAGGGACAAGGACGGCAAGCTTCACCCAGTTGCGTTCTTCTCCAAGAAACTCGAGGGACCAAGGCTCAACTACCCGATCCACGACAAGGAGCTTCTCGCAATCATCGAAGCCTTCCAGGAATGGAGACCATACCTCAGCGGCACGACACACGAAGTTCAGGTGTACACGGACCACAAGAACTTACGCTACTTCACCACCACGAAGGTGCTGAACGGACGACAAACTCGATGGGCAGAGTTCCTGTCCGAATTCAACTTCACGATCCACTACAAGAAAGGGTCAGAGAACGCACGAGCGGACGCCTTGAGTAGGAGAGCGGATCATCATGACAACACATCTGAAGCCTCACCACCATTGCTACATCAACAGACAGACGGATCGCTACGGCACGCTTCCCAACCGACTGAAGACTACGAGATCGCAGCACTTCAGCGACAGCAGGAAGATCCCAATGCCAGGCCTCTGCAACAGTTTGTAGAATGTTGTGCAGCCTTCAGGGAACAACGATTGGAACGAGACTTCCAAGGAATCATCGCGGACGACGCACGCGATGCATGGCAAGAAGAGCCGGAATCCAAGATCGCGGGATTGCGACTTGAAGGAACGAGACTCTGGTACCACGACAAGGCCTACGTCAGGCCCGGCGACCAAAAGGAGCTCATTCGGAAAATTCACGAGTCGAAACTCGGAGGACACATGGGAATCAGCAAGACAATTGCAAAAGTCAAGCAGAACTACGACTTCCCAGGAATCAAGCAAGCGACGGAAGAAGTCCTGGCAGAGTGCGACCTCTGCGGACGAAGCAAACCGCCACGACACAAGCCATACGGGCTGTTGCAACCATTGCCAGTCGCGGAACGACCATGGAGTTCGGTGACGATGGACTTCATCACCAAACTGCCACTATCCAAGGACTCAGTAACGGGAGTGGAATACGACAGCATCCTCACGATGGTGGACAGACTCACCAAGTGGAGCTACTTCCTCCCTTACAAGGAAACATGGTCAGCAGAACAACTTGCAGACGTGATCTATCGCAGCGTCACCTCGGTCCACGGATGGCCGGAGGAATGGATTACGGACAGAGATACAAAGTTCGCATCAAAGTTTTGGCAAGCTCTGATGACGAAGCTGGGTACGAAGAGTAAGCTCTCGACTGCTTACCACCCACAGACGGACGGACAGACGGAACGACTCAACCAGGTCGTCGAGCAATATCTACGGTTGTACGTCAACTTCCAGCAGGACGATTGGGTCGAGCTGTTGCCAGCAGCACAACTCGCCTACAACACCACCGTCACGGAGACCACGAAGGTCACGCCATTCTTCGCGAATTACGGCTACGAAGCAGATTTGCGACAGGGGCCCGATGTCTCGGTGCCCCGAGCGGCAGTCAAAGCCGACAAAATGAGCTCGCTGCATGCGATGCTCAAGGAAGAACTCGAGTTCGTACGAACCAGGATGAAGAGGTTCTACGACAGAAACAGGCTCGAGGGACCTCGCCTAGAAGAGGGGGGCAAAGTTTACCTCGTTTCTCGAAATCTTCGCACGAAGCGACCAAGCAGGAAACTCGATTTTCGCAAAATCGGACCGTTCAAAATCGACAAAAGGATTTCGGAGAACAATTACGCACTCGCGTTACCCTCAACAATGCGACTACGGACCAACGTTTTCCACATTTCGCTTCTGGAACCAGCACCCAAGGACGCGCGACTCGACAAGGACGCCGAGGCAGAAGACGAAGAGGAGGAATGGGACGTTGAGGAAGTCCTAGATTCACGCATCATGAAAGGACAGTTGGAGTATTTGGTCAAGTGGCTGGACTTCGGCCCAGAAGACAATTCATGGCAACCAGCTACAAATCTCAACTGCCCCGAGAAACTTCAGGAGTTCCACCAGAGGAACCCTGACCGGCCACAGGAAACACCAAAGAAGGATCGACCCCGGCGAGCCAATCGTCGAAGGAAGGCCTAGAGGACAATCAGTCGGGGAACGATATCAAGGAAAGGACGACAGACTCTTGGGCCCCAGACGGATCGGCAGACTGCGGGGCAAGAGTGGCCAATGCCTCTTCCCGCTCCTGGTCCTCGATGATGCGCTCCTCGCGGACGGCCGCCTTGTGGAAGCGCTCCGACAGAGCAAGACGCTGAGTCCGAAGGCGCGCTAACTTAGAAGCGGCCTGGAGAATCACGGCGTTCGCCTCTTCTTCCTCCTTGTCCAGTTTCTCTTTCTGGCGGCGAAAGGAGGCGGATAAGGTGCGCGTGAGACCATGGACGTCGCAATCGGGACGACCAAGCTCAAGGCAATTGTTGCACTTGACGGAACGATCCAGGGCTCGGCAGTCTTTAAGATCGTTGGCCTCACAATAAGAACAAGGAAGCATGTCGATGCCAAAGAACGAGATGTCGCGAGCAAGGTCCTTGCGGCGTTGAGTACTGGAGGAATCACGTTTCGAACTCTTAACCACTCGGTTAGACATGGTGGGCGACGAGGGACGAGGAGAATACTCACTAAGGGAAGAATGGACCAGCGTTGCCGAAAAAAAAAGAAAAGTAGCAGGTTAGGCCGCCGAGACGTCAGCCACGGAGAGGGGGCATCGTGTCACGACCACTGAGCTGGAAGCACAGGAGTGGGGCGCGGGGCGCCCCGGACCAATCATTAACATAACCAATGAGCAGTGTGCTCAGTGCGCTCAGCGACTGAGCAGGGTGAGCAGTGTGCTCAGTGTGCTCAGCAACTGAGCAGGGTGAGCAGTGTGCTCAGTGTGCTCAGCAACTGAGCAGACTAAGCACCCAGAAATTAGACAGTATATAGTCACTCGTTCTGGAGAGCTCTGGGAGTTCTCCAGTTAGCAATCACAACTACAGTTCGCTACAAGCTCGAGAGCCTACTGTTGAGACAAGTCTTTGTTGTGCACCCTTTGGCTGCACCGAACCTAAGCACCCTTGAGAGAATACCTTCGACCGATACTGAACCCTAACAGGACGGGTCCAGAGACAGGTTCGTCACACCGATAGTTAACTACTGATGAACTAATAACTGATAGTTGTTGATAGCCGATAGTTAACTACTAACGAACTGATAACCGATAGTTGTTAATAGCTGATAGTTAACTACTGATAAACTAATAACTAATAGTTGTTAATAGCTATATAATAACCAACTCCTAACGATAGCTAATAATAACTAACCGACTATTGTTAAGTATTAGTCGGCTAATATAATTATAGTAGGTAGTAGAGCAACCGTTGAGAATAGAACTAACTCTTTTATATAGTTTGAATTGACTCTAAGCTTATATCTTCAATGTTACCCTTCTTAGTGGAAGAGCCTTTATATACGTGCTGTAATGAGGTCCGTTGGGGCTCGAGCTATATTACCTAAGAGGGTTAATGTTTGTTTCGCTTATTTGGAACTACTTATTGTTTTTAAGTAGTACTGAGTAGGGTTGGGATATAAGTATCTAATAAAGTAATTATATACCGAAAACTGTCCTGAGGATGTAAGTATCCTAGATTTGTAGCCTAACCTAGGTTGCTTCTACTCTAAGTAATTAGTACTGCCTCGAGGATATTTATATCCTCGAGGTAGCGGTGATTGTATATAGGGTTATAAATCGAGGATACTTGTATCCTCGATATGCTTTTGCGTACTTATATCGTAGGTTAAGATTACAGTAAAACGTAGTAAAGTATAGCTAACGGAGTTATAAAGGTTAAAATAGAAGAGTATAATTAAAATATCTATACGATGTAAAACATTAAAACGAGCTAATATATAGCTGGGTAAAACGAAGTAAATAGATACTGCCGTAGGGGTTTATCTATATATACTTAGCTTTGGCTGCCCTACTGCCTGTATATGCTAGTAGGCTTTGTATATATAGATGTGTGTAATGTAGAGTGTTGTATCTAGCGGTGTTGTATAGCTGTATGTAGCTGTATAGCTGTATGTAGCTATATTCTTCTAACTTTTCTTTTCGTCTATGGCTATAATCGCTAGTACTAACTCCAACCCTATACTGGCAAAGTTGCTGCTCTTCAGCTCTACCTAGAGTAGTGAATTCAATAGTATAAGTATAGCCGATTCTAGGGTTACTTAGGGTTACTTAGGGTTACTTAGGGTTACTTAGGGTTAGGGTTTACTTAGGGTTACTTAGGGTTAGGGTTAGGGTTAGGGTTAGGGTTAGGGTTAGGGTTAGGGTTAGGGTTAGGGTTAGGGTTAGGGTTAGGGTTAGGGTTAGGGTTAGGGTTAGGGTTAGGGTTAGGGTTAGGGTTAGGGTTAG